>NC_067206.1:32396814-33085028 GCF_026262505.1 Trichomonas vaginalis G3 | reverse complement strand
AAATCTAACTAATTAATAAGGTAAAACTATTAAACCTATCAAAACAAATTATCGGCTATTGCTAACCACTTCCCCCCATTTACAGTGCTCTAATATATATCAACTCCGTTCAGGTTTCCCTTCAGATTGATACATATGATATCTCGTTAACAGCATTTAATCAATAATTTCCATAATTATCTTATTTTATCACATAGAAGACATGCTAAATGATTATTTAAAAAAACTTTTTAATGTATAAAAAATTACTAGTTATATCAATCAAGAAGCAAGAATTTAGAGATAATAATATTGATGAAAATCCAACGGGATAATTATTGATAACACTTCTCCATTTCAAATTTTATATTTTTATAATGTTTGCATTTCCTATCTCATTTTTCTAAGATGATGCCAGTGAAATTCAAAACTTGAATAACAAATGAGAAATCATGACTTTTATCATTATTAACTCATGTCCGACACATCATGTGTTTCATTCTTATGGCGTTCAATTTTTCAACATAAGCAGCCAAACAGTTAAATTCAAACTTCTATCATATCACTTTCCATCTAGTGGTTTAGTCTTCATTACTTCATTCTTGATAACGTTATCGCTTTATATCATATTTGAATTACCATTAATGAGCATTTTAATTGACACTTCTTATCACACAATACTCAGCATATATATGAATGTAACATGATAAATAATTAGTTGTTATTTAAATAAAGAGTGTGTTTAAACTTGATTAACTTTTATAATTAATTTTTATTTTTAGTTTATTAATTACTAACCATGCACAAAAAATAGCAAATTTCTTCTCAGTTCCATAAAACCAAGGCGACAAACACAAGAGTGTCTATTATATATAAACTTAAAAATTCCGAATGGAATGAAAATGAATTAGTTTCGATACCTTCGTTGCTTGGGTCTTATCAAAATAGATGGTTAATTAACAAATGATGGAAATGTTTTAAACAATTACCAGAACTCAAATGCTATATCCAAACTCTCCATGTCCTATATGGGAAGCACCACGAAGCAACAGTACGAGTCCAAATGGAAAACCTGATGGTATAAATGAAGTTTTTCGTTACTGTTATGAGTCAGGTAATATTAAAGTCCATTAAATGGTTATATAATTAACATCATATCTGATATCCTAAACGCTAAAGCATATCAATGAATCGTCATCCATGCAATTTGATGAAAATGGAAAAGCTGTTAAACAATACTATTGGAAATGTGAAAATGGTCCCAATTAATTCATACCTTCATAATCTCACTATTACTTAGTGCAATATGAATCTAAATGTCTATTAAGATGTCTAGACCGTGTCATGACTTACCACGATATTCTAACCAGTTGATGTCAATATGCAAATTATTAGACCTAAACTTTCCAGCTAAGCAAATTCTTTAAAGTTGCTTTTATTAGATCCAGTTTCGCTAATAGTGTGTTAAAATTGAACTAATTCATCAATTACCTAAACCATATTTATAGTATGCAGAATATTGCATCAGGGCTTTATCTTCAAGTCATTCAAAGATTTGAATATAAAGAATACCATGTATTATCAGCATACGATTGGTTCAACTATTGATTCTTAGTTATAGGAACTCAGATAAAAGAAAATTTTGAGAAATCAGATGATGATAATAATGCAATTAAGAATAATATTCGGGTCTTAATTTCGATGAAACAGCTATTAAAATCAACTTCTATGAACAACTTACAGGATAATTAGATCAAAAGTTCCCAGCAAGAAATAAATAGTTTAACCATTATATTTTTTATCAGAATATAATATGTGAGAAGACGTTTCACGTATCAATATATAACACTATACGGCAAGACAGACATTACGCGTTCGGTTATAACGCTAAATGATTACTATAATCCGAATTAGACTTCCAAAAGTACGTTGTTAAAGAATGTTAGCCTGAATTAACAAGGTCAGTCAACTCTAACCAAACTTACTTAACTCCCATGTACTACCGAAGATAATGAGGAGTACATTGAAGTAAACCATGAGAATGGAACCCAATCATTTTATCTTATACCTGTAAAAAACCTGTTTCTGAAATTCCCACTTATCCAACATACCCTCCACCTTCCTTTCATCAATACATCATGTGTATCACCCATAAAAATAGACATTAATCTATTAATGTAAAATTACCGTGATCGATATATAATTACATAATTATGATTTCCATATAATAAATTTAATTGATCCCAATCCTGTCTTAATTTATTTTACCTTATTGAACTTTCATTAATTCTACATTGATGTCCGCCCATTTGTCTTGGTGATGTTTCAAGCTTCTCAACGTCTAAATGTCCAATTTTTTCACTCAGATGTATGAGCGTTCATGCTTGCGAATCCAGTTGACAAAATTAATATATCCTATAACAAATTCATCTTAGCATCATATTCTTATATGATTATCACAGAATGCACAACCCAAGCTAACTGTGACAGTTTTAATACTCATTATAACTGATATTTATTAAGTAAAAATATATTGATGCAAATAAAATATCACCCCTTAAAATATTCTTTGTTAAGGCTAGTTTAATATTGCAAGCATTTAACATTATCCGATAATAATCCCTCTACATTCCACTCTACAATCGCACATTGCCATACAAATCAATAGATAATTAGCCTTTCACCAGTTTCTATCGTTTCGTTTTTATTTTCTTTTGTTCCCAGTATTTCCCGGATGGCCATTGTAATTGGTTTTTGTTATAGTATTCAGCTTTATCTATTTAACTCTCAATCTTCCTATCCCACTCGGCCACACTATTTTAACAATCTCCCAAATTCCAACATAAATTCGCATCATATTCGTGCAACTTCTGTTCTATTCATAACATCTATATCAACACCATTTTTAAATAGCCATCTCACATGCGAAATTCTTTATGAAATGTCATTTATTATGGTTTGATTCGACACCAGCAAACCACCTTAACAACAACATCTCAGAGAAGAGGACCGACACATACCTAAATAACCACTCCGCTATGGATGAATGTTAATACCCACTCACGCTTAAGATCTCCATATTTTATCTTGAAAAAACCACTAAATATAATAAACATGAATGATACTTCTTTTATTTCGTTGTAATTTTTATTGAATTTCTTGACGAGGACATCTTATTCTAGTGTTTATTTATTCACTGAATAATTATATACGCCTTACCAGTATTTTTAACATTTCGTTAAAATAACATAAACACTGTTACCATAACCTCCTATCACAAAGCTCATTCTAATTTTCGGAATAATACACTGTTGAATCTAACAATTTCAACCATGTTAGCGAGCGACATTTATCTAATCCGTTACTTACTCGTTTCTTGTTGAGAGTGGATTAATTTAACCTTCCTCCACTCCACATTTTCCATAAACCATCGCTATACATTAGAATCACCATTAACATTTATATTCATGTATTAAAAGATGACGCACCTGTAAAAAAAACGTATGAATGTCTATATCATAATAATGTGTATAGCGAAATGGGATATTTTAACACGATTTAATAATATTAATGAATCATTTATCGTATGGTATGAAGAAAATTTTAAATCAAAACCCGATAAACTTTTTGAACTTGATGAAATAAATAACCTTATTAAATTCCCGCTGAAAATTAAATTTTGTACTCCTCATCTTCGTTCATTGTTGGGGATATTAAATTTTGAAAAAGATGTTGGGGATGTTTTGTATTCTGACACTGGTTCCAATTTCATTTTAATCAAATGTGATAAAGTTAATACCCCAATGAGATTTTCACATCAAACATTAGACCCTAACTCTTACCCATCAATACAAAACATTTTATCCATCAACTTAAACACATTTTCTTTATCATATCCGTTTCAATTATCCGGGAATTCATTTATTCTTCATTCAAAAGATTTATCAAATATTAAATTTAGAATAACTGACCTATTTGATTGTGATTTAGAATTTATGAATGAAATATTATGGCAATTTCAAATAGAGAAAATAGCTGATGAGATAACGGATTAAATATTTATTTTTAAATCATAATAAATGATTAAACAACAGCAACCACAGCAACTTAAGGCGCAAAGCACCCAGGTCCTTCAAACCGTTACATACGCCACATATGCATATAATTCAAAGATGGCAGAACAAACACAAAGGTTGAAATATGGAGATTTGGAGATAGTATTGAAAAATGACCATTTCGAATTCGTTTGAAAAGGTGGTGCAGTGATATCAAATATAAAAGAAATTTTATTTATGAATTCAAAAATTAAAGGAATAACGGATGATATAACATCAATTCCACCAGAAGAACAGAGATATTACGCATTAAATGCATTTCCTAAAGTTTTGAAGATTGGAAGATTTAATTTAAATGAGGAATTCATAGAAGGTTTCCTAAATGACATAATGAAGAAGGCAAATAAGGAATATGTGGATAGTGAGTTAATGAAGAAGGCAAATTTGGTTTATGTGGATAGTGAGTTAAATAAGAAGGCAAATTTGGTTTATGTGGATGAAAAAGATAATGAAATTAAAGAAAAGGTTGAATGGTATCATGAATGGACATTGGAGACTTTTAAAGTTAAAGCTGATAAAGGATGGGTTTCGGGATGTTTAGACCTTAAAGCGGATAAAACATATGTTAACAATGAGTTAGAGAAGAAAGCAAATAAAGAACATACACATAACTTCTTCTCAACTGTTGCTATAGAAAGTATTGAAGGAACGGTTGAGGGAACTGATGGGGATGCATTATATTATAAACCTCCTAACTTTCCACAAGGTTTAACATCGAATGAAAACATAACAACGAATAAAAAAATTAGCTGTAAAAATGTTTATGTCATGAGTAGTGAAAATAATGTTAAATTCACTGCTCAAGATTTATATGATAAGAAAGCAGACAAAACAGAGCTTCAAACATTAAAGACTCAGATTCTTCAAACATTATATCCTATAGGCTCTATTTATACGTCAATGAACTCAACAAATCCAGCAACAGTTTTAGGTTTTGGTACGTGGAAGCAGATTGTAGATAAATTCTTATACTGTGCAAACTCTTCAAAGGAAACAGGTGGAAGTAAAACGATTTCAGGTGAAAATTTACCTGCACACAGTCACTACATAGATTTAAGTACATCTCAAGCAGGTTGGCATAAGCATAGATATTGGGATTGGTCAGGAATGACAAAAGGTAAAGGATATGATGTTAAAGACGACGTTAAGTTTGCTATAAATTGTTACTGGAGTGACACTCAAGGAGAAGGAAACCATACACATTTCGTTTCAGGATATACACAAACAACGGGACAAAGTAAAGAATACATGCCACCTTACATGACGGTTTACGCATGGTATAGAGTTCAATGAACGCTCAATGTTTGTGAAACAAACTTTAGAACGGACTGAAAGTCCTGAGCTCCAAAAGAGCGAACGGCATAATTTAAATTTTTATTTTAGTATAAATGAAGATTCTACCATATGGTGTTATTGGAAGAGATAAAGATGGAAACCCAATATTTGATCCAAAGTTAAAATTAAAGTTACTGACAAGACAACAACTTGAAAAGTTGCTGAAACCAAAACAGGATGAGAAAATGAGAAAATAAAAATTTAAATTATGTAATTTTATTTTTATCATAAATGACAAAATTAATTAAGCCAACTATTTCTAAATTAATGATACCAATGAAATCATTTCATGGAGTACTTATCCCAGGTTCTTCACAATTAGCCGGGGCAAGTGTTGTGACTCAAGGTGGAACATTAGTGAATCCATTCAAATTATTAACTAAAGATGAACTTAATAAAATGATGATAAAATAACTGATAACAAAATTTTATTTCACTGTTACCATGTTACCGGGTGCTACCATGTCAATTAATTTCTTTTAAAAATGATGACAACATGACATTTTGACAACAACACAGGAGGAAGGTATTTATGAATTATTTTTGAAGAACTGAAGGTGCTACCATGTTACCGGGTGCTACCATGTCAATTAATTTCTTTTAAAAATGGTGACAACATGACATTTTGACAACAACACAGGAGGAAGGCAATAATTAATTATTTTTGAAGAACTGAAGGTGCTACCATGTTACCGGGTGCTACCATGTCAATTAATTTCTTTTAAAAATGGTGACAACATGACATTTTGACAACAACACAGGAGGAAGGTATTTATGAATTATTTTTGAAGAACTGAAGGTGCTACCATGTTACCGGGTGCTACCATTACATTTTGACAACAACACAGGAGGAAGGTATTTATGAATTATTTTTGAAGAACTGAAGGTGCTACCATGTTACCGGGTGCTACCATGTCAATTAATTTCTTTTAAAAATGGTGACAACATGACATTTTGACAACAACACAGGAGGAAGGTATTTATGAATTATTTTTGAATAACTGATGAGGTCACCAGGTCACCAGGTAATTTAACTTCTCTGAAAAAATGATGACAACATGACATTTTGACAACAACACAGGAAATTTGATGCAGTCCAAAAATAAAGTTGGTTTTAAAATTATTTTTTATTTTTTATTCCTATATAAATGACAGCAACAAACAACAGCGGCAACTTTATCGTTTCTGATGAAAAAGTTATTGATTCATTAGTTGAGGAATTAGTTGTGGCAGAAACTAAAACCCTCAACGAAAGAATTAGTGAAAACAAGATTGATTTACATAACTACTTCAAACATGATGGAGGGAGAGGAAGGAAAACTGGTATGGCTTTATTAGTAAATAAAATTTCGAATTTAACGATTATAGATGTCGATATCAATAAATCGTACAATGATGAACTTAAAGAAACGGTTAGAAAAGACATTTTATCAAAACTTTCGGATAAAGATGTTATCGTTAAAACCGCTTCAGGAGGTCTTCACATTTATTGCAACACTAATTTCTTCTATGCAGTTTCGAACAGAATGATTAAATGTTATTCCTGCAATGATTATGATATTGACATAATGACTTCTATGGATGATTCAAAGCGTTCATTAGTAGTTATGGCTGATTCAAGAGTTCGCAAGAATGCATCAGAATCAATCAATACATACTCATTCATTCGTGGAAGTTATGACTCAACATTAACCAGAACAGTGAATGATATATTAAATGATTTGAATATTAAGGTAAGAGTTGAACAGAAGAATGAAGAAATAAAGACTATCATGAATGAAAACAAAGATGTAAACATTGACGATAAACTTGCCCAGAGCATAGTTGATGGCATCTGTGATTTTGAAGTACATAATGACGGTGGAAACATGAATTTAGAAAAAGAAATAACATTATTCACACTGTTTCAAGCAATTAATTCGTTACCTAATCATTTAATTAATGAAGCATACGATAACGTTTATAACTTCTGCAGTTTAACAGAAAATGCAAAAAGTAATTTTGAAAAAGCACGTAGTAGATATGCACATTTAATGACTTCTCCATTTGTTTTGGTGAAGATTCTAAAACTATATCAAAAGGAATATTATGATGAATACGTTTTGCCTTTATTACGTAAGCCAAAAATAACATTTGATATAAAACTTGATGACTCGTTTTTGATAACAGATATTAGACGCAAGGCTGAAAATCATCAGTATAAAAACAGTTCTGAAGTAATTGAGGATTTATCACGTGTAATCCGTTTTGTAGATTGTGGAAACAAATACTTCATTCAAAAGGACTATAATATCCACGACAAAATGAATCAAATATCATTTGTTCTTCAGTCAAACATGAAAGAGTCACTCAAAATGATTAAATTATTTAAAGAAGAAGGTAAAACAATAACAGCATGGGATGTACTACTAAATCAATTGTCTTCATTAACCGTTAAGGGTGTTTGCTTTAAATCTGATTCCCTAGATGTTTTCTCAACGTTTCAAGGTTATAAATACAACATTCTCGAAAAGCCTGATTACTCAAAAATTGAGATGTTTATGAATTTCATTAAAGAAGCCATTTGTGATAATAACGATGAAGTGTATAAATACCTTCTCGGTTGGATTGCATCAATGATTCAACATCCTGGAATCAAGAATGAAACAGCAATTATTTTGAAAGGACTTCAGGGAACAGGTAAAAACAGATTCACAGACATTATTTCTGAACTTCTCGCTGGTTATTCATGTAAAAACATTACTGAAATAGGTGAGCTAACGGGTAATTTCAACTCAGTAGTTGAGAATAAAATGTTTCTTGTACTTAATGAACTCAAGAATGTAGGTGAAGATAGACTCGCAAACTTCAACGCTTTGAAATCAATTATAACGGATAATGAGATTAGAATTAATGAAAAGAATCAACCCAGAAGAACTGCTCAGAATGTTGCAAACTTCATTTTCGTAACTAATAACGTTTACCCTGTCAAAATTGAAGTTGGAGACAGAAGATATGTGGTTTTAAGAGTTAATGGTAAATTTAAGGGTCAATTTGATTACTTCAAGAATTTAATGAATTCATGCACAAAGGAATTTTATGATAATTTACTGACGTATTTTATCAATTATGACCTTTCATCATTTAATGTACGAATCATTCCGATGACTGAAGCCAAACAAGATTTAATTGAATTATCAACAAATCCTTTAGATGTATGGATAAATACACATTATGATGAATTGTGTGCAGGTATGATGTGTAAAAATGCTCTATTCTGCAAACCATCAGACATGAAAGACAAGAATTTCCAAACGAGTATTAAGGATAAATGTGATAGGAAACATAAAAGAATAGATGGTAAACAGACATGGTGTTATGTTTTGAAAGAAGAAATGAAAGGATTATATAAACAGGTTGAACCAAACGATAATGAGGATTCATTTACTGACGATGAAATACCTGTAAATGAAGCTTTATAAAGTATGATTTGAATTTATTTTTGCCTTCCTCCTGTGTTGTTGTCAAAATGTCATGTTGTCACCATTTTTAAAAGAAATTAATTGACATGGTAGCACCCGGTAACATGGTAGCACCTTCAGTTCTTCAAAAATAATTCATAAATACCTTCCTCCTGTGTTGTTGTCAAAATGTAATGGTAGCACCCGGTAACATGGTAGCACCTTCAGTTCTTCAAAAATAATTCATAAATACCTTCCTCCTGTGTTGTTGTCAAAATGTCATGTTGTCACCATTTTTAAAAGAAATTAATTGACATGGTAGCACCCGGTAACATGGTAGCACCTTCAGTTCTTCAAAAATAATTCATAAATACCTTCCTCCTGTGTTGTTGTCAAATGTCATGTTGTCACCATTTTTAAAAGAAATTAATTGACATGGTAGCACCCGGTAACATGGTAGCACCTTCAGTTCTTCAAAAATAATTCATAAATACCTTCCTCCTGTGTTGTTGTCAAAATGTCATGTTGTCACCATTTTTAAAAGAAATTAATTGACATGGTAGCACCCGGTAACATGGTAGCACCTTCAGTTCTTCAAAATTAATTCATAAATACCTTCCTCCTGTGTTGTTGTCAAAATGTCATGTTGTCACCATTTTTAAAAGAAATTAATTGACATGGTAGCACCTTCAGTTCTTCAAAAATAATTCATAAATACCTTCCTCCTGTGTTGTTGTCAAAATGTAATGGTAGCACCCGGTAACATGGTAGCACCTTCAGTTCTTCAAAAATAATTCATAAATACCTTCCTCCTGTGTTGTTGTCAAAATGTCATGTTGTCACCATTTTTAAAAGAAATTAATTGACATGGTAGCACCCGGTAACATGGTAGCACCTTCAGTTCTTCAAAAATAATTAATTATTGCCTTCCTCCTGTGTTGTTGTCAAAATGTAATGGTAGCACATGGTAACACGGTAGCACTGAAAAAATTAAATTTGGATTGAGTTTAAAAATTCATCTTTATTAAATTCATCTCTTCCAATCAATTTATTTATTATATTAAATTCTTTTATTTTTGCTTCACTCAGTTTAAGGATTGAACGGTAAGTTTTTAATTTTTCGATTATTTCTTTCCTCTCTTGATCGTTTTCAACCCCACCACATTGCGGCTTCTTTTTGTAATAGCATATTTTTGATTTAATTCTGTTTAGTTTCTTTTTATATTCATCGTCTGGACTCTTGGATGCTTCGTTGTCACCCATTTCGTACGAAATAAAAAAATTAAATATTATTTAAATATAATGGAGTAATAAAATAAATTGGAATTTCTATTAATTTATTGTTAACCTCAACTAATGCATTGCCGTTAATATATCTAACCATATGATCCATTAAGCGAAATCTTGCAAAATAAACTTTTTCCTTTATTTCCTTCTAATTCAGCCTTTTGTCTTTCGTTCATAAATTCGTTCGCAAATTCATTAAAACAAGTGTTTTTAGTAAATGTTAAAATTGATTGAATGTCATCGATGATAAAATTAAACCTGTCGATTAGATACCAAAGATAATAAGAAGAAAATGGTTGATATTGGTTGTGTGTTGATGCTAACTGAGTTAATTTCCTCTGTTTCTGGTCAACTGGTAAATTGTTTGATTTCATGTAATTATACATGAAATTGCCAATTGTTTTTTCATCTGTGATAATATCTAAGTTTCTTATTATCGGTAAAAAGTTTATGTAATCATTAATGTATTTTTCATCAATGTGACCCTTTACTTCAGCCACGAATAAAGTATTTTTCTTTCTAATTATTCCCAATGCTTTTGCTTTCTTTGTTGTTGTATCACAAATGATAACACCATTCAATCTTCCCGGCATATACATTTTATGGTCAGTATATTGAATGAAATCATGAGGATTAGATGAAAATGATGAAGGATATAATGAATTAAAATCACCAACGAAATGAGTCATATGTTTGAAGTGTCCTCATTTGATACAGTTTTAGTTTCTGGACTATATGAAAGTTTATTAATGTGCGTGATTCCTTTAAGATTTACTCTATGTTGAACATTTGATAGACCACCAGTAATTCCATTACGGAGAATGTGATAAGCTTCAACTGAATCTAAAGTCATTGGTAAATTATTTTTTAATGCATAATTTCTTAAATTGATTCTTAAACGTTGAACATCTTCATCTTTATTTGATTTTACGACATTGCAATAACAACACATTAACTGACAATTTTCTTTAGTATGTGGTTTTTCATTATCGATTCTATCTAATGTTGGTTTATTTGCATATGTAAACGCTTTACCACAATTTTGCATTTAGATGAAAGGATTAAATCGTGATAGTATTGAAAATCATCCATTGAAACATTATTTTTAGTATCTTTTCTGCTTTTCATTTGTTTCTTATATGATTCAATTTTATATTTCCAATACTTTTTTCGTTAATTAAACTTGATTCTATCTCTTCCTCAGGATATTTTTCATTAGGATTAAAGTCTTTATATGCTAAAGCGTAACGAATCATTGAAGCATTCGATGATAAAGAAAGTTATGAAGCATATCAATTTTATAAACAAATGTTTCTTCAATAATTTTATCGATTGGGTCATCATAATTTCAACTTTTTATTGCAATAATGAATAAAATAATTCTAATCTATTCTTAAAATTTTTAGCATTTGAGATATATTTGATAATCACTATCTGATATAGTTTCTTGAGTTAATGCTGAATAAAATGAATCTTTCGTGAATGGTTCCACTTTATATATTCTTTCTTCGTAATTTTCCACGTGATGAATTGATAAGGGAAAAAGGATTTAACACGTGATTTATTGTTTCCGAAATCTTGAGTGAATTGGTCTAATGTCCCACCCGCTATATAATTTCTGATGTCAATAAATCTCAATTCATATGGAACGTTTGTTTTCTTTACAATGATTTGCTTAAATTGTGAAGATGAACCCAGCATTGATTTTATTTTCCATTTTGCAGTGTTTTAAATCATGAAGAATTAAATTTAATCAAACTTTCCCGAATTAAAACCTATGATATTCACTTTATTGAATTCCTTATCTAGAAGTTCTTTAAATGCTTCCTTCTGTTTTTCATTTAATGTATGAGACAAAGTCCCACCGTTTGCGGCTTCAATAATTCATTGTATTGTTCAATATTTGATTCAACAACTAATGAACAGGTTTGAAAATAAAAACTCAATCCAATCAGAAATAAAAGAATCACTCGAAGTTAAGCAAAATTCCTCGTATACGTTTTATCATTTAATTTAACCGTTGATGATACCATGAATGGTTTTAAGTAAGCGTTCAAGTTGCACACTCAGAAAGTTGTAATTCTTCTTTAGTCTCTAATGTTTCGAAGTCAAAAGTAATATATATCTTGTCGGTTATAATATTCTGCAATTGTGAGCTAATAACCACTGATATATCTTCTGTTTCGTAATATGTGGTGCATATGGTTGCTGGTCTTTTTGCAATTGAACGTCTTGAATTAATCTTCCATTATTTTCTTTACATTTCTCACAATGCTTTAAAAATCTTCTTTGGTTTTTCCTTCTGGATCATCACGGATAAATAAACTTCTTCTTTACAATATGGACAAACTTTATAGCCGGTGAGTGCTTCAACGTCTGTTATTCTGTCAGCGTGAAGTTTTCCACATGGACTCTGTGTTAATAAAATATTTACTGTTTCAAATTCTGGATCTATCATTATTGATTCCACTAATGGAAAGTCTACCTTATTTATGTCCACGTCTTCTGGTTGAGGATCACAATAATAGAAATCAATATTAACATTTAACATTCTCGCTAATCTCTCACTTTCTGATGAAATGTCAAACCTTCTATGCATCTATTGCTTCATTTAAATAGCTTTCTACGAGTTTTAGGATTAACACCATCAGGAATGTTATAGAAGCGTTTAAATAACCTTTACCTTCTGCTCTAATTTGATTATCATTCATTTAGCTGTTCCGTTTTTTGTTCATTTATGTAAGAATAAAAATTAAAAAATAAATAAAAATAAACTTTATTCTTTAAAGCCCATAAAATGAATTAAGAACACATAAATTTTTATCATCTGCGACATGACGAATACATTTTAATTTACTCAAGAATGTGTACCCTGATACATTAAATCTAATTCCTGTCTTATTTAATTTCACAACTTTGAAAAGGAATGTATGAATAGCTATAAAATGATGAGAAGATGTTTTATGGGTTGCTTCCATTTTTTCTGAAATAAATGAATAAATATAATGCTTATACGTTTTCATATCTTTTATGTTCTTAATAACGAATGGTATAGACCTTTCAACTTCGTCTTCCTTCGGTGCTGTTCTTTCATATGAAACATTATTAGTATCTTCAATAATGAAACCACAATCACACAAAATTTTATAGGTTCCAATGGTTTCTTTTGATATTTTATCTAATAAATCAAAAACTTTATCAACACCCGTGCATTTATTTAAATAATAATTTGTGTAAATATCATGATCTTCTTTCTTAATCGTATTAGTTGCATATGTCACGTTTTTAAGAGCTTTTTTGAATTTTTCGGAATCTAAAGGTGGTGAAAGTATGATACAGGGGTATTCTTCATTATCAATAAATTGTAACTTATGTTTACGAATAAATTTAGTACCTTCTTCTGAAAGTGTTTCGTCTATTTCACCATCTAATAAATTTTGTGTTGATTCTGAGACATAATTTTTATATCTTTCTTCATGAGATTTCTGAACTGCTGATTCTGAAGCTGGGATATTCATTAAACCCTCTACTTCATTTTCATTATATTTTTCAACTTCTCTTAATTCCTTAATTTTTTCATCTATTTCATCTCTTATTTTTTCCAATCTTTCAATTTCAATTTCATCATATTCACCATCTTTAATTCGTTCTTCATAATATTCAGGGAAAACATCAGGTTCTTTAGGTTTTTCTTCTTTAGATGTGGGATATAAGAAATTTATAACATCATCTTTATTCATTTTTCCATCATAATCAAACTCATTTAAAAACTCCGCGAATTTTTTACAATTTCTCAAATAATATTTATCAACCTCATAACCCGCCTCCTCTAATATATCCTTTATTTCCCCGTTTGTGAATCCTAAATTTTTAACATTGTTAGTTGTGACGCTCATTTCATACAAAATAAAAAATAAATTATTCAAATAATCATTAGTTTCTAATTTCTTTGATTATGACTCCATTGATTCCATTCATGATTTAAACAATGTTTAATTAATCGCGGAATATCTGACATCATCTATATATAGCTTCTTTTATAAAAGATAAAAAAATAAATTATTTTAAAATTAATGTTAATTTTTTTTTAATGTGTTTATTTCATTATGTTTGGGCTGAGTGTAAATGTCTTACAATTTTGAAAATTTTTTAAATCTTGATTTATTCAAAAACGTAAGAATAAAAACCGTAAGAATCATACATTTTTTACTTCATATGTTAAAAAAAATGATACAAAATCGTTCGATATTGTATGAATTCTTACGTTTACAAAAAAAGTCACACAACCCTTCATATCCTACTACTGATGTTTTGCGAAACCAAAAAAAAACTATGATATACAATGTGTGTGTAAAGAAAATACTTTATTTACTAGTTAAAAAATCATTTGGTATTGATCAAGTTATTTTTTCTGGATAAGATATTATATGGATAATTGGATAGAAAATACAATTATATAATCTTGTACCTGGTTTAATTAAGCTAATTGTCATCAGAAACTTGTAATTTTTATGAATTTCAGATTTTCTTTTCATTACTGCTTTTCTTAATAGGTCAAGTTCTTATTTACGTTATAAAGTATGATATTTACAAATATCAAGTTATCATGTTTTTTGAGAAATTATGAGAAACAAACAAAAATGAAAAAGATAGGAATAGCAATGAATAGTGATGTGTGTATAGAAGATGTAAGAGATATGAATGCAAAGCAATCAGTATTTAGGATATTGACCATAGATTTCGAAAAAAAAATGCTGCATATTGAGCGAAAACTATGATTATATTATAAGGCTGTCATTTAAAGCATAATGAAACTATTCCCTTTTCATTTTAATCGAATAAGATAGTAAAGATTTTTGAATTAGCTAGAAACTGATGAGATGTTTTCACAAATCAGATTTTTAATCTCTATAATGCATAATTCACTCAATATCTCAATTTTGATATTGCGAGATATTTTTGCTATCGGTTTCGCAATTTTGACACAATAGCAAGAGGGTTCTATAAGCATTATTATCAACGTCGAATCTGAATATCATATCAGAAAATGTCGCAAATCTGAATTTACCCGACCAAATAGCAAAAATAATTGAATACTTTTCGCCAAAACTTTAAAAATCGATAAAAATATGAAATATAGATATTAAAGAGACTTTTTATATAATATTCATAAAGATTTTCCAAAAATATGATACCGCAAAATTAAAAAAGTGACGTCTTGAGTGAAGTCAAAGGTCGAAATTGCTAGCTAAATGTTTTTTTAGCGAAATTGCGTATTGTACGTTTTTTTCGCAAAACGAAACCCTTATTTTGTTAGATCGTAATAATATATTCTTTTATGAAAATGCTTGTTTTGGATAATTATTGTTTTAACCGAAATAAACAAAAAGTACATTAGATACGATAATTTTATCAAAAGTATAATTATCCAAAACTGTTATAGACCGAAAATAGATTTTTTCGGTTTTCTCTTCAAATAATTGAAAGAATGATACTATTATAGGTTTATTATATTATATAGCATATAATCATGCTATAGCCGAAAATTATAAGTTTTGAGAAGATTGAATATAACACAAATAAATTTGAATGTAAGTTAAATTGCTTGTTGTTTTTAATAGCTATTTAATGAGAAATCCAATATTGCAAAATTCAAATTGAATGATTGAAAGAACAGAAAAAGTCATTCTTTTCAATTTCGAATATGTTTCATTGTATTTATAATTATATGGCAAATAAGATATTTAAACTTGATTTTTGAAGGAAAATTCACAAAATTGAATAAATTCAAATAATTTTTATTCAAAAATAAACTAGTTATTTGAGTTTAATACTAATTATCTATTCAAACTACAAAGTTTGTAATTTAAAATATTTTGTGAGATCAGATTGAATTAATTCAAGGTTCTTTTCAATTAATATTAATGACCATATTACGCATTTTCGAACATTCTAAACCAAATATATAAAAATGGGAGACGAATGTTAAATTTGCTAGACATGGGGGAGTTGTCTGCAAAGTTTTAGCTCTTATCTCTAACAAAAAATTAATTTTTAAAAAAATGACCGAATACGTTTCACAGCGAGAAAAAATAAAAGGCAAGATAGAATTTTCTAGACATAAAGAAGTTGTTTACCGAGTTTTAGCTCTTATCTCTAACAAAAAATTAATTTTTAAAAAAATGACCGAATACGTTTCACAGCGAGAAAAAATAAAAGGCAAGATAGAATTTTCTAGACATAAAGAAGTTGTTTACCGAGTTTTAGCTCTTATCTCTAACAAAAAATTAATTTTTAAAAAAATGACCGAATACGTTTCACAGCGAGAAAAAAATAAAAGGCAAGATAGAATTTTCTAGACATAAAGAAGTTGTCTACCAAGTGTCAGCTGTTACTTCTTCTCAATACTGATATAAAATAAAAATCTTTATTATTTATTTACCCTTTATTGTTTCATTAAACTTCATTTATTTTATATTATAGTTTTATTCTTTTAGCTACTTGTAAAATAATCTAATTTTATATCATCATTTTACCGGATTATTCTTCAGTATATAGATCCAAGGTGATGTGATTTTTGCATCCCTGGGATGGACGATACACCCAAAGTGTCACCTTTTTTGGGATAACATGAATTTGAAATATCATGAGAGTTCTGCAAACCATATGCACAATATCTATTCAGCCTGACTTCTTGTATATATGAGTTAGACTTCTTAAATATTGTGCTTGGGGCGATATAAGCATTTCCGAGATTACCATCGTGCTCTATAGTATGCTACTTCTCCCTGGTTCTAGCTCAGTTCCAAGGATATTGGCGTTCAAGGATTTGGCAAGGTCCTTCCGAAGTCTCTCATTCGATGAGAGATTTCGGAAGAATCTTGCCTTAAAGTACTCCAACTCTTGTTCTTTTGTTCCTAAATAGTGAGAAAAGTTATTTGACTACTTAAGGTAGAGATTATCCGAGGTCCCTCATTTGATGAGAGGCCTTGGATAATCTCTGCTTTAAAATTGTACACTTGTAGTCCATGAGAGTGTAAGTATACATTGATAGGACAGCTTTCTTCTGAAGTCTTAGATTTGATGAGAACCTCAGAAGAAAACTGTCATATTTTATAGTAAAAGGAGTTTCAGGAGCTCCAAAGCTCCCTTTCGTAAGGATTAGGAGCTTTGGAGCTCCTGGTTCGTAGATGTGTTTCGCATCTTTCATCAGCAAAGGACATTTACCATCTGGGACTCTGTTGATGGAGACTCAGGAGCTCCAAAGCTCCCTTTAGTAAGGATTAGAAGCTTTGAAGCTCCTGGTTCGTAGACGTGTTTCGCATCTTTCATCAGAAGAGGCCCAAATGGTAAATAGCCTCTGCTGATGAGCTTCAGGAGCTCCAAGACTCCTCTCGTAACGATTAGGAGCTTTGTAGCTCCTGAAGGTAAGGTAGGATTGCTCTGATCTCTAATCAGTAGATGCCATGCCTCATTATGAACTCTACTGACAAGAGATCAAGAGCTCCAAGGACTCCTTTTTTAGTTAGTGGCGTTCTCACCATTTAGTAGGATTGCTGATCCTACTAATGAAGTGATCACTTAGTATACGTTTTGAATAAATTGAATTTTTTTTAGAATTTAGTATTTTTTATAGACATCACATGTATATTATAAATACATAAATATATTCTTTAATTCAAAAAAATTCAATTCGGTTTTGGGATGGGCATCCCAGCCCCAAAGTATTCATATTTATTCAATTTTTTAAGAATTTTGGGTTGGGATGCCCAGACCAAAACAAGCTTTATATTTTGATGTGTAGATACGTATGTGTGCATCATTGTTGTGTTATATATTATGTTTTTAATGAAAAAAAATCTGATTCAAAAAAAATTATCACTAATTAGTTGATAATATAAAGAAAAAATAGATAAATTGTATGTTTTGAGAGTATTTATCCACATTCACTCATATGAATTTCATTAAATAGTGTCTTTTTACTCCCAAATTTATTTTGAATTATTGAAATCAAAGAAAAAAAATCAGAAAAATTTCTCGAAATTTTTATTTTCAAAAAAAATTTGGATTTTATATTGAAAACTGACACTGGGAGGACGATAGGGCTGGGATTGGAGATACCCCGCTCACTTGGGAAAAATACGGATCTATACTTCAGTACATCGATTGTGTATCTAAAATAATATCATTATCCTTATTCTGTTTTTTCCAAAATTCTTTTAAATATCTTTTTTGGTTAGATTACTTTATACTTTTTACTTTTATTTTTTAATTTCAAAAAAATTTGGTGATTGTTCTATTCTGTTACAATGTGCATTATCATATTCTAATGAATTATTCATTACATACATTTAAAAAAACTTGTTAAAAATGAAATTAAAAAATTATGTTTATTATTACGCTGTGAATGTGTCAACAGCGGTCATGCCTGTATCTGTATCCCATATTTGCCACAATCTTTCTGTATCTGCATTTGTGTATTTCGGTTTCAGCTGATACATTTGATTTGGCGTGTAATTTGTTCCAGTTAATGGATTAATTGGGAGATCTTCATGCGGTGTGTTATTATTGTACTCCCAAATAAAGGCAGGAATAGCCTGAATGCTTTGGCAGCGCTCCAATGTCGGCCAGAATCTCTCAATCTTCCCATTTTGGTAGGGAGAATGAGAGTCTGTATGCCGCCATTGGACGCCCCAAAGATCAAGTAGATCTTGAAAGGCGCCCCTATTTTCTGAACCGTTGTCGGTCCAGAAACAATAAGGGGCGCCAAATTCAATGAAGGCGGAAGCTGCAACGTTCGCTGTCGTCGCTGCCAGCATATCTGGTATTTGTATACACGCTAGGACTTTGCGGCTAAAATCGTCGATTATGCCATAAATATACTGGCCACGAACACCCCTAAAATAATGAACATCTGCGTGCCAGATAAGATTGGGTGAAAGCGCCCAATATCTTACTGCTGTTTCTGGCCCGGCATGCTCTAATCGCGTCTTGGTGAAATGATTTTCTTTGAAGTATCTGCGTACTTCTCTATAAGATACATCAATTTGTTGTAATTTCAAACGTTTCCATTGTTTTGTTTGACCACAGGGAAAGGCCCAGTGGTCATGTATCACAGCAAGAGCTTTGATTTGGTCGTAGGGATTGACCCTACAACCTTTCTTGCCTTTAGGCAATGGGATATTCTGTAAGCTAAATTGATTTTGTAAAAAAGATTTTGAAACATCTAAATATTTGAAATCATTTGATTGAAGGGTTGGGGCGATGGGAACATGGGTGCAAGCTTCTTCCCATGTCATTTTACCTTCTTCAATCTGATTGGAAATACCAATTAGGTAAATTCGATCGACATACCCTTTGTAAGGATTCATTCTAATGAAGTACGTTAACAATCAAAATATTCTATAAGTGTCTAGTATGGAATTCAAAAGAATAAAGAAAATGGTAACGTAAATAAACGTATTATGAAATAATTTATAATTAAAATGAAAAAAAGAAAAAATAATAAATAAAGTGACTGGAAATGAAAATGAAAATCAGTGTACAGTTTTATTTTTTTCTCGCTGTGAAACGTATTCGGTCATTTTTTTAAAAATTAATTTTTTGTTAGAGATAAAAGCTAAAACTCGGTAAACAACTTCTTTATGTCTAGAAAATTCTATCTTGCCTTTTATTTTTTCTCGCTGTGAAACGTATTCGGTCATTTTTTTAAAAATTAATTTTTTGTTAGAGATAAGAGCTAAAACTCGGTAAACAACTTCTTTATGTCTAGAAAATTCTATCTTGCCTTTTATTTTTTTCTCGCTGTGAAACGTATTCGGTCATTTTTTTAAAAATTAATTTTTTGTTAGAGATAAGAGCTAAAACTTTGCAGACAACTCCCCCATGTCTAGCAAATTTAACATTCGTCTCCCATTTTTATATATTTGGTTTAGAATGTTCGAAAATGCGTAATATGGTCATTAATATTAATTGAAAAGAACCTTGAATTAATTCAATCTGATCTCACAAAATATTTTAAATTACAAACTTTGTAGTTTGAATAGATAATTAGTATTAAACTCAAATAACTAGTTTATTTTTGAATAAAAATTATTTGAATTTATTCAATTTTGTGAATTTTCCTTCAAAAATCAAGTTTAAATATCTTATTTGCCATATAATTATAAATACAATGAAACATATTCGAAATTGAAAAGAATGACTTTTTCTGTTCTTTCAATCATTCAATTTGAATTTTGCAATATTGGATTTCTCATTAAATAGCTATTAAAAACAACAAGCAATTTAACTTACATTCAAATTTATTTGTGTTATATTCAATCTTCTCAAAACTTATAATTTTCGGCTATAGCATGATTATATGCTATATAATATAATAAACCTATAATAGTATCATTCTTTCAATTATTTGAAGAGAAAACCGAAAAAATCTATTTTCGGTCTATAACAGTTTTGGATAATTATACTTTTGATAAAATTATCGTATCTAATGTACTTTTTGTTTATTTCGGAATGTTCATATGATTTTATAATAACATTCTATCAATACAGTTTAAGAAAAATTTGAGATCAACGATTTTTGAAAGCAATTCAATTGGAATTTTTATCTGATGGGTGTTGCTCAGAGTGCAATTAACCGAGGTTTTATTTCGGAGAGTGATGCTGCTAAAATGTCTGAACAGAGCTACTTTTCAGAACGCCAGATCTTTGTTTTAGCCCAAATTTTCAGGAATTTGACAAAAGAATCCCAAATTAATGCGGAAACCTTTGCCAAAAACATGAAAATTAGTAATAAGAGTATTGGAGAAATCCTCTACAAGATTATTGATGATGATGGGAGCGGTGACATCGATTTCACTGAATTTGTCGAGGGTCTGAACAAATTCCATCCCAATGCACCTTTTGATGAAAAGGTCAAGCTTTGCTTCCGGGCTTATGATAGCGATGGCAGTGGTGCAGTTTCAAAAGAAGAAATTACAGATGTCATTAAGCTTTCTATCGAAGGTAGTAGCCTAATTGAACTTGAAGATGCTCAAATTAATCTTCTTGTTGATCAATTAATCAACACTTATGATAATTCAGGAAGTGGTGAACTTAATTACAAAGAATTCTATCAAATGGTATCCTCAGCTCCCGGTGTGATAGAGTGCTTTGATATTAATCTTGATGTTTTGTTTGGTTGAAACATCCCTGATTTCATTGTCTTTATTCCTCAAAATTCTTTATGTTAACCCGTTTTTTCATTAAATTTTTACTATTTTAATACTTAAACTTTTTCGTTATTTAGGAGTTATTGTTTAATTATGAAAACTTATCCTCTTTTATTTCGAATCTTGCAAAAGGCTTTTTCCAATAATAAAAAGAGATATTTTTACATGAAAAATATTTTCAGGTTGGCTAAGTGGCATATTTGCGATTAAAAAATCTCAATAGAAAAAACATAATTCAATTATACCTAAATTAATTCAATAGCATGGAATATTTATCGTTTTCAGAAGAGAATTATCGTAAACTTAGTATTTGATATTCATAAATTACATATTAGAAAATTGTAAATAACTGTTGTCTAGTTTCAGATTGAATTCAATGAATAGTATGTTAAGGGTGTAGTGTTGGAGTTGAGTAATTGAAGATATTTCAACTTGTTTAATATTTAAATGGAATAAAGGAACAATAAAAGAAGAATCAACTCTGGTTATCGAACACTTATTGAATAATTGGGTATCACAATGCAACATCCAGTATAGGAGAATCTTATCAATAGGCGATCAGCTTTTTCAATGAAATTTTTGATTAATTTTTTATTTTTTAAAGATTTTAGATTCCATATATTTGATTTGTATTTAAGATTTTTCAAAACAATAATTCTAACGAATTGCGATCAATTTGAAAAGATCAAATTAATTTTTATGGTTGCATCAATTTTAACATTTTTCACCGACTTTTTGTAAATTTTGGATCTCAATTTTTGAAGCTGCTGAAATTTCCGATCAAATGGATAGTGATACTGATTCATCTTCTCCGCCACAGGAACGCAAAAAGAACATTCAAATGGTAGAAGTAAGTTCCAGTGATTCTTCATCTGATTCATCAATTGAAATCAATGTGAGAAGAAATTCTAATCAAAATACATCAAACAGAGGAAGACGAAGAAGAAATCAAAATGAAGGAGTTACAGAAAGAAGAAGGAGATCATCATCAAATAACATTAATCAAAACTCTTTACCGAATGATAATAAGCCAAAAGTAATTTCTGTTTCTGATACGATGACAGGAGATAAATCAAACAAGGACTCAGAAACAAGTAGTTCTGAAGTTCATCCAATTGCTCAACAAGAAATTCCAAATCCAATTGTAAGCGAACCACCAGCATCTATTCCAGAACCAGTAACAGATAATGAAGTAAATTACGCAATCATTCGTACACATTCTGTTATTAAAAATGTTTATACATATAAATTTCACCATGAAGGAAACATAATATTCTCTGCCAAATGCAAGAAGAGAAATCCCAATAAGCCAATAGTTATAACAGCTGGAGAAGATGTTCATATTTCCGTTCAAGGAGATTATTATTTAGTTCCTGAAAATTCTGCAACAATGTTTACTTTGAGAAAACGAACTGAAACAGGTACTAAATTAATGACCGCACATATATTACATAATATGGAAAACTATATTTTACCAAGATTAGTTACTGTTTCTTTAACAGAAGAAAACGGATTGCCCATGCAAACACTTGTTACAAGAAAACCGAAAATGAACCGCAATGGAATTTTCACCCTTGATTTCCAAAACAGATTTACAATAGCAAGTGAAAAGAATGCGATTTTCTACAATCAGGCACTAGGAAGATCATCGCAAAATGTCCTTTGCGTTAGAAAAATAGCTAAAGAAACTTTAGAAATCAATACAACGGATAAATTACCTCCATATTTAATTTTTGCAATTGGTCTTGTTATGTTCACTGCTAATTTAGGCAGTTAATTTGTTGTAATAATAAAATATTCATGAAATTTACCTCTTTATTTATTTCTTTTTCCAAAATTTTATTTCAAAAAGGGTTAGATGTGTGGGTTTCAGATGATGATTGTACTTTTGTCTATATAATTCTGGTATAACGGATCCATTATGAAATCAAGAAGTTCAAATAAATTTTCACTCATAATCCCTCTGAAACTAAATATATATTAATATTTCTTATGCAAGCTGCTCTTTTTTCTTTTAATATCTCTAGACTTATGTGAGTTTATGTGAAATAAATCAACTTAATCGATGAAATTATTGAATGATAATCAAAATTATGGTAAATCTAACCAGCAATATCACAAATCTATTTTGAATGGAGTAAATATATAATCTAATGAATATGACAAGTATTTATGCATTATTCTAAAATTCGAACTTTTATTTCTTTTGTTTTACTCATTATTTTTATTTTTTCTGGTTTCCACAATAAGTCCTATCAAGAAGAAGCATTTAAGTGTAAGATTGTTGCTTAACAAATATTTTTGAGGAGAAAATGATCGTTCCCGGATTTTTTTTGGCCATAAATGTTTAATCTCTTATTTATCTCAGCCATCGCTGCAGAAGATGTTGGCGTTGGCGGATTCATTAAGATTAATTTCCCATATAATGGAAATAATGCCGAACTTCTTTCTAAACTCACAGTTGTCGTTAAAACTCCACAAGGATCAACTGTTGATGAAGCCGAAGTTCAGCCAAGTGGCTATTGGCTTATCCCAACACCTGCAAACCACGAACTCGTTGTTTCAGTACGTGGTCCACAAGGAATGGTCTTTTCTCCAGCAACAAAGAATGTCAACTTCCCATTCAACAGCGATATTGACTTCCAAATTCTTGGTTTCGCAATTTCAGGTAAAATTACAACTAGAACATCTACAGGATCAATTGTCCACGTTTCAGCTTCTTTAAATGTTCAAGTTGATCAAGTTGATGGAAACATCCACCTTACGACAACATCATCACCAGATGGCACCTTCTCAGTTGGCCCAGTTTATTCTGGCAAATATACAGTCCAAGTCAAAGATGCAATCGCAGATCCACAAACAATTGTTGTAGAGAACGATTGCGCTGTCTGCCCACCTCTTCTTATTACAGACTGGCCACAGAACGGTAAGGTTGTCTTCCCAGAAGGCGTCACACCGAGAAAAATCAAACTTTTATTATCTGGCTCAGCACAACGTGAAGTAGAGACAGATTCGGATGGCTTCTTCTTACTCAAGAACCTCAATGTTGGCAACTACGTACTCAACAGTGCTGAAAAAGGCGTTTCTATCTCTCAATTATCATTTTCAGTTACATCATCTCAACTTCCAACGCCATTATCATTACAATTCCTCGGTATTTCCATCAGTGGTTCCGTAAAGTACCCCAATGGCCAACCACTCGCTGGAGTTCCCCTCATTTTATTACCAGCAAATTCAAAGACAACAACAAACGCAAATGGTGAATTCTGCTTCAACAGCATCCAGCCAACACAGACACCATCATTACGCGCTGAACTTCCATTCTATACATTCAATATTCCACAAATTGAAGCAATCCAGACATTACCAATAGAAAACCTCCAAATTACAGTACAGAACGCTAAGATCAGCGGTACAGTTGAATGCTCATCCGCAGATCTTACATTTTCTGGTGCAATTTCCCAATCATTTACAGTTACCAACAAATCCTTCACTGTTTCAGCCCCATTCGGCAAGGATGTTGTCGTAAAGGCTGTTTCAGAGTGTGGATTTGAGTCCTACGAGTTCACAGTTCAAGCTCCAAGCGATTCCATCAAATTCCGCTCAATTAAGGCCAAAGTCACCGGATCCGTACAGTGCATTAACGAGTGCAGCGACTTGAAGCTCACCATGTCCAATTCCCAGTTCAAATACCAGATTCCTGTTGATGTCAACGGCCATTTCGAAGAGGAAGTCGATTTCGGAACATATTCCCTCAAATTGAACCATCCTTCCAACCAAGTCTGGTCCGACCTTGTCACTTCACTCCAGGTCACATCTAAGAATGTGAACGCAAACAAGGTTGCTGTACAGAAAGCGTATAAGTTTACAGTGGTTTCATCCCACGCCATGACTGTCCAGTGCGGCGAGAAGACTCTAAGCCTCCAGCGTGGAAGTAATGACGTAGAAGTCGAATCTACGGTCATCAGTCCAGCCGATTGCCACATTTTCGAGGCAACAGACTTGAGAGAGAATACCCGTATTATCGTATCTAAGATCGAGCGTGAAGTTGTTATAAAGAATGACGTTGCAGAATCAAAATCTGAAGTTTTCGTAAACAACAAGCGCATCCAAGCCCCATACAAATTCACACAAGACCTCAATGAGCTTGTTACCGTACAAGTTGCTGTTGCAGCCCCATTCTACGTTGAGCCATCTTCATTACAGGTCTCTGTTCCAAAGGATTGCTCAGGCTGTGGTATCCAATTCGAAGTCATCCGTGGTGTAGAATACAGCGGCCGCATCTTCCCTCCTCTAGAAGGTGTCCAAGTCACTGCATCTGACTCTACCGGAAAGATAATTGGTCAGACCACAACAACCGCCGCCGGATCCTTTACACTCGGCTCACACCCATCGAATGCAAATATCACACTTTCAGCCACAAAAGCCGGCTACAACATCATCAGACACGAAAACTCCTTTGATTTAGATGCAGAAAAGCTTGCAACGATTTCTGCTGAGTTCTCTGATGAAAAGGCCCATGGAACATTACTCGCACTCACAAGAACCGACGGATTCAAGATGACAACAACAGTTTCCGGAAAATCCGCTTTGTTCACAAATTTGGCACCAGGAGAATACTTCGTAAAGCCAATCAAACGCGAGCACGTCTTCGAACCATCAATGGCATCATTCACCCTCAAGGACGGCGCTGACCAACAACTTCATTTCTCTGTCATCAGATCAAGATTCGGAATTTCAGGTGAAGTGAAGTCAATTTCTGGCCGACCAGAACCAGATGTTGAAGTTACAGCACATTTCTCAAATGGCGAGAAGATCTCTGATGTTACAGATGTAAAGGGTAACTTCAGACTTGGCAATCTCCTTCCAAACATGAGTTACACAGTTACAGCTGCTGCAACAGGAACATCCAAGGCCGGAAGAATCACTCCAGGATCAATTGTTGTTGAATTGGGAGAGGCTGATTACGAAGGACTCAAATTCAACTCAATAAGACCAGCGAAGAATTACGATGTATTCGGAACAGTTGATATTCAACCAGCAATGTTGGATTCATTAGTTGTTTTGCTTGAAAAAGAAGGAGGAATTGTTGTTCAAGATTTCAAGTTCCAGTCACAGAACACTGGTTTCTTCTTCTTCACGAATTGCACTGATGAGAAATACAATGTAAGAGTTGCATCTGTTAGAAGTGGTGCTGAATTCTCTTGCCCAACAGTTGAAGTCGACAGAAAGAGAAAGGATGTTGAAATTAAGTGCGAAGTTAAGGAGTCTAATGATGTAGCGTTCGAAATCGGTTCTCAGTTGGAGGCGTCATTGGCTGCTTTTTGTTTGTTCGCTTTGTTCATCGTTTTATACAATTTCAAGGCACTTTCTTCAAGCATAGCATCAAAGTTCACAGAAAGAAGAAGACGTTAACTTCTGTTGTATTATAATATATATTTATTTTCTTTTTTTATAAAAAAAGTTTTTTTTGCTAAACAAAAATAAAACAATAAAATCTCAAAAAATAATTTTAAAAACAATTTTAGATTTGAGCTCTCTATTTTGAACTTTTTCATATGAGTAAATCCCTCAAATAAGTACTCCTATACTAAAGATAAGCAGGTTTGGGGATTTGCCTTATTTGATGTGAACTCTACATCAAATTTATGAAAAAAATCGAGATATAAAAATTGCTCACATTTGCTCACATTTTGGCACTTTTTTGTACGTTTGTCAAAAAATTGTGAGGAAGATCTCACAAAAATAGTCAAAATGTGAGCAAATTTTGAGAAGTGCTCACATTTTGACATACGATTATTTTCATACGTTTTTTTGATGAATTCTAATAAAACTTCATTACCACTTTCAGAACGAAGCGTAACTTTTCAGCACGTAACGCTCTATCATGTGTAGTGACATATTATTCAAAAAAACTCAGATTGCTTATCTTATAATAACAATTTCATTAGAAAAAATGCACGATTTCACGCTAAAACTTTGAAGCAATTCTTAAATTCGGATAAAAAATCGATATGTATTACACTTTAAACTTCAAAAAATGGTTCAAAATTTAGACTTAGTTTATCTTAACAATATAGCAGATTTTAAGCCGAACAAGTAGGAGTAATAGAAATAGCTCTTGAAAATAATTACAATTAGTAATATGTAAGTCAAAGTTCGAGTATTCTAATAAATAAACGTTCCGGATTTTCTTTACTACAAGAATCAATACTTAATATATAGAAGCAACAGTAAAAACTTATTAGAGATTCAAAAAGAAAGTTGACTAAAGAGAATCTTTTTATATAAGTAATTTTATTTTTTTGAAATACGAGATCGAATAAACATGTATTTTATTTTATTATATATAATACGTTTTTACATAGTAAGAAAGTTTAGAGACTGAAATGAAATTAAAAATTGAGAAAAAAATAAAGCTTTTCTATAAAAATTCATATTAATATATAGTATAATGATATTACAATTTATTGATAGTTGTGTTAGAAAAAAGGTACATTCACTATTTTTGACAAAATTTTAAATTTTCATGGGGTTGTAAATCTTATAATAACTAGATGAATAAGGAATAAATCCCAGTATGATGTAGTTATTTGTTGTTAATTCGAATGTGTTTAGAGGTAAACTTAGCTTGTGAGATATATATAAATAAAGTGTTAATGCTTTAACCGCTCTTGGTGGAATGACATATAATTTTGTATCCTTATAAATAAATTTAATGTAGTTTTCCATTTTTGTCACTTTTTAAGATCTTACAAAATATAGTTGATTTTTATCACTATTGAAATAAGATAAATAATGTAAGGACTCTAATTTTGTTATAAATATGAATGAAAACAGTAAAATGGATAACTTAAATATATAAAAATAAATATTGGAACAAAGCTATAACAAATTTTCATTCTTATTTATAAATTGATAAACCAAAGTAATACATTTTATTACATTTCGTGTAACATATACTAATATATAGATATTTTTTGAGATAATGTATTTATCTGTAAAAATTGTATGTGATCAAATTTGATTGATAAATTTATTCAGTAATAATAAATTGCATGTACAATATATTATTGTCTTGCCATTTTTTTGCTCATAATAAAAAATCTTTAAAAATGATAACAATAAAAGAGTATTAAGTAAAAATTTATACATCCAAAATATATTTCAGTAACAGCATAATACGCCTATGCTAATTTTTAGTTCTTAAATTAAATAGATGTCCCTAATCCCATAGATATTCACCAAACTTGGCAAATTCTGAACGTGATCTACATATCCCTAGCAAGTAGATCATATTGGTATACGTATCTTGATCAAATAAAAAGAATATTTGTTGAATAATTTCTGTTCAAATTAAAAGTTCTTCAACTTACGGTAAATCTATCTGCCTTAAAAAGTATTACGATATTATGCAAAGTCAATTTTCTCCAAAAAAATATTTGAAGATGATACTTTAAGTATACCAAAAATACAAGAATTTTGAGAGAACTCAATGAATTTTTGTGAAGGTGGAGTTAAATTGAGAAGATTTTTGGTCAGAGAAAAACAAAAATTACTATCTGATAAAATGGTATTAAAATGAAAAAAGTTTAAACAAAGGAAATGAAGAATTTATATTATATTAGAATTTAAAGAGTAAATATAAAAGATTGAAAGAAAGAATAATAATAGGATTCTTGAATGCAACATTTGGAATGATGTTTCCAGTTGTAGATGTGTTAAGCAAAGAGAGATAATGATAGTTTCTTGAGTTTTGAGTTAAGCTTGTTGTAGATGAGAGAGAAATTTTGACGAGACTGAGGAACTTCATTTGGAATGATGTTTCCAGTTGTAGATGTGTTAAGCAAAGAGAGATAATGATAGTTTCTTGAGTTTTTGCAATTAACCATCCTCAATGACTATTGTTTTAATATAATTTTTAAATTTTTTAAAACTGACATTTTAGTTGTATATTTTTTCTAACAAAGGTACATTCACTAGGCGATAACAGTAAAATGGGATGAAAATATGATAAATAGCATCCCTATATAGTGCCAAACAATATTTATACGGGCCAAAAAAATTTGGCTAGAGATTTGGCGAGTTATAAAACTTAGAAAATTGAGAGGGATTTTTATTTTTGAATTTTTTTTGGAAAGTTAAAATTGCGATTAAAAATCGATTTCCAGGAGAACTAAGCATCTCATCATATATTTAAATCGATAAAAATATTAAATAATAGTTGAATAGTATAACAACGTGAAATTATGGCTGAATCTACAGAAAAAATGAACATATTTGACATTTTTGAAAATTCATACGTTAGATGGTGACAGACTCATAAACTATACTTTAGCTAAGATTGATATATGGTTTCAACAACACATGGTTAAAATTGTAAAAATATTTTAGATTTCAAAAAGGTATATATGGTAATATAATGGAACAAAGTCAACAAATAGCATGTTAAATATGTTATAATTAACTTTTTATTAGATCCAATAGTAGATATCGAATGGTTTCCAGCTTTATGGTTAAATATTTTCTTTTCGAGCTTCTCTTTAACTGTTGTATTAAGGTTGTAAATTTTTGATGCTAGAAACTATGGAATCTTCTTTGCTGCTGCATTTTTCTTGAGAGTTCTTGCAATTTCGAATAGATCTGCGCATTGTATGAAATTGAGGCTTTAAAATATCTTGAAAACAGAATAGGACTGCTTTTCCAAAGGAATGCTTACTTGTAAATCAGAGAGTTTCAAAATTGAGAGCAAGATTATCATCATAACTTTCGATTTTGCTGCGAAAAAGGAAGACAAGTAATTAACAAATCATTTACTGTTGTTCATCAAAAGAAGAAAACTTTGATAACAACTAATGATGATAAAATCAAGCTATCTTTTAATATTTTAAATTGATAAGACATTCAAAATATTTGAATGGTTTAAAATATTTTCTTTTAATTTCTATAAGATATTATCATGATTATATAATAAAATTTAAATTTTTATTCAAAAAGGCAATATTTCAAACTTTTAATTTCAAAAATCTTAATTCTGCAATAAGTGTATTTAATTGTAGCAAATTTAATGATCCTTCGTCATGCTTAGCAATTTGGAACTCATAAATTAATGATTTCTTCAAGTAAAATTCTGCATTATTTCAAAAGTCAATAATTCTCTAGTAACTTTTCTTCAAACCCTAACCATTATATTATATGTATAATGGAGAATAATTGCAAAGAAAGATAGCCGAATTTACTGGGTAGTTCTTGTGATGCGAAATAATTGCAAATTAACACATAGTTTTAACAGCATCAATCTCTTTTTGCTCTCATTTAAATGCATTCGCACACTTTAATTTTGAAATATAAGAGTTTTGGAAATTATCAAATTTATCTGCTCAAATACTATAGATCTTCATAAGTGTTAATAGAATCACCAGCCTTACATATAGTGTTTAATATAATGATGCACATCATACTGGGATTTATTCCTTATTCATCTAGTTATTATAAGATTTACAACCCCATGAAAATTTAAAATTTTGTCAAAAATAGTGAATGTACCTTTTTTCTAACACAACTATCAATAAATTGTAATATCATTATACTATATATTAATATGAATTTTTATAGAAAAGCTTTATTTTTTTCTCAATTTTTAATTTCATTTCAGTCTCTAAACTTTCTTACTATGTAAAAACGTATTATTATAGTAATAAAATAAAATACATGTTTATTCGATCTCGTATTTCAAAAAAATAAAATTACTTATATAAAAAGATTCTCTTTAGTCAACTTTCTTTTTGAATCTCTAATAAGTTTTTACTGTTGCTTCTATATATTAAGTATTGATTCTTGTAGTAAAGAAAATCCGGAACGTTTATTTATTAGAATACTCGAACTTTGACTTACATATTACTAATTGTAATTATTTTCAAGAGCTATTTCTATTACTCCTACTTGTTCGGCTTAAAATCTGCTATATTGTTAAGATAAACTAAGTCTAAATTTTGAACCATTTTTTGAAGTTTAAAGTGTAATACATATCGATTTTTTATCCGAATTTAAGAATTGCTTCAAAGTTTTAGCGTGAAATCGTGCATTTTTTCTAATGAAATTGTTATTATAAGATAAGCAATCTGAGTTTTTTTGAATAATATGTCACTACACATGATAGAGCGTTACGTGCTGAAAAGTTACGCTTCGTTCTGAAAGTGGTAATGAAGTTTTATTAGAATTCATCAAAAAAACGTATGAAAATAATCGTATGTCAAAATGTGAGCACTTCTCAAAATTTGCTCACATTTTGACTATTTTTGTGAGATCTTCCTCACAATTTTTTGACAAACGTACAAAAAAGTGCCAAAATGTGAGCAAATGTGAGCAATTTTTATATCTCAAAAAATCGGATCATCTTTTTTTTTCTGTTTCTCCTCTATTTATTATGTGTCCAAGAAGATAACTATGATGTTAAATTTACTGATGATTGGAGCACTCTTACATTTGTTCCATCCAATCTTAAAGGTGCTTATGTTTTTCCAAAATTGTGTACGACCATTCCACAACAACCAGGCAAAGAAGTTGTTGCAAATAGCTTGTTTTTTTCATGTAAGGATGCTATCACATCCATTTCATTTGAAACAGGCAGTAAACTGAGAGACACTGCTAAACTTGTTTTTGCGACATCCGCCTTTGAAACTGTTGATATGAGTTCATGCACAGAACTAACATTTCTGAACTATGCCCTATTTTACCAATGCAAAAAACTAAGATCCATCATTCTTCCACCAAATTTAAATCGAATTGGTTCTGCTTGTTTCCAAGAAACCTTTAGTTTGACAGAGATTACTTTTCCAGATTCCCTGACATCAATTGATGGATGGACAACTTTTGGCAAGGTTTTCTATAATAGTGGCCTTGTGAGAGTTAATATTAATCGGAACTCGAATTTAGCCTATATTGGTGGTGATGTTTTCGCTGATTGTAAGTTCACATCTTTTTTTATCCCATGGAAATGCACTTCAATTGATGGATCAACCTTTTCTGGTTGTCCGTTAACTGAAATTATAATTGATGAAAGAAATCCTACTTTTAAAACTGATGGAAAGATCATTTATTCAGGTACTAATAACAATACTCTATTTTTTGTTGTTTCGACAAAAACTGGATCATTTACTGTCCCTGAATATGTAACAGTAATTTCATACTCAGCATTTAGAGGCTCTAAGCTCACTGAAATTAATATGCATAAAAAAATTACAAAAATCAATTCATGGAGTATGTGTGGGTGTCCTATTGCTTCTTTTACTTTCCCAAGTTTAGTTACATATGTTGCGGATAATATGTTTTATTTGTGCACATCACTGGTAACAGTATACCTGACTGAAAACATAACATCAATTCAAGATGGAGCATTTTTATACTGCTATAGTCTCAAAAATATAGTATTGCCATCAAAACTACGGGAAATTGGAAAAGAAGCTTTTTCAAATTGTTTTAGTTTGACTCATATTTCTCTCCCCGAATCATTGCAAACTCTGGGTGATGGTGCATTTAGTTCAATTGATAATATTATTATTGACTCACAGAATCCAAACATTGTTGTGGATGGCTTTAGTATGTATACTGATAAGAATCAAACATTATTTATTTATCTGGGGTCAAATCAAGACTCAATAGTTAGAATCAAATCTGAATGCAATTATATAGCAGCACAAACGTTCTTAATGAAAAAATTCAAACATGTCTACTTTGAAAACAATGATAGTATGACAATAGGAGCATCTGCATTTGCCAATTCTTATATTCAATCAATAGAAATGCCTCCGGGTTTGAAAAAAATAGAAGGCAAAGCATTTGCAGCATGCCATAATCTCGAGAATGTGACATTCTTAGGAAATCAACTGAAATCAATTCCAGATTCTTGTTTTATTGATGCTTACAATCTTAAATATATCACCCTTCCAAAATCAATAGAGAGCATTGGAAATTATGCATTTCAATCATGCACGAATCTTAAAAATCTCGGAATTGCTACACTTAATTCATTAACTAGTATTGGCATTGCAGCATTCATGTGGAGTGGAATCACTTCGGTCAGACTTTCAGACTCAGTTAGCACTATTGGTTCAGCCGCATTCAATGCAAGCAAAATCACCGATTTATCAATCTGTTGCAACATTTCACAGATGATGTGTCAATATTGTACTTCTCTGACAACACTCGAACTTAGGGGTGGTGTTTGCGAGATCAATATTTATGCATTTAAAGGTTGCAGTTCTTTGACAGGGTTCACTATTCCTCAGACCCTTCATTTCATTAAGAGCTTTGCATTCCAAGACTGTGATTCTCTTAACGATGTATCTATGGCGACTAATGGCAATCTTCAAACTATTGAAGGTGGATGTTGTTCAAATTGCATCAGTCTTAAAGAGATCAAACTTTCCCAATATGAAGAAAACTTTTCATTTTACAACGGTGCTCTAATGAACTTCAATCAGACGCAACTTATTGTTTTTATTCCATACAGCGATATTAAGAATTTTGTTGTTCCTACTGACACTGAGGTCATTGGTAGTAATGCATTTATGGGCAGCCCACGTCTTTTGCGTGTTTTCTTCAGCGGCAATAAGATTAATAGAATCAACTACCAAGCCTTCAAAAATTGCAGAAGTTTGAGCCTTGTTTTCTTTTCATCATCTAAGATTGAAGTATCATTTGGCAGTGACGTTTTTTCAGGCTGTATCAATCTTCGCAGTTGTGGCACTTTCTCAGCTCCACGAGCTGTAAAAGAAACACTTATATCACAAGGTATTCCAAGCATTGCTTTTAATGATGATTGTGATACATCAGTCACGTGTAAAATCCGCCATGAATTCAAGATATCGGCCACATATCTTACGCCATTCATTTTAATGTGAGTTTAAAACATAAATAAATATATTTTAGTTATTTGTTAAATTTTTTAGTTTTTCTTTGCATTGTCATTAGTCTTCGCCTGTTTTAAATCGTTGTAATTTCATAATATGATGTGATTACAATAGATAATTCTCAAATGAATTTGCCATTAGATAAATATATTGAAGTGAAATTTGAGAAAATTCATCGAAAATTTGGAAAACTTTTCCAATCAATTTCAATGTCAAAAACTAATTTTAGATACATCAGTCACATGTAAATGTATTGAAAATGAGAATTATAACCGAAATAAAATAAAATTTTATATAACATAACAAAACATAATATATATATATAACAAAAACAAATATTGCGTACTATGATTTATAAATCAGAGTAGTGGTGATCCATAATATATCTCATAGCGAGAATAAAATAAATTATAAAGGTGCTACTGTAATTTCGCGTCTTCTTGTAGATCTGTATCCTGGTTTTTGTGTACCATGCATAATTACGAATGCTATTAACAATCCAAATGTAATTCCCAGAGCCATATAAGTCAAAGCTCCGTTTTTCATATCATTTGTGTATCTATCTTTCATTACTGTAAAGCAGGCATCTGTAAATGATTCTGTACATCTGTCTTTTGGATACTCTCTTGGACGATGAAATCCGCAACATTTGAGATTTCTTTCAATTATGTTGATTTTACGAGTATTTATGTTTTCCATCCATGTGTCTGTAAGTGTAACAAAGTATGATACAGGATCTAAGTACATTTGAAATCCGAAATAAAAATTAACGAGCATTGATAGGAATGCAGCCATTAGGAAGAGATAATATAGCGAAATACTTCGGAATATAGTAAATGCAGCACCTGCAATAATGCAAACAACATAACTTGAAATTGTATAAATTGATAAGAAATAAAGACGTTGAGAAAGGTATATAATTCCTGTACTATAGAGCCAAGCAGTGACTGAAACGTGTGAATAGATTGCTAGCATTAATCCAATCCCTGAAAGCGCAAAAAAAGCTTGAATATGCATTTTAAAAAAAGTGACAAAATCGAATTATCCAAAATCTATTTTTTAGCACTTATAGCATGGAATTTCATATGTATTGTATGTATCAATTCTTATTAATAAATGTGTAGAAGCATATACATAAGTTTGTTGTAAAATTCTGCAAAATGTATTCATTTGTTTCAAAAATAATTCATTGTTATTTGTTATTGTTGAAGTAACCATATAAGTAAGACTATAAATGTATGTCTTGCTAGTTATTGTTTGATTCCTTTTCAGTAATTTCCGAAGAAAGAATCTTCACTTGAAAAAAAGTGTGTAATTAAGGGAAAGATAAACAGTTAGATTTATATTAGTATATTAGAAATGGAAAAGAGTAATTACTGAGCAAGATGTTCAAGAGCGATTTCTTTCTCGTGGAAGAGATCGTTTTCTGTGAAAGCAAGTTTCTCACGGAGCCAGTCATTGACCTTGAAACCTTCAACAACGTGGATGTGGCCCTCCTTGTCAACATTGCAAGGGAATGAGAAGACAACACCTGGTTTGATGCCGTATGGGTTACCTTCTGGAACTGGGATACCCATTGAGAGGACTTCTCCTGGAGCTGTTCCGAAGAGCCAAGCCTTCATGTGCTGAATTGCGGCCTTTGTTGGAGAAGCAGCACTTGTGAAGCCACGGTGCTCGAGAATGTCCCAAGCACGATGTCCGATCTTCTTGAAGAATGTATCGAAAACGTAATCATGATCGAGAACATCAACAACTTTCTGGGTCTTTCCATCCTTAGTGAATGTAGCTTGTGTAAGATCGGCAACCATTGATTCACCATGGTTACCCCAAACGATGATGTCATGGATATCATGAACGTGGACTCCTAATTTGGAGGCAACTTCGTAGTAAGCGCGGTTATGATCGAGCATGCTGAGAGATGAGAAGTTCTCTGGCTTGAGGTTCTTTGCATGGAGCATTGCGATTTCGCAGTTTGTGTTATCTGGGTTACCAATAACAAGAACTTTGACTGTTGGTTTAGCCCACTTTGAGAGGTATTCACCAGTGTTCTTGAAGATAACGCTGTTTGAGCTGATGAGGTCTGCTCTGACTTGGCCTGGCTTGAGTGGCATTGAAGCAACTAAGAAAGCGCAATCAATATCCTTGAAAGCGGCTTCTGGTTCAGTTGTGGCAACATAGCCAGCAAGATGTGGGAATGCACAGTCTTCTAACTCCATTGTAAGAGCTGTAAGTCTGTTCATGGCTGGTGGAATATCGAAAAGATGTAAAACTACTGGACGGTCGCCATATAATTCACCGCCTGCAATCCAATGTGAAAGGATGTATCCGATTTGTCCTGCGGCACCTGTGATGAGAACGTGAGCTGGTTCACTCATTGTTTTAAAATGAAAAATTTAGATGGTTCTCAATTGGTGGCCTTGTTACCTATCAAAATTTTCTTTGAGTATTCAAATTATCACGGTTCATTAACAATTTTAAAAATCTTCCATAACCAATCACATTTGAACCAATTTTTTTGGGAAATTATAATTAGTATCTGATGCTCAGCAATTATCCAATAAAACAATAAAAAATTTTCTGATAAACCTTTCAATTATTTTGATTGCTATTTGGCTCGATTTTGAATGAAATTGTTTTGTAAGGAGAAAAGTATTTTTCATATCGGAGGCAAAATTATTGAGTAACACTATGCTGTTCCATATTTCCCATCGTTTTCAAAATGTTCTCCGAATTTCTGAAAGTTGTTGTCAGGATTTCACTTTTGATTTATATATGATTTCGATTTGGATGTGAAATATATAATTTAAATTAATATGAAATGTCGATAATGTTGTTTTTAGTATCTAAATTTTTATCCATAAAAAAGAAAGAATTAATCTTTTATTTTTGGAGTTGTTTAATCATAATTTGAAATATTTGTTAATTGACATTTTAATGTATCCAATTATTTATCCATAATATGTGGAATGAAATCTAAATGCAGTAAAATCGTAAATCGATCATTCGGAATGAGTTTTAAAGACTACAATGAAGCTCCATGAAGAAAAAATAAGGTTTTGTATTACCAAAATATCTTCAATTGATATTGTTCCAAACAATTCAGAAAATACACGATGTTTTGCAAAGTTAAACATTAATTGTATAGTTATACCAGATCTAAATAATCCAATTGATCTGTCCATTTCTGACTAACTGGCTAAGAGGCAACTCTGTTTTTAGTATTTTTGAAAAAGTTCTGTGGGAAGTCATCTGTAGAGGATGACAACCCATGGAATAACTTTTTCAACAATCAATTCACAGGTGAAAAGATAAAATATTGCCGGAACTGCAATCCTTTAGCAGGAAAAGGTCAATATTACTTAGATGAATGCAATTTTTATGGAGATAATGACCGAGTTATAAACTTTAATCCAGTTAATAACTCATTGTTTCTACATAATCGCTGTTCGTTTAGTAATTGCTTTTCATCAGGAAATGCAAGTTGTATTTACTTCAGTATTGGCAGCAATAGTTCAATTGTACAACGAAAATTCTGCTGTACGAAATGCATATGCCAGAAACTTGGCCATTTTTCATTCACAAAAGTTGGCGGAGACGATTTAAACTTTATTATTGAAGGTTCTCTGTCTGATGTAGGAAAAGAAGATATTGGCGAAGAATCTTTTAGAGTTTCTAGCGGTAACATCCTAGTTTCATCAACAAACTTCTCATTTTGTATTGCTGCTCAAAAATCTGCTGGACATTTTGAGTGTCCTCTATCTAAACACACAACAAAAATTAACTACACAACCATTGTAAATAATAGAGCAACAAATATTTATGGCGAAGTTATCGATATTCATTATTTTGCTGATATTGATTCATGCAATATTATAAATAATACCAATTCGAAATCAACGTCTGGGATTGTTTACCATGCGTTTAATTCGCTTTCTATTGAAGACTGTTCATTTATTCAAAATGTTGGGCCTCAAGGTTCACATTTAATATATAACGATGGAGATCAATTAATAGTTAAATATTGTTTCATCGATAGTTCGATTCCCACAACATTTTGGGTAAATGTTGTGCCTATTAGTCCAAGAATGTTATTCTCTAACGATTTGGCTCATTTTTCAACTGAGATTTGCCAAGCAGAATTTAAGATTATCAGTCGAACTGTAGATACGTTTGATATGCTTTGTATTCTATCAATTATCGTAAATATTAATTTAATAGCATAAAATAATATATATATTAGCATGTTCTCTAAAATACGCTCATATAATTATATAATTTGGTGGAATTAAATAGGATATAAGGTGGTTTTAAACTCAAATTTGAACAAAATACAAACCATTCATTATCATGACAAAAAGGAACGAATTTATTGAATACGTTGATGAAATTATGAATGTTTCAAATAGTCTCAGTTCTATTTGAGGCTAAAAAAATCAATTTTATTTAGGACATGTTGCATGTTCAAAATATGATAAATACTAATTTTCATTATAATAGCATGAACTATTTCTTCTCTCCAAATTTTGAAATAATGAGATTTGGAGCTGTCATCTTTATTGGAATTTGAAAAAATTGCAAATCCTATGGGTTTTTAGAACTATCACGGCAGTTGAATTATACCTTTTATGCAGGATTTGATATCTAATCTTTCCTTTCAAATTTCACATTTGAAAGCATTCTCAATTTTTATTACCCATAACCAATACAAAGATGCACAGAACTGTATATATTGTGTGATTTCTGAAATTGTGTCAGCAATAAAACAGTTAGTTAAACTTAGTCGACATAAAAATGGTAAATTTTTAGTAATCATTAATTGACACAATATGAATTTAAATTTGAATTGAATGTGGCTACGCATCTATTTTCATCATCGTTATTAGCCAATACAGTAAGAATTCAATCAGCCACATATTCATTTAGCAATGGCATATTGACTGTTTCTGGCGATGGCACTATACAGCGCTCTGAAGTTGAACAATATTCAACGCAAGCAAATGAAATCCGTATAACGGAATCGGTTGAAACAATTGGTTCCAAAGCTTTTGAAAACTTCAATCTTTTAACAAAAGTTCAAATAGATTCTACATTGAAAACAATTGAGTCTTTCGCATTCAACGGAGATACTGCCATAACGTCCATAACATTGCCAAGCGGTTTGTTGACACTTGGAGATAGCTGCTTCCAAGATTGTTCTGGCATTACAACAATTTCTTTACCAGAAAGTTTAACTGCAATAGGTCAGGCAGCATTTAGTGGAGCATATTCGTTAACAGAAATCACAATACCACAAACCGTTACAAGAATTGAGAAAGATACTTTCAATTCTTGCACGGGTCTAACAAGAGTAACATTTAGCGTAGAGACAACATTCATCGGCGAAAGTGCATTTGCAAACTGCGATGTTTTAGTATTGGTCGATTTACCATTAATTGTTACAGAATTAGGTGCAAATTGTTTCAGTCACTGTGTTAGCTTTACCAGATTCGATTTACCACCAGAACTTATAACATTACCTGAACGTTGCTTTTCTGGATGCACTCTTTTAGAAACTATCAATTTTAATGACAAAATACAAAATATTAACAAGTATTGCTTTGAAAGCTGCAACAGCTTAGTTATAAGTAAGCTCCCTTCTACAGTTACTAACATCCAAGAAGGTGTTTTTTACAATTGTCAGAAAATTACAACTTTTAACATGACAGGATTGCGATACGTATCACCAAGGCTCTTTGCCAACTGTAACAAACTGGAATCTATCACTCTCGATGGTTCATTAACAAGTATACAAGAATCTGCTTTTGAAAATTGCACAAGTTTAGTAATTTCTTCACTTCCTTCCATCGTATCTAATATCTTCCAAAGAGTATTCTATGGCTGCTTATTAATAGAAACGTTTACTTGACCAAATCGTGCAACAACAATACCTGCATACGCATTCTGCAATTGTATTAAACTGAAAACTATCACATATGATCTTAACAGGCTTACTGAAGGCTTTGAAAGCTTTGCTTTCTGCAATTGCACATCTTTGACAAGTATTCAACTCACTAATGATTTAAGGCGTTGCGGAACGAATGTTTTTGAAGGATGTACATCACTTACAGGACCTATAATGATACCATCCAGTCTCCAAGAAGTTCCTAATTATATGTTCAAAGGCTGTACAAAACTCCAATCAGTCGAACTTGATTATGGAATGTTTGGAATTGGTGAAGGTTCGTTCATGGGCTGTGAATCTTTGTCAGAGATCACAGGTGACACTTTAAGTCTTTATAACTTGGGTGCAGCTGCTTTTTCAGGATGTAAAAGTTTAACTTCTTTTGGAGATTGGCCATATGAGATATATTCAATGCCAGACAGATTCTTTGAAGATTGTTCAAGTCTAGATTTCACAATACCTACAGATGTTTCGCTTGGTTCTAAATCATTGAAAGGAATGAAATTTACTGAATTAGATTTATCAGGAGTTCCAAGTTTCATGGAAGATACATTTGACAATTGCAATAATCTCCAAAAAGTGACGGTTAAAATCTCTAACATGCAATCTTTGACAAGATCTCCTTTTGCATTATGTTCTAATCTTGTTGAAGTCAATTTGATTGACAATAATGTTGTGAAATTATATAAGAATTTCCTGAAGGATTGTCATGCACTTGAAAAAGTGACAATCACTTCATCTCATGTTAATTCAATTGATGAAACATTTTTCTTAAATTGTGATAAGCTGAAAACGGTCGAAATAACAGTTACAGAAGTATTAGATGCTATTACATTTGGTTCTGAGTTATTCAGTACTTGCACTGCATTAGAAACCGTCAAAATCAAAGCAATACAAGTAGTAATCAGTAACGATCTCTTCAGCAGGAATTCGCACTTAATAGAGTTCGATTATGAAGGAACAGGAATCAATTTTGGAAAGAATGTTTTTGCAAACACAAAACTGCAAATTTTGAATGTCAATTCTCCAACATCAACATTCACATTTAAAGAAGGAACATTTGATAATTGCGAAGAGCTTACAACTGTTCATTTAACTACGAAAGATTTACATTTAGAGAATAATTTATTCAAGAACAAAGCCAAATTAAATGATTTAGTAATTGTAGCTCAACAAGTTTCATTTGGAGATTATTGTTTCTTCGGATGTTCTCTTTTAACTAAAATAGAAATGAATTTTTACATTAATATCATTGGAAAACATTGTTTCCAAAATACATCTTTGACATCATTCAAAAACAAATTAAACGTAATTCTGATTGATGAATGGGCTTTCGCAGGATTATATACACTCAAAGAATTCATTTGCGAACAAACAATTAAAACAATAAATGCAAAAGCTTTCTTTGATTGCAGATATATGACACTTTTCCATGTTACTCACTTGTTCCAGAGTTTGGGTGATTATTGCTTTGAAGATTGCATCTCTCTCCAGAACATGAGTATAAATGCTGAAGTTTTAACACTTGGAAAATACTGTTTCAGAAATTGTGATACTTTACAAAATGTCACGTTTATAGTTGAAGGAAAAATGACATTAAATAACAACATATTTGAGAATTGCGATTTGTTAGAGACATTCTATCTTTCTGCTTCTCAATTAGTATTAGGTGATGAATTATTCAAATATTCTTCAAAGCCATTAACTGTTACATTAATTTCGGATGATTTAGTTTTTGACAGAAATTCATTTGCTTCGTCAACAATTGCTCATTTAACAATAGATACAAGAAATGGTGCTTTGAACATGCCAAAGAATTTGTTTGAACAATCTAATGGTTTGCAAACATTGAAGATTACTTCAAAGAGTGTTAAGGGTGCACACGAGAGGATCATGTAAACTTCAGAATTCAGAACCTTATTTTTAGGCATTATCTTGGCTACCTATTTAGGCTCGAAAAGCAAAAAATATCAAAAAATACAACTTGACTCCATTATGACCCTTTCATGGAGGTAGTTTTTATCCTCTAGTATTTTCCCTTTGAATCTCTTTACAATTCGAAATCAAATTCAAATCTCAGTAGAAGAAAGGAAGAATCGACTTACTACGGTTGTAATACGAATAAATACATATATTTAATTATTTTTATTTACATAATAATTGTTTGAAGCTCATATTCCATCAAATTTTTAAATAAAAACATTAAAATGTTGAAAATGTTCATATATTTTAATAGGGTTTTGGCACTTTATTGAGGAATTACTACATACATAGTTGAACTGAACTTGATATTTTGAAATTTAAATTATTTATCAAAATTAAAATTTAACTTGAAATTTATAATTATTTAGTCATATTTTGCATAATTCTAAGTAGATTTTGTAAAAAATCAAGAAAGAAAAATTTTAACGTGCTTTATCTTTTCTTTTTTATAATAATACATATTATTATATAATTAACATATTCATAATGTTTCACCCTTTCAAAAATATAATCCTCCTCCTCTCAAATAAACGTACATACGGGTGGCCTCTTTTTTCAAAAAATTAAAATTCAAAATTTTGGGCTCAAATATTAGAGATTTTTTCAACCTTCAACGATATATGTTGTCTATATCAGACCTCCTTTCTTTTTGATACTTAACATTGTTCCTAAATCTTAGCCGTTAAGGCTGTTCTGAAAATATTTTTTTTCGAAAAAATTCGAAAAAAATTCTTAAAATTCAAAAATCCCTTAATTCCTGAGGATTTTGGAAAAAAGTTTTTACATGAACATGTGTATATTATATGAAGTATATTGATAAGGTAAAAATCAAATTTTATTGCATATTCATCGAGAAAATAAACTAACGAATCCCTCAAAATTGAGAGGGTAATCCTCCTCCTCTCAAATAAACGTACATACGGGTGCACCCTTAACTTTGAAGATCAAATTCTTGAAAACAGAAATCAATTAGAAACTGTTGAAATTATTTCTCAAAAAGTGACAATTGGAAAATATTCATTTTCCAAATGTTCGGCAATGAACAAATTTAATGTTTCGAATGCAGATGAAGTGACAATTTCTGACTATGCCTTCAATTTATGTCAAAACTTAAATGACATTGAAATTGAAAACATTATTTCAATTGGAAGCTTTGCTTTCAATAAATGTCAGTTCACTTCACTTACAATAACATCATATGATAAAGATGTTATTTTAGGAAATGGCTGCTTCTCTGAATGTCAAAAATTGGAGAGTTTCACAATGACATTAATTCTTGAAAATTCTGTTTTCCTGAATTGTCACATTTTGAAGAATTTGACACTTTTCACTCAAGTTAAAGCAAATATTGGTGATTCTTGCTTCGAAAACACTGCTTTAGAGAGTGTTAAAATCAGAGGAAATGTTAAAGAAATAGGAAAGTATGCTTTCGGAAATTGCAAGAGTTTAGTTCGTTTTTACTTGGAAGATTCAAGTAAGGAAACAGTTTTGAATGATTACGCATTTTGCAATTGCATGAAATTAAGTAATTTCACAATTGTAGATGGAGAAATTGAAGTTGGAAAATATACTTTCTGCAATTGCGCTGAATTAAAAGAATTTACCGTTAAAAAAGTATCAAGTTTCGATGAATATTCATTTTGCAATTGTACAAGTTTGATTGAAGTTATTACTGAAGGTGTTGATAAGATTTCATCACACAGCTTCGAAAATTGTGTCTCTCTGACTAATTTCTCTTTCGTGTTGAAAGCAAAAGAAATTGGAAGTTACAGTTTTAACAGTTGTAAAATCAAAAACTTATCTCTCACAGAAGATAAGAAATTGACGATTGGAGAGTATTCGTTCTACAACTGCAGTGAATTAGAATTTGTTTCTATTGTTGCAGAAGAGGCATCAATAGGAAAATTTGCTTTCTCTAATTGTCCAAATTTGACAACATTTTATTGTTGCTCTGATATTGAAAGTCCTCCAGAATTTTTGTTCACAAACTCTCCAAATCTTAAAGAAGTTTTTGTTGGAGATGATTACGACTATGACAAACTTGGAGAAGTAGATGTCAAAGTTTCTGATGTTTGTTATTCAGATTCTGATGCACAACATGACAGGAAAGTTAGAATTGCATGGATTTCTTCGATTTCCGTTTTACTGTTTATTCTTGTTGTTGGTGGTGTTGCTATCGCTATTTGGTGGGCAAAGTGCAAATCTCCAAATGTTGACACAATGGGAGATAATGAATATGCCCTCACAACAAATAACGAAAGTGCTCAGCCTGAACTCTAAAATAATAAAGTCTTTTTTTTACTCTAGAAGTGACCATATATATATTTATTTGGAGATAGGAAATCTATGCTTTTCATCATTGTAAAGAGGGTCTTATTGAAAACAAAAATACTCTCTCCAATTTAATATTTTCTTTGACATTCTCTCAATTTTCGATGTAATGGTAGGTTAGGGGATCTAATCTCTGAAATTTAGTTTATATTATTACTTCACGGGGAAAAAGATGATGGTTTTTTAATATTTAGTAAAATAATTATGATAAGAGAAAGTTTCAACTTATTAACTTTAGAAATAATCTTATTGATAAATGCAAATTCTGCATGGATTTTACTTGTTGAAAGATAAACCAATTTGTTAGAAAAATAGTCCTCACAACAAACAACAAATAGTCTTAAAGCACAGTAATATTATTTGTTTTATTATAGTTCTTGTTATTATGAGAAATATATAAGAACTATTGATGGTGGTTTATAATTATGAAGAGTTAGAAATGTTTACTAAAGTTTGTAAAAAAAGAGAAAGTTTATTTACTTTAGAAATTCGTTTATTGATAATTGCAAATTCTGCTTGGCAATTACCAGTTGAAAGATGAATCAATTTGTTAGTAAATAGTTCTCTTGGATTAGTAGGTTCTACATTTCTATAAAATGTTGTTGAAATCGAATTGTCAATGTAACAACTATCAACTGTTAATTGATCATTACCAGAGTTACGTATCAAATATGAACCTTCAGGAGTAGTGTTGTTAATAAAAGAACAACTTTTTACAGAAAGAGAATTTTGATAATGGTAAATAATTCCATATGTTGATTTTGTTATGGTATTATTTATAATATTACATGAATCAATCAAAGCGTAATAATAAAAATTTAAAATTTGATATTCTGCTAAATTATTAACAACAGTTGAATAGTTAAATGTTGTTATGTAATTAAGTGATTCACATTGAAATTTTCCAGCAGATCGGAAATTAGCTTTATTTGATGAGAAATTTGTTGATGAAACTACGACATTGCCATCCATTGCTTGACAAATAGCATTTCCATTAATACTTCCTGCATCAAAAAGGGAACTTTCAATAATTAAGTTTAAGTTATCTATGTCAACTTTTGTATATGAAAATTGGCCATCACCCTTGCCTTCGCATTTCGTACAACAGAATTTTCGTTGAACAATTGAACTATCGCTGCCGATTTGGTAGTAAATGCAACTTCCACTTGATGTTGAAGTGCAATTACTAAAAGAACATCGATTATGTAAGAATAATGAGTTGGAAATTGGGCTAAAGTTGACAACTCGATCATTATCATCAAAAAAATTACATTCGTCGAAGTAATATTGACCTTGACCTGCTGGAAGATTACAATTTAGGCAATTTTTAGTTTTTGAACTTACAAATTGTGAGTTGAAGTATTTGTTCCATAAGTTATCATCTTCTTCAGATGATTTTTTTGCAAATTCATGAAAAATTAAGACAAAAAAAACCGCAATTTAAATTGAATCAGTAAAAATTTTCAATTCTTTTTCCAATAATTCAAATTAAAAGGTGGAATACTCTGGATGTAAACATGCTGCATAGCAATGTTAGGAGTTGTTCGGTCGAAAGTGAAAGAACAGAAATAAAGTCGTGGAAAATAAGGATATAATTTTCATGTATTGATAATCTCACAAGACTGTATGTTGCGTGTAAAAAATAGATAGATAATGAGGCATTTGAAAGCATAACGGGCTTTATCTTGAAGAATAGAAGAAAAGAATTAAAATTCAAATAAGAATTTCAAGGATGCAATGAGAAAGTATAAAAAAAGAGAAAGAATTATTGTATATAGAATGTATTTTTATAAGAACCGTAATATTGATTTCCAGAAATCTAAATCATTTAAGCCTGGAAGTCGAAAGAGTTGAAGTCAAATTCATCAAATGAGTTAATAATTAGATTTGGCTTAGCATCAAGCTTTTCAAGGAACTCATCTGGTTTAATTGTCTGTCTCCATAAGAGAACAGATGGCATCTTAGCAGAGTTTGCAGCTCTGACGCCAGAAGGAGCATCCTCAAATACAAGAACGTTTTCTGGTGGGAAGTCGCAGATGTTAGCTGCGGTTTTCTGGAAAATCTCTGGATCTGGCTTAGCGTTTGAGACTTCATCACCACAAAGGACATAGTCGAAGTACTTTTCGAAGTCCTTATGTTTCTGGATTTTGTCATTATAGCCGTGTCTCTCAGAGCTTGTAGCGATTGCGACCTTGAGTCCCTTTTCTTTGAGAGTTTTGATGATTCTCTCAACGCCTGGGACGAGATTACACTCTGGTAACATTTCATCGAGATACTGGTAGCGAAGCTTAACCATTTCTTGTGGAGTGAGGTTGAGCTTGAAGTGGTTGATAATATTTCTGCAGACTTCAATATCTGTTCTGCCATTGTTCATGTTAAGCATCCATTCTGGGTATTCTTGGCCAATAATGGTGCTGTTGACTTTGCGGTAGATTGGAATGGTATCAAGAAGAACACCATCGCAGTCGAAAACTGCAGCTTTGATTGGGTGAGGCCAGATTTTAGTCATTGTAAAGATAAAAATGAATTGAATACACGAAAAAATAAAAATTTACATAGAATTTTTTGAATGAGTCTCAAATAATTTGGTCTGTTATAAAAACACCTAGAATGGTAAATAAGAAAGCCATATCGGTTATGGTTTTTTATGATGTTCGGTTTTGAGAGCTAAATAGTCTTTCGCTCTCAAAAGTTTTAAATTAAAATTGTGCAAAGCTGAATCCAACAATGGTTGGTCAATTGTCATTGTACTGTTTTATTGGGACGGTTTTATATTGATGGGGAAAATATTTTATCCATAAAAAATTTATAATGGTAATGATCTTGTTATTATCAAATCAATAGAAATAATTGATTGCGAATGGTGTCAAATTTTGTTTGCACCAATCATTTTTTGAATGGGGCCAATTGATTTTTATAAGTATTTCGAATAGCCATTATAGGTATTTCGAATGAGATTGATAACTGTGAATTTAAATAAACAAAATTCCGATCGGTTTCAGAGTGAATTCACAATGAATTTCTAAATTAGCTAAGGACCAACATAAGAGCAAGTCGGGAAGAAATGTACATGAAAGGTCGATTTCACATATTAAAATCGGCTAATGATAGCTTCATTCAAAAAATATTACCTCATCGTTAACTGAATAAGTAGGTTTCTCACTCTATATTTCGATTTCTGTTATATGTTAGTGTCGGAAAATGAATTCCAAGAAAATCTGGTCAAACATTTTATCTAGTTGTTTCAAATGCAAGAAAAAATCTCTCAACTCCCGTTTGATAGTTACTTCCCCATACTCTACTTTACATATATCGAGTGTGTACACTCAAAATACAGATTTCATTTTCGATATTCGCAATTAGTTGAATATCCATAGTAATAGGCAATAAATTTTGTAAAATCAGTAATAATTTTTAGTGATTAAATATTGGTGTCAACAAGTTTTGTTTGATATGATGAAAATAAAGAAATATATATAAGAAATTCAATAAAAGCATTAAGTTATAAATTGATCCATGACTGATAATAGTGTAAAGTATAATTACCTCATATATTTCCTATTTACAATGAATTCAGTAGAGAAATTATGCGAAATCTGTAAATAGTTTAATTTAAACAGTTTAATCTGGTTCAAAATGCTCAAACCATATGTTTGAACCTTGAGGATCATCATAGACCTGAATCAGTCAACCACGTTTCGATAAAAATCAATGTATTTATGATTTCAATTTTAAAACATAATTTTTCCATTTTAAACGATTATACGATAGTATTGCGTTATATTGTTGAAAAAAGGCAGATTGGGTTTTCAAAAATTGAGGGAAAACGGCAATTCGTTTAATTTTTGTATCGGCAAAAATTTGCTCTCCCCTTCTTTCTTAGTATGAGTACATATATTGCGCAGGAAGGGCATCTTTTATACAAGAAATTAATCAGAACTAGCTTTGGCATGGCCGGATTTGAATGCAAACGCAATGATCATCGCGCAGTTCTTGTATGGTATGATGACTTAAGAAAGAAAGACTTCTATGGACCATTAAAACCATGGCAAATAGTCAATCGTTTTCCAATGATTAATGTTATATGCAGAAAAGCCCCATTTGTTCGTCTAATTCAGAGAACAGCACAAACATTTCCTTCATCTTTCCACTTTTTGCCAAAGTCATATTTAGTTCCGCTTCAAGAAAAGGAATTCGAAGATGATGTCCACAAGAACGAGAAACGATGGATTGTTAAACCAGATCGTGGTTCATTAGGTGCAGGAATTAAAATCATCGAAATTGGCGGTGTTATTCCAAAGATTGAGCGCCTTTGTGTTGCTCAAGAGTACATCCCATCTCTGCATATTGACGGATATAAATTCGATTTCAGAATTTACGCTTTAGTAGCAAGTGTGGATCCCCTTCGTATTTACGTCTACAGGAATGGTGTTGCTAGATTCTGCTCTAAAAAATCCGGAGAAAAGTCTGTTTTCGCAGAATTAACAAATAAGTCTTTAAACAAGAAAAATCCAGACGTAATCATGACCCAAATCGTCAAGATGATCGCTGATGTCATGGAACGCCTCAAGAGAGAAGGCCACGATACAGATAGACTCTGGTCTCGAATTGATCGTGCAATTGTTTCAACAATTATTACATCTACGAGATTCCTCAAGCGTGGAATGGACAAGCAGTGCCCTCGCATTGGCTTCCAGAGGTGTTTTCAGATCCTTGGTTTCGATGTTCTCCTTGATGAAGAGCTAAACCCAAAGATTCTCGAAGTTAACTACAGACCATCCCTCGAAACTAACGCAGATTACGAAAGGAAGATGAAATCTTCAATGCTCAGCGATTGCATGAAGATTATGGCTCCAGCACCAGAACTCCAGCAGTATGTCATTGACAATTATTCCGATGACCTCGCAGACCGCTGGAATGACCTCATGAGAACTGATCCAAAGCTTAAAAAAGCAATTGATTTGACAAATCAAAAGCACGCAAGGCTTGGCAACGTTGGAAACTTCGTAATGGCATATCCAGTTGACAACGATCGTGTCATGAAGAAGTGGAACAGAATGATTGAGTACGTTGGCAAAATGCCTACAGAATTACGTTCAAAATACCTTCTTCCTGAGATGCTCAAGCGTAAATCGAAGGAGCCGAATACAATGGATACATCAATTACCGAATTTGAAGACAAAGAACGCGAAATGGAGATGGATAACATTTTGGATAACGATACAATCGCTGCTGCTGAAGCGGAAGATGACGAAGTCTTTGCTCAGATAGATGAAAGAGAAAGACTCGCTGCAGAAGAGAATGATGCGAAATTAAAAGCAAGAAAATCGAAGAAGAGCTCGAGAAAGAACTCAGGAAAGTCATCAAAGAAGAACTCTGCAAAGGGTTCAAAGAGAAGCTCAAGAAAACCATCGCCTGGAGATGAAAAACCTGTAGAAGTCGAAATTCCGAAAAAAGATGACGACCCAATTCGCTCAAAGTCTCAGAAATTGCCACCACCACCCCATCCAGTAGATGAGGAGGATGTTCCTGAAAAAATCAAGCCAAAGAAATCAGGATCCAGAAAAGGAACCAAAAAATCTTAAAAATGATTAAGATTTGATTTGTTTTTGTCTTAATCATATCTTTTGTTTTTTCTAATGATCCTGAACAAAACTTTTGTTTTTATCTTATTTGACTATTTTTCAATAATGACATCACAAGTAATGGAATTTGATCCTTTTATTGGCAGGGTATAGTGCTAATAGATTTTACAATTCAAATAAAACTACCGTTTTTTAATATTTGCATGAATTTGCAAAAAAGTCATCTGAAGAAGATGACAATTTGTAGGTTTAAAAACTAAAAATTGTCGAAATTGCGTTCTCCTAGCGGGTAAAGGTCAATAAAAAAAAAAAAAAAAAAAAAAAAAAAAAAAAGGGAGTGGGGCTTCCAGGCACTTCGTGCCTTCTAGCCCTGAGGATGAATGAGTATAATGAAGTTTTTTTTTTTCTTGGGGGATGGCTTCCAGGCACTTCGTGCCTTCTAGCCCCCGAAGATGTTTAGTATAAATGAAGTTTTTATTCGGAAAATTGTTAGTCTTCTTGGTCGAAAACATTATATAATGTGTCGCTTTTCACAAATTATATATGTTTTCATGTTTTGTCACTTTTCTGTCACTTTTCGGGTAAAAACATTTTTATTATTATATATAAATGAATTTTACAAAACCACCGTTACCCTTCTTTGGAAAAAGAATATGTAAAGATATTCTATTGAGAGAACTTAAGAAACTACCGAATGGTCTAACATTTGTAGACTTGTTCGGTGGAAGTTTCTATATATCTCATTTATGTCATACAATATTCCCAGACTCAAAGATTATATGCAATGACTTCGACAACTATATGGACCGTCTCAAACATATTCCAGACACAAACAAAATATTGAAAGAGTTAAAAGAAAAGATACCTATAGGTAAGATGGAACGTATACCATTAGATAAGAAAATACTGTCAGAGAGGTTTTGAAAAAGGGTATTTGACTGGGATAGTATATCTGCTAGACTATTATATAGTGGGTGCTATAAGAGTTCATGAATTGAAACACTTATGTCAAAAGTTTTATATCTTAACTATTGTTTTCAAAGAGGACATAGAAAAATATATTGAGGGTAATAGAGTTTGTGAGATGTCATTGGACAGAGTTGTATGAAAATATAAAGACAAGGAAAATGTTTTTTTATAGTGGACGCCGCCTTCTATAACACAATGGGATTTTCAATACTAAAGTAGACTGGACTTTGAGAGACTCTTTAGAAACTTTAGACGTTTTACATAACCATCCATGCTTTTACTTTACATCCGATAAAAGTGGTTTGGAAAGTGTCATGAGATGGTTAAGAGGACATACATGACTATGAGTTTAGATATGACAAGATAGAATAATATTGAGAGAGGTCCTATAAACTGGAGAAAGTGTCCAATAAAGAATTTTATTGGTAAGTAAATGTGGTTTGAAATAGGACTACTTGTTTTAGGTTTTTTTCCATTGTGTCATTTATTTATTTGACGTGTGCAGAAAGATATAGAGAATATGAAGATGAAACCAATGCCTGCAAATGTCCAGTATATGTACTCGTAAGAGATATTTTTATCTAATATTAAATGGACGCACAGAACTTTAGCGAATGCACAGCAACCTGGACAACCAAACCCAGAGAATATTCCAAATGAAGTTAGAATACAAACTGCAATGGCAAACTATGGTCAAGTGCCAACAGATGTACAAATGCAAACTGCCATGTCAAATGACGCTGCGTTAGGTTTACCACCATGGTATGCAAATATGAGATGGAAAGAGTTTTATATAACAACCCTGAAGTGGGATATAAACAACTCTATGCAGATGACGCGAACACAGGAGTTTGACCCAGAGTATGTTTTCTACCAGAGGAGAAATAGAATGTATGAGCTCCAGTTAAAGAATGCAATGGAACTCAACAGGAAACGTAAGAGACTAGGCGGACATTAGATTTTTACATATAGTAAAATGGGTTTCTTCAGTAGTATTGGAAACTTCTTTCGAAATGTTGGAAGAGGTATATGGAATGGAATAAAATCTGTCGGAAGAGGAATTTGGAACGGAGTCAAAAATATTGGTAAAAGAGTAGGTCAGTTCGTTGGTATTATACCTAAAGACCCTGAACCAGAAGAACAAGCTCCTGTTATACAACAGCCTGAACCTGCACCACAGTCAAGTTGGCAACCAAATCCAACACCTCAACCGTATTAAAATTATATTTTTACCGTTCGATAGTAGTTGTATATGAGACTAAGTTCTAAGTAAAACGCGTGGTATAATGGAATTATTCTTTTTCTTCCATCTGTAGTAAACCATACTTGAAAGTCTGAAATACTTCCACTCGGTGGTTCATATAGCTTTGTAGGTTTTTCGTAAAAGTCATTTGCCAAGCATAAAAAAGAGTTTTGTGCACCAGAAAATGAAGCATGAACTATAATAGCATCTGAGTCGAAAACATTTTCATATGTTCCATTAGGGTTTTCGACTTCATAAAAGTTCGGGTGTACTGGATATTCTGCAGGCTGATTTAACATCCTCAAAAATCTATACCATGCCAAGTTGTTATATTTTGTAGAAATATAAACGTCTTCTCCAAGGTCTTCTATTCTATTGATTTTAACAGTTGCATTTTTCCTGTCATATATAATATCGAGATGGTACTCTCCTTCGTCAATGTTGTACTGTTTTGCATATTCGAGATAGATATCGTTTATTTTTTCTTGAAAAGCTTGAAGAGTTGTTTCTAAGTTTACAAGCAAACTAACTTGTAAAAGTTTTCCCTGTTCAAATTTCTCATACGTACGTTTCTCTTTGTTATAGTATCGAATTTCAAAAGCGACCGTAAATGGGAAACCATGTATGGCTTCTGAAATGAACTTCATTCTACGAAAGCCAATAGCTTTTGTGACGGATGGGTCTCTTAGCCATCTTAACGGGTAGTCAAAACGATAGCCTTCATGCTTTACGGTCTCTGTCTCAAACTTTTGACCGACATTAGTAAAAAGTTCATCTAATGGTTTAGTTGTAGCAACTCTTGAATTTTCTTTTTCTATTGGAAGCATATTTTATCTAGAATAAAAATGTCAAATGAAACAGCGTCTATGAGAGAAATAAAACACAACCGACAACTCATTTTGCAAGCTCTAAATAAGAACACAACAAACTTTTCAAACTATTCTAAGATATCTGAGTCATTGAAAGAAGGAAACTTAAAACTGACGATAAACCCAATGACAGATGAGTTTCTATTTCAAGACAGTAAGAACCATACTGTTTGTATAAATCCAACAAAAAGAACTTTAAACGAGAAACCTATAGATGAACTTCTTTTGAAAGCAGATGTTGACAACAAAGCTGACAAAACATATGTAGACGATGCAATAGCAAAAGAAGAAGAAAGAGCTGACAAAGCTTATGCAACAAAAGAACATACTCATCCTGAACTAGCAGACAAAACATATGTTGACAATAAAATGTCAAGTGAAGTGACAAGAGCTGAAAACGAATATTCTAAAAGACTCATACACATACCATTGCAAATATTACAAACTTACAAGAAACCTTAAACAGGAAAAGTGACGTTGGACATACACATACCATTGCAAATATTACAAACTTACAAGAAACCTTAAACAGGAAAAGTGACGTTGGACATACACATACCATTGCAAATATTACAAACTTACAAGAAACCTTAAACAGTAAAAGTGCCGTTGGACATACACATACATCTTCTGAAATAACAGACTTAAACGTTAGCCTTGAAAAGAAGGCAGATAAGAACCATACACACGATTTCTTCGCAACTGTTGGTATAGAAAATATTGCAGGAACGGTTGAAGAACCTGATGGAACTGGTGGGGATGTATTAAATTGGAAACCTCCTAACTTTCCACAAGGTTTAACATCGGATGAAGACATAACAACGATGAAATACACTAGATGTAGAAATGTTTTTGTCATGGAGGATGAAAACAAAGTTAAATTCACTGCTCAAGATTTATATGACAACAAAGCTGACAAAACATATGTTAACGATGAGTTAGATAAGAAAGCTGACAAAACATATGTTAACGATGAGTTAGATAAGAAAGCTGACAAAACAGAGCTTCAAACGTTAAAGACAGAAATACTTCAAACACTATATCCTATAGGTTCTATTTACACGTCAATGAACTCTACCAGACCAGAAGTAGTACTTGGTTTTGGAACTTGGACTCAAATAGTCGACAGGTTTTTGTATTGTGCAAACTCTTCAAAGGAAACAGGTGGAAGTAAAACGATTTCAGGTGCAAATTTACCTGCGCACAGTCACTACATAAATTTAAGTACATCTGAAGCAGGTTTGCATAGTCATAGATTTTGGGATTGGTCAGGAATGACAAAAGGTAAAGGATATGATGTTAAAGAGGACGTTAAGTTTGCTATAAATTGTTACTGGAGTAACACTGAGGTAGGAGGAAGCCATACACATCGCGTTTCAGGGTATACGCAAACAACAGGACAAAGTAAAGACTACATGCCACCTTACATGACAGTTTACGCATGGTATAGAATTGCTTAGTCGTCATGTTCCACTTCTTTAGCATATTCGTCAGGAGTTGTCTTATATTTGTTAGGAACTGTCTTTGAAAGTATACCACCTTGAACCTTAACAAGTTTGAAACGAGGTCTGACAATAGTAGTTTTATCTTCTGCTTGCAGTCTGTACATTTTGCCATGTTTGCCTAAAACTTCATAATATTCTCTTGTATACTTTCTTCTATTTTTACGAACACGAAGGTGAGTACCTGTCGAGTTCCCATTGTTGTCATAGTCAATAGTATTTTCATATGGGTCGCGTTTAGGTATTTCTATTTTTACTTTGTCACCTTTCTTAAGTTTGAAGCCTGGCATTCTTTCTTGTTTGTCTCTTTTGACTAAACTATTAAATATATAGTCTTTCTCTAAGTCGGGGTTGTTTTTCATTTCTTCGGGGGAGTGGTTTCCCAAACCTTTTTGTTTACGGCTATTGTAAATATTTAAAACTTGTCTCATCTTTGCCATGGAGAAGTGTCTGTATTTGTCGTCATATGACATTTCATCTACCTCACCACCTTGTGGTTGATTTAAGTCTCTTAAGATTTTTATACAACTGTCAATGACACCAAGAGCAGAATGGTTTTGGTCGACAATGAAATATTGGTTTACATTTTTTGAACGCAGATAGTTTTTTACATCATCTGATTTGAAAGAACTTTCACAGTCAGATGTCAGTTTTGTTGGATGGTATTTGTCAACGAATATTGTCAAAGCTGCTAAGATATCTAAAATATTTTTGGACTGTAATGGTATGGCTTCACAGTATCTTGTGTTTTGACCGACAAATATTAGCCAGTATGGTGGTCCATCTTCTCTATACCTCGGAATGTTTTCCAAGATATCCATAAACCAAGCATTTGGTGTTGAACTAAAGATTTTTATCATGAGTGCTTTCTTTGTCGCTTTAGAAACATAGGGGTCCTTGTTTGGATTCGTCATTTTTTAACCCATAAGAAATGGGTTTATTTGGCGCATTAGCAGGAGTTGCATCCAGATTTTTGCCCGCAGTGGGAACAATAGCCAGAGGTGTATTTGGAGTTGGAAGGAAGATTTTGAGTACATTAGGTATACTGAAAGAGAAAGCACAACCTATTATACAAACTGTACAGAAAGGTTGGGATGTAGCACGAGATGCAGCAAATCTTATTCCAAATCCTGAAACAAGAGGAAAAGTTCAAGGATGGATGGACAATGTAGGAAGACAAGCAGGAAACTATTATAACAAAGCAAATGACTACTATAACCAAGCAGGACACTATATGGACCAAGGTGAAAGATTCTTTAACAGAGGATATAACCATGCACAACAATGGGTAAACAATAACCAACCTCAACCGCCTCAAACGTGGGGAATGTAAAGTTTTTTACTGAGATGAAATGAACAATACAGCATTGAGACAAATGGGTTCAAGATGGATTTGTCGGCTTCCAGCAGTTACACAACCACGTGTTTGTCAAGTTCTTCCTATACCTCAGGAAGTTTTAGACCGACTTAAAAAACCTAAACAACCAGTTGAAAACAAAACAAACTAAAATTTTTACTGAGATGAAATGACCGAAGAAGTTGAAACGGTAGATTTGACACCACAAACAAAAAGTTCAGAACCATTGTCAAAACCTGTCAAAGAACTTACAGATGAAGAGAAAAATTCAATAATAGAAAGTGCCAGGTCTGGAAATACAAACCCTAACTACAAAGTCACTTTTCATAGAAATGGAACGGCAAGTATCTCAAAAAAGAAACAGACTCTCACAAATAAAATATTGAAGTCTGAAGGAGCTTTCGAGACAACAGATGGAAAAGTTTACTTCACTGACCAACAGTTCATTATAGAACATCTCATTGACTTAGAGTCGAAATATTCTAAACTTTACAACAAACACAAAAAGTTGAAAGGAAAACAAAAACAAATGGCATATGATATTTATGAAGATGTTGACGACACAACTGTTCCTGCAGGTGAGGTAAAGTCAGAGGAACCGAAAAGTGACGAAAAACCGATAGAAGAAGAGAAACCAAAAACTGAAGATAAACCAAAACCAAAGTTTAGTTTCCAAACTAAACCAAGTCAACCTTCATTAGCTGGTATGGGTTGGCGTCAAAGACTTCTGGTAGCAGGAGGTTATGTTAAGTAAAGGAAAAAACATTTTTTTATTTTTATAAAAATGCCCCCGTATAGAATGGATAGAAAATCTGCTAGAATAAAAGCAGAGTTAGAAAGATATGGCTGGAGAGTTTCGAAGAAGTTTAAATATAGGAAGGGAAGACCCATAAAAGTCTATGACAAACTGGCTGGTCTGACCTACGAAATGGACTTAGAAACAGCACGCGCAAACTATCCAAACAGATTAGAGAGGTTAGAAGAAGAACGTCTTATGAACTTGCCTTTCAATGTTAGTGAACCTCAAGTTGAAGGACACGACGGCTTTGCCAGATTCTACTGGAAACATGACGAACAATTGCATCCTTTGAGAAGGAAAAAAGGAAAAGGTGAAGACTCACATGCTCCCATGGAAAGAACAAGATATGCATATGAAAAGTACCGTGAAGTTAGAAGTCAAATTACATCTGGTCGAACCTTTACAGTAAACTTTGACGAAGGAAAGAACAAAGAAGGCTTCATGGGTGTACTTGCTGCCATACAAGACGGAAATAAGAAAGGATACAATCTCAGACTAACCGTAACAGATTTGGACGGTCACATTTACTATGCACATGGCAATGTCACAACAGCTGCAATGCTTCTTGACGCTTTCAAGACTACAAAGAGAGAACAAATGTTGACTCCGACTCAGACATTTTGAATGCAATTGAAGGAATTGCAAGTGTCAAGTTCGAATGGTACCAACCTAACCCTCAAGCAGTCAGACAACATGCTGGATACTTCCCGTTCATAAATAAGTCTGACATTGACTTGACAAGGTATGGAATTTACAATTCAATTGAAACAATTGTCAATGAACCTTGTATTCTTACATGTCTCAGGAACTCTGGTCTTGTTTCAGAAGAGAAAATGAAGTATCTTGAGTCATGTGTGAAGACAAGGTACATGCTCAGAGGTCAATTGGCAAAAATTGCACCGTTGGCAAATGTCAATATCCGAGTCAACATTCCGACTGAGAAAGGTTCTTCACATGACGACTATGTTGTTGACAAAGACTTACCATGGTTGAAGATTGTAATTGTCCACAACCACTTCATGTTGAACGAAAGTCTTACAAACCCATTGTTCGGAAAAGGCAAGTGCAACATTGTCAGAGCTGTAAACATTCTTTTCGAGAAAGGTTTGTTGGAACCAATTCCAGATGACAAGCTGACAGAAAGTTTTGTACCAAAAGACGAAACAAACTTTTCATGTTAGCAAGACCAAAAGTTGTTCCAGACAAAGTTCTAGTACAAAAGAAGTACACAGTTCCAAAAGGAGTTGGATTGTTCGGATACCAACCTGAACCAGAAGAACTTCCAATGAGGTTGCAAGAACTTCAAGATGCTATAAACAAACTTCCATTGAGGCATCCAATCGACGTCAAATTGTATTGGAGAGCATCTGAGTTAGGTCAGAAGGTTTTATATGAAACAGGTTGCTTCGACGATGTTTATGAGATAACAGGAGAAGTTTCTCAAAAGATAAGAGACTCACTTGAATTTCCACGAACTGGACCCATTGGTTGCGACAAGTTTGACTCAGATGAAAAGATATACTATGTCGACCTTAACGCTGCGTACATGAGGTTCGTCCAATATATTCCAACTGGAATTCCAAACGAAGACGGTGAGTTCCCAGGAAGGAACTATACAGTTGGAAAAGTCATACAACAACTATATGATATTAGGAAAGCTTCAAACCCCAAACTTGCAATGACATTAAAATTGCTTATGAATTCGACATGGGGGTATTCCATAAAGAAACCTCAAGAGATGAAGAGTAAACATTATGAGAAGGTCGACAACTTTGTTGAAAGGTTTTCTCCTTTTGTTTTGAAGTACGAATTCACTCAAGGTCAAAGTGGCTTAGTAACCACATTAAAACCTATTGTCGAACATTGGTCTTACCCTCAGTTCGCAAAAGCAGTCCTTGACAACTACAACAAATTCTTCTCCGAAGTCAAATCCAAAGTTGTGGTTTACTATGAGAACATTGACGCACTCATGACGAACGAAGAAGGGTATAACAAACTCATTGAAATGGGTTTAGTCGGTGAGAAGATGGGCTGTTTTAAGCTAGATAAGGTATTTTCCGAAGTTCATGTCCTCTCCAAGCGTAAGTACTGGGGTGTGCTTGAAGACGGCACAGAAATAAAACATTGCATGAAATAAAACATTGCATGAAGTAAAACATTGCATACCATTTTAAAACATTTTTTAAAACAGTATATTTTTACATATATTAAATGTTTCAGGTTGAAAAACAAAGAACAAAAGTAGCAGATACAAAACCGTTAGACTATATCTTTACAAATACTGGTAGGACTATTTCAGATGAAGAAATTTTATCTCGAATTGTCTTTCATATACAACTACGGAAAAGTGCTGAAAAAGCACTGAAAAATATATTTTAGGGTAGAAGGGTATATCTACCCCGTTTTCTACCCTCATTTCTACCCGTTGAATTTTCATGAATTTCCTTAAGACAGCAAAAAAGTTAGTTAAAATGAGATGTTTACTGAACTGGTTGGATGTCGCCTTCACAGGTTATGTAGAACGGCTGACCAGAGAAGTGGAACAGTGCTCTGAGAATTTGTATAATTCGTGGAATTGGACTCTCTCTGTTTGGAAGTTGTATCCATGGGCGCTTTGCAAAGAACTTGAGAAGAGCTTCTTTCTTCATCTCCTTTATGTCGTCTACAGGAGTGTTTTCTGGTATTTGAATTGGAATTCCAGTCGAAATCTCGATTTTCAGCGCACCTCTTCCAGACAACCAGACGCCGAGGGACTTGTTGGCTTTGTCCTTGCCCAAATACTGCTTAACAACTTCATTTATCTCTATAAGGTAAATTGCCTCATCTAATGGCTCGATGCTGTCCATTGTTCTGTTTCAGAACTAGTCTTGTTCTGTTTCAGAACTAGTCTTGTACTTTTTCAGAACTAGTCTTGTACTTTTTCAGAACTAGTCTTGTACTTTTTCAGAACAAATTTCCCGTAAAAGCTCTCAATTTGAGAGAAAAATTTTCTGTTTCAGAACAATATTTGTACTGTTTCAGAACAATATTTGTACTGTTTCAGAACAATATTTGTACTGTTTCAGAACAATATTTGTACTGTTTCAGAACAATATTTGTACTGTTTCAGAACAAGACTTGTACTGTTTCAGAACAATGTCCGACGTACCACCAAAAAATATATTTTAGGGTAGAAGGGTATATCTACCCTCATTTCTACCCTCATTTCTACCCTCGTAGAAAACACACAAAACTCTTGAACTTTGTATAAAAAAAGCAACCCGCGGAAAACAGCGGGTTGGTATATTCTTCACAAAATGCTTGTTTTTGAGGTCGAGCCATTTTTGGCTCCACCGTATTTTTAAACCAAACTCGTTCATTTTGTGCTGAAATAAAATAAAGGTAGTCCCACCAAAAAATATTTTTTATTTTTATTGTAAGAACATGTTTGCAACAACAGCACCAAACTCGTTAGTCATGAACCCAACTTCAATGTTAGTAGAGATGAAAAGCTTCATTCCTTCTTCATATACTTTCGAAACAGAAATCCAGAAGATAAAGCAAGAACTTCTCCAAGGAGATTTAGACTGTAGTGCAAAAGATGAAACAAATGAACAGTATCTTTATGAAATGCAAGATATTATAGACCATTTGCCTAAACTTCCTGAAATACAACAAAAACTCACTATTCCAGAATTCGATGAAATTGAAGTCAGACTGACTGACTCAGTAGAAATAAAGAAGTTCATACGAAAGGTAAACTATGAGTTTCTTGGATTTCATTGCAACCACAAAGTCATTGACATATATAAATCTGAAGAATTTAAGACCTACGACAACTTTGTTTCGTTAGTTGCTGAGTGTGTCTTGCAGATAAGAGATAAAGATAGAAGAGGTAAGGTATGGAACCAACAGATAAAACCAGCAACCTTTGAGTTAAAGAAAACCATCTACGCCTTAGTCATACTAGCAGGACAAATTTCAGAATATAACGCAAAAATGAACTCACAATGTTCTAAATGTAAAGCAGCAATGAGGAAATATAACTACTCCGTCAAAGAGATAGAAAGAATGAGAAAAGACCATACTGACTTAAAGAAAGAAGTAGAGAAACCAGCAGAAGATAAAATGGACATGTTGACATTTCTGAACAAAAACTATCCAACTGCTAACGATTTCCTTCTTTCAGATGTCAAGAAGAAATATAAAGAAACCTTCGGCATAGTTAAAATTTTTGATATCCTTCGTGAAGAAATAGAAGCTACAAAACTGTTTAAAGTCATGAACCATCACAACATATACCATGTAAAACGCTTGTAAAACTTTATGGTAGAAATGAGGGTAGAAAACGGGGTAGATATACCCTTCTACCCTAAAATATATTTTTGCTGAATTCAGCACAAAATTCTGAGTAAAATGACATATGGAACACATACTTTTTCAGTAAGGACATATGGGGTAGAAATGAGGGTAGAAAACGGGGTAGATATACCCTTCTACCCTAAAATATATTTTTGTCTGATTTACGCTCATTACGATGAAGTCTTGACAAAACATTTACGAAGAAGTATATTTCCTGTGTTGTTGTCAAAATGTCATGTTGTCACACTTTTTCAGAGAAGTTCATTTAACCGAGTGACCTGGTCGCCTAAAATATATTTTATTGAATTCTGAGTAAAATGACCAAATTTCATGAATTTCCTTAAGATAGAAAAAATAAAATAAAGTTAGTTTTTTTTTAAAATATTTTTTTTATTTTGTATGTAAGAACAGGAAATGACAAACACTGAGTTTGAAACAGTTAAAAAGATAGACAATAACACTAAATTGGTTAGAATTGGTGATTTAAACGTAAGATACTCAAAGAAATACAACAAATATTCTTTGTCAGACATTTTATCTCCATTTGAAAAGAGAGCAAAGGACTGGGTTAGAAATGCTTCAACTCAGAAAATTTTGACAAGAAATCCTGAGCTTATGATATCGGTAAAATTCTATGGAACTGCAGCATATCTTATAGACAAAAGTCTTATACCAATAGTTTTGTTATGGTTAGACCCAGTTGTTGGATATAACTTCATAACATATGGTTCATTCGATACGGAACGTTGCAGTGAAGGCTTACTTTACATCGTTCAGAAACCGCAGGACTTCAATACAAAAAGATATAAGATAGGAAGAACATATAATATAACTCAAAGATATGACAGTACAGTCAATAGAGTCAAGGTTGTGTTTGTTAATGATATGAGAGCTGCAGAAACAGAACTACTTGAAAAGTTTGAGAAAATGTATGGTGCTCCCATAAAAGGTAAAGAAACGTTTGAAGTAGATGAGATAGATAAAGCTATAAAATTATTTGACGAAGTTGCTGAAAAATACATGTAAAAATAACGTTTACCATGTAAAACGTTTATAAAATAACTGGGGTAGAAAAGAGGGTAGAAAAGAGGGTAGATATACCCATCTACCCTAAATTATATTTTTATTGAATTCAGCACAAAAATCTGAGTAAAATGGCATAAGATTGCTTACCATGTAAAACCGAGAGAAGAGATTCCGTACGAAAACAGTGAAGCACAGCGAGTAGGGAAGAAACCCCAGTCGCCAAAACTCTATGAAAACAGTGAAATTTCTCTAGACCGACTTTTTCCCTACTCGCCAAAACTCTATGAAAATCATGAATTTCCTTAAGATAGAAAAAATAAAGTTAATTTTATTTTTTTTATTTTTTATTTTGTATGTAAAGACAGATATGTCAACAACAGAGAACACAACAACAGTTATAGTCCATGAAGATATAAATGAAGAATATGAGTACATACAGTTTAACAAACAGTTACGTCTCATTCGTTCGGTCAAAGATGACATGTACCAAATGCAAAGTATTTTGAATGCTCTTCGTTCTACAAAGCAAGCATATCATTGGTTTGAAAACCAACAGACAAAAGAACTTTTAGAAGAATTTCCTCATATGTTTGCTACCCTCGGAAAACCGAGGGTAGAGATTCCGTACGAAAATCGCAAGAATTTGGCTCCTGGTTTGAGAGGCTGGTATGTACATAGACTTCTTGTAAATGCTGTAGCAATGTGGGCTTCACCTCGTTACGCTTGTTATATTTTCATGATGTTAGATGAAATTCATAGACAAGAACGTGAAGAGATGGAAAAGAAACTTCAAGCAAAAGATGAAGTCATTGAAGCAAAAGACAAAAGCATTCAGAAAAGAATACCACGTTCGGTACCAAAAGGAAAGGAAAAGAACTATAAGTATATGATTTATACTGAAGAGATGGAAAATGAAGAAGACAGAGATATGGTTATGTTGCATTTAGTCAGAAGAAACAACAAAAGCTTTTACGACCTTGCTAAGATTTACAAATCTGACAGAAATTGGTTCTATCGCGAAAACTTACCGATTTCAATGACCCAAATGAAGATGTGAAACAAATAGTTCAAGATACTTTACCTCAAACACACTATGATATGAAAGGTTGTACAATACTTACCTTCAAAGAAGACTTGCTACTGAAAGGAAAAAAATACAGAGTATTTTGACAACTTCAAACAAGCAGAGTAAATGAACCATTTATTTTTCAAGCTTGACACCAAAGATGGCTCATGTAGGTAAATTAGGTAAATTGTCTTGTCAAATCCTTCTGGCATTCCAAGTTCTTCCTTCCGACAGGAAGAACTCTTCCTTCCAACAGGAAAAATTTTTCCATCAGACAGGAAAAAATTTTCCATAAGACAGGAAAAAATTTTCCATAAGACAGGAAAAAATTTTCCATAAGACAGGAAAAAATTTTCCATCAGACAGGAAAAAATTTTCCATCAGACAGGAAAAAATTTTCCATCAGACAGGAAAAAATTTTCCATCAGACAGGAAAATATTTTCCCGACAACTGGAAAAATTTTTCCTTCCGACAGGAAGAACTCTTCCATCCGACAGGAAAATATTTTCCTTCCGACAGGAAAAATTTTTCCTTCCGACAGGAAGAACTCTTCCAGTTGTCCGTCCGTAAACCATTCAAATTTTCGAAAATTGAGAACTTTTTGGTCGAACTTCAGAAAAAGTTTTTCCTTCCGACAGGAAAAATTTTTCCATCCGACAGGAAGAACTCTTCCATCAGACAGGAAAAAATTTTCCATCAGACAGGAAGAACTCTTCCATCAGACAGGAAAAAATTTTCCATCAGACAGGAAAAAATTTTCCATCAGACAGGAAAAAATTTTCCATCAGACAGGAAAAAATTTTCCATCAGACAGGAAAAAATTTTCCATAAGACAGGAAAAAATTTTCCATAAGACAGGAAAAAATTTTCCATCAGACAGGAAAAAATTTTCCATCAGACAGGAAAAAATTTTCCATCAGACAGGAAAAAATTTTCCATCAGACAGGAAAAAATTTTCCCGACAACTGGAAAAGTTCTTCCTTCCGACAGGACACAAACGAATGTCCGACGTACCACCAACCGAGTCCATTCCAAAGCCAGAAGAACCGACAGCCCCAGCACCACAACAGACTAAGACTCAAACTCTTTATTTTTCAAGCTTGACTTTTTACAATTTGAACTTTGTTCGCGTAGATGTGAATTCTGAAAGAAGTATGAGGGTCTTGTATGACTTTGTACTTCTCCCATAGTTCATGTCTGTCAAACTTACCTGCCATGGACTCTTTCATAAGTTCCATGAAATCGTCTTCGGACAATCCAGGGAAAAGTATGATATCAGTAAGTATTCTTTTAACATCCTTACTTAAACTCTTTGCTGTCTGTACACAAATGACAACAGAGATGTTAAAGTGTCTGAGCTTCTTAAGAATTCGACACATGTCTTGTTCTCTGTTCTTTAACAAAGGATGAGAGGCGAAATCATCTAAGATAAGAAGACATCTGTGAGGGTACGTTTTCCAATCGTAAGATTGCAATTTCTTCGAAATGTATTCTATCTCTTTCTGTTTGTTTCTGAAGTGTTTCTTCTCTAATATTCTCTGCATTTCCTCATTTGGGTCTTTAAACTTAGAATTGACATACTCATTTATAGCATTGTACTTCAAAACTCTTCTTTGGTACTTCTTTATCCAATCCAACAACTCAGAGTCTTTTATACATACTAGTTTTGACTTTTTTATAATATCTTTGAACGAATTGACGGTTTGGTCAAATTGACCAGAAGTACTACAAATAACAACTAACTCATAGAATGGGTTCTTCTCATCTAGTTCTTGTTGTTGTGCAGCCATTTTAAGATAAGTGAAAGTCTTACCCGACCCAGGTGGTGCAATTAGACCTGTTATACCATTCTGAGCAAATAAGAACTTGTCATGTATAGGCTTTATCTGAGCATTTTCTAATTTCTTCTTGTTCTTCTTCAAAACATTCTCAAATTTCTTGTCAATGTCAGCAAACTTTTTTTCTAACATATTTTTAGAAAAATTAAAATTTTTATCTTTTTGAAAATGTCTAGCGATTTCGCTATCTATATTCGAGACAAGCTTTTTGACAGCAAAACATCTGTCGACCATAAAATCTTACATAGTGTAAACAAGAAAGGTGAATTTGTTCTAAAGTTCTGTTTCTGGGAATATGACAAGAACCATAAAACATTAGGCAGAGAAGTCTTTAAGTTTGTCAATGACAGACTTGTTGACAGAGATGACACCGATTGGAAAGATGAAGTCCAACAAAAGTTCTTAGAATGCAAAGAAGACACATGCGCTGTTCTTGAAGATGAAATAGGAAACAGAATAGAAGAGCTATTAAAGGACAAAGAACTTTTACATAAATATGGTTCTGAGAAATTTGACATAACTCCACCAGAAAAGAAGAAGAAGAGAGAGAAGAAAGAAAAGAAAGTAGAAGAAAAGAAAGTAGAAGAGAAGAAAGAACCTGAACCAGTTCCAGAGAAGGTGAGATATGACATGTAAAAATAAAATTTTATTTTTAGAACATTTCTGGGTCAATGTCAATGTTCTCTTCCTCTTTAGGAGCAAACACTGGCTTAGACTCTAAAATCTTTTTACCCAATTTACCTTGAACTTCAACTATCTTAGACTCATAATATTCATAGTCGTCTGCTTTCTTTGGTTCATAAGGTATAACAAGTTTGTATGCTTTGCCTTCTTTAAGGTTTGAGAACCTTCTGTCAAAACTTTCTTTGACTGTTAACAAACCTTCTATGTCTAAGTCTTCAAATTTCGCACCATTTTTAGTCACAATAGCAAACTTAACTGGTTCGATGTTCCAAACTTTGTCAAATGAAGACTTTTCAAAATGGTAGAAGTAAACATTCAAATATATGAATGGGTCTAGTTCTTCTTTGACTTCTGTCATGTACTTGTTTACTGAGATGAATTTCATCATCTTTTCTATCGGATAAAAAAATATTTTTTTTTAAAAAACGTTTTAAAATGGTATGCCATATAGCTTCTTGAATTTGTTAAGATGTATTTGAACGTATTTTCCATCTGTATCTCTAGCGTTTACATGAGCATAGCCTTCCTTAGTAAAATATACTTGTAATTTCCTATAGTTTACGCCGGTATAAAAGTAGAAAGAGTCCTGTTCTTCGCTATAGTAGTAAAACTCAAACGTATGCTTGCCATAGTCTGTAATTTCAATTGTTTCATCTTCTAGTTCGTCGACAAATTCGAATATAATGTCTCCAAATTTGCCTTTGTTCTTATTGTTTTCAGAACGAGTGACCCAACGCAAGTTTTCAAGTCTATTGTCGTTTCTTATATGGTTTATATGGTCTACAAAAGGTAAATTGTTAGGGTTCGGTATAAAATGAGTTGCAATGACAACATGTTTAAAATAGTTTTTTCCACTCATACTCATCCTAGCATATCCGTTATTTTGCTCCCATTCGCTTAAAACTCTTTTTGTCTCTTTGTTTCTGACTTCAAATGACTCACAACAGTGAATTTCATATTTCTCATCTAACAAACAAGTTTTCCAACAGTCTTCTCCAACAAACTCAGCGTACATTTCAAATAAAATAAAAAAATATTTTTTTTAAATTTACTCAGAAAAATTTTTCTTTGTATATACGCCGTTCTGTATGTCTAAAAGATTTTTGACATTTGCCAAGAATGTTCGTTTAGACGCTGCCATATAACCATACTCTTGACAATACTGTTTATATGAATCGTACAATGACCTTTCATCTAAACACTCAAAGTTAGTCTCATCTATAAACAGTTCATATACACTCTTGTTTGCTTCTAACAATGTTTGTCTCTCTTCGGTATATGGAATTTGTCTTGGATTGAACTTAGAAATATCTAATGTCATGAAATATGAGAACAAGTGGTTGTAAAAGTTAGGTGTCAAAGTTTCTGCTAAGTCGTCAAAATATTCTGTATCTTGCATATGAGAATCTGACGTTCTGACAACTACATATCTTCTGTCAGAACTTTCTAACTTCATCGGAACGGCGTTGTTTGAAACCATAATGAAATTTGCAACATTTTCACAAACTCTTTGGTCTTTATATTTTCTTTCAACAACTCCAACTTTGTCTGTTATAAGACTCTTCAAAGCATCCGAGTTCAAAACTTTTGTTGTATCTATACTTTGAAGTTCGTTACATACTATAAGTTTCATATTCTCTATTGAAGAGTTAAATTTACCGCAGATGTTTTCTAAGTTTGTCATATTAGGGTTCGAATAGCCCTCTAACAGTTTGCACAAAATATCTGTAAAGAAAGTGTTCTTACCAGTTCCTTGTTTTCCAATTATAATGAGAGCAGTTTCATTTTTAGCACTTGGATGTTGTAAGATGTTTGCAAACCAACATAAGATATACTCATAAACCTTTTCGTTTCCATTGCATATAATTTCTTTGACATGGTCTAACCAAGCTTCTATAACATTTTCTTTCCATTCTACTTGTTCATATTTATATCCAGTGAAGATAGAATAGAATTTTGGAGATGGTGTATAGAACTTTATACCACGAACTGAAAAATCTTCTAACTTTGACAATAAGATATCCCAAGCATCTAACATCTTCATACCAACTTGTACGACTTTTATTTTCTTAAGTTTCTGTCTACATTCTTGTTCTGAAACTATGGTTGCTCTTGGTTTGTTAAAGACAACATCCCATTCTTTCATGACATAACATTCTGGGGCAGAGTCAACATAAATGACTAAACGTTTCAAATTCTCGACTGCTTTGTTATAGTCTCGAAATGGACACATATTTCTGAATGCTTGGAAGTCATAAAAATCTGAAACATCTATTCTGTACATTTTTATAAAAATAAAAAAAATATTTTTTTTTATTCTTGAGCTATTTGTTGCATTTGTTGTTCTTGAGCTATTTGTTGTTGAAGTTGTTCTTGTAATACAATACTTTCACCGGTTGCATCTTCCAATTCGAAACTTTCTGCCGTCATTGACAAATACATAGGACATAAAAGTTTTACAGGAACAAAGTTTGCGTCAACTAATGTCAACGTTATACTTGCCAATGTGTTTGAGTTCACTAAGGTTGAAAATTCTGCATTCGAATGAACAATAGGCAAACCAGCAGAGAAAGTATTGTTTATACGCATAAGTATCTTTTGGTCATAGTAGTTTCTGTCGACATTCGAATAACACTTTGAACCTAAGTTTGAAACAATATATAAAATAGGTGTACTTAAAGTCAATGGAACAGACAAACCTTGTATGACACCTTTTCCTGTTATAGGAAACTGTTGGTAGTAAAAACCAGATATAAGTTTTGTATTATAGCTCATATCGTTTATACTAAACTCAGTCGGACATCCAAACATAATGAAACCTGCTCTAGTTGCAGCACATGTTACATCCGTCCTTAAAGTATTAAATAAGTCAACAAAACCTGTTGGTGGTATATCTGAGTAAGTATCTTCAAAGGAGTATTTTTTACCATTCACAACAATAAAATCTTCTGGTGTCAAAAGAGCAAAACAAGCTTTAGTCGTCATTGTGTTTAAGGTTAGTTTACAATATCGTCCTTGAGGACTTTGTAAGTTTGTTGTTATAGAATTATATGACTCAGGGTTTTTAGTCGTAATAGTATAAACCATTATGTCTTCTGCCATTTACTTAGCAAATAAATTTTAATGAAATGTTGTGGTCGTCAAATATTTTTATAACGTCTGGGAAACTATATTTTAAGTTCAACGTCTCACCTCCTTTCATAACGTATATCTTGTCAATGACATTATATGAAACACCACAGCAAGCAATGTCGGGTTCTATTTCTTTGATGTTTATATCGTCTGCCTCTGTCAAAAGTTTCAATAGTTCTTTCAAAATTTCATGAGGTGCGATGACATATGAGTTCACTTTTACAGGGTTGTGTTCGACCAAGTTTAACATTATACCTAAAGCTTGACAAATCTTCTCCTGAGTTTTAAGTTTGTCTTTAAGTTGTTGGTAGTCGTTTCGAATATCTGCAACAGAACTTAAGTCTCTGCTAACTTCAGGATATGTTGGTTGTTCTTTTACAGGAACTATTGTTATACCATCTTCGTCTTCGTATGGTTTCCCCACTTCAACATCTCTTTCTTTGACATTGACAACAACACTTTGACTGTTTGTTTGAGTTGGTGAATTTAACTTCACATCTGCCACCGCCATTAAACCTTTTGAAACACTCACGCTTCTATTTTTCGGAAATGACATTTTACTTCGAATAAAAAGATGGACGTATTCGAGTATCTCTTCGAATTGAAGCAGAACAAAGTTTACACACACAAACAATACAAATACATTGACAGAATAGTTCTTTATACAAACAATGGTAAATGTTATAGAATAGCAGTCTTTGCTGAACCAAAATATTTCCATAAAGCAAAGAAAGTTGGTATAACCGAGATGGTGAAAGTTCTTGAAGCAGACAAAAATATAACAACAAAACTGACCGATATTTCTAAAGGTAAGTTTTTAATACAATACTATGTCAAAACTGGCGTACTGTCAATATTTGACGGAGAGAAGTCAGTTCAAGAACAACTTACTGACCTGCTGCCAAAATCTGCTCGATGGAAGCTGTCGTTATGCCAATCTGAGGAGCCCCAGCAGGTTTCATCGAACGAATCTTCAAAAGAGCATCTTCCGTGAAAAGTGCTATTGGTTTTGTAAACTTCTTTGCTTTCAATTCATCTGGACCGTCTCTGTCACCAGTATATTGTATTTGTACAGTACCAACAGTTGAAATACCACCCATAAAGTCTTCTGAGTCAGCAAATGGAATGCCAAGCCAAAAGTTTGAACGGTCTCCATTTGTATATTGAGTTTTTTGAGCTCCTGTATGGGTCCATACTTTCACATATGGCATAATAGAACTTTGCATTTCAGGGTTAATGGTTGTTGTGAAGTTGTTGTTAAAGTTCATAGCATCTAATGTCAAGTTGTATGACCTCATATCTTCAACTGTGGAATATTCTTCTCTTGGATAGTATTTGCCATCTATGTTTATATGGTATTTAATACCAGGGTTGTAGAAGCAAGAATAGTCATTTATAGTTCGTCTGAACAGTACAAACATAGTATCTGCATGTTTCATTGCAGTTGTTAAGGCAATATCTGTTCTTGCACCTGGGTCAGCACTTTGGTTTCCAACTTCACCTGCAAAGTCTTTGACAGATATTTGGTGTATAGGGAACATAAGTGGAACTGCAATATATTTGGCAGCTAAAGCATTTGAAATATCTGGGTCCAACATATAGACTGCAAGTCTGCTTTCTATTCTCTTGCATTCAAACTTTTCGCATGTAAACTTAACTGGGTCCCAAGCAGTTCCAGCAGCATTGAAATAATAGTTTACTTCAGTGTTGAGGTTTGAGAAACCAAAGTCTAAGTCAACCTTATCTTTGCAAAAGTCGGCGAATGACGTTTGATTTGCTCCCTTTACGTCTGTAAGAGTGAATGGGTCTTGTGTTGGTGCAATGACTAAGTTATTTTTGCTTGGAGTAAGTTCGATAGAAATTTTTCCTGCCCAGTTTGGCAAGTATCTTAAAAACCTGAAGATGAGGAAAGATGACAAAGGAACTCTAAGTTTCAGTTTTACTTTGGTTACTGCTGCTGCAGTTTGTCCAGAAAGGTTAACATAAACTCCTGGAACGTTAGGGTCAAGTCTTCTTATTTTCTCAATGGTGGCATACTGGTCTGTTTGTTCTCTAGCTTGTGGTTGTACTGAGTTTCTCAAAGCGAACCATTCATAGTTTGCCCATGTTACTGTTTGAACTAAGTCAGAGTTAGAATATATCTTATATCCCATGAAAACTTCTGGAGCATATTGGTATCCGACATAGAAAATTCCATTGCAACCTTTCTTGTCAGACAACTTGGCAGAAGGTTTTATTTCAATGTCTTGTTCCACGTATAAGAATGAGTTGTCAATAGAAATAATATGAAACCTGTCGCAAGCAATATCTACTGTTGTTGAAGAACCTTCTCCAAACTCACCTACGTTTCCATAAGAAACAGCAGTTGTATATTCGTAAGTTCCAGGAACTATTTCTGACCTTCTAATGGCATTGTCGCATTCGTTATACCATTCGGAAACATTTCCATTCATAGCATCCAAAACTGTTGGCGTTATATTCTGAGCGGCGTACATTTCATATGAGTAAAAATATAGAATAGTTGGATTTATATGTCATAATAGAACCCACGTGGACCAAGCTTTACTTTCTTCCTGACTGAGTTTTTAACTCTTCTTTTTCCTTCATTGCCCTCTGCTTGAAGTTGTTGCATCTTTGCATTATGTTCATCTAGTATGTTGCAAATTTCCCATGTCCTTTTTGCCTTTTGGCTCTGGTCGCCCATCTCAGGTAACCTATATCCTAGAAAGAGTTTGTCATAGTTTGTATTTGAGTCGTCGCTTATTGTTTGCATGACTCTGTCCTGAGTTTCTGGTTCAAGCTCTTCAAACAGTGCCTGTCCATATGGAATAAGCTCGTTTCCAAATATATGTTTTTGTAGCCATTCTGGTTTTCTTTCCATGTTACCAACTATATCTTTTGTGAATGGGAAAGCTTTTACCCAATCTTTCAGTCTTGCGTCGTTTATTTCTGTAGTTGGTTTTATTTTGTCAAGGAACATGTTTTTCAATACTAACATTTCATTTGGTACTGTCCATTTGAGTTTTCTTAAATATTCATCCCTTCTCAGTTCATTGTCTGCAAAGTAAGTTTTTATGACATTTTGCAAACTTTCGTTTGCAAGGTCATGTACAATAGGTTCTCTTCCTTCGCCCTCCCTAACTTTCTTTCTAAACTCTTCACCAAATATACCATCTCTATGGTTCTGTGTAGTTCTTTGAGATAAATGTTCTAGAACGTCAGGTGTTATATTTCCATCAGCCATGTTCATTTCATACTGGTCCAAAATATCTGCATCTTTCATATCTTTCAATGGCATTAAAGCCGCGCTGAAAATACCAGCTACATCTGGTTCACCATTCACTTCCATTGCGTCTACAACTTCTTGGAATTGAGGTTGTAAGTTTATGAACCACCTATCCGGGTTAGCTTTATGACCCCATCTCATTGTAGTTCCATCGTCTGCAGAAACAAAAGTAGGTTTGTTTCCATCTTGGTTAGGTTCTGAATGAACTTTAAACAATGTTTCATTTCTATATGTTTTCTTGAAATTTAACCTTTTATTTTCACCGAGTTCATCCGAAGATTGAACGTTAAATGCTCGTAAGTAAAAAGGGTTGTTGTATTTGTGTACATTTTTTTTCAGTTCTTCCATTCTATGCTGAATATTTTCATCTGGTGTTGGAGTCTTTTGTATGTCGGCAAACATTTTTCGATATTCTTCTACTATGTCAGCCGAATTTTTTTAGACTCTTGGAAATATTCCATATTCTCCGCATACTCTTGTTGAGGGTCAAGATTTTTCGGCTGTTCCAAATCTTCATCTAGTTCTGTGAGGTTAGTTTCCAAAGGAGGGACTTGTTCGTTTCCTTCAGGCTCTTCTAGCTGTTGTTGCTGAACTATTTCTTCCATGTCTGGTTGTATCTGAACTAGTTCTTCCTGTGGAGTTTCTTGTACCTCATCTGCTGGCATTTCATATATTCCGAGACCGTTTTTAACAAGTTCCCTATTTAAGTCATCTGCATTCATAAGCCTTTCTTCTTTCGTTCCGTCTCTATTTTTTACGCGTTTCATGAAGATAGTTGAATCATCATTTATCTCTGACATAAAATATCTCGGAGTAAATTCAGTCATGTCATTTGGACGATATGCTATTAAATCATATCCCTTAGCGAGCTTGTATTTTCCAGGTTTGAAATTATATCCGATTTTATGCTGAGCCATAAAGCTAAATAGGTTCGGGTCAGTATTTTCTTCCTTGAACTTTCTAATAGCTTCTTTATATCTGTCACTAAAGTCAATAGTATCTGGGTAACCATATTTTTCCTTTAGCATTTTTAAGAATTCTTGGTTTCCTTGTTCTCTACTTCTTTTATGTCCTTGCTCTGTTTGTGGTTGTGGTGCAGTGTTTTGAACTGTTGGTTGTGGTGCAGTGTTTTGAACTGTTGGTTGTGGTGCAGTGTTTTGAACTGTTGGTTGTTGTGCAGCGTTTTGAACTGTTGGTTGTTGTGTTGGTTTTGGTGCATGCCTGTGTCTGTGTCCATGTGACGATGTAAATGTTTTAGGTAGTCCTGGTGCAGGTGCTTCTCTTAGAGGGTTTGGTGGTATATAGGTTCCACTAGCTAGTATATAAGTTCCACCAGCTGGTATATAAGTTCCACCAGCTGGCACATATGTTCCATCTGCAGCATAGTGTCCTACCTGACTTTTCGTTTTTAAGAAAGCATTTACTAGGTCTGTTTTGGTCTGTTGTAACTCTTTTTCTTGACTTTTCACAACAGTTGCTCTAACGGCGTCATAGGCACTTTGAACTGCCTGTCTCGTTGCTGCATCTGTTATTTTCGTCATATTTTGTGCTACTTCTTTTAACTCTTTGTCGAAACCTTCAGACTTCAGTTTCTTTCCAGATGAGAAGTCGTTCACTTGTTTCACCTTACTATGAAGAGCTTCGAAGGCGTTCTTAAAGTCAGCATTTGTTAAAGCTTCATTTGAACTGTCTTCATCCGCTTGTATTTTTGTCCTTATTGACCCTATAAGCTGGGCTGCTTTGGCGTTGGCTTGGGCATCTAACCAGTCATTGTTAGCTTTATATATATTCTGCGCTTTTTCATTGCCTTTTGCATGGCTGCGTCGTTATTTTTACTTTCTTGTGCTAAGTTTTCATACTGTACGGTTTGGTTTTGCAACTGTAAAAGTTTTTCTGCCTTTACATTTGCTTCAACTTCTTTTTTATACTCATCGCTATCCATATATGTCTTCAGGGCTTTTTGTTTTATTTCTTCATCTTTCAGTACTTTATATTGAGTAGTATGGTTTTTCAAATTTATGACATCTTGTTCCATTTTTGCTACTTCTGCTGCTTTTTCTGACACTTTTTTCGCATATTCCTCTGTACTTAGTTCTTTCAGTTGTTCTTCTTTCTTCTTTTTCTCTACGTTTAACTCATTGAGTTTCTTTGTGTGTCTGTCATATTCTAGTTTCTTTTCGTTTTCACCTATTTGCTTCTGTATGTCTATGTTTGACTTTTTGACATCTGCTATTTGATTTTTGAGTGAACTCAAATTCATTTGACTTTGAGGGTTATAGGCTGTTCCGTCTGCAGCTCCACCATAGCCTGCCATTTTCGCTAAAAGTGCCGCTCTTAAACCTCCACTCTGTGCACCAATGACTCGGTTTAAAAGCATAGGATTGCTTGACATTTGTTGCAACATAGTGGGGTCATTCAGCATTTGTTGTTGCAACTGTTGTTGTGGTGTCAGTTTTACTATTGGATGTTTCAATGCTCTCTTCCTCTTACGTATATTCTTACGTAGCTTACGTGGCATTTTAAGTGAAGTTAAAAAGCGGTTTTTGACAGATGGAACACATACTTTTTCAGTAAGGACATATGGGGTAGAAATGAGGGTAGAAAACGGGGTAGATATACCCTTCTACCCTAAAATATATTTTTGTCTGATTTTACGAAGAAGTCTTGACAAAACATTTACGAAGAAGTCTTGACAAAACATTTACGAAGAAGTCTTGACAAAACATTTACGAAGAAGTCTTGACAAAACATTTACGAAGAAGTCTTGACAAAACATGTACGTTCATGTTTGACAAACCATGAAAACATATATAATTTGTGAAAAGCTCCTGGAAGACCCGTATATAAGAACTTCATTTATGTGGGCTAGAAGGGGCGCAGCCCCTGGAAGCCCACCCCAAGAAAAAAAAAACTTCATTATACCATTCATCCTCAGGGCTAGAAGGCACGAAGTGCCTGGAAGCCCCACTTCCCTTTTTTTTTTTTTTTTTTTTTTTTTTCAATATTACCTAGATGAGTGCAAATTTTACAATGATAAAGACCGAGTTATCAACTTTAGCCCCATTAACAACTCATTGTTCCTACACAATCGCTGCTCTTTTAGTAATTGCACTTCAACAGAAGAAGGAAGTTGCATTAACTACAGAATTGGCCAGAACAGTTCAATTGTCCAACGAAGGTTCTGTTGTACGAAATGCGAAGGCAAAGGTGGTGGTCAAATTTCATATACAAAAGTTGGCACAGATAACTTAAACTTTATTATTGAAAGTTCCCTTTTCGATGTAGGAAATAAAGTTGATGGATTGTCTGTTTGCCGATCAGAGAATGATAATGTCGTAGTTTCATCAACAAATTTCTCATCAAATAAAGCTTATTTCGGCCCTGCTGGACATTATAGATGCGAATCACGTAATTACACAGCAACATTCAACTACACAGTTGTTGTTAATAATTTAGCCACAGGTGAAATATTAAATTTTCGCTATGACTCTTTGATTGATTCATGTAATATTATAAATAATACTAACTCGAATTCAGGATGGGGAATTATTCGCCATGAGTTGTATTCTCTTACTGTAAAAAGTTGTTCTTTTATTAACAACACTGCTTCTAAAGGTTCACGTTTGATATTTAACGAGGGTCAATTAACAGTTGATGGCTGTTACATTGACAATTCGATTTTAACAACATTTTATAGAAATGTAGTACCAACTAATCCAAGAGGACTATTTACTAACAATTTGATTCATTTTTCAACTGATAATTGCCAAGCAGAATTTGCAATTATCAATAAAAGTATTGTTGAGCTTAATGAACTTTCTCTTTTCTTTCAAACTTTAGTAAACATTAGTAATTCTTCATAATCTATTGTTTTTTATGGAGTTACCATCTATATCTAATGAGATAAAAAAGGAAAATATCAAGTATTTTAATGTAACTCCAAAATATGAGAGCTTATTTCAATCGGGTAGATAAAAATCCAATTTTAAATCCTTTTTCGGCGATATCTTTTAAAAAATTCCTATTTTATATACATTTTTTGTATATGAGCTTCAAACAATACATGACTCTTTTATGATGGAATTTTGAAAAAAAAAATAAAAAATGAGTTTAGAATCTTTGTTCAGCTTACCACCAGAAAATCTATCAAACTTTAAACAATTTTATGGATTTGGTACAGGAGGTAATTGCTACATTCGCGTCAATGAACGACTAAAACAAATTTTTAAATCATATAAATTAGATAAACAAAACATTGATTCGGTCAAACACATTTTGCGCGATACATGCATTGTTGCTTTCGATCATCCAAATATCCCAAAAGTTCATAGTTTATATTTTGCCGAAGAAAAAGAAAAGGCAGTTCTATCTGCCTCTTACCAGTATATTCAAGCAGCAGAAAATAATGGAAATGTACACTCATTACTTGAATCCAAAGCAATTTATAACATTTTTAAAACAATACAATATATCCATCAAAATGGCATCCATCATTGCGATTTGGACATAGCTAATATTCTTTTCCTTGATAATGGCGACATTGCAATTATAGATTTCGACAGATACAATCAAGGAGAAATTCGACACGCAGATGAGATCTTTGTGAACTCAATCCTAATGGAATACAGTGATGAGTTTGCATTACTCATTTTTTCCATCATTTACAGCGGAAAACTTTCTTGTTCAGAAGATTTACGTAACGAAATTCATGATTTCGTTAATGCTATCGACAAATTATTCGATAAATCATACCAAAGTACTCAGTTCGATGATATTGATTTAACCAATGTCAAAAATGAAACTGATATGAATGAAATTAAAAAAATTTCGAAATTAATACAAAGCAAAATAAAATATGATGGTCCAGAGAACATAGTAATAAGAATTTTAGAGAATTATGTTGACGCGTTCATCAACAGCTTCGAAAAATTCGAAAAAGATCAAAAAATAATTTTTGAGTACAATAAAAAGTGCATGAACATGCATTTCATATCAGAATCATTGAAGAAGAATGTCATGCTTTCAAAATTTATTGATTACGCGTTCAAACAATCGAAAAATAGAGATCCAGATGCAATTGCCTTTCTTGGTGAAGTTTTCTTGACAGGAGTTGAATCAAACCTCACTAAATCTGCTAAAATCCACTACATCTGCGATCATACTCGTATTAAACAAAGAATTGAAACTGCATATTTATTATTCATCAAAGCAATGGGAAATGGCTCTGATTTCGCAAGGGATCGCATTTCTGCTGGATTTCAGATCATGAAATCGCTTCTTTCATTGGATTCTCCAACAAATGAACAAAAAATTTTATTGGCTCAAATGTGCGAAGCATTTGGATCCCACATGTACAATTTCTGGGGTGAAAACAGTCAATTTAAAGATTATTTCTTTGAATTCGATGATATTTCAAAATATAATAAAAATGATCTCGAGAAAATGCTGGAAAACGCTGATCCTGAGTTGATATATAACTTAGAATTCAAGCAGCTTTGCACAATTAAAGCAAAAGAAATTTATGAAGAAAATAATTTTGATTTCCTTTTGTTTATGATGAAAATTAAGACTCTTTTGCTTATTGATCCTACCAATTCACAAATTGTGCAAGAATTTAATAATTACAAGGAAGAAAAAATTTATTATGAAGATTTTGATTTCGAAATGAGCTCTTACTATTGGTATTACATACCAGACAAGTACGAACAGTTCGAAGAGTGCATCAATGAGCAAATGCTTTTACTTAAGAGAGTTCCTGAGCCAAATCAGTTGATGAACTTCCCTGTTATCCTGCAAGCTGATGTTTTTGAGCATCTCTTAGCAGATTATTTCCAACTTATCTAATTTATTTTTATTTATTTTGTTTGACTTTTATACTAAAAAAATGATTTACTTTGTATGACATAAAAGTGTGACACTTCTATCAAACTTGCAGAGCAATATGTTAGAAGTTATCCCAGTCAAAATTCTTCATCCCTGAATTTGGCATTTTGATAGTCTGTCAGAAAGTGGATAGTTCACTATTAAATGCATATAGAATCAACTATAAAGTGGAAATAGGCTATGGAGATTTTTTGATGTTTACTAAAGTTTGTAAAAAAAGAGAAAGTTTATGAGCTTTAGAAATACTTTTATTGATAATTGCAAATTCTGCTTGGCAATTACCAGTTGAAAAATGAATCAATTTGTTAGTAAATAGTTCTCTTGTATTAGTAGGTTTTACATTTCTAAGAAATGTTGTTGAAATCGAATTGTCAATGTAACAACTATCAACTGTTAATTGATCATTACCAGAGTTACGTATCAAAGATGAATCTTCAGAAACAGTGTTGTTAATAAAAGAACAACTTTTTACAGTAAGAGAATTATAATAATGGTAAATAATTCCCCATTCTGAATGTGTATTATTTATAATATTACATGAATCAATCAAAGCGTTATTTTGAATATTTAATATATCATTTGTTGCTAAATTATTAACAACAACTGTGTAGTTAAATTTTATTATGTATTTAAGTGATTCGCATCTATAATGTCCAGCAGGGCCGAAATAAGCTTTATTTGATGAGAAATTTGTTGATGAGACAACGACATTATCATTCTCTGTTTGACAAATAGCATTTCCATTAATATTTCCTGCATCAAAAAGGGAACTTTCAATAATAAAGTTTAAGTTATCTGTGCCAACTTTTGTATTAGAAAATTGGCCATTTTGAGAGCTTTGGCATTTTGTACAACAGAATTTTCGTTGAACAATTGAACTATCACTGTCAGCTCTGTAGTTAATGCAATTTCCTTCTTCTGTCGAAGTACAAATTGAATCAAAGTTGATAACTCTGTCATTATAATTGTAAAAACTACATTCATCTAAGTAATATTGGCCTTTTCCTTGAATTATATTGCAGTTTTGGCAATTTTTAGTGTTTTCGCCTGTAAATTCACTGTTGAAGTAGATTTTCCAAATAGTGTCATCCTCTGAAAACGATTTTCTCTTTAATTCAACGAAAATTGTGCATTTTTTAAATTGTTAATGAACTAGTATGCAGTTTTAACATGTTTAATTTCTTCTCCTGTAAACCCAATATTGAAATAATTGCTCCATGAGTTGTCATCTTGTTCAGATGACTTTTTTTGAAATTAAATCTCAACTAAAAAAAATACCAAAAACTGATTCTCTCAAAAATTTGAAAAGTATATTCAAATTAGGAAATATTTAAAAATTTACACAATAAAAATTAATTTAAATAATATTTGACATAAAAATTGAATGAAATTATCCGAATTCGATGTAAGTTGAGCTGAGTCTTGAAGCATGAGACCTGAATGTAACCAACTGTTCATCAGATGACTTGGAAACAACGACTTCTATTCTTGCCTGGTTCTCAATTGATCCAAACTGAGCTGGAGTCTTCGATGACTTCCATTTCGTAAGATCGACCTTGATATCGTGAATAAGAGAGCGAACAGAGCTTGCTGTCAAATAGTGTGTGAGGTTTATGTCCTTTGTATTCTCTTCTACGTGTTGCATTCTGATATTCGGAGGCTCAAGTGCCAAAGCAAGTAATCTGAGGAGCTGGAAATGGACTTTTGGGGTTCCACGTTCTAGGGCGATGAGGAGAACCTTGAAAACTTTTTTCCTTGTCAAATCTGGAATTGGATCATAAGCTTGGATTTCGGCATCTGAAATTTCTCTGAGGAATCTGAAGAAAGAAAGGAATCTTTCGAACTCTGGCCATTCAATTTGTGGTATTTTCTTCTCAGAAAACGGTCCTGCTGGTTTTAATAAGTTTGCAAGCACTGTTTTGCCTGTTTCGTAGAAGAAAATGAGGATGTAATGGCTAACCAATTGAGGATTGTCCATTTCTTCTTCATTTGTAGCAAGAGATTTATGTTCGGGCGAAATTTCCGCTGCAATTGTATCTATTGCCGTAGAAACCACCTGAACGACTTGCTCTTGAACCTGGGAAGCTTCGAATGGTGCTGGATCATCTGGGAAGAAACTTTCAAGAATTAAAATAACAATAACGCAGGCGATATCGTAGGCAGCTGAAATACCAGCTACAATACCTATTATTCTTGATCTGTAGCTTGGATCGTCTTTGAAACTTGTATTAAGGTAGCCAACAAGAAAACCAATAATAATGGAAATAACAGCAATAGCATGGAAGAAAATAAAGCATGGTGTTGTAATTGATTGCCAGAGGAAGTGATTGAGTGACCTCGCATTTCCTTCCCAATGGCCAACACAATTCAAACAAACTTTATCATTTACAGGGTCATACATGCCACCGACTTCGCCTTGGATCCATGCGGCAGGTTGTATTGGTGAAATGCATTCTACTTCACGACCTGCAAGTAAAGGTAATGTACAAATTGTATTTGCTTGATTTACAACAAGGCTGTTCTGAACTCTGAAAAGCTCTTTTTCAAGTTTGTTATTTAATCCTATGATGCCATCAGATAAATCATGAAATTGCTTTGTGATATCTTTCTCCATATAACCTTCTGAAAGACTTCTAACAAATTCTTGATACGAAATTTCGATGTTGTTATTTTGTACTGGTGTTTGAAGTGGATCGAACTCAAAAACTGTTCCTTCTGTATTCTCCGCCATAGTTTTTTTGAAAAAATACAAAAATTATCGTTCTTTAATTCAATCTGATAGTTCAATTAAAGTTGAAAATTATTATCTATATAATATCAATAATCTAAAAACCTGAAAAGTTTGGAATTTCAATATTGTGGCGTAAAATCTGCTAACTTGAAACTTTTTATTTGAGAAATATTTTTGACTTAAGGGTTTCGTTTTGCGAAAAAAACGTACAATACGCAATTTCGCTAAAAAAACATTTAGCTAGCAATTTCGACCTTTGACTCCACTCAAGACGTCACTTTTTTAATTTTGCGGTATCATATTTTTGGAAAATCTTTATGAATATTATATAAAAAGTCTCTTTAATATCTATATTTCATATTTTTATCGATTTTTAAAGTTTTTGCGAAAAGTATTCAATTATTTTTGCTATTTGGTCGGGTAAATGTCAGATTTGCGACATTTTCTGATATGATATTCAGATTCTACGTTGATAATAATGCTTATAGAACCCTCTTGCTATTGTGTCAAAATTGCGAAACCGATAGCAAAAATATCTCGCAATATCAAAATTGAGATATTGAGTGAATTATGCATTATAGAGATTAAAAATCTGATTTGTGAAAACATCTCATCAGTTTCTAGCTAATTCAAAAATCTTTACTATCTTATTCGATTAAAATGAAAAGGGAATAGTTTCATTATGCTTTAAATGACAGCCTTATAATATAATCATAGTTTTCGCTCAATATGCAGCATTTTTTTTTCGAAATCTATGGTCAATGTCCTAAATACTGATTGCTTTGCATTCATATCTCTTACATTTTCTATACCCACATCACTATTCATTGCTATTCCTATCTTTTTCATTTTTGTTTGTTTCTCATAATTTCTCAAAAAACATGATAACTTGATATTTGTAAATATCATACTTTATAACGTAAATAAGAACTTGACCTATTAAGAAAAGCAGTAATGAAAAGAAAATCTGAAATTCATAAAAATTACAAGTTTCTGATGACAATTAGCTTAATTAAACCAGGTACAAGATTATATAATTGTATTTTCTATCCAATTATCCATATAATATCTTATCCAGAAAAAATAACTTGATCAATACCAAATGATTTTTTAACTAGTAAATAAAGTATTTTCTTTACACACACATTGTATATCATAGTTTTTTTTTTTGGTTTCGCAAAACATCCAAAAACAAATATGCTATAAAAGTGACAATTTTAGCAAAACGAAACCCTTATTTGACTCTAACAATTGAGCTTAAAATTTAAAGGAAATTTGAGTAGCGCTAGAAAATTAAATGAAGAAAAATTATTTTTTTAATACAGTACTATTAGTAGTGGGATTGCTAATAAAAGGTGATATCTGTAGAATACTGCGATGCCAGAGTAAATATGAATAAAAAAATTATTATTTGAAACAATTAGTGGATATTTTAATTATTCCGTTCAATCATGAACTTATTTCTATGTAGATAGATTGTTAAATTAATTTAAAAGATGTAAATTCAAATATTTTTATTGGAGAATCATCAAAGAAGCATAAACAGTCATGACCATCTTCTTGTTGCATTCAACAATATCTTCTGGGAGAGCGTAGACTGTGCCGCCGAACTTACGAACCATAGAAAGGACGTATCTGGCGTTTCTTGCGAGAACTTTCTCATCCTCAGAATCTTCAAAGATTGACCAGTCAACAGTATCAGGCTTGAGAATGTCTATCAAGTGGAGTAATGGCTTGGAATTCTTAATCTGTTCATCCTTGAATGATTTGATTGTGCAAACACTTCCTGTGATGCCGTTTGCCCATTCAATGATCTGTTCATCTTTGATCAAAGCACCATGGCCAAGCTTCTTGAATGTCTTGAGATAATCGTATCTCATCATCTGCCAAAGAAGAGCCAAGCAGAGCTTCTTGTTACCATCATTGATATCAGCACCAGAAATACCAACAAGAGAGAACTGGAGTTTCTTGCCAATCTCAATGACATAGTTGCAATTCTCGACAGCTTTGAATTTGTTGAGCTTTGTCTTGTTGACCTTCTTCCAGTCAACACAACCTGGCTCGATTCTGTCAAGCATCTGGAGTAAAACTAAACCATCTGAAATTCCAGAGTATAATTCGTTGACAAATGGTTCAACACCGCAAGAGTTCATCCAAAGACAGAACTGACGCTCGATACGTTCACCTGCTGCAGCAAACAAAGCTTCATCAAGAGCAGCAAGTTCTTTCTCAGATAATGCTTCAAGACCTGGTCTTGTGTTGAAAATTGTAGCGACGAAAGCCAAGTTAAGACGTTGGTTTCCGTTAACAATTTCACGTGGTCCAACAAACTTGCGGCATTCAATCTTATCAGCTTCCTGGAGCATGAGTTCTGCGCGCTTCATTAAATCGCTCTCCTTCATTGGTGCCATTGTGCATTCATCCTTGGCAACTTGATGAAGAACAGTTGTAAGAATATCAGAATCGGCCAAATCCGTTGTAAAGTTTGTAGCTGTTCTCTTTGAGCCAGCATGTTCGAGATGGTAATTTAACCATCTTAAAAGAATTTGTTCTGGAGAAAGCTTAAGTAAATCTGCTAATGTTTCTCCTGGCTTCAATAATCTGAACAATTCTGGGTGATTTGTTAGGTTAACTGTCTTAAGAAGGGACATTCTAACGAGTTGCCATGTTAAACCAAGTACAAGATGAACTGTTCCATCACGAATATCTGTATTACCGATATTAATGGTAGAAATACCGATAGACTTGGCAGAGTTAAGGGCTAAATCAATGTTCTGAGCCATTGAGTATGTGTTGAGCTTCTTTCCCTTTGAAATAACTCTTTCATCAATTGTTCCTTCTGAAGCCATGTTGACCATCTTGCAGAGGAGAAGGCCATCACCGAGTTTCTTGAAGTGTTCATCGTTGTCTGGGTTGATCGGAAGGATGTTCTTGAGATCTTCATCATCCTTCAATTCGGAGTTAATGTGGTTAACGAAACCAGCAACTTCTTCTTGTGCATAAGAACGCTCAGCACCACCTTTGCCTTTTGTCTTGATCAATGAGCGATGCTTCTTGAGAGAATCTGTAAAAACACTCTTCTTACCTTCTTTTTCATCAACAAGGATCTTAAGGAAGTTGTTAAAGTCTAAAACTCCATCGTTATCAGAATCATATTCTCCAATGTACTTTGATGCTTGTTCCTTATCTACTTTCTGGCCAAGTTCGGAGAACAATTTGATGATTGCTTCTTCATTGATGTATCCTTTGATAGAGATGCTGTTGAAGTGGTCAGCAGCAGTATCTATCTCCTAATGACTAAGTTTATCAAACTTATTATAGTATGCTGAGGCGATAACAGACATTTTATATATAAATGAAGTGAACACTTTCTTTCAAAAAACAAACGCAAAATTTTATAAGAAAAATTAAATCTTAAAAGCACTTGTGATCATTGTTGTCACTTGGTTAAGATCATTTTCAGAGGACTCAAAAAATTGGCTAGCTCACAATTTTATAACTACGCGAAAAAAACATTCCTGTGAAATAGTATGATCGAATGATTGAATAAAATTTTGAGAAAGTGATAGATGTTTTTTATGAGCATTAAGGTTTATATTGCTTTTGTATAGATTTACAATGGCATTCTGTGTATTTATGTAATATTATGGAAAAGAACAGATGTCTGTTTGTCTGTAAAATGTTTATTATTTTACCCCAATTCTCAGAAAATTGAAAAGGTTTTCTGAAGGAAAACGTCATGATTAATAAATGAAATACCTTATCTCATTGATTCTTATATTGAGTTAATTATCTTATTATGAACACTACTCAACCCGTTTTTTAAAAATCGCTTACTGAAAAGACCTTACACAAATTTTTCATAAAGAAGATTTATTCGGGTTGGAATGGGGGTGGCGTCACGTTGGCGTCACAATGTAAACTATTCAATTTTCTGAGGTTTATGTGCGTCACAAAGGGAGAATTGAGACACCCGGCGTCATAGATTACATAACGATTATTATGTCAAAAAACAGAGAGGAAGTACTTCAAAATATTGATTGAGGTTTTGAATTCATTTTAAAATTAAATTGTTGCATGCTAAGATCAGTCATAATGTAAACCTCTCAATTTTATTGTCGTGGGAAGTATCTCAATTCCTTCAAAAAAATTGAAAAACTATTTAATTTTAAAAATATAATACTTTTAATTAGTTAATTAATTGGAGATATTTTTAAAAAATCACTTTTGATAATACTTTTGAGAACTTTAATTAAAAAAATATATTCAAAAATATCCAGGATATCAAGAGGGAATTGTTCCTTATGAGGTATATAGTTATGATGTATACCTCATAAGGAACAATTCCCTCCTTAAAACGACGTTTTCGAAATTGTTTATCATTTCGAACAAGTTTTCTCGTTTTTAATAAGAAACTAAAGGCTATGAGGCACTGATTATATATTAGTGCCTCACAGCCTTTAGTTTCTAATAGATAGCTGGGAAACTTTCTCCAAATGATAAGTTATTCAGAGAAAGTTTCCCAGCTATCAAGAGGGAATTGTTCCTTATGAGGTATATAGTTATGATGTATACCTCATAAGGAACAATTCCCTCCTTAAAATTGTAGACATTTTTATACTTATTAATCAACCATTCAAAATCATATTCCTCTGAAAAGTTATTTTATTAAAAATTTAGAATTTTAATAAATATAGAGTTTGAATTTCATACAATACCTATATATTTTCAATAATGGAATTTGAAAACCATTCTCAAAAGTTCTCAGAAAACCTTTTTTTCATTAATTTTAAGAAATCTGAGTATTAAATTAAGTGATAAATTCGTTTGACACTACTTTAATTTTTAAATTCAAAAAATTATATGTGCTTCTTAAAATGACTCAAAAAAATTTTATTATAAAATAATATATAATATTAAAAATCCCACAACATTTTTTTACTTTACATAATCGTACTTCCTCGACGATTAATTTCCACTCAATTTCTATCGTTGACCGAACTTAGCATGCAACAAAATAACAATTATAATATTAATTTTAATATATGTGCCAAATAAAAATATTGTGAGAACTTTTGAGAGAATTAACAAATATTGAGAAAACTTTTGATAAAAGGAAGAATCCATATTGTGAAAGATCCAGAGCAGGGATTGATGCCTGCGAAGTACTGGATCTAGTCCAGTGCCTCGCAGGCTACAATTCCTTCTCTTGAGCTCTTTTTTTTAGCTCTGATTGCATCTTATGCAACCAAAGTTTCAGAGCTCGAGAGCAAGGATTGTTGCCTGCGAAGTACTGGATCTAGTCCAGTGCCTCGCAGGCTACAATTCCTTCTCTTGAGCTCTTTTTTTAGCTCTGATTGCATCTTATGCAACCAAAGTTTCAGAGCTCGAGAGCAAGGATTGTTGCCTGCGAGGCACTGGACTAGATCCAGTGCCTCGCAGGCTACAATTCCCTCTCTGAGAGTCTAAAATGATTTTCTTTAATTAATCAAAAGTAGTCTCAAATTATTCAATTCGCTTCTGAAAACTTATCACAAAATCTTTATTGTTTAATATTGTTTACTATATTATATCATGCAATATTTTTTCTCTTAGTCACTTTTTACTTCCCCGACGATTAAGGCTCTAAAATATCTGACAATTCTTCTATGACGCCGGCCTTCTGAATTTTCCTTATATGACGCACATAAACCGTTCAAATTTGAATGGTTTACATTGTGACGCCTATATGTCGCCAACGCCCCTAAAAGTCGATTTATTCTATTGTTTGAGTTTCAAGAAACATGATTTTTCAATTGAGTACCTGATTATTATGAATAAATATCATTACATTTTCTCTAATGCTATTAGATTGTTGAAGATATTGTTTCTTAGGTTGAAAAGTCATAATCAACTTCGCAAATACTTAATTTTTCTCTGTAGCACTAATTGAAACTATGAAGTAAAAATAAATTTCATTTTTCAACGAGCAAATTTTAAGGAGAATCTTCGTTATTTGTTTTCACATGTGTGCTATAATGATTTACCAATGGTATTATCATATGTAAACAACATTTTGAGTTAGTCGAATTTCCGATTAGTTTGAATTTGTTGATATTGGCCGATATGCTATTCAATTTATCTTGAAAAGGCAATATGGATGATGGATAACAAGAACATAACAATTTTAATATCTCAAAAACAATATTTTATAAAAGCTGTGTAAATGATTAAACATAACACAGAATAGTATAAAATAAACAAGTCGCGCTAATGGTTATTTTCCGATCATATTATATATAGACTAATAACGGTATGTAAATAATATTTCTGAAATTATTAACAACAATGATGTTGCCGCTGGGTAGTTAAATTTGGTGTAAAAGGAGATGCACTATCTTCGATGATTTTTGGATTTTGCTCCAGGTGTGAACCTAAAGAAAATGCAAATAACTTATCTAAGCCTTGTCCAGTAAGTGCACTGGTTTCAATGCATGATGTTTTCAATTCTATTTCTTTCGCTTGGATCTGTTCGGGAGAAATAGCTCTATTCATTTCAAGATCACATTTATTTCCGCAAATGAAGACGCTAACCTCGTTATTGCAACTCTTTCTGACATCTTCAACCCAATGTTCTACTGATTGGAATGATTCAAATTTTGTAAGGTCGAAAACAACAATTGCAATATCTGCGTTTCTATAATACATCGGAACTAGATATCTGTATGCCTCTTGACCCGCCGTATCCCAAATGTTCAAAACTATATGCTCTCCACGTATTTCCATTTCTCGAGAAAAGAATGACGCACCTACTGTCGGCTCAACTTCTTCAGAGAACTGTCCTTTGATATATTTATTAATAATACACGATTTTCCTACGCTTGAGTCACCAATAAATATCATTTTTATGTCTCTTTTGGCTGGTAAAAGGTAACTCATTTGAAAAATTAATGTTATTTGATGTAAACTTGTTTACAAAAATTTTTTTCAATTGAACTTATGTAACATGTCAAATTTTATAGTTTTCTTAAATTTCTACCTCTGCAAACACAGCAGAAGTAGGGCCAATAGATGTCACCCCTAAAATGATGTAAAAATCTTGAATGTTGTTCATTAATTGTTGAGAAAAAAAGCAAAATCGAGTTTGAGTCGCCTTTTATTCGTAAATTTCCTAACATTCTCTTCTCTAAAACTTCCTAAATGGTTCAAAATGTATATTCATCAGAGGTTCATATATGTTTTCAAGCTAATGAAAATTTTATTCATTCAATATATTTGAAATTATGCCAATCTAACTTCCAATCCTATTTACTCAAAAAGGCCTATCTGAATGTAGTGTAAAATGATAGTTATGATAGAATATTTTTTCATAAAAGAAAAATTAAACATATATCAATGAGATCCATATCTAACTAATAGTTGACCATACATGTTATATATTATCATGCATATATTTTCATATCATATATCCATGAAGTAAATTTAACTAAATATGGACAAACCTTCTATGATACTAGTTATATATTTGGAAGACTAAAATTGGTCAAATGCTCCAACATTAAAATCAATGAGATGCTAATTCAATAAATATATTTTATTAGATCAAGATTAATTAGATAATCATCAACCATTGTTTATCTCAATTTAATGGAAGACGCAACTATACTTGCAAAAACTAGCCGAAATTCTTTATTTCAAAAAGGTAAAATTATTTTATTGAGATATTGAACCATAAGAAGAATATTTTCTAACAGAAATCTTATTAATCCCAATGAAATTATTAAAAACAAATAAACTTTATTTAATTAGCGAAAACAACAACAGATTTTGGTTTGTTTTCAGTGCCATTAAGCTGGCCTCTATTATTATTATCATCGTCATATTCATTATCATGATTCAATAATGATTCTGCAGTTCTTGCTTTCTTATAAGTGATATATTCGTAATAATTACTTTCATCATAGAGTCCTCTCCTCATTTCTGCAATTTTCTCACCCATTGGCGATACATATGTTATCTTGTTGTTGTGATCGATCCTTGTTTGCATTGGAGGTTCCAAAATATATTTCTTTTCTTGAACTTGGGCCAAAGGGAACATTGCATCGACATTTGCAGTGGACTTGATCTCTTTTGGTTGCCATGCTTGGTATTTCAGGATGACTTCCTTCTTATTAACCGTTGTTGGAACTTTCCACTCTTCCAAGCATCTTCTCTTCACATCTTCTTGGTCGAGAGGCTTCAGTTCAGGATTGTAACCGTATGTTAACAGGTTTACGCAAGCTTTGTCTTGGTATTCAACGAGATATTCGTTGGATTCTTTGACATACTGGATAAACTCGTTCGGAATCTTCTCGAATGGGAAGAATGATAATGGTTCTTTTGTTGTGTCCTTCCAAACTTCACTTTCGTTGAGACGGCTGAACAATGATCTCGCTGGAGGATCTTCTTCCCTTAATCCGAGGCCAACAACGTATCTTTCGGAGTTAGCAGGACGAGATGTGTAAGGCTTGATAATACAGAACCTGTTGAAGCACTGTGCAAGTAAATATAATAATTCAACGGAGAAATCTGTATAAACATCGAATGTTTTGCATAAGAATGAACCGCCTTTACGTAATACTCTCAATGCTGTAAGGAATTGGCAGAGAACAAGTCTCTTATGTAGTTGTTCTTGAGCATTTTCTTCGCCATCGACAGCTGTACCACCATCGGCTGTAACGAGTTGTACCATTTTGTTGTTCGTTTCTGTTTTGATCGTATTGTATAAGTCTTCGATGTTATCTGGATTAAATATGTTGCCGTTGCCTTCTGGACCGTAAACTTTCGTAAAATTAGGTATTGTTGAAAGGAACATTTCAGGCTGGGCCCAGTCGTGGTCGCCGGCAAGGGTCATACCGAAACCTTTTGCACGACCATCCAATCTCCAGTAAAGATAATCAGTAAAGCCACCTGGACCAGCACAAATATCTGCAAAGTAGAAATAGTCTTCTAGCTTACCGCAATTTGGCGCCAAATTCGGAAATTCTGGAGAATTTGTAAAATTGAAAATTGCATCTAAATTTGCCATTTTCATGGCAGCACGGTTCTGGAAAATGACTTTTCCGATTGTTTCCCATGGATTTGCTTTAATTCTTGCATCATTAAATTGTTTAGCGTCAAATGCAGCGAATTCATCCTTTCTTTCGAAGATTTCAGTAATAAGTGATTCATTGCAAACATTGGACTTACCAAGATCGTCATTCTTTTCTCCGATTAGCATTTTATCGACATCAATTTCACTGAGATCGCCTTCATAAGGAGGTACAGAGATAAGCTTTGGAGTTTGATGATGTGGGAAGTTGTCTGCAGGTCTGACTGGAGGGTATTTTGGATTTGATTTGATTGATTGGACAATTTCATCATCTGGATCGACAACAATATCGAAAACAGATCTCAATCCTTCTATAAATGGTGCATCGACCATTTGTAGTTCATTGGCAGCTTCTTCACCTGCCTTACCGAAATATTGAATTAATTCTTGACGAGTAGCGCCAACTCTAGGAAGCATTTTGATACCATTCTTTGAGTAAAATACATCTAATTCATCTTCGTCGTCATGAGTTTCTTCTAAGTGTGAAAGTGTTGGTTTGTTATGTGAATCAGCGTATTCTTTCCAATATTTCGATGTTGGAGGTTTTACGAATCCAATTGCTCCTGTTTTTCGTCTGTATTCATTGTAGATTGGATCCTTATTTGAATAATAATCCGGAGATTCTGAATTAATCTTTTCGTAGACCCAATAGCTGACTGATGGCATCATAACACGCTTTGAGTTCATTTCCATATTATAATATGGATCATAAGATGGAACGTATAAGTTAAGATAATCATTCATTTTTAAAAATTACGTCCCCTTTAGAATAAATTTTGGCCCCCTAATTAAATATTGAATTTGGTCGAAAACATGTTTTTTGCAATTAACATTCGAAAACATGCCTATGTAATAAGGGTTTCATTTTGCGAAAAAAACGTACAATACGCAATTTCGCTAAAAAAACATTTAGCTAGCAATTTCGACCTTGGCAAACCCAAATTTTAGCTAAAAGTGACAGGGGAAAAAAAACGTTTAGTATTAAAAAAAGACCGATGAGAGCTTCGTTCGAAATATAGAGGGAACTGAGAATGCGCAACCATTCTCAAGGAATATTGGATGCTATTCCCGTCCCCTCTGTATGGAAAATTGAGGTTTTCAAAGGGAGTTAAAATAATATCAAATTTATACTAATTTACTTCAAAATACAAAAGTATTTGACAGCTAAAATTAGTTACTTTAGCAAGCCTATCAATACCCTTTTACGATTATTGTTACTTTTTCGAAATAAAAGTAAAAACAAATTTATACTAATTTACTTCAAAATACAAAAGTATTTGACAGCTAAAATTAGTTACTTTAGCAAGCGGCTTAGGTCTAAGATTTTGATTCAAATCTTTGCTTATATTCCTTAAATTCTTTATGAAACTCGCAACAGTTCCATAAAAAATTTTAAATTCTAAACTGTCGAAATTACCGATCGGTAATCACACCCTTCACGGGTGTGTCACTTTTTACAAATGTGTCACTTTTAGCTAAAATTACCCCTACTCTTTCGACCTTTGACTCCACTCAAGACGTCACTTTTTTAATTTTGCGGTATCATATTTTTGGAAAATCTTTATGAATATAAAAAAAAAAAAAAAAAAAAAAAAAAAAGGTAGTGGGGCTTCCAGGCACTTCGTGCCTTCTAGCCCTGATGTTGATGTTTAGTATAAATGAAGTTTTTATTCGGAAAATTGTTAGTCTTCTGGGTCGAAAACATTATATATATGTGTCGCTTTTCACAAATTATATATGTTTTCATGTTTTGTTAAGACTTCTTCGTAAATGTTTTGTCAAGACTTCTTCGTAAATGTTTTGTCAAGACTTCTTCGTAAATGTTTTGTCAAGACTTCTTCGTAAATGTTTTGTCAAGACTTCTTCGTAAATGTTTTGTCAAGACTTCTTCGTAAATGTTTTGTCAAGACTTCTTCGTACATGTTTTGTCAAACATGAACGTAAATGTTTTGTCAAGACTTCTTCGTAAATGTTTTGTCAAGACTTCTTCGTACATGTTTTGTCATGATTTCATCGTAAATGTTTTGTCAAGACTTCTTCGTAAATGTTTTGTCAAGACTTCTTCGTAAATGTTTTGTCAAGACTTCTTCGTAAATGTTTTGTCAAGACTTCTTCGTAAATGTTTTGTCAAGACTTCTTCGTAAATGTTTTGTCAAGACTTCTTCGTAAATGTTTTGTCAAGACTTCTTCGTAAATGTTTTGTCAAGACTTCTTCGTAAATGTTTTGTCAAGACTTCTTCGTAAATGTTTTGTCAAGACTTCTTCGTAAAATCAGACAAAAATAATGTTTAGGTGAAGAGGTGAGATTTCACCTGTTTTTTCACCTAATTTTTCACCCTCTTGAATTTTCATGAATTTTACACCAAAAATAATGTTTAGGTGAAGAGGTGAGATTTCACCTGTTTTTTCACCTAATTTTTCACCCTCTTGAATTTTCATGAAATTTACACCAAAAATATACTACTAGGGTCATTTACGAAGAAATCTCAACAAAGTCTTTACGATGAAATCTTGACAAAACATAGACAAGAAAGTTCATGAGAAATTAGATGAAGAAGTCTTAACAAAGTCTTTACGAAGAAATTCATGAAAATTCAAGAGGTGAGAAATGAGGTGAAAAAAGAGGTGAAATCTCACCTCTTCACCTAAAATATATTTTTGGGTCATTTACACTCATTTACGAAGAAATCTCAACAAAGTCTTTACGAAGAAATCTCAACAAAGTCTTTACGAAGAAGTCATAACAAAGAAATTTTACTAGTAAGTAAATGTGGTTTGAAATAGGACTACTTGTTTTAGGTTTTTTCCATTGTGTCATTTATTTATTTGACGTGGCAGAAAAGTACAGAGAATATGAAGATGAACCAATGCCTGCAAATGTTCAGCATATGTACTCGTAAGAGATATTTTTATCTAATATTAAATGGACGCACAGAACTTAGCGAATGCACAGCAACCTGGACAACCAAACCCAGAGAATATTCCAAATGAAGTTAGAATACAAACTGCAATGGCAAACTATGGTCAAGTGCCAACAGATGTACAAATGCAAACTGCCATGTCAAATGACGCTGCGTTAGGTTTGCCACCATGGTATGCAAATATGAGATGGAAAGAGTTTTATACAAACCCTGAAGTGGGATATAAACAACTTTATGCAGATGACGCGAACACAGGAGTTGACCCAGAATATGTTTTCTACCAGAGGAGAAACAGAATGTATGAGCTCCAGTTAAAGAATGCTATGGAACTCAACAGGAAACGCAAAAGACTAGGCGGACATTAGATTTTTACATATAGTAAAATGGGTTTCTTCAGTAAGATAGGAAACTTCTTTCGAAATGTTGGAAGAGGTATATGGAATGGAATAAAAACCGTAGGAAGAGGAATTTGGAACGGAGTCAAAAATATTGGTAAAAGAGTAGGTCAGTTCGTTGGTATTATACCTAAAGACCCTGAACCAGAAGAACAAGCTCCTGTTATACAACAGCCTGAACCTGCACCACAGTCTAGTTGGCAACCAAATCCAACACCTCAACCGTATTAAAAAATTATATTTTTACCGTTCGATAGTAGTTGTATATGAAACTAAGTTCTAAGTAAAACGCATGGTATAATGGAATTATTCTTTTTCTTCCATCTGTAGTAAACCATACTTGAAAGTCTGAAATACTTCCACTTGGTGGTTCGTATAACTTTGTAGGTTTTTCGTAAAAGTCATTTGCCAAGCATAAGAAAGAGTTTTGGGCGCCAGAAAATGAAGCATGAACAATAATAGCAGCTGGGTCGAAAACATCTTTAAATAAATATGGTTCATCTCTTGCATATCGACTGTAAATATTTGCTAAAGGAAGTTCGACTTTCTGATTTAACATTCTTTGCAAATAATACCATGACATTGCAGTGAATTCTGTATATATTTGTTCGTCTTTCTTTGGATTGTCTTCGTAGATTTGAAATGACACTTGTGAATTTTGTTTGTCATATACAATTCTCACATAAAGTGTGCTCTCGGTATTTGCATATTCATCAGCATATTTTGCATAACATGAATTTATTTTATCTTCTATATTTTTTAACGCAGTCTGTAGAGAAGATGAAAGGTCAACTTGTATTAGCTCAATTTCTTCCCACATTTTTCGTTTCCCTTCAGATATATAATCTATATGAAACCTTACAATAAATGGAAAACTTTTATCTTCTACAGACACAAACTTCATTCTACGAAAGCCAATAGCTTTTGTGACAGATGGGTCTCTTAGCCATCTTAATGGGTAGTCAAAACGATAGCCTTCATGCTTTACGGTCTCTGTCTCAAACTTTTGACCGACATTAGTAAAAAGTTCATCTAATGGTTTAGTTGTAGCAACTCTTGAATTTTCTTTTTCTATTGGAAGCATATTTTATCTAGAATAAAAATGTCAAATGAAACAGCGTCTATGAGAGAAATACAACACAACCGACAACTCATTATGCAAGCTCTAAATAAGAACACAACAAACTTTTCAAACTATTCTAAGATATCTGAGTCATTGAAAGAAGGAAACTTAAAACTGACATTAAACCCAATGACAGATGAGTTTCTGTTTCAAGACAAGAAGAACAATACTGTCTGTATAAATCCAACAAAAGGAACTTTAAACGAGAAACCTATAAATGAACTTCTTTTGAAAGCAGATGTTGACAACAAAGCTGACAAAGAATATGTAGACGATGCAATAGCAAAAGAAGAAGAAAGAGCTAACAATGCTTATGCAACAAAAGAACATACTCATCCTGAACTAGCAGACAAAACATATGTTGACAATAAAATGTCAAGTGAAGTGACAAGAGCTGAAAACGAATATTCTAAAAAGACTCATACACATTCTATATCTGAAATAACAGACTTAAACGTTAGCCTTGAAAATAAGGTAGATAAGGGACTTATGGCTAGTGCGTTAGAGAAGAAAGCAGATAAGGAATATGTTAACGAAAAAGATAAAGAAATTATAGAAAGGGTTGACTGGTACCATGAACGGACATCGAAGATTTTAAAAACTAAAGCCGATACAGGATGGGTTTCAGGATGTTTAGACCTTAAAGCAGATAAAACTTATGTTAACGATGAGTTAGAGAAGAAAGCAGACAAGAACCATACACATACAAGTTTTACAACTGTTGCTATAGAAAGTATTGAAGGAACGGTTGAAGAAACTGGTGGGGATGTATTATATTGTAAACCTCCTAACTTTCCACAAGGTTTAACATCGGATGACGACATAACGACGATGAGAAACATTAGATGTAAAGATGTTTATGTCATGAAGGATGAACATAATATTAAATTCACTGCTCAAGATTTATATGACAAGAAAGCAGACAAAACAGAGCTTCAAACATTAAAGACAGAAATGCTTCAAACATTATATCCTATAGGCTCTATTTATACGTCAATGAACTCTACCAGACCAGAAACAGTTCTGGGTTTTGGAACTTGGACTCAAATAGTCGACAGGTTTTTGTATTGTGCAAACTCTTCAAAGGAAACAGGTGGAAGTAAAACGATTTCAGGTGAAAACTTACCTGCACACAGTCACTACATAGATTTAAGTACATCTCAAGCAGGTTGGCATAAGCATAGATATTGGGATTGGTCAGCAATGACAAAAGGTAAAGGATATGATGTTAAAGACGAAGTTCAGTTTGCTATAAATTGTTTCTGGGGTAACACTCAGGGAGATGGAAACCATACACATCGCGTTTCGGGATATACGCAAACAACGGGACAAAGTAAAGACTACATGCCACCTTACATGACAGTTTACGCATGGTATAGAAATGCTTAGTCGTCATTTTCAACTTCTTTAGCATATTCGTCAGGAGTTGTCTTATATTTGTTAGGAACTGTCTTTGAAAGTATACCACCTTGAACTTTGACAAGTTTGAAACGAGGTCTGACAATAGTAGTTTTATCTTCTGCTTGCAGTGTGTACATTTTGCCATGTTTGCCTAAAACTTCATAATATTCTCTTGTATACTTTCTTCTATTTTTACGAACACGAATGTGAGTACCTGTCGGGTTCCCATTGTTGTCATAGTCAATAGTATTTCATATGGGTCGCGTTTAGGTATTTCTATTTTTACTTTGTCGCCTTTCTGAAGTTTGAAGCCCGGCATTCTTTCTTGTTTGTCTCTTTTGACTAAATTATTAAATATATAGTCTTTCTCTAAGTCAGGGTTGTTTTTCATTTCTTCGGGGAGTGGTTTCCCAAACCTTTTTGTTTACGGCTATTGTAAATATTTAAAACTTGTCTCATCTTTGCCATGGAGAAGTGTCTATACTTGTCGTCATATGACATTTCATTTGCTTCACCACCTTGTGGTTGGTTTAAGTCTCTTAACATTTTTATACAACCGTCAATGACACCAAGAGCAGAATGGTTTTGGTCGACAATGAAATATTGGTTTACATTTTTTGAACGCAGATAGTTTTTAATATCGTCTGATTTGAAAGAACTTTCACAGTCGGATGTCAGTTTTGTTGGATGGTATTTGTCAACGAATATTGTCAAAGCAGTTTTCACATCTAAAATATTTTTGGACTGTAATGGTATGGCTTCACAGTATCTTGTGTTTTGACCAACAAATATTAGCCAGTATGGTGGTCCATCTGTTCTAACTCTCGGAATGTTTTCCAAGATATCCATAAACCAAGCATTTGGTGTTGAACTAAAGATTTTTATCATGAGTGCTTTCTTTGTCGCTTTAGAAACATAGGGGTCCTTGTTCGGATTCGTCATTTTTTACCCTATAAGAAATGGGTTTATTTGGCGCATTAGCAGGAGTTGCATCCAGATTTTTGCCCGCAGTGGGAACAATAGCCAGAGGTGTATTTGGAGTTGGAAGGAAGATTTTGAGTACATTAGGTATACTTAAAGAGAAAGCACAACCTATTATACAAACTGTACAGAAAGGTTGGGATGTAGCACGAGATGCAGCAAATCTTATTCCAAATCCTGAAACAAGAGGAAAAGTTCAAGGATGGATGGACAATGTAGGAAGACAAGCAGGAAACTATTATAACAAAGCAAATGACTACTATAACCAAGCAGGACACTATATGGACCAAGGTGAAAGATTCTTTAACAGAGGATATAACCATGCACAACAATGGGTAAACAATAACCAACCTCAACCGCCTCAAACGTGGGGAATGTAAAGTTTTTTACTGAGATGAAATGAACAATACAGCATTGAGACAAATGGGTTCAAGATGGATTTGTCGACTTCCAGCAGTTACACCACGTGTTTGTCAAGTTCTTCCTATACCTCAGGAAGTTTTAGACCGACTTAAAAAACCTAAACAACCAGTTGAAAACAAACCAAACTAAAATTTTTACTGAGATGAAATGACCGAAGAAGTTGAAACGGTAGATTTGACACCACAAACAAAAAGTTCAGAACCATTGTCAAAACCTGTCAAAGAACTTACAGATGAAGAGAAAAATTCAATAATAGAAAGTGCCAGGTCTGGAAATACAAACCCTAACTATAAAGTCACTTTTCATAGAAATGGAACGGCTAGTATCTCAAAAAAGAAACAGACTCTCACAAATAAAATATTGAAGTCTGAAGGAGCTTTCGAGACAACAGATGGAAAAGTTTACTTCACTGACCAACAGTTCATTATAGAACATCTCATTGACTTAGAGTCGAAATATTCTAAACTTTACAACAAACACAAAAAGTTGAAAGGAAAACAAAAACAAATGGCATATGATATTACGAAGATGTTGACGACACAACCATACCTGCAAGTGAGGTAAAGTCAGAGGAACCGAAAAGTGACGAAAAACCGATAGAAGAAGAAAAACCAAAAACTGAGATAAACCAAAACCAAAGTTTAGTTTCCAAACTAAACCAACTCAACCTTCATTAGCTGGTATGGGTTGGCGTCAAAGACTTCTGGTAGCAGGAGGTTATGTAAAAGTAAAAGAAAAAAATTTTTAAAACAGTATATTTTTTATTTTTATTTGAACTGTACGCTGAGTTTGTTGGAAAAGACCGTTGGGAAACTTGTTTGTTAGACGATGAAATATGAAATGGCATACCATTTAAAACAACATATTTTAAAAAAAAATATTTTTTTATTTTATTTGAAATGTACGCTGAGTTTGTTGGAACAGACCGTTGGGAAACTTGTTTGTTAGATGAGAAATATGAAATTCACTGTTGTGAGTCATTTGAAGTCAGAAACAAAAAGACAAAAAGAGTTTTAAGCGGATGGGAGGGAAATGACGGATATGCTCTTATGAAGATGAGTGGAAAAAAACTATTTTAAACATGTTGTCATTGCAACTCATTTTATACCGAACCCTAACAATTTACCTTTTGTAGACCATATAAACCGTATAAGAAGCGACAATAGACTTGAAACTTACGTTGGGTCACTTGTTCTGAAAACAATAAGAACAAAGGCAAATTTGGAGATATTGTATTCGAATTTGTCGACGAACTAGACGATGAAACAATTGAAATTACAGACTATGGCAAGCATACGTTGAGTTTTACTACTATAGCGAAGAACAAGACTCTTTCTACTTTTATACCGGCGTAAACTATAGGAAATTACAAGTATATTTTACTAAGGCGGGCTATGCTTTGTAAACACTAGAGATACAGATGGAAAAAACGTTCAAATACTTCTTAACAAATTCAAGAAGCTATATGGCATACTATTTTAAAACAATATATTTTTACATATATTAAATGCTTCAGGTGAAAAACAAAGAACAAAAGTAGCAGATACAAAACCGTTAGACTATATCTTTACAAATGCTGGTAGGACAATATCAGATGAAGAAATTTCATCCCGAACATACAGGTTGACTATCCAATTCGTTGGCTTCAAAGTCCTTCAGATGCAAACAATAGGATTTAGAAGAGTTTTGTTTTCAAAAAGAACTAACGCATTTATGTTCGCAGTATATTTTCATGGGCAGTATAAAGGTTCTGATGGTCTAATAGACAAATTTGACGAAATGAGAATCTTACAGTTCGTTCAGACGAAAGTCTTGAGAAAACTCTAAATGACTTTCAAACTCAAATGAACAAATATTATTGGGAATTTCAAGAAAAATACGACTCTTTACTAAATGGAACATACTATCTGAAACTAGAATATGACAAGATGAACTCCACCGTTTCATTTCAAAGATTGAAATTAACCCTCCAAGAGATACACAGTTTTTATTTTGGGAAGTAGACAAACGTTCTTGGGCACAATTTCTTCGGTTACTAAACCAGAAACGAACCATTACCACCAGATGGTCCATTTAAATTTATACTTCCACCAGCAGATTTGACAGTTTATAGAAACGTGTTTGACCCTCAAAATGTTATGTGTCATGCAAGTTTCAGTTCAAGCAACAATAGTTTTCTATGTATTTAAGGACTTTTATGACTTTGCTTCTAAATTCTACGAACCACCTAGTAACAGTTTCTCTGACTTTCAAGTTTGGTTCACAACAAATGGTGTGCAACATATTATTCCATTGTACTATGACTTTTATCTCGAATTGTCTTTCATATATAACTACGGAAAAGTGCTGAAAAAGTATTGAATGTGAAGATATTAGAAAATAACATTTTTTCTAACATCGTAGAAAACTCATGAAAACAATTTATTTTTGTGAATATGTAAGCGGCTCATAGCTCAGTGGTATGGGCTACCTCGTTAAAGGCGTCGAAGACCTCGGTTCAAATCCCGATTCGCGCAGGTTTTTTCCTTTTATGCAGTGAAATTTCATGTACATAGGTTACTTTGGTGTTAGACCCTAGTGAAGAAAATAGAACGATATAAGTTTACATTTGTAAGGTTACTTTGGTGTTAGACCCTAGTGAAGAAAATAGAACGATAGGAGTTTACATTTGTAAAGTTGGACGATAAAAATCTCTGCTACTAGCAGTACTGCTACTGACAGGAAAAGTCCTTCCATCAGACAGGAAAAGTTCTTCCATCAGACAGGAAAAGTCCTTCCATCAGACAGGAAAAGTTCTTCCTTCCGACAGGAAAAGTTCTTCCTTCCGACAGGAAAAGTTCTTCCAGTTGTCCGTCCGTAAACCATTCAAATTTTCGAAAATTGAGAACTTTTCCTGTCGAACTTCAGGAAAAGTTCTTCCTTCCGACAGAAAAAGTTCTTCCTTCCGACAGGACACAAACGGATGTCCGACAGGAAAAGTTCTTCCTTCCGACAGGACACAAACGGATGTCCGACAGGAAAAGTTCTTCCTTCCGACAGGACACAAACGGATGTCCGACGGTTAAGCCACAAACGAATGTCCGACGTCCCACCAACTGAGTCCATTCCCAAACCAGAGGAACCTAAAGCACCAGCCCCTGCACCTCAGTTCCAGCAAGTCCCTCCACCAAATTACTACCAATTCCAATACAAATCGAAGAGAGACCAAGAGTTCGAAGAAGGTCTGAACCGCTTACGCAAAGAGTATGCTACAGCTCCAACCCTTGGTTGTTCCAGCAATTCCAATCTCAATCCAAATTACTACCAATCTCAATCCACATCGAAGAGAGACCAAGAGTTCGAAGAAGGTCTGAACCGCTTACGCAAAGAGTATGCTACAGCTCCAATTGAGAGAAAGTTGTTGCTAAATTCAGTAAAAATAATGTTTAGGTGAAGAGGTGACATCTCACCCGTTTTCTCACCTCTTTTCTCACCTCATGAATTTTCATGAATTTCATCGTAAATGTTTTGTCGAAACTTCTTCATCGTAAATGTTTTGTCGAAACTTCTTCTTCGTAAATGTTTTGTCGAAACTTCTTCATCGTAAATGTTTTGTCAAGACTTCTTCGTAATGAGTGTAAATGACCCAAAAATATATTTTAGGTGAAGAGGTGACATCTCACCCGTTTTCTCACCTCTTTTCTCACCTCATGAATTTTCCCGAAATAAAAAATAAAGTTAGTTTTATTTTATTTATTTTTTTATTTTGTATAAAAGATATGATTTCAACAATCGGCACAACAACAATTCAAACAACAGCACCAAACTCGTTAGTCATGAATCCAACATCTATGTTAGTAGAAATGAAAAGCTTCATTCCTTCTTCATATACTTTTGAAACAGAAATCCAGAAGATAAAGCAAGAACTTTTAACAAGTACTTTGGACTGTTGTGCGAAAGATGAAAAAATGAAGTAATATCTTTATGAAATGCAGGACTCATGACCATTTGCCAAATTGCCTGAAATTCAGCAGCAAAAACTCCATTCCGAATTTGACGAAATTGAAGTGAAACCAACTGACTCAGTAGAAATAAAGAAGTTCATACGAAAGTAAATTATGAATTCCTTGGTTTTCATTGCAACCATAAAGTTATGGACAAAGATTGCGACATGGTATATAAGAATGTTTCTGACATATATAAATCTGAAGAATTTAAGACCTACGACAACTTTGTTTCGTTAGTTGCTGAATGTGTATGGCAGATAAGAGATAAAGATAGAAGAGGTAAGGTATGGAATGAACAAATAAGACCCGCTATGTTTGAGATGAAGAGAGCAATTGACGCTTTAGTTGTTTTAGCAGGTAAGGTTTCAGAATATAACGCAAAAATGAACCCACAATGTTCTAAATGTAAAGCAGCAATGAGGAAATATAACTACTCCGTCAAAGAGATAGAACGTATGCGAAACGACTATGCAGACTTAAAGAAAGAAGCAGAAAAACCAGCAGAAAATAAAATGGATATGTTAGCATTTCTGAACAAAAACTATCCAACAGCAGAAGATTTCCTATTATCTGACGTCAAGAAGAAGTATAAAGAAACTTTCGGTATCGTTAAAACATTCGATGTACTGACAGAAGAAATAGAAGCTACAAAACTGTTTAGGATTTCAAATATACATCGTACAATTCATGTAAAACGCTTATAAAATAACTAGGGTGAGAAAAGAGGTGAGAAAACGGGTGAGATGTCACCTCTTCACCTAAACATTATTTTTTGCTGAATTCAGCAACAAAATTCTGAGTAAAATAATTTTTAGGCATGTGTCAAACCGTTGAGTTTTCACAAAATTTAAAAAATAACTTGGGTGAGAAAACAGGTGAGAAAACAGGTGAGATGTCACCTCTTCACCTAAACATTATTTTTGTCTGATTTACGCTCATTACGATGAAGTCTTGACAAAACATTTACGAAGAAGTCTTGACAAAGCATATACGAAGAAGTCTTGACAAAACATATACGAAGAAATCATGAAAATTCAAGAGGTGAGAAAAGAGGTGAGAAAACGGGTGAGATGTCACCTCTTCACCTAAACATTATTTTTGTCTGATTTACGCTCATTACGATGAAGTCTTGACAAAACATTTACGAAGAAGTCTTGACAAAACATTTACGAAGAAGTCTTGACAAAACATTTACGATGAAATCATGAAAATTCAAGAGGTGAGAAAACAGGTGACATCTCACCTCTTCACCTAAACATTATTTTTATTGAATTCAGCAACAAAAATCATGAATTTCCTTAAGATAGAAAAAATAAAGTTAGTTTTATTTTTATTTATTTTTTTATTTTGTATGTAAAGACAGATATGTCAACAACAGAGAACACAACAACAGTTATAGTCCATGAAGCTATAAATGAAGAATATGAGTGGGTTCAGTTTAACAAACAACTCCGTCTCATTCGTTCGGTCAAAGACGATATGTACCAAATGCAAAGTATTTTGACAGCATGTTTTGCTCCAGATACTAAGCTTCCTAAAGACTGGTTTGAATTAAATAGCACTCATGAACTCCTCAGTGAGTTTGAACATGTAGAACTTAAAAAGATGTACCAAGACAGACAAAACTTACCATCACATCTAAAAGGTATATATGTTCATAAGTTCCTAGTTAGTTCAATAGCAATGTGGGCTTCACCTCGTTATGCAATCTACATACTTATGCTACTTGACGAACTTTGTACAAAGCAGAGAGAAGATATGATGAAAGAAGACAAAAACATACAGAAAAGAATACCACGTTCGGTACCAAAAGGAAAGGAAAAGAACTATAAGTATATGATTTATACTGAAGAGATGGAAAATGAAGAAGACAGAGATATGGTTATGTTGCATTTAGTCAGAAGAAACAACAAAAGCTTTTACGACCTTGCTAAGATTTACAAATCTGACAGAAATTGGTTCTATCGCGAAAACTTACCGATTTCAATGACACCGAATGAAGATGTGAAACAAATAGTTCAAGATACGTTACCTCAAACACACTATGATATGAAAGGTTGTACAATACTTACCTTCAAAGAAGACTTACCGCTACTGAAAGAAAAAATAACAGAGTATTTTGACAACTTCAAACAAGCAGGGTAGATGAACCATTTATTTTTCAAGCTTGACACCAAAGATGGCTCAGGTAGCTCTATAAAGTAAATTGTCTTGTCAAATCCTTCTGGCATTCCGAGTCCTTCCATCCGACAAGAAAAGTTCTTCCTTCCGACAGAAAAAGTTTTTCCTTCCGACAGAAAAAGTTTTTCCTTCCGACAGAAAAAGTTTTTCCTTCCGACAGGACACAAACGGATGACTGACGTTCCTCTTCCTGAATGCCTTCCAAAGCCAGAAGAACCGACAGCCCCAGCACCACAACAGACTTACTTACTAAGACTAAACACTTACATTTTTCAAGCTTGACTTTTTACAATTTGAACTTTGTTTGCGTAGATATGAATTCTGAAAGAAGTATGAGGGTCTTGTATGACTTTATACTTCTCCCATAGTTCATGTCTGTCAAACTTACCTGCCATGGACTCTTTCATAAGTTCCATGAAATCGTCTTCGGACAATCCGGGGAAAAGTATAATGTCAGTAAGTATTCTCTTTACATCCTTACTTAAACTCTTTGCTGTCTGTACACAAATGACAACTGAGATGTTAAAGTGTCTGAGCTTCTAAGAATTCGACACATGTCTTGTTCTCTATTCTTTAACAAAGGATGAGAAGCAAAGTCATCTAAGATAAGAAGACATCTATGAGGGTAAGTCTTCCAATCGTAAGATTGCAATTTCTTCGAAATGTATTCTATCTCTTTCTGTTTGTTTCTGAAGTGTTTCTTCTCTAATATTCTCTGCATTTCCTCATTTGGGTCTTTAAACTTAGAATTTATATACTCATTTATAGCATTGTACTTCAAAACTCTTCTTTGGTACTTCTTTATCCAATCTAACAACTCAGAGTCTTTTATACATACTAACTTAGACTTTTTTATAATATCTTTGAACGAATTGACGGTTTGGTCAAATTGACCAGAAGTACTACAAATAACAACTAACTCATAGAATGGGTTCTTCTCATCTAGTTCTTGTTGTTGTGCAGCCATTTTAAGATAAGTGAAAGTCTTACCCGACCCAGGTGGTGCGATTAGACCTGTTATACCATTCTGAGCAAATAGGAACTTGTCATGTATGGGTTTTATCTGAGCATTTTCTAACTTCCTCTTGTTCTTGTTTAAAACATTCTCAAATTTCTTGTCAATGTCAGCAAACTTTTTTTTCTAACATATTTTTAGAAAAATTAAAAATTTTATCTTTTAGGAAATGTCTAGCGATTTCGCTATCTATATTCGAGACAAGCTTTTCGACAGCAAAACATCTGTAGACCATAAAATCTTACATAGTGTAAACAAGAAAGGTGAATTTGTTCTAAAGTTCTGTTTCTGGAATATGACAAGAACCATAAAACATTAAGCAGAGAAGTCTTAAAATTTGTCAATGACAGACTTGTTGACAGAGATGAGCCGATTGGAAAGATGAAGTCCAACAAAAGTTCTTAGAATGCAAAGAAGACACATGCGCTGTTCTTGAAGATGAAATAGAAAACAGAATAGAAGAGCTATTAAAGGACAAAAGAACTTTTACATAAATATGGTTGCGCCAAATTTGACATAACTCCACCAGAAAGAAGAAGAAGAGAGAAAAGAAAGAAAAGAAAGTAGAAGAAGAGAAGAAAGAACCTGAACCAGAGAAAAAGAAATTTGACATGTAAAAATAAAATTTTATTTTTAGAACATTTCTGGGTCAATGTCAATGTTCTCTTCCTCTTTAGGAGCAAACACTGGCTTAGACTCTAAAATCTTTTTACCCAACTTACCTTGAACTTCAACTATCTTAGACTCATAATATTCATAGTCGTCTGTCTTCTTTGGTTCATAAGGTATAACAAGTTTGTATGCTTTACCTTCTTCGAGTTTTGAGAACTTTCTGTCAAAATTTTCTTTGACTGTCAACATACCGTCAATGTATAAGTCTTCAAAAGTTGCACCACTTTTTCTAACAACAGCAAACTTAACTGGTGCAATGTTCCAAATTTTGTCAAATGTAGACTTTTCAAAATTGTAGAAGTAAACATTCAAATATGCGAATGGAGCTAACTTATCTTTGACTTCTGTCATGTACTTATTTACTGAGATGAATTTTGCCATCTTTTCTATCGGATAAAAAAAGATTTTTTTTATAAAAAACGTTTTAAAATGGTATGCCATATAGCTTCTTGAATTTGTTAAGAAATAGTCTAACGCATTTTCCATCTGTATCTCTAGCGTTTACATGAGCACAGCCATCCTTAGTAAAATATACTTGTAATTTCCTATAGTTTACGCCGGTATAAAAGTAGAAAGAGTCTTGTTCTTCGCTGTAGTAGTAAAACTCAAACGTATGCTTACCATAGTCTGTAATTTCAATTGCTTCATCTTCTAGTTCGTCGACAAATTCGAATACAATATCTCGAAATTTGCCTATGTTCTTATTGTTTTCAGAACATGTGACCCAACGCAAGTTCTCAAGTCTATTGTCGTTTCTTATATGGTTTATATGGTCTACAAGAGGTAGATTGTTAGGGTTCGGTATAAAATGAGTTGCAATGACAATATGTTTAAAATAGTGTTTTCCACTCATCTTCATAGTAGTATATCCGTCATTTCGCTCCCATTCGCTTAAAACTCTTTTTGTCTTTTTGTTTCTGACTTCAAATGACTCACAACAGTGAATTTCATATTTCTCATCTAACAAACAAGTTTTCCAACAGTCTTTTCCAACAAACTCAGCGTACATTTCAAATAAAATAAAAAATACTGAAAATACTGTTTTAAAATTTACTCAGAAAATTTTTCTTTGTATATACGCCGTTCTGAACATCTAAAAGATTTTTGACATTTGCCAAGAATGTACGTTTAGAAGCTGCCATATAACCATATTCTTGACAATATTGTTTATATTCATCGTACAATGACCTTTCATCTAAACACTCAAAGTCGCTTTCTTCTATGAACAGTTCATATACACTCTTGTTTGCTTCTAACAATGTTTGTCTCTCTTCGGTATATGGAATTTGTCTTGGATTGAACTTAGAAATATCTAATGTCATAAAATATGAGAACAAGTGGTTGTAAAAGTCAGATGTCAAAGTTTCTGCTAAGTCGTCAAATATTCTGTATCTTGCATATGAGAATCTGACGTTCTGACAACTACATATCTTCTGTCAGAACTTTCTAACTTCATCGGAACAGTATTGTTTGAAACCATAATGAAGTTTGCAACATTTTCACAAACTCTTTGGTCTTTATATTTTCTTTCAACAACTCCAACTTTGTCTGTTATAAGACTCTTCAAAGCATCTGAGTTCAAAACTTTTGTTGTATCTATACTTTGAAGTTCATTGCAAACTATAAGTTTCATATTCTCTATTGAGGAGTTAAACTTGCCACAGATGTTTTCTAAGTTTGTCATATTCGGATTCGAATAACCTTCTAACAGTTTGCACAAAATATCTGTAAAGAATGTGTTCTTACCTGTTCCTTGTTTTCCTTGTTTATCTATAATGAGAGCAGTTTCATTTTTAGCACTTGGATGTTGTAAGATGTTTGCAAACCAACATAAGATATACTCATAGACTCTTTCGTTTCCATTGCATATAATTTCTTGACATGTCTAACCAAGCTTCTTTATAACATTTTCTTTCCATTCTACTTGTTCGTATTTATATCCAGTGAAGATAGAATAGAAGTTTGGAGAAGTGTATAGAACTTTTATACCTCGAACTGAAAAATCTTCTAACTTTGACAATAAGATATCCCAAGCATCTAACATCTTCATGCCAACTTGTACAACTTTTATTTTCTTAAGTTTCTGTCTACATTCTTGTTCTGAAACTATTGTCGCTTTAGGTTTGTTAAAGACTACATCCCATTCTTTATAACATAACATTCTGGGCAGAGTCGACATAAATGACTAAACGTTTCAATTCTCGACTGCTTTGTTATAGTCTCGAAATGGACACATATTTCTGAATGCTTGGAAGTCATAAAAATCTGAAACATCTATTCTGTACATTTTTATAAAAATAAAAAAAATATTTTTTTTTTCTGATGTTTGATTTGTTGCATTTTGTTTGATTGTTTTTGAATTTGGTTGGTGCTTTAATACAATACTTTCACCTTTGCTTCCTCATTCGAACTTTTCTGCCGTCATTGAATACATAGGCATAAAAGTTTACGGAACAAGTTTGCGTCAAATAATGTCAACAGTTACTTGCCAAGTGTTTGAGTTCATAAGGTTGAAAATTCTGAATTCGAATGACAATAGCAACGCAGAGTAAGTATTGTTATAGTATACGTATCATTTTGGTCTAAGTTTTGTACGATTCGAATCACTTTAACCAGTTTGATATATAGATTGTTGTGTTAATGTCATAGGAATAGAATTCCTTGTATGACACCTTTTCCCTGTTTAGGAAACTGTTGGTAGTAAACAGAATTAATTTGTTTTTAGTCATATGTTATATGTAAATCCCGTGGTAAACATATAACCTGATTAGTTGCCGAAAATGTTCCGGTATTAAGTAATTACATTGTACAATGTGTGTATATGATATTCGCTCTAAGGCTCTCAAGTAAAGTTTCTCATTTTAACACCTCGTGATCCTTTTATATCGTACACAGATAACTCATTATACAACATACAATAACCTTTATGCGCTGATAAACAATACTTTCTCTGCGGTTCTGCCTATAGTTCATTCGACAGCCAGAATCTTCAACCTACGGTGAACTCTCAAACACTTGGCCATATAACGTTGACCTATTACTTAACGCAAACTTGTGTCCTGTAAAACTTTTATTGTCCTATAGTAGCTTGTCAAATGATCGCAAAAGTTTCAGATTGAAGATGCAACTCCGTGAGAAGCTATTGTAATTACAAGAACACAACCTCATCCAACAAATGCTCCAAGAACAACAAATTGCAAAAACAAAATGCAACAACAGTCAGCAATAAAAAAATATTTTTTATTTTATAAAACCTTCATCACCATAATGTTCAATTTTATGGACTTACCAACAGCTCAAAACTTATAGTTAGCATTTACATAGCACCCACTATACAAAACAGTCAGCGTGAAACGTTTAGTCATTTATGTCGACTCTGCCCCAGAATGTTATGTTATGAAAGAAGGATGTAGTCTTTAACAAACCAAGAGCAACAATAGTTTCAGAACAAGAATGTAAACAGAAACTTAAGAAAATAAAAGTCGTACAAGTTGGCATGAAGATGTTAGATGCTTGGGATATCTTATTGTCAAAACTTGAAGATTTTTCAGTTCGTGGTATAAAGTTTTATACACCTTCTCCAAACTTCTATTCTATCTTCACTGGATATAAATATGAACAAGTAGAATGGAAAGAAAATATTATAGAAGCTTGGTTAGACCATGTCAAAGAAATTATATGCAATGGAAACGAAAAGGTTTATGAGTATATCTTATGTTGGTTTGCAAACATCTTACAACATCCAAGTGCTAAAAATGAAACTGCCTCTCATTATAATTGGAAAACAAGGAACAGGTAAGAACACATTCTTTACAGATATTTTGTGCAAACTGTTAGAAGGTTATTCGAATCCGAATATGACAAACTTAGAAAACATCTGCGGTAAATTTAACTCTTCAATAGAGAATATGAAACTTATAGTATGTAACGAACTTCAAAGTATAGATACAACAAAAGTTTTGAACTCAGATGCTTTGAAGAGTCTTATAACAGACAAAGTTGGAGTTGTTGAAAGAAAATATAAAGACCAAAGAGTTTGTGAAAATGTTGCAAACTTCGTTATGGTTTCAAACAATGCTGTTCCGATGAAGTTAGAAAGTTCTGACAGAAGATATGTAGTTGTCAGAACGTCAGAAGCTCATATTGCAAGATACAGAATATTTTGACGCTTTGTCAGAAACTTTGACATCTGACTTTTACAACCACTTGTTCTCATATTTCATGACATTAGATATTTCTAAGTTCAATCCAAGACAAATTCCACATACCGAAGAGAGACAAACATTGTTAGAAGCAAACAAGAGTGTATATGAACTGTTCATAGATGAAACTGACTTTGAGTGTGTTTAGATGAAAGGTCATTGTACGATTCGTATAAACAATATTGTCAAGAATATGGTTATATGACAGCGTCTAAACGAACATTCTTGGCAAATGTCAAAAGTCTTTTAGACGTACAGAATGGTGTATATATAAAGAAAAATTTTTCTGAGTAAATTTAAAAAAAAATTTTTTTATCCGATAGAAAAGATGACAAAATTCATCTCAGTAAACAAGTACATGTCAGGACTTAAAGAAGAACTAGACCCATTCACATATTTGAATGTTTACTTCTACCATTTTGAAAAGTCTTCATTCAGCAAAGTTTGGAACATCGAACCAGTTAAGTTTGCTATTGTGACTAAAAATGGTGCGAAATTTGAAGACTTAGACATAGAAGGTTTGTTAACAGTCAAAGAAAGTTTTGACAGAGGTTTCAAACCTTAAAGAAGGCAAAGCATACAAACTTGTTATACCTTATGAACCAAAGAAAGCCAGACGACTATGAATATTATGAGTCTAAATAGTTTGAAGTTCAAGGTAAATTGGGTAAAAAGATTTTAGAGTCTAAGCCAGTGTTTACTCCTAAAGAGGAAGAGAACATTGACATTGACCCAGAAATGTTCTAAAAATAAAATTTTATTTTTACATGTCAAATTTCTTCTTCTCTGGCTCTGGTTCTTTCTTCTCTTCTTCTACTTTCTTTTCTTTCTTTTCTCTCTTCTTCTTTTCTGGTGGAGTTATGTCAAACTTCTCAGAACCATATTTATGTAAAAGTTCTTTGTCCTTTAATAGCTCTTCTATTCTGTTTTCTATTTCATCTTCAAGAACAGTGCATGTGTCTTCTTTGCATTCTAAGAAGTTTTGTTGGACTTCATCTCTCCAAGAGGCGTCATCTCTGTCAACAAGTCTGTCATTGACAAATTTTAAGACTCTCTGCTTAATGTTTTATGGTTCTTGTCATATTCCCAGAAACAGAACTTTAGAACAAATTCACCTTTCTTGTTTACACTATGTAAGATTTTATGGTCTACAGATGTTTTGCTGTCGAAAAGCTTGTCTCGAATATAGATGGCGAAATCGCTAGACATTTTCTAAAAAGATAAAAATTTTAATTTTTCTAAAAATATGTTAGAAAAAAAAGTTTGCTGACATTGACAAAAAATTTGAGAATGTTTTAAATAAGAACAAGAGGAAGTTGGAAAATGCTCAGATAAAACCCATACATGACAAGTTCTTATTTGCTCAGAATGGTATAACAGGTCTAATTGCACCACCTGGGTCTGGTAAGACTTTCACTTATCTTAAAATGGCTGCACAACAACAAGAACTAGATGAGAAGAACCCATTCTATGAGTTAGTTGTTATTTGTAGTACTTCTGGTCAATTTGACCAAACCGTCAATTCGTTCAAAGATATTATAAAGAAGTCTAAGTTAGTATGTATAAAAGACTCTGAGTTGTTAGATTGGATAAAGAAGTACCAAAGAAGAGTTTTGAAGTACAATGCTATAAATGAGTATGTCAATTCGAAGTTTAAAGACCCAAATGAGGAAATGCAGAGAATATTAGAGAAGAAACACTTCAGAAACAAACAGAAAGAGATAGAATACATTTCGAAGAAATTGCAATCTTACGATTGGAAGACTTACCCTCATAGATGTCTTCTTATCTTAGATGACTTTGCTTCTCATCCTTTGTTAAAGAATAGAGAACAAGACATGTGTCGAATTCTTAAGAAGCTCAGACACTTTAACATTTCTGTTGTCATTGTGTACAGACAGCCAAGAGTTTAAGTAAGGATGTAAAGAGAATACTTACTGACATTGTACTTTTCCCGGATTGTCCGAAGACGATTTCATGGAACTTATGAAAGAGTCCATGGCAGGTAAGTTTGACAGACATGAACTATGGGAGAAGTACAAAGTCATACAAGACCCTCATACTTCTTTCAGAATTCATATCTACGCGAACAAAGTTCAAATTGTAAAAAGTCAAGCTTGAAAAATGTAAGTGTTTAGTCTTAGTCTGTTGTGGTGCTGGGGCTGTCGGTTCTTCTGGCTTTGGAATGGACTCGGTTGGTGGTACGTCGGACATTCGTTTGTGTCCTGTCGGAAGGAAGAACTTTTCCTGTTGGAAGGAAAAACTTTTCCTGTTGGAAGGAAAATATTTTCCTGTCGGAAGGAAAAATTTTTCCTGTCGGAAGGAAAAACTTTTTCTGAAGTTCGACCAAAAAGTTCTCAATTTTCGAAAATTTGAATGGTTTACGGACGGACAACAGGAAAAATTTTTCCTGTTGGAAGGAAAATTTTTTCCTGTCGGAAGGAAAATTTTTTCCTGTCGGAAGGAAGAGTTCTTCCTGTCGGAAGGAAGGACTCGGAATGCCAGAAGGATTTGACAAGACAATTTACCTTATAGAGCTACCTGAGCCATCTGAAGTCAAGCTTGAAAAATAAATGGTTCATCTACTCTACTTGTTTGAAGTTGTCAAAATACTCTGTTATTTTTTCCTTTAACAATGGCAAATCTTCTTTGAAGGTAAGTATTGTACAACCTTTAATATCATAGTGTGTTTGAGGTAAAGTATCTTGAACTATTTGTTTCACATCTTCATTCGGTGTCATTGAAATCGGTAAGTTTTCGCGATAGAACCAATTTCTGTCAGATTTGTAAATCTTAGCAAGGTCGTAAAAGCTTTTGTTGTTTCTTCTGACTAAATGCAACATAACCATATCTCTGTCTTCTTCATTTTCCATCTCTTCAGTATAAATCATATACTTATAGTTCTTTTCCTTTCCTTTTGGTACCGAACGTGGTATTCTTTTCTGAAGGCTTTTGTCTTTTGCTTCAATGACTTCATCTTTTGCTTCAAGCTTGTTTTCCATCTCTTCACGTTCTTGTCTATGAATTTCATCTAACATCATGAAAATATAACAAGCGTAACGAGGTGAAGCCCACATTGCAACAGCATTTACAAGAAGTCTATGTACATACCAGCCTCTCAAACCATTTAGCAAATTTTTACGATTTTCGTACGGAATCTCGACCCTCGGTTTTCCGAGGGTCGCAAACATATGAGGAAATTCTTCTAAAAGTTCTTTTGTCTGTTGGTTTTCAAACCAATGATGTGCTTGCTTTGTAGAACGAAGAGCATTCAAAATACTTTGCATTTGGTACATATCGTCTTTGACCGAACGAATGAGACGTAACTGTTTGTTAAACTGAACCCACTCATATTCTTCATTTATGGCTTCATGAACGATAGCAGTTGTTGTGTTCTCTGTTGTTGTCATATCTGTCTTTACATACAAAATAAAAAAATTTGTTAGAAAAAAATTAGCGTTATTTCCTGACTTTCACAAAAGACCAAAAATAAACGCTTTACATGTATTTTTCAGCAACTTCGTCAAATAATTTTATAGCTTTACCTATCTCATCTACTTCAAACGTTTCTTTACCTTTCGTGGGAGCACCATACATTTTCTCAAAAACTTCAAGCAGTTCTGTTTCAGCAGCTCTCATATCGTTAACAAACACAACCTTGACTCTATTGACTATACTGTCATATCTTTGAGTTATATTATATGTTCTTCCTATCTTATATCTCTTTGTATTGAAGTCCTTCGGTTTCTGAACGATGTAAAGTAAGCCTTCACTGCAACGTTCCGTATCGAATGAACCATATGTTATGAAGTTATATCCAACAACTGGGTCTAACCATAACAAAACTATTGGTATAAGACTTTTGTCGATGAGATATGCTGCAGTTCCATAGAATCTTACCGATATCATAAGCTCAGGATTTCTTGTCAAAATTTTCTGAGTAGAAGCATTTCTAACCCAGTCCTTTGTTTTCTTTCCAGATGGAGATATAATGTCTGACAAAGAATATTTGTTGTATTTCTTTGAGTATCTTACGTTTAAATCACATATTCTAACCACTTTGGTGTCATTGTCTATCTTTCTAACTGTTTCAAACTCAACCTTTAACATTTTCTGTTTCTTACATACAAGATAAAAAATATTTTACAAAAAACTAACTTTATTTTTTCTATCTTGTATAAAAGATATGATTTCAGGGATTTTTTTTACGAAGTGTCAAAGTTCTCTTCGTAAAAAAATAACAGTTATATAATGAAATTTGGTCATTTTTTTTACGATTTCAGGGATTTTTTTGACGAAGTGTCAAAGTTCTCTTCGTAAAAAAATAACAGTTATATAATGAAATTTGGTCATTTTTTCACGATTTCAGGGATTTTTTTTACGAAGTGCAAAAGTTCTCTTCGTAAAAATATAACAGTTATATAATGAAATTTGGTCATTTTTTTACGATTTTCATGTGTTTTATGCAAGACCGAAAAAAGTCGGTCTAGAGAAATTTCACGATTTTCATGAGTTTTAGGCGAGTAAGATTTTCTATCTTGTATAAAAGATATGATTTCAGGGATTTTTTTTACGAAGTGCAAAAGTTCTCTTCGTAAAAAAATAACAGTTATATAATGAAATTTGGTCATTTTTTCACGATTTCATGAGTTTTAGGCGACTACGTTTTTGTACGTACTCGCAATTTTTTACGATTTTCGTACGGAATCTCTACCCGCGGTTTTCCTCGGGTCGCAAACATATGAGGAAATTCATGAAATTTGGTCATTTTTTTCAGCAAAAATATATTTTAGGGTAGATGGTTAGATCTCACCTCTTTTTTCACCTCTTTTTTCACCTCTTTTTTCATGAGGGTCACCAGGTCCCCAGGTCCCCAGGTAATTTAACTTCTCTTAAAATTACTGACAACATGACATTTTGACAACAACACAGGAAATAAACTTCATCGTATATGTTTTGTCAAACATGAGCGTAAAAGACCCAAAAATATATTTTAGGTGAAGAGGTTAGATCTCACCTCTTTTCTCACCTCTTTTTTCATGAGGGTCACCAGGTCACTCGGTCACTCGGTCAACTAACATCTTTTTGAAAATGGTGACAACATGACATTTTGACAACAACACAGGAAATAAACTTCTTCGTATATGTTTTGTCAAGACTTCATCGTAATGAGCGTAAATCAGACAAAAATATATTTTATGTTAGCATGTTAGATCTAACACGTTTTCTAACCACTTTTCTAACATAACTATTTACAAGCGTTTTACATGGTATATGTTCCATATGTCATTTTACTCAGAATTTTATACAGAATTCAATAAAAATATATTTTATGTTAGCATGTTAGATCTAACACGTTTTCTAACCACTTTTCTAACATAACTATTTACAAGCGTTTTACATGGTATATGTTCCATATGTCATTTTACTCAGAATTTTATACAGAATTCAATAAAAATATATTTTATGTTAGCATGTTAGATCTAACACGTTTTCTAACCACTTTTCTAACATAACTATTTACAAGCGTTTTACATGGTATATGTTGCGATGGTTCATGACTTTAAACAGTTTTGTAGCTTCTATTTCTTCACGAAGGATGTCAAAAGTTTTAACGATACCGAAAGTTTCTTTATATTTCTTCTTGACATCAGATAGAAGGAAATCGTCAGCAGTTGGATAGTTTTTGTTCAGAAATGCCAATATGTCCATTTTATCTTCTGCTGGTTTCTCTACTTCTTTCTTTAAGTCAGCATAGTCGTTTCGCATACGTTCTATCTCTTTGACGGAGTAGTTATATTTCCTCATTGCTGCTTTACATTTTGAACATTGTGGGTTCATTTTAGCATTGTACATTGAAATTTGTCCTGCAAGTACAACTATAGCGTCAATGGTTTTCTTTAACTCAAAAGTTGCTGGTTTTATTTGTTCGTTCCATACTTTACCTCTTCTATCTTTATCTCTTATCTGCCATACACATTTTGCAACTAACGAAACAAAGTTGTCGTAGGTCTTAAATTCTTCAGATTTATATATGTCAGAGATGTTCTTATATACCATATCGCAGTCTTTGTCCATGACTTTGTGGTTGCAATGAAATCCAAGAAACTCATAGTTAACCTTACGTATGAACTTCTTTATTTCTACTGAGTCAGTTGCTTTGACTTCTATTTCATCGAATTCAGGAATAGTGAGCTTTTGTTGTTGTATTTCAGGAAGTTTAGGTAGATGGTCAATAATATCCTGCATTTCATAAAGATACTGTTCATTTGTTTCATCTTTTGCAGTGCAATCTAAATCTCCTTGGAGAAGTTCTTGCTTTATCTTCTGGATTTCTGTTTCGAAAGTATATGAAGAAGGAATGAAGCTTTTCATTTCTACTAACATAGATGTTGGATTCATGACTAAAGAGTTTGGTGAAGTTGTTGCTAACATGTTCTTACAATAAAAATAAAAAATATTTTTTTAAAAAAACTACCTTTATTTTTTATGTTTTTTGTGAAAGTGTCAAAACTCATGAATTTCGAGAGTTTTCTACGATGGTAGAAATGAGGTTAGAAATGAGGTTAGAAAAGTGGTTAGAAAACGTGTTAGATCTAACATGCTAACATAAAATATATTTTTATTTTTTCTATCTTAAGGAAACACACAAAACTCATGAATTTCGAGAGTTTTCTACGATGGTAGAAATGAGGTTAGAAATGAGGTTAGAAAAGTGGTTAGAAAACGTGTTAGATCTAACATGCTAACATAAAATATATTTTTATTTTTTCTATCTTAAGGAAACACACAAAACTCATGAATTTCGAGAGTTTTCTACGATGGTAGAAATGAGGTTAGAAATGAGGTTAGAAATGAGGTTAGAAAACGTGTTAGATCTAACATGCTAACATAAAATATATTTTTATTGAATTCAGAACAAAATTCATGAGTTTTGGTTGAAAGAATACGATGGAGCCAAAAGTGGCTCGACCTCAAAACAAGCATTTTGTGAAGAATATACCAATCGGAAGAATTCCGGCGATTGCTTTTTATACAAAATTCAACGGGTGAGAAAAGAGGTGAAAAAACAGGTGAGATCTCACCACTTCACCTAAAATATATTTTTGGGTCATTTACGCTCATTACGATGAAATCATGACAAAACATTTACGATAAAATATATTTCCTGTGTTGTTGTCAAAATGTCATGTTGTCTCATTTTTTAAAAGAAGTTAGTTTACCTGGTGACACATGGTTACCCGGTGACATGGTGACCCCTTCAGTAAACATCTCATTTTAACTCACTTTTTTTCTATCTTAAGGAATTTCATGAAAATTCAACGGGTGAAAAAAGAGGTGAAAAAACAGGTGAGATCTAACATGCTAACATAAACTCACTTTTTCAGCACTTTTCCGTAGTTATATATGAAAGACAATTCGAGATAAAAGTCATAGTACAATGGTATTATATGTTGCACACCATTTGTTGTGAACCAAACTTGAAAGTCAGAGAAACTGTTACTAGGTGGTTCGTAGAATTTAGAAGCAAAGTCATAAAAGTCCTTACCGATACATAGAAAACTATTGTTGCTTGAACTGAAACTTGCATGGCACATAACATTTTGAGGGTCAAACACGTTTCTATAAACTGTCAAATCTGCTGGTGGAAGTATAAATTTAAATGGACCATCTGGTGGTAATGGTTCGTTCTGGTTTAGTAACCGAAGAAATTGTGCCCAAGAACGTTTGTCTACTTTCCAAAATAAAAACTCTGTATCTCTTGGAGGGTTAATTTCAATCTTTTGAAATGAAACGGTGGAGTTCATCTTGTCATATTCTAGTTTCAGATAGTATGTTCCATTTAGTAAAGAGTCGTATTTTTCTTGAAATTCCCAATAATATTTGTTCATTTGAGTTTGAAAGTCATTTAGAGTTTTCTCAAGACTTTCGTCTGAACGAACTGTAAAGATTCTCATTTCATCAAATTTGTCTATTAGACCATCAGAACCTTTATACTGCCCATGAAAATATACTGCGAACATAAACGCGTTAGTTCTATTTGAAAACAAAACTCTTCTAAATCCTATTGCCTTTGCATCTGAAGGACTTTGAAGCCAACGAATTGGATAGTCAAACCTGTATGCTCGGGATGAAATTTCTTCATCTGAAATAGTCCTACCAGCATTTGTAAAGATATAGTCTAACGGTTTTGTATCTGTTACTTTTGTTCTTTGTTTTTCAACCTGAAGCATTTAATATATGTAAAAATATATGGTTTTAAAATGGTATGCCATTTCATATTTCTCATCTAACAAACAAGTTTCCCAACGGGAAGTATCCAGCATGTTGTCTGACTGCTTGAGGGTTAGGTTGGTACCATTCGAACTTGACACTTGCAATTCCTTCAATTGCATTCAAAATGTCTGAGTCGGAGTCAACCATTTGTTCTCTCTTTGTAGTCTTGAAAGCGTCAAGAAGCATTGCAGCTGTTGTGACATTGCCATGTGCATAGTAAATGTGACCATCCAAATTTGTTATGGTCAATCTGAGATTGTGTCCTTTCTTATTTCCGTCTTGTATGGCAGCAAGTACACCCATGAAGCCTTCTTTGTTCTTTCCTTCGTCAAAGTTTACTGTAAAGGTTCGACCAGAAGTAATTTGACTTCTAACTTCACGGTACTTCTCATATGCATATCTTGTTCTTTCCATGGGAGCATGTGTGTCTTCACCTTTTCCTTTTTTCCTTCTCAAAGGATGCAATTGTTCGTCATGTTTCCAGTAGAATCTGGCAAAGCCGTCGTGTCCTTCAACTTGAGGTTCACTAACATCGAAAGGCATGTCCATAAGACGTTCTTCTTCTAACCTCTCTAGTCTGTTTGGATAATTTGCACGTGCTGTTTCCAAATCCATTTCGTAGCGAAGACCAGACAATTTGTCATAGACTTTTATGGGTCTTCCCTTCCTATATTTAAACTTCTTCGAAACTCTCCAACCATATCTTTGCAACTCTGCTTTTATTCTAGCAGATTTTCTATCCATTCTATATGGGGGCATTTTTATAAAAATAAAAAAAATATTTTTTTTCTTTACTTTACATAACCGCCTGCTGCCATAAGTCTTTGACGCCAACCCATACCAGCTAATGAAGGTTGACTTGGTTTAGTTTCCAAACTAAACTTTGGTTTTGGTTTATCTTCAGTTTTTGGTTTTTCTTCTTCTATCGGTTTTTCGTCACTTTTCGGTTCCTCTGACTTTACTTCACTTGCAGGAACAGTTGTGTCGTCAACATCTTCATAAATATCATATGCCATTTGTTTTTGTTTTCCTTTCAACTTTTTGTGTTTGTTGTAAAGTTTAGAATATTTCGACTCTAAGTCAATGAGATGTTCTATAATGAACTGTTGGTCAGTGAAGTAAACTTTTCCATCTGTTGTCTCGAAAGCTCCTTCAGACTTCAATATTTTATTTGTGAGAGTCTGTTTCTTTTTTGAGATACTTGCCGTTCCATTTTTATGAAAAGTGACTTTGTAGTTAGGGTTTGTATTTCCAGACCTGGCACTTTCTATTATTGAATTTTTCTCTTCATCTGTAAGTTCTTTGACAGGTTTTGACAATGGTTCTGAACTTTTTGTTTGTGGTGTCAAATCTACCGTTTCAACTTCTTCGGTCATTTCATCTCAGTAAAAAATTTTAGTTTGGTTTGTTTTCAACTGGTTGTTTAGGTTTTTTAAGTCGGTCTAAAACTTCCTGAGGTATAGGAAGAACTTGACAAACACGTTGTGTAACTGCTGGAAGCCGACAAATCCATCTTGAACCCATTTGTCTCAATGCTGTATTGTTCATTTCATCTCAGTAAAAAATTTTACATTCCCCAAGTTTGAGGTGGTTGCGGTTGGTTATTGTTTACCCACTGTTGTGCATGGTTATATCCTCTGTTAAAGAATCTTTCACCTTGGTCCATATAGTGTCCTGCTTGGTTATAGTAGTCATTTGCTTTGTTATAATAGTTTCCTGCTTGTCTTCCTACATTGTCCATCCATCCTTGAACTTTTCCTCTTGTTTCAGGATTTGGAATAAGATTTGTTGCATCTCGTGCTACATCCCAACCTTTCTGTACAGTTTGTATAATAGGTTGTGCTTTCTCTTTAAGTATACCTAATGTACTCAAAATCTTCCTTCCAACTCCAAATACACCTCTGGCTATTGTTCCCACTGCGGGCAAAAATCTGGATGCAACTCCTGCTAACGCGCCAAAAAACCCATTTCTTATGGGTTAAAAATGACGAATCCAAACAAGGACCCCTATGTTTCTAAAGCGACAAAGAAAGCACTCATGGTAAAAATCTTTAGTTCAACACCAAATGCTTGGTTTATGGATATCTTGGAAAACATTCCGAGAGTTAGAACAGATGGACCACCATACTGGCTAATATTTGTCGGTCAAAACACAAGATACTGTGAAGCCATACCATTACAGTCCAAAAATATTTTAGATATCTTAGCAGCTTTGACAATATTCGTTGACAAATACCATCCAACAAAACTGACATCTGACTGTGAAAGTTCTTTCAAATCAGACGATATTAAAAACTATCTGCGTTCAAAAAATGTAAACCAATATTTCATTGTCGACCAAAACCATTCTGCTCTTGGTGTCATTGACGGTTGTATAAAAATGTTAAGAGACTTAAACCAACCACAAGGTGGTGAAGCAAATGAAATGTCATATGACGACAAATATAGACACTTCTCCATGGCAAAGATGAGACAAGTTTTAAATATTTACAATAACCGTAAACAAAAAGGTTTGGGAAACCACTCCCCCGAAGAAATGAAAAACAACCCCGACTTAGAGAAAGACTATATATTTAATAATTTAGTCAAAAGAGACAAACAAGAAAGAATGCCGGGCTTCAAACTTCAGAAAGGTGACAAAGTAAAAATAGAAATACCTAAACGCGACCCATATGAAAATACTATTGACTATGACAACAATGGGAACCCGACAGGTACTCACGTTCGTGTTCGTAAAAATAGAAGAAAGTATACAAGAGAATATTATGAAGTTTTAGGCAAACATGGCAAAATGTACAGACTGCAAGCAGAAGATAAAACTACTATTGTCAGACCTCGTTTCAAACTTGTCAAAGTTCAAGGTGGTATACTTTCAAAGACAGTTCCTAACAAATATAAGACAACTCCTGACGAATATGCTAAAGAATTGAAAATGACGACTAAGCATTTCTATACCATGCGTAAACTGTCATGTAAGGTGGCATGTAGTCTTTACTTTGTCCCGTTGTTTGCGTATACCTGAAACGCGATGTGTATGGTTTCCTCCTCCTCAGTGTTACTCCAGTAACAATTTATAGCAAACTTAACGTTGTCTTTAACATCATATCCTTTACCTTTTGTCATTGCTGACCAATCCCAATATCTATGCTTATGCCAACCTGCTTGAGATGTACTTAAATCTATGTAGTGACTGTGCGCAGGTAAATTTTCACCTGAAATCGTTTTACTTCCACCTGTTTCCTTTGAAGAGTTTGCACAATACAAAAACCTGTCGACTATTTGAGTCCAAGTTCCAAAACCAAGTACTACTTCTGGTCTGGTAGAGTTCATTGACGTATAAATAGAGCCAACCGGGTAAATAAGATTCGGCAAAATTTGTTTAAGCACATTGAGTTCCTGTCTTAGATGTATAATACTATTGTCATTAGATATCAAAGTATCTACAAGACTTGTTGCCGGTGGTATTGTTGGAGCTTTACTTGGCAAGGTTGTGTTTAGTGTAATATCATCTGCTGTAAAAGTTGTAAAACTTGTATGTGTATGAGTCTTATTTGCTTTCTTCTCTAACTCATCGTTAACATATGTTTTATCCGCTTTAAGGTCTAAACATCCTGAAACCCATCCTGTATCGGCTTTACTTTTTAAAATCTTCGATGTCCATTCATGGTACCAGTCAACCCTTTCTTTCATTTCGTTATCTTTTTCATCCACATATTCCTTATCTGCTTTCTTCACTAACACACTAGCCACCCATTCCTTATCTGCTTTCTTTTCAAGGCTAACGTTTAAGTCTGTTATTTCAGATATAGAATGTGTATGTCCAACGTCACTTTTCCTGTTTAAGGTTTCTTGTAAGTTTGTAATATTTGCAATGGTATGTGTATGAGTCTTTTTAGAATATTCGTTTTCAGCTCTTGTCACTTCACTTGACATTTTATTGTCAACATATGTTTTGTCTGCTAGTTCAGGATGAGTATGTTCTTTTGTTGCATAAGCTTTGTTAGCTCTTTCTTCTTCTTTTGCTATTGCATCGTCTACATATGTTTTGTCAGCTTTGTTGTCAACATCTGCTTTCAAAAGAAGTTCATTTATAGGTTTCTCGTTTAAAGTTCCTTTTGTTGGATTTATACAGACAGTATGGTTCTTCTTGTCTTGAAATAGAAACTCATCTGTCATTGGGTTTAATGTCAGTTTTAAGTTTCCTTCTTTCAATGACTCAGATATCTTAGAATAGTTTGAAAAGTTTGTTGTGTTCTTATTTAGAGCTTGTATAATGAGTTGTCGGTTGTGTTGTATTTCTCTCATAGACGCTGTTTCATTTGACATTTTTATTCTAGATAAAATATGCTTTCAATAGAAAAAGAAAATTCTAGAGTTGCTACAACTAAACCATTAGATGAACTTTTTACTAATGTAGGTCAAAAGTTTGAGACAGAGACCGTAAAGCATGAAGGCTATCGTTTTGACTACCCGTTAAGATGGTTAAGAGACCCATCCGTCACAAAAGCTATTGGCTTTCGTAGAATGAAGTTCATTTCAGAAGCCATACATGGTTTCCCATTTACAGTCGGTTTTGAAGTTCGATACTATAACAAAGAAAAACGTACGTATGAGAAATTTGAACAGGGAAAACTTTTACAAGTGAATTTGCTTGTAAACTTAGAAACAACTCTTCAAGCTTTTCAAGAAAAAATAAACGATATCTATCTCGAATATGCAAAACAGTATAACATTGACGAAGGAGAGTACCATCTCGATATTATATATGACAGGAAAAATGCAACTGTTAAAATCAATAGAATAGAAGACCTTGGAGAAAACGTTTATATTTCTACAAAATATAACAACTTGGCATGGTATAGATTTCTGAGGATGTTAAATCAGCCTGCAGAATATCCAGTACACCCGGACTTTTATGAAGTCGAAAACCCTAATGGAACATATGAAAATGTTTTCGACTCAGATGCTATTATCGTTCATGCTTCATTTTCTGGCGCCCAAAACTCTTTCTTATGCTTGGCAAATGACTTTTACGAAAAACCTACAAAGTTATACGAACCACCAAGTGGAAGTATTTCAGACTTTCAAGTATGGTTTACTACAGATGGAAGAAAGAGAATAATTCCATTATACCATGCGTTTTACTTAGAACTTAGTTTCATATACAACTACTATCGAACGGTAAAAATATAATTTTTTAATACGGTTGAGGTGTTGGATTTGGTTGCCAACTTGACTGTGGTGCAGGTTCAGGCTGTTGTATAACAGGAGCTTGTTCTTCTGGTTCAGGGTCTTTAGGTATAATACCAACGAACTGACCTACTCTTTTACCAATATTTTTGACTCCGTTCCAAATTCCTCTTCCTACGGTTTTTATTCCATTCCATATACCTCTTCCAACATTTCGAAAGAAGTTTCCAATACTACTGAAGAAACCCATTTACTACGTGTAAAAATCTAATGTCCGCCTAGTCTCTTACGTTTCCTGTTGAGTTCCATAGCATTCTTTAACTGGAGCTCATACATTCTGTTTCTCCTCTGGTAGAAAACATATTCTGGGTCAACTCCTGTGTTCGCGTCATCTGCATAAAGTTGTTTATATCCCACTTCAGGGTTTGTATAAAACTCTTTCCATCTCATATTTGCATACCATGGTGGCAAACCTAACGCAGCGTCATTTGACATGGCAGTTTGCATTTGTACATCTGTTGGCACTTGACCATAGTTTGCCATTGCAGTTTGTATTCTAACTTCATTTGGAATATTCTCTGGGTTTGGTTGTCCAGGTTGCTGTGCATTCGCTAAGTTCTGTGCGTCCATTTAATATTAGATAAAAATATCTCTTACGAGTACATATACTGGACATTTGCAGGCATTGGTTCATCTTCATATTCTCTGTACTTTTCTGCCACGTCAAAGAAATAAATGACACAATGGAAAAAACCTAAAACAAGTAGTCCTATTTCAAACCACATTTACTTACTAGTAAAATTTCTTTGTTATGACACTTTCTCGGTTTATAGGACCTCTCTCATATTCTATCTTGTCATATCTAAACTCATAGTCATGTATGTCCTCTAACCATCTCATAACGGTTTCCAAACCACTTTTATCGGATGTAAAGTAAAAGCATGGACAGTTATGTAAAACGTCTAAAGTTTCTAAAGAGTCTCTCAAAGTCCAGTCTACTTGGTATTGAAAATCCCATGTGTTATAGAACGGCGGGTCCACTATAAAGAAAACATTTTCCTTGTCTTTATATTTTTCATACAACTCTGTCCAACGACATCTCACAAACTCTATACCCTCAATATATTTTTCTATGTCCTCTTTGAAAACCTTTGTATAGTTAAGATATAAAACATTTGACATAAGTGTTTCAATGTCATGAACTCTTATAGAACCACTATATAATAGTCTAGCAGATATACTATCCCAGTCTATATATTCTGCTTTTTTCAAAACCTCTCTCACAATATTTTTCTTATCTAATGGTATACGTTCCATCTTACCTATAGGTATCTTTTCTTTTAACTCTTTCAATATTTTGTTAGTGTCTGGAATATGTTTGAGACGGTCCATATAGTTGTCGAAGTCATTGCATATAATCTTTGAGTCTGGGAATATTGTATGGCACAAATGGGATATATAGAAACTTCCACCGAACAAATCTACAAATGTTAGACCATTCGGTAGTTTCTTAAGTTCTCTCAATAGAATATCTTTACATCTACTCTTATTTCCAAAGAAGGGTAACGGTGGTTTTGTAAAATTCATTTATATATAATAATAAAAATGTTTTTTCCTGAAAAGTGACAGAAAAGGCTTCTCAAAGTATACTTCCTTGGAACGCCTGTAACTTTTCCTGTAGCGACGATAGACCCTTACTTGTCCGGACAAAGTTATACTATTTTGAGTGCTCTACCAAAAATTTTTTATGGGCTAGAGGGCGCAACGCGCCTGGAAGCCCCCAGTACCCAAACTTCATTTATACTAAACATCTTCAGGGCTAGAGGGCACGAAGTGCCTGGAGGCCCCACTACCCTTTTTTTTTTTTTAATGGTTTAAAGTAAATGGAAATATTAAGTACGCATGACCCTTAATTGATTAATATCTATTCAAAATATATCATTTACATGGGGTTTATAACTATGAATCATATTATTTCTTGATAAAATAAACGTACATTTATTATGAATTATGAATTACTCTACATGTGGAAATTTTATACGAAATCATAACGATTATTTTTGATTCAAAATTAATTTTTCCAAAATTTCATTTATAAAGCATAATGAGTTACGAATATTTAAACAAGTATGATGATTTTATAAATACATATGATATGCTCTATCACTTACAACCAAATCATTCAATTGATGAGTTTTTTCAACAGATCCAAACAATTTTAATTGAAAAATACAAAGTTCAAGTTGATCAAATCATCAGAAACTTAGTCAATGCGTGCAAATGGAACTACAGATCTATTGATTCTTACATCAAAATCCTCAACATGCTTTTCACGAAGTATTCACAAAAAACACAAGATATTAAGAAGATTTTTCGTTTTGGCATTAACAATGATATGAAATACAAATCAAATGATGATGAAATCTGCGTTATTGAATCGGATGCAAACTATGATGAAATTGATTTAATAATAATGAATGATCAAATAGACAAATTTAAAGAATTTCTTATTGGCAAATCTCCAGAAGACATTAAAATATATACTTCTGATTTTTCATTAGATGTTCTTGAAGCATGCGCATATTTTGGATCAGTTAATATCTTTATTTATCTTATTTCAGAATTGAAATATCAAATCACTTATGAATGTCAACAATTTGCAGTTATTGGTCGAAATACTGATATTATCAATGAATGTATAAAAAACCAATATATTCACAACCAGAGCTTAGAGTATGCAATATTATCTCATAACAATGACTTTATTGAAGACATTATTCGGAAAAATTTGATTGATTTTAAATTTTTTAAGGATGGACACTCATAGGCTCCTGACAGCATAAAAATGTTATTATCTCACAATATAAAAGGAATCATAGGAATCTACAACTATATCTATATTGTTGGAAGACTTCTTAATGTATCATGCATATAAGTTATATCAATAACTCCATTATGTTATATGATTGTAATCATATTTTCGTTTCATGTTCAAAAACATTAAAATCATACTAACTATATGAGTATTATATTTAGGAAGCTGATATATAGATATGATAAAATGCTAGGTTTTGTGATTAAGAATATATACTTATCTTTTAGATTATATCTTATATAATCTAAAAATTTTGGACAATTAAAAAACATTAATTAAAAATAGAAGGTGAAAGTGTTTATTCAAAGAAGGTGCAAGATTATGATGTTTTGAGGGTGAAATAAATTTAATAATTATTTATGTGATTTCAGAGTAATACAATCATCGGTAGCTTGAAGACCTCTCTTTATAGCTCTTAATGCCGCAAACTTTTTTTGAACTTGCTTTGAATTTTTGAATGCTTTGATTAAATCTTTTGTTGTATCATACATTCTGAAATATCTGTTCATCATTTCTGGCATTGTTGGTAAATTTAACCTGTATCTTATTGCTACAATCGTTTCAAACATACTTTCATTGAAATGCAATATTGTGACTGCCATCCTAATTGGCCAAGAAGCATGCCAATTAATATTTTTATTAGCAAGCATTGCTTTGATATGGTTTATCGATTCAACTACTTGAGTTGAATGAATCTTTTTTACCATATCAAAGATTTTTACGGTATCTTCGAGGAATTTTTTAAATGTTTTTATAGCAGTTTTATTTTTTGCATATTTCCATGGTTTAATCATCTTGCATTTTTCAGGATCTGGACAAAATTTATGATTTCCGGCATAATGTTTAGCGGAATTCAACCATAAAAACTTCTTTGTTTTAATTGACATATGTGTGTCATTGAGAAGTTGCCTAAGCCAACGCAATAAATTCTTTGAAATGCTAGATAAGATTCTGAATTCTGGCAGTTTGAGCTTTTTCTGTATATTGTTAAGAAAATGTCCAGGATCTCTGTATTCTCTGATACCTTTGAACGTATTTTTGATTGTAGAAACAATTTTGACATCGCCATCATGCACAAAAAAATTTACACGTTTTTCATTATTCCAACGCTTCAGCATTCTTTTTAAGCCTTCAAATTCCATTTCATTTGATTTTCCGTTGAAATTACCTTTGAAATTTTTAAAAGATTTAGATATCACTTCCCAATCTACAATTTTTTTGAGTTTCTCTTCTACAAATTGTACATAGCAAAACATTGCATTTCTTCTCTGACTCCAAGAACCGTCAAACAAAAGTCCCGAACATTTTCTCATTCGAGATTTCCAATAATTAACAGATTCTCTGGCAACTTCTATGATAACACGACCAACCTTTTCTTGGACTCGATGAAATGTAGCTTCTGACGGAACTTTGATGTTATTCAGCATGAATTGAAATTCTGATTGGCAAAATGTAGCGCCGCTCAATAATACAGATAGCACAAATTCAACAGTGTTGACGACATATGGCTCTACCCTATTTTTCGCGCTTTGAACTAAGTTCTTTATACGCTTTGCAACTGCTTTTGTTCGCCGCGGCATGAAAAATGAAGAATAACTTGACGGTTTCTTGAACAAATGGTCGCGCATTCAAATATTGTGATGTACGATCAGGATAAAAGAATGTTGTTGCCGTGAATTTAGAAAATAGCAAAATTTCAATTTACGCAATCGAGATATAACTTGATCGTTTGAGCGATAACCATGGCACCCATAGTATTAATGAAAGTACTCATACTTACAATTATTTTCTCCCATAGGAATATTGTTCAATATACTTCACCTATAGAGGAAATCTCGAAATAAAATCGAATTTTTTCAAAAATTACAAAAATCAATTTTTTACAAAGATGTTCGAAAAATAACATTATATACGCATCAAATCAAAGCATTATATGGAGCATTATAATTCTATATATGATTGTCCATCTTGCTGTTGTGCTATTTTTTTTAAACAATAATTTCATTGTTGAAATTAAATTTGCAATTTCAGTAAAAATTGCGACACATCATTTTGAATATAATTGAATTAATACATTTATTGTAAGAATATTATATACCAAATATTAGACTTCCACATGAATCCTGGTATGATATTATAAGTATTGCAAAATTAGAAAAAAATATGCTCATGATATACTAAAATTCATGTTTCAAGGTTAACTTATAAATAAAATAAGTTCGAGAAATGCATCACTAAATATTTGAGCTTGTGCACTATAATGCTATATAATAGTCTTCACTGTTTTTAATATATTGACTTTGCTAGACTTGATTTTTTTCATCACCCTAATGAGTGCCCATCCTTAATGAATTTATAATAGTCGATTCTATGAATTTGAAATTATTCTTCATAATGCTTTAAAAAGACAAAAATTCAATTGTACCATTGTGTGCAGCATTTCCACAATGTGCCGAAATATTCAAAAATGAAAATCTTGATTTGAATAAGGTTAATTCAGATGGTTTCAATGTTCTCCATTTTGCTTCCATTTATAACAATATCGATGTTTGTAAAATCATATTAAATATGTCCCCTGATTGTCATCAAATCATTAATGCAAGGACAAGGTCTAGAGATACACCTCTGCAGTTTGCTGCCCGTGGAAATTATAAAGATATAGTTGAACTTCTAATTTCGCATGGAGCAGATGTTGATGCAAGAGATAATTCAAATTGTACAGCACTTCATGATGCAATGGCCAATAATAATAGAGAAATTGCCAAATACCTTATTTTACATGGCACCGATGTCAATCTAATCGATTATAATTTCAAAACTCCCCTATTCTATGCTATTCAAAATAATGATAATGAAATTGCTGAACAGCTTATTTCTCACGGTGCAGATATTAAGTCAGTTGAAAAATTTAAGAAAAAATGTGCAATTCATTTTGCCGCTGAGGTAAACAATAAATTTATTGTAGAACTTCTGATTTCTCATGGTGCAAATATCAATGAAGAAGGTGATGAAAAAGAAACACCTCTTCATTATGCTGTCAAAACAAAAAGTAAAGAAACAGTGCAATTTCTGATTTCACATGGGGCAGACATTAATGCAAAAAATTTCCAAAATAAAACAGCTCTTCATTTTGCTGCAAAGAATAATGATTTAGAATCAGTAAAACTTCTGATTTCCAATGGTGCCGAGATCAATGCAAAAGATTCTCAAGATAGAACAGCCCTTCATTATGCAGCAAAGAATAATAATAAAGAAATAGTTGAATTCCTTATTTCTCATAGTGCAGATATCAATGCGCATGATAAATTTAAAAAGAGAACTGCTCTTCATTTTGCCGTTAAAAATAACAACGAGGAGCTCACAGAATTTCTTATCTCGCATGGAGCAGATATCACTGCGAAAAATGATAATGATGAAACTCTTGTGCATATCGCTGCAATAAATAATAGTACGAAATCGCTAACAATACTAATTGCGCATGGTGCAGATTTGAATGCAAAATATCTTTCCAAGAAAACCGCCCTTCATATTGCCGCAAGAAATAATTTTACAGAAATAGCAAAACTTCTTATTTTACACTCCGCAGATGTCCATGCAAAAGATCTTTCTGAGAAAACCGCCCTTGAAATTGCAAGAGAATTTTGCTGTGAAAATATTATCAATCTACTCAACTCATATGGGGTTTCTTCATAATATATTCTTAATTGATCCTAATCTTTTGCATATTAAAATTCTTTATTTATTGCTAATTGATTTGAAAATGCTTATTAAGATAAGAAATATGAATTATATGAATTAATTTTTAAACTATTTGTTCTCAGTTTGTTCATAACTATTACTCTATTTATGCACAACAAATCATTTAAAACTTAATTATGGATTGATATTTTCTTGCATAATTAGAAATTTCGGAAAAACGAGTAAAAATATTGGAGATAAATAACGATTATTTTTGATTCAAAATATTATCTATCAAAAAGTTCTGTTTAATCCCATAATGAGTTACGAATATTTAAATAAGTATGATGATTTTATAAATACATATGATACGCTCAATCACTTACAACCAAATGAGTCAATTGAAGAGTTTTTTCAACAGATTGAAACTATTTTAATTAAAAAATACAAAGTTTCAGTTAATGTAATCATCAGAAACCTAGTCAATGCATGCAAATGGAACTACAGATCTATTGATTCTTATATCAAAATCCTCAATCTTCTTTTCAATAAGTATTCACTTACAACAGCTGAAGTAACTAAATTTTTAATTGAAACCAGATTCGAAGGAATGAAAATTACATCAAATAATAATGAAATTTTCGTTTTCGAAAAGGATACAACTGATGATGAACTAAATATAATGATAATGTATGATCAAATCGACAAAATTAAAGAATTTTTCATTAATATCTCACCAGAAGACATAAAAATAAATATTCTTAGCTTTTCATTTGATGTTCTTGAAGCATGTGCATATTTTGGATCAATTAATATCTTTATTTATCTTATTTCCAATTTCAATTATAAAATCAGTGATAAATGTCTCAAGTATGCAGTTATTGGTCGAAATACAGACATTATCAATGAATGCTTGAAAAATAAAAAAGTTGACTTGGATATCTTAAAGGATGCAATATTATCTCATAACAATGACTTTATTGAAGACATTATTCAAAAAAATTTAATTCGTTTTGGTACATTTATTTTATTTGGCATTATCGATTCTAGAAATTTGAAATTATTCTTCATAATGCTCAAAAAAGACAAAAACTCAATTGTACCATGGTGTGCAGCATTTCCACAATGTGCTGAAATATTTAAAAATGAAAGTCTTGATTTGAATATAACTGATTCAGCCCAAATGAATGTTCTTCATATTGCTTCCTATTATGGCAATACTGATGTTTGCAAAATAATATTAAACTCATCTGTTGATTATCATCCACTCATTAATGCAAAGGGATTGTATAAACAAACACCTCTTCATTTTGCATCGCGTGCAAATTGTAAAGAAATCGTTGAGCTTCTAATCTCACATGGGGCAGATATTAATGCCAAAAATAAAACTAATTATACAGCACTTTATTATGTTACTATGCAAAATAACAGTGAAATTGCTTCACTCTTAATTTCACATGGGGCAGATGTCAATGCAAAAAATAATTCTGATTTTACACCACTTTATAATGCTGTTATGAAAAATAACAGTGAAATTACTGCACTCTTAATCTCACATGGGGCAGATATCAATGAAAAATATAATTCTGATTTTACACCACTTCATTATGCAGCTTTATGTAATAGAAGTGAAATTGCTTCATATCTTATTTTACACGGCGCAGATATCAACGCACTCACTGATAAATCAAATACACCTCTAGTCTTTGCAATTTTAGGTAATAACAATGATACTGCTGAACAACTTATTTCTCATGGTGCAAATATAAATTCAATTGAAAAACAATCAGGAAAAAGACCAATTCATTCTGCTGCTTTACTTAATAATAAGCTTATTACAGAACTTCTATTCTCTCATGGTGTAGATATTAATGCGACTGACAATGCAAATATAACGCCTCTTCATTATGCTGCAAAGAGCAATGGTAAAGAAACTGCAGAATTTCTAATTATGAATGGTGCGGATGTTAATGTAAAATGCAATGAAAATAAAACACCACTTCATTACGCAGTCGAGGTGAATAACAAAGAAACCATAAAACTTCTAATTTCTCATGGTGCTGATATCAATGCAAAAGATAATCTAGATCAAACACCTCTTCATTATGCAGCTAAGAATAATAATAAAGAAATAGTCGAATATCTTATTTCACAAGGTGCAATTATCAACGCAAAGGATAATCGTTTGAAAACTCCTCTTCATTTAGCAGCTAAGAATAATAACAAAGAAATAGCTGAACTACTTGTTACAAACGGTGCAGATATTAATGTACAGGATAATCTTAAACAAAGAACGCCTCTTCATTATGCAGCCAAAAAGAAAAATATAGAAGTAGCAGAATATCTGATTTCTCACACTTCAAATATCGACATACAGGATGTTTCTGGAAATACTGCTTTTCACTATGCCGCTATTAATAATAACTTTGGACTTTCGTGGCTTCTTATCTCACATGGAGCAAATATTTATGTGAAAAATAATAATGGAGAAACCCCTGCAGATTTAGATAAATTACAAAATAGATCGGAATATGAATTTTTAAGGAACTTTTCTTAATTACGTAGCACTTTGTTGTTTCAATTTCAAAATTAATGAAATAAAGGAAAATACAGCACCAGCAATCGAAAGTATCATCAAATATTTATCTTAGAATCTTCTTTTGATCTTATTCTCAGATCAATTAAGAATGTAAACTCGTTTTCATGGTTTTAGTCCTCATAATTCACACTCTTACATAAAATTGAGAGAATTATGCTGAATGAAACTGAATTGGAAACGGAATTTGTAAAAATGAAATTGAAAATTCAAGCTTTTATATTAATAAACTTATTGTTTTTATCTTTCGAAATACTAAGAAAATATGATTATATTAATTTTACTTTATTTTGTAAATTAATTAAAAGAAAAAATAAATAAAAGAGATTTAAAAATCACTATATGTAAAAAACGATAAATTACTTAGAATTGCAGTGGTTGTATGTTTCCTTGTATGCTTCAAGGAAGTCAGAGAACTTCGCGATTTTGACGCCTTCGCCTACGGCTTGGAGGTTCAAATCTTCACCATTAAGAGCGCATCTGATGTAGAGCTCCTTTGTTTCGTTGTCCTCCCAGAGTTCCATTGCGAGATGCGAAGCATATCCAGGAATTCTGTCAACCTTGGCGTTTGGACCTTCGATGAGAGTCTTAATGACCATGATTGTAGTATCGTGGGCTGAGAATAAGCCGAATTTGACCTTTGTCTCGTTCTTTGCGAAAGCTGTTGGAATTCTAAGTAATTCCTGCATTGTATATGATCCGGGGACCCAGTGGTTCTGTATATAAAGGTTGTAGGCGTAATCTGAGATAGCTCTGAGGCAGACTCTTTGGATTTCTGGGGTTACAACATTTGGTGCTTGTTTATCTGAGCAATATTGGGTTGCAACCCAGTCGCATGCGGTATTTACATTATCGCCGGTCTTCTCGAGCTTAAGGAAGTCCGTAACGTTCTGGATTTGTGGCCAAACTGTATCTGTCCAGTTCTTGAACTCATCTGTTGCCTCCCAGTCTTGGTAGAGCTGGTAGACCTCTGGGCAGAAGGCGAAGTTGAAGCGGAGACGGGAGAAGTCTGATGTATCTGTTACGATTTCTAAAATTTCATTCGGAGATTGAGGTGGGAACAAGCCATGGAGAAGAGACTGCGCGGAACGGAATGTACGTTCGATATCTGTGCAGCGAGCATAGATTGTATCTGGACTTGGTGGAAGTTCTTCATCACTGAATAATTTGTTATCATCGTAGATATATTTATGGTAAAGTTGGCCGAGAGCTCTGTGTTGCTCCATGCCAGAAAGAAGAAGGTCGCCGGAACGGCAGTTTGGTAAGTATTCAACTAATCTTTGATCAAGAACTTGTTTAAAGCGTCTGAAATGAGAAACAGGGGCAGCATGCATTCTTGGAGCAAGTGCATCATCAGAATCGCACTGCCAGTATCCTCTAAAATGCATTGGCATGTTAAATGCGTTTAATGGTGAACGTGCACCGTGCCTAGTGAGGATTTGAACGTATTTTAATGTTTTCCCAGGTACAGGGGCTGGTGTTTTCAGTGCACCAACGCACTGTTCATCGAAAGAAAGCCCTAAATTAAATAAGATCTGAAACATGAAAACTATGAAAAACTGACAAGAATCTAACTGGTTAGTGACAGATTCGTCAGAAAGACGATTTTATTAATAATCTATTATCTCTATCACATGTTAACTCAAATCGATATAGAATTTGCTCAAAAATCTTTAAAAATGTCAAAACAATTGAAACAATCAAAACAACTAGAAACTTATGAACTAGTAATGAGCATCTGTGTGATGCACGTAACAAAATGATTTTTGGATCAGCCGCAAATACAAACCTTTTTCCTCACTCTCACTCGCTTTATCAGAAGGAAAAAAAATTGACTATTTTTTTGAAAACATTTTTTGACCACGAGATAAAATCTACTTCTTCGGATGATGATATTTTCCCGTATTTTCCAAGTGACTTTTGAAATAAGAAATCAGGAATTTGTCAAACAAACCTTTTCAAAATGTCTATTGATCAATCAATGTTAGTTTCACGAATTGGCATGTACAACACATAAGACATAGAATCAAATAAAATCGATGTCAAAAAGAAAAAAGAAAAAAATTTAAAAATGTCCAAAAATAGGCCATAACTTATATTTCTACGATGTTTAACTCAGCAGAGTGGAAAAGAATGTTAATTCACCTATCTAATATTTCAAGAAATGACGGTTTATCTGAAAATGTGGACTAACCGCCGAATCTATCATTTCATAAATGCCAAAGAACTTAAAGGTTGTCGTTGTTGGTGATGGTGCTGTCGGTAAAACCTGCCTTCTCTGGAGCTATGCCAAGAAAGAAATTCCACCAGAGTACGTCCCAACAGTTTTCGACAACTATGTCGTTCATCTCGAAGTAAATGGTGAAGAAGTTCATCTTCAATTATGGGATACAGCAGGTCAAGAAGAACTTGAAAACATCCGTATCCTTTCATATACCAACACCGACGTTTTCCTTGTTTGCTTCTCAGTTTGCGATCCAAACTCTTACGAGAACGTACAGAATATCTGGCTCAAGGAGCTTAAGAAGCATGTTCAGAACCCAGTTTATCTTCTCGTCGGCACCAAGTCTGATCTTCGTAATGATGACGCCACACTCCAGTCCCTTGCACAGACAGGCAAGAGTCCAGTTACACACCAGGCCGGTGAGAAGCTCGCTAATGAAATCAAAGCTATCGGGTACGTAGAGTGCTCTGCTATTAAGCAAGAGGGTGTTAAAGAAGTCTTCGATGCTGCTATGAAGCATGCTCTCAAACCAAAGAAGAAAGGCTGCGTTCTTATCTAAATTGGTGATTTTTTTTCCTTCATATTAACTATATGAATTTAATTTAAAGATTTTTAAGTTTATATATCAATTACGTAAATGATTGGAAGTAGAGAAAATGGTACCCGCCTTCCGATCTGTTTTGAGCTGATTTTTGCAACCACTATATTTACGAAATTTGGGGAAACTCGAACTCTCTTCCGTAGAAAGATATGTTCGGTAGATCTACAATCCAAATGTATTCACAAAAGATGGTTTTCTTTTAAAATAATACAAACATAATTTTATTCAAACAAAAAAATACAAGTATCATTAAAGAACTTATATCGATTTTGCCTCGTATGAACTATTACCTTTGTTATTGCTGCTTTCCGTAGTAGTTTCTGTCAATGTCGTGTTAGTTGTTGCTTCAGCCGAACTTTTTGGCGAAGGAGTTGACGAAAAGTAATTGTTTTGGATTGGAACCGGATCTTCTATGTCGGACGTGGAATGTTTATCCTCTTTCAAGTTATTATGATCGCTGTCTGATCGCTTTTTCTTGAAATAACAAACGAGTGAAATTATTACGATAACAGCAACGAGAATACATACGACAATCAATGCAATATGGAGATCTGAGAGTTTTCTAGGGTTTTGGTCGGGCTGGGTTACATTTATTTTTTCTTCTTCTACCCCATAATTCGTTATTCTTGGAGCGCTTGTGTACTTTGCGAATGGGAAGTCCATGTAGCTCCTTGTTCCCCTGAACATTCCGCCTAACTCCGTGGTTGCAATGGAAGATGGTTTGATTGTCTCGATTGAAGCTCCGCTTTCTGGGATTCCATCAACATCATTATATGTAATCCATTTAGCAATTACCGAGCGCCCTCTGATCCTATTAAAAGTTGATGGGGTCGGAAATTGTCCAAATCTCTCTGGAATCAACGAAAACGTGTTTCCGTCCTCGAGTTCATCATGGTATAATGTGATTTGGAATGGAGAAGATGCGGCATACCATATACAAACTCTCTGATTTGCTGCAATCGAGAAATTTACTGGGATTGAATTGAAACTATCTGCTTTATAACTAATGGACATTGAGTTCTTGTCATTGTCCGCTACAGCAACTACGTCAAAAGAGTTGCAATTTGGTAAAACATCAGAAGTCTTTCGATAATTGAAGACACTGATATTAAGGTATTTCTCTACATCATCTTTGAGAGGTAATATACGGATTGTAAGTCTCATATCTGTTACATTTATAACATAACTTTGATCTGAGAGGAATGTCTGGCCACTTCCGGTAGCAATAAAGTTCCTTGGATTGTGGAAGACATATAATGAATACCTGTTAAGGTAAACTTCGGAACCGTTGTGTGGAATGTAATAATGATAAAATCCGGTCAAAAATCTGTAAAATAGCTTTGGATATTCAACAACTGTTTGTGATGTAAACTCTGTAATGTATTTGTTGTTGAATGTTTCGCCAGGAACTGTTGAAGAAACGATTTCGCATTTCTGAAGACAAATTACGCAATTTGAGGAATTATCTGCGGCAGAAATATGGAAGAAATATGAGTTGCCTCTTGTGATGAATCCATATTCATTGGAAAGCCTTGTTCTGATGTCAGCATTTGGAGCATAAATCGTCAAAGCATCTCCGAGGTTCTGAACGTATATATAATAATCTATAATATATGGAGATGTAAGGATGAAGCATTGCTTGTCACAGGGAGGGCCAGAAATGAGAAATTGAGTGTCATAACCATCAAAGATCGTCACATCCTTGCAATATACGTATGGACGGGTTAAAACAGAAAAATGTATTTTGTGGGAAGCTTCAGTAGGAGTTATTTTGATCTCTGCCATTTCGGTAAAATAATAAGCTCCGTTATCATATTTCTGAGCGTCAACAGGGGCTTCAATTGTAAAGTATTGATGATTATGGACCAATAAGTAATGATATGGTAGGATATCAAAAACAAGAGAATTATCAACTTGTAATGAGTGTTCTCCTGTTGCAATGAACTTATCTGTTTCGAATACAGATATTGACCCTTGTAACTGATAACTATCGGTTCGATAAAATAATGCGAAAGAAGCACACGTAAAAGTATATAAATCAAACGAATTCATTTGATATAGCAGGTTATTATTGTTTGAATATATTAAAACTCTATCATCTGTATCAAGATCGATGGTTTTGATAGTAAATGATGTTTGTTCTATATCAGTTGCAAAAAATGCAATGCACACAAGACTATTATCTTGCATCTCATCTGATCCTAACCTATAAAATGTTGAATATTGTGTTTTCCATCTACAAGAGCCAGAAGGAGTATTTAAGACACCTATTGTTATTGTAATTTGCACTTGGTTTATTGGGTGAATCGTTACTTTTCCTGATGGAGGAACATATATATCATGTGTTGTAATGTCTATTTTAGATATATCTGGAAAATATACAATAGAAGAAGTTGTTGGAAAAAGCGTAATCCCATCTGGAGGGATAATGATATCCTGCGGAAATCCTGGTGAAATTTGTGTTTCTGAGATTTCCGCAGTACAAGTTATGTAAAATAGAATAAACAAAAGAAAAGTAAAAATTCAATGAACCATGAATCAATTGAAAGGAAAATGGTATTTTGTGAGATGTGATTTGGATTTGTGAGAAGGAAAATTATCGATTTCAAAATGTATAGTCCATAAGAAAGAATTAATAATCTTATAAATTTTGTAAAGCCGATAGAACGTTAGAGGGAAAAAGTATGACTGTATTACGACATTTGATATGATTTCGAAAAATATAATAATTGAATACCATTCAATTTATAGAAATTAGCATGATTATAATCCGCTCTGTTCTACAATAAATGGTACATATTTAAATGCACTATAGATTAAAGGGAATTACAGTAGAGAGTTGAGCCATTTCTAGGTGATCGTTCGTTATGAATTCAAGAAATTTTTCATCAAATAAAAAGAAATACAATAAGAAAGTATTTCAAATATTATCAAAATAAATCATATGAGATTAATATACGATAAAATTTCATAAATGCGCATTATTTTATATGAATAAAACAAATTAAGACCAAATCAAAAAGAAACATAATGTTACCAAGTCTATATGCTTATATGATATAAGAAATGATATTAATAATTGATTTTGAATTTAAAATGTGAAAACAGAAAATAAAAAAGAAACAAAATAAACCCCAAATTTTGGGTCTATCTTTGTAATTTGATAATGCTAATTTGTTAAAACGTGCGAATTTCACATTCAAAATTGAATGCATTCAAAAGATAAATATATCGATTTTTAAATTAGCTAACATCCAAATAAATTAAGTTTAAGAATATAAAAAAGTTGAATATTCATTGAAACATTTTCAATAGAAAGTGCGCAGGATTGTATTTCTATATGATGATGTACACAGTATTTAGAATATATGTTTGATAAAAGAAAACGTTATCACCTTTATCAAAACTGAAAAGTGACAATATAATCAACGGTTATATTTATTTTTTGAAACAAATTGATTCTCAAATATTGTGAGTAACGTGGTATGAAATAATTTTTTTATTACCATTTGCTTTTTAATAATGAATTCATAGTTTTTTCACATCCGATGCTAATCCGACCAAATTGGGTTAAATTGTAATGTGATAGAGCTGACTTTGTTATTATTTCTTTTCTTATTATAGGATATTCGTATTTCCATTAAAATATTTATGATTTTTCGATCATTTTAATACCCTACATTCCCAACTTCTGGGAAACGGTTTTTCACCCTTATGATCAGTTTCAGACACTTTGGGAGTCTCCCAAACTTTGATATTTTGCATTATGATAGAGAAACGTGTCTAGTTTAACGCACAGTTGTTTTAAAGGCAAATGATGATATCACATGAAATTATCAAATTATCAAATTTTGAAGTACCAGTCCAAAGGGTTAATTAGATCCTACACAGATGTGCGATAGGGAAACATATGTGTTCTTGATTTGAGAAGTCCTACTGATAGAGGTATGAATCTCACAGCTTTGTGTGAGTGTGTCTGACACTTGTATAGAGTGGAATATGCGCCGACATATATTATATAATAACATGTAGTTGATAATTATGAAAAAATAGAATTCGATGCGAATGATATTGAAAGTTGTTTTGTAATTTGATATTTTTCTTATATGTGTTAATTAGTAAATGGCTTGTTTGTTGTGATAGTACTGTGAAAAATGAAAGGTATTTTAAATTAAAAAATTGAGATTTTGAGATATCTCTAGAATTAAGAATTTATTATGTATTTGACTTTTATATAACTATGTGTAAAGGATCTCGATGTCTATATGCTTTAAATAAAATTAAATAAAATGAGATAAAAAATTAAAATGGACAAGAAGATATATGGAAATGTAATTTGTATTGTGTTGGTTGTTGGCAAAATGATTTTAATACAGATTTAAGGATTTGGAATGGATTTGAAATTAAATGATTTTAATTCAAGGAGTAATAAGATTTTGAAACTGGTTTTTATTTTGTGAATGTAAACTCCTTCCATAGGATATGTATTAGAAAGATCAATGTCAAACTTTTTGAAAGAATTGTTTTTTTGTTGAGCGATTTTCTCATATTTAATAATATATTTAAGTTGGCGTATCTTACGCCCTTCCAAAAATATGTATTAGAAAGATGACTTATAATTTCATAAATTATTTTGTCCCGACGGTTTGAGCGGTTATCAGAATGGTTGCTTACACAATGCGTCAGCAAAATGTCGGTTGGGGTGCCCTTCTTGGCCTCCTGAGTACTCACCAAGATACCCCCAGCTCCCGCAAAACACCTCCCTTAGGTGCGCATTACCTGACGGCATTATTTTGCAATTATTTCAAATTTTTTAGATGCCTTTTGTTAAAGTTTGTTAACTAAAGACTTGAAAACAGCTTACCGCTTCAAGCTGCTCTCTTCCCGGTTCCTCTGCCGCAATCTTCTGTTTGATTGTGCGCAAAGCTCTCCTCCTTGTGAACTTTGCCTGACAGATACACCTGGGAGACAGCATTCGGACATCTTACCGCTTCAAGCTGCTCTCTTCCCGGTTCCTCTGCCGCAATCTTATGTCTGATTGTGCGCAAAGCTCTCCTCCTTGTGAACCATGGCTGATAGAAAGAACTGAAAGACAGGATAGGAGGAACATGCCGGTTCAAGTTAACTTGCAATATGCTTCTGATTAGTGATTTTAGATGAAAGATTAGCGAAATCGCATTTAATTTGGATAGAAGGATTCAATTTTATGAAGCAGGCTCGTAGAAAATATGCAGGAATAGCACAATCTTTTGCAATCACAATGTGATTACAAAACTTTGACCGACAAGAGTGCATAATACACTCTTGTCGGTCTGCATGTCTCATTCCGGGAGACATTGTCACTGCATGTCTCCCAGAATGAGACAATCTTCTGCAATCACAATGTGATTACAAAACTTTGACCGACAAGAGTGTATTATGCACTCTTGTCGGTCTGCATGTCTCATTCCGGGAGACATTGTCACTGCATGTCTCCCAGAATGAGACAATCTTCCGCATTCATAATGTGGTTGCAAAATTTGACCGACAAGAGTATACACTCTTGTCGATCTAAATGTATCTTACAATCAAAGACACTTTCATACAATCTTTTCGAAGTTAAAAAAAAAAAATTAATTATTTCTTTCTTTTGTTTATTAAATCGCCTTACTCACGTACTAATCTCTTTTAGAGACTCTATCGAGCTATCCCCACATATAAACCTGTGACAATAATACATATTTACTCTCTTCATATTCTGATCTCATGACACATTATCGCAAAAACTATAATTATACAACACATCTCATAAAGTCTCATTTTAGCCCTATCTAAGCGTTCAAAACCTATTTTCCACACGTAATCTGATTCTTCTGGCTCCGCTGATTCGATTTCTGCTGTCAGATCGTGAAAATATGCATCACATAAAGAGATAAATGCAAATTGCACAACTTAATATTTTCCTTAAAATTTCACAACTTCAACCTAAATAAGCTCTTTTTTTGAAAATTCAATTTTTTCCAAAAATGTATGAATTCAAAAGTTCAGATTATATCTAGTCATTTTCCAACATTAATTTTGTGTTTTAGTTTTTGAGATATTCATTTTATTATACGTATTATTCAGAAAAATAAAAGAATTTGTGAGGGGAAACGGAGGAGATAATAAATATGTAAAGATGGATGAATAGACAATTTGAAAAAAAAAGCAATAATTTTGAGTTGTGTTTATCTCTTTATGTGATGCATATTTTCACGATCTGACAGCAGAAATCGAATCAGCGGAGCCAGAAGAATCAGATTACGTGTGGAAAATAGGTTTTGAACGCTTAGATAGGGCTAAAATGAGACTTTATGAGATGTGTTGTATAATTATAGTTTTTGCGATAATGTGTCATGAGATCAGAATATGAAGAGAGTAAATATGTATTATTGTCACAGGTTTATATGTGGGGATAGCTCGATAGAGTCTCTAAAAGAGATTAGTACGTGAGTAAGGCGATTTAATAAACAAAAGAAAGAAATAATTAATTTTTTTTTTTAACTTCGAAAAGATTGTATGAAAGTGTCTTTGATTGTAAGATACATTTAGATCGACAAGAGTGTATGCACTCTTGTCGGTCAAACTTCCCACAGTTATGAATGCGGAAGATTGTCTCATTTTGGGAGACATGCAGTGACAATGTCTCCCAGAATGAGACATGCAGACCGACAAGAGTGCACAATACACTCTTGTCGGTCAAACTTCCTAATACAAAATTTGATTCCCTTATTATCTTCTTAACAAAACTTAAGATTTCAATAATACATCATGAAAACATTCATTTACTACATTCACACTGTTATTCCTTTCTATAAATTAACTCATTTAATAGAATCTTGTTTTTATATCTTATTATTTTCTCATAATACTTCTAATTCCTCTATTTCCTCTTCCACATAAAATTTAATTTTGTAATGCTATCATATACACTTAATGTTTTCAAATTTTCAGATTTAAATTTAATCTTTATTTTCATCATCATTTATAATCTTGTTCCTATATAAAGTTATAATAAATTATCGTCAGATTCTAATATTTATGATTCTTACTACTCAATTCAATATAATTATGTTAGTCACTCATATTCAGGAGAATAATTTAAAAATCTATAGCTCATATTTTGATAGTTATATATTTAGATGATATATATTGCAATTCCGGTTTCAACACGATCAAATGCCAAACCAAGACAAAATATATATGAATTTTCAAAATATCGATTTACATTAGAATCTATATCTAATTTTATCAATACACAAGTAGGGAATGTTCAATACATCTTTGAGCAACGTGAATAGCACAATTTTATAGGATTATTTGTTGATTATATAAAATATAAGCCAAATCGAATCTGCTGTATAGTACTTTAGTTTATCATTGAATGTTAAATGTGTTCAGATAAATATTTGAGTCAGATATCGCATTTTCTAATTTCAAAATTTATCTCATGAAGTTAGAATTTATTTGATCATACAACATCATGTTAGTCAAACTAGAGTTCAATGGCGATTCTAAAATGGAACAAATGCTTGTTTTATCAAAATGTTAAAATATTAATCTAAAAAACTTAATATCTAACCAAACCATTCTAGAATTATTATATACAGGTATAGGCAATCTAAATGCACACGGAATTCGGAAAATTAAAAAGAATATTTATGAGATTATTAAATCTTATGTAATTCAATGAAAAGTAGATAATATGAATATCTATAGGCTATATATCAACATATGAGTTTTTGGTTTGACCAATACTATACTAATGTGATCAAATTAATCTGATTTCTTAGATTTTCATTTGAAGCATTTGCAGTAGTAGGGGTACCTTTATATATTAACATATTAAAAAATTGCGCTCCGATTCGCAGTTTCTTCATGATTTTGAGATTGCATTAGATTTCGCGATGCAGAAAAAAATCACTTTAGATTCCCGTCAAACTCTAAGTATAAGCATATCTCTATATGTAGAAACTGTCTGCGCTATTTATTTCCCGGCTCAAAAAACCACGGTGTCTGTGTGAGGAAAATACCCATTTTAGGACCCTGGGTAGGTCATGAAAATTTTCCAAGAGTTGGAAATATAGGGTATTCAAATTAATTTTTATTGGTTTTGAATAGCAATTTGTTGAAATAATAACTTGAATCTTTTTTTTGATCCATTGTTCACGATCAATTTCTTCATTCTGTAACATCTTCTTAAATTCAATTTTGAAGTTTTATAAATAATATCATGATGATAGTATTTGTATCATATAATTCTTTTTGTAATGTTTCATAATATAAAACTTAGATACACGGCTATCAATGTTATTTACTGTAAATTGAATCCATAATGCTATTAGATTTAACAAAAACACCAAATCTTGTATTAGAATGACTATGTCAAATGCCTCTTTAACTGTGATCAAAAGCATTAACATTAAAATTCACTTGATTTCATAATTAATCTCAATCAAGAATCAATAATTGTAAGCAATATATAATACAGATATTCAAAATTCCAAGTATTGAACAAAAAACTTTGATATTCAGCATTTTCCTCTTATTTTTGAAAATTGTTTAATTATATGTGACATCGAAAATGCCATTTGCTTGAATGTCACTCATTACAGTGTGAAATGGGTACAAAAGCTTCTTGTAAGATACATAATGTTTTATCAATATTTTTAGAAAAGTAGTATATGAGGAAGGGTTGTGTGACTTCTTTTGTATCATCTATATATAGACGAAGTATTAAAATATATTTATTAAAAAATTAACATTAATTTTAAAATAATTTATTTTTTTATCTTTTATAAAAGAAGCTATATATAGATGATGTCAGCTATTCCACGATTAATTAAACATTGTTTAAATCCCGAATGGGTTAAACTTCAATTTAAAAATGAAGATTGTGAATTATTAAATGAATATGAAAGCCAAAATAAGCTAATGAGGTATAAATATAATGATAAAGAATATTTAATTTCATGGAATCAATGGAGTCATAATCAAAGACCTCATAAACGAGAAGAAGAAATTGAAAATAATGAAATGGAAATCATTGATGACATTAAAGAGGATGGAATTCCTAAATTTTGTAGAAAAACCTTTAGAACTAAGTTAGGAGCATATAAACGTAGAGTATTAAATCCTGAATATCTTAAACATCAATTTAAAAAGGAAGACTGTGAATTATTAAACGCTAATGAATATGAAAATGCTAAATCAAAACTGAGATATAAATATATTGGAAGTGATGAAAGGTGTAAAGATAAAGATAAAGTTTATTCAGTTTCATATAATAACTGGCACACGTTAGGGATAAGAAAACATTTAGGAGATTATGGGAAATGTTCTGAATTATTTAAATCTAGTATGTACGAGAGAATAAAAGAAATTAGAAATAATTATTTTCATGAATGAAAAATAAACTTTAAAAATTCATGTCTTACATTTTTGAATATTTTATTTTTTTAATTTGTTTGAAATGAGTGTCACAACTAACGACGTTAAAAATTTAGGATTCACAAATGAGGAAATAAGGGATGTATTAGAGGAGGCGGGTTATGAAGTTGATAAATATTATTTAAGAAATTGTAAAAAATTCGCGGAGTTCTTAAATGAATTTGATTATGATGGAAAAATGAATAAAGATGATGTTATAAATTTCTTATATCCCACTTCTAAAAAAGAAAAACCTAAAGAACCTGATGTTTTCCCCGAATATTATGAAGAACGAATTAAAGATGATGGTGAATATGATGAAATTGAAATTGAAAGACTGGAAAAAATAAGAGATGAAATAGATGAAAAAATTAAGGAATTAAGAGAAGTTGAAAAATATAATGAAAATGAAGTAGAGGGTTTAATGAATATCCCAGCTTCAGAATCAGAAGTTCAGAAATCTCATGAAGAAAGATATAAAAATTATGTCTCAGAATCAACACAAAATTTATTAGATGGTGAAATAGATGAAACACTTTCAGAAGAAGGAACTAAATTTATACGTAAACATAAGTTACAATTTATTGATAATGAGGAATACCCTTGTATATTACTTTCACCACCTTTAGATTCCGAAAAATTCAAAAAAGCTCTTAAAAACGTGACATATGCAACTAATACGATTAAGAAAGAAGACCATGATATTTACACAAATTATTATTTAAATAAATGCACAGGTGTTGATAAAGTTTTTGATTTATTAGATAAAATATCAAAAGAAACCATTGGAACCTATAAAATTTTGTGTGATTGTGGTTTCATTATTGAAGATACCAATAATGTTTCATATGAAAGAACAGCACCGAAGGAAGACGAAGTGGAAAGGTCTATACCATTCGTTATTAAGAATATAAAAGATATGAAAACTTATAAACATTATATTTATTCATTTATTTCAGAAAAAATGGAAGCAACCCATAAAACATCTTCTCATCATTTTATAGCTATTCATACATTCCTTTTCAAAGTTGTGAAATTAAATAAGACAGGAATTAGATTTAATGTATCAGGGTACGCATTCTTGAGTAAATTAAAATGTATTCGTCACGTCGCAGATGATAAAAATTTATGTGTTCTTAATTCATTTTACGGACTTTAAAAAAATAAACTTTATTTTTTAATTTTTTATTCTTACATAAATGAACAAAAACGGAACAGCTAAAATGAATGATAATCAAATTAGAGCAGAAGGTAGAAGGTTATTTAAACGCTTCTATAACATTCCTGATGGTGTTAATCCTAAAACTCGTAGAAGCTATTTAAATGAAGCAATAGATGCATATGAAGGGTTTGACATTTCATCAGAAAGTGAGAGATTAGCGAGAATGTTAAATGTTAATATTGATTTCTATTATTGTGATCCTCAACCAGAAGACGTGGACATAAATAAGGTAGACTTTCCATTAGTGGAATCAATAATGATAGATCCAGAATTTGAAACAGTAAATATTTTATTAACACAGAGTCCATGTGGAAAGCTTCACGCTGATAGAATAACAGACGTTGAAGCACTCACCGGCTATAGAGTTTGTCCATATTGTAAAGAAGAAGTTTATTCTATCCGTGATGACCCAGAAAGGAAAAACCAAAGAAGATTTTTAAAGCATTGTGAGAAATGTAAAGAAAATAATGGAAGATTAATTCAAGACGTTCAGTTGCAAAAGACACAGCAACCATATGCACCACATATTACGAAACAGAAGATATATCAGTGGTTATTAGCTCACAATTTGCAGGAATATTATCAACCGACAAGATATTATATTACTTTTGACTTTGAAACATTAGAGACTAAAGAAGAATTACAACTTTCTGAGTGTGCAACTTTGAATGCTTACTTAAAACCATTCATGGTATCATCAACGGTTAAATTAAACGATAAAACATATATGAGGAATTTTTGCTTAACTTCGAGTGATTCTTTTATTTCTGATTGGATTGAGTTTTTATTTTCAACCTGTTCATTAGTTGCTAAATCAAATATGAGTCAATACAATGAATTAATGAAGTCTCATACATTAAATGAAAAACAGAAGGAAGCATTTAAAGAACTTCTAGATGAGGAATTCAATAAAGTGAATATCATAGGTTTTAATTCGGGAAAGTTTGATTTAAATTTAATTCTTCATGATTTAAACACTGCAAAATGGAAAATAAAATCAATGCTGGGTTCATCTTCACAATTTAAGCAAATCATTGTAAAGAAAACAAACGTTCCATATGAATTGAGATTTATTGACATCAGAAATTATATAGCGGGTGGGACATTAGACCAATTCACACAAGATTTCGGAAACAATAAATCACGTGTTAAATCCTTTTTCCCTTATCAATTCATCACATGGGAAAATTACGAAGAAGAATTATATAAAGAGGAACCATTCACGAAAGATTCATTTTATTCAGCATTAACTCAAGAAACTATATCAGATAGTGATTATCAAATATATCTCAATGATGCTAAAAACTTTAAGAATAGATTAGAATATTTTATTCATTATTGCAATAAAGATGTTGAAATTATGATTGACCCAATCGATAAAATTATTGAAGAAACATTTGTTTATAAAATTGACATGCTTCATAATCTTTCTTTATCATCGAATGCTTCAATGATTCGTTACGCTTTAGCATATAAAGACCTTAATCCTAATGAAAAATATCCTGAGGAAGAGATAGAATCAAGTTTTGAATTAACAAAAAAGTATTGGAAATATAAAATTGAATCATATAAGAAACAAGATGAAAAAGCAGAAAGAGATACCAAAAACAATGTTTCAATGGATGATTTTCAATACTATCACGATTTAATCCTTTCATCTAAATGCAAAATGTGTGGTAAAGCGTTTACATATGCAAATAAACCAACATTGGATAGAATCGATAATGAAAAACCACATACTAAAGAAAATTGTCAGTTAATGTGTTGTTATTGCAATGTCGTGAAATCAAATAAAGATGAAGATGTTCAACGTTTAAGAATCAATTTAAGAAATTATGCATTAAAAAATAATTTACCAATGACTTTAGATTCAGTTGAAGCTTATCACATTCTCCGTAATGGAATTACTGGTGGTTTATCAAATGTTCAACATAGAGTAAATCTTAAAGGAATCACGCACATTAATAAACTTTCATATAGTCCAGAAACTAAAACTGTATCAAATGGGGACACCACCAACATTATGACTCATTTCGTTGGTGTTGATTTTAATTCATTATATCCTTCATCATTTTCATCTAATCCTCATGATTTCATTCAATATACTGACCATAAAATGTATATGCCGGGAAGATTGAATGGTGTTATCATTTGTGATACAGCAACAAAGAAAGCAAAAGCACTGGGAATATTAGAAAGAAAAATACTTTATTCGTGGCTGAAGTAAAGGGTCACATTGATGAAAAATACATTAATGATTACATAAACTTTTTACCGATAATAAGAAACTTAGATATTATCACAGATGAAAAAACAATTGGCGGTTTTATGTATAATTACATGAAATCAAACAATTTACCGGTTGACCAGAAACAGAGAAAATTAACTCAGTTAGCATCAACACACAACCAATATCAACCATTTTCTTCTTATTATCTTTGGTATCTAATCGACAGATTTCATTTTATCATCGATGATATTCAATCAATTTTAACATTTACTAAAAACACTTGTTTTAATGAATTTGCGAACGAATTTATGAACGAAAGACAAAAGGCTGAATTAGAAGGAAATAAAGGAAAAAGTTTATTTTGTAAGATTTCGCTTAATGGATCATATGGTTACGATGCAATGAATACACAAAATTACACAAAGACTAAAATAATGAATGCACAGAAGGCACGCGTTGCATGTATGTCAAATAAGTTTAAAAACATAAGAGAAATAGGAGAGGATACGTATCAAATGATGCTCAAAGATAGATTTTATAGATGTGAAACATGTTTACAAGAGGCATTCTTCACTTTAGATAATGCTAAATACTGGTATTTGGTTTTCATTTATGATTTTATGTATAAATGCATGGATGTTAATCGTTTTCATTTCATTGAAGGTGATACTGATTCATCTTATTGGGCAATCGCTGGCGACCCAAATCTTCCTAACACTCAAGCATTTCAAGCAATTGTTACTGATAAACAATTTTATGATAAAAACATTTTCAAATTCGCACCATTTGATTTCTTCTGTTTTGATGAGAAATTTAAACCTAAATTAAAGAATAAAGCTGAAGAAAAAGCACATGAGAAAAAATTATTGGGTTTAGCAATTGAGAAACAAGGTGATAACATGGTTGCTTTATGTCCTAAGTGTTATACATCATTCAACGGTTCAATTGATGGGAGTGATTTTAAAAAGATTGCACAAAAAATGAAAGGTGTTAGTTTACGACAAAATAAACAATTAACACCTAAAAAATATTTGGATATAATAAATGATAAAGTGATATTTGATGGTCAGAATATTAATTTACAACTTAAAAACGGGTCAATGACTCGCTTAACAATTGGTAAGACTGCATTAACAGGAGCACACACTAAGGCTGTATGTTGTGAAAATGGATGTTGTATGCCATTTATTTAATACAATTTAAAATTTTATTTTTAATAAAATGCCACAGAAGAGACAAAGAGGTGGGCACCCTTAAAACATTGATTTTATTTTTATATAAATGGATAACACAGATTTAAAAATTTTAATTGATGATTTAGTACTTAATCAAAATTTTCTTAGTTATTATGATTTAAAAGCATATCTCCAAAAATATGATAACAATATAACGGGTGATGATATGGATTATTATTATCCGTATTATAAAAATGAAATTTTGAAATATCATGATAAAATAATTTCTAAAATTAAAGACAAAATTAAAAATAATGAATATTCAAAGGGAAAAACTAAATCACAACTTAAACAGTTGAAAGATTTCAAAAATAAAGTATTAACAGAAGAAGATATTGATGAATTATATAAATTATATAATCCTGAGCCACAAAACACCCATGTCTTTCAGACCATAAATGATGCACAAGCTTTAATTTATGATTCATTAGTTAAACCATATTCAGCCCGACTTTTAAATGAAGATCAACTTTTGGAATTCATCCTTCAACATAAACTCGAAGCGGGAAAGTATATCAAACCTTTATATACAGCATATTTAAAACAAATGAATAGAATACATCCAGAATTAATGAAGGGGGGAATGAAATCCAAAATCAAAGCAGATAAAATTAAACCACCTGCAACACCAAAACCTCCAACAGTAGTACCTCCTCCTCCTTCAGTTAATCCTTCATCATTCACTTTATTATATCCATTTCAAACATTAAAGAAGCAAAAAGATTTTAAAAAGGATTTCAAGATATTAAATAAACCAATTGACCCAAAAATTCAACCGTTAAAGGAAAAATTTAGTCGACCTTCATTTGCTCCATATCCATATTCATACGAAATCGATCATCTGGAATATTCAAAAGGAAAAGTTACTTATTTATTTGCCATTAACATTAACACTAGATATTTATATTGCATTCCGGTGAAAGGGAAAACAGAACAGGAAACAAGAAGAGCTATACAATACTTACTAGATCATGAAAGAGTAGATAATATCAGGGGTGATGGTGATAAAGGATTTCAGGCAGCTATGACTCATTATTTCCCACAAATTAATTTTTCTTTTCATCCTCTCCATATACGTTTCATAATAAAATAGTTGATGCGGTAATGAGAACTCTTAGAGATGCGTTAGGGGTTAACGGTCAGATATACTGGGATGGAAATCATGACTCCATCATACAACAGTTAGTATATTATTATAATAATACATGGCATAGAACTATAAACATGAAACCAGTGGAAATGAAAAATGATATTTCAAAAGAATGGGAATATATTAGAAAGCAAATGGAAAAGTTAAATGATGTTAAACGTGAACAAATTAATTCGGGGCTCATGAATTTTAAACAAGGGGATAAAGTTTTGATTCATCTCGATTATGGAAAAACTGATAAATCAATGACAAAAAGAAGACGAAGATTTGACACAATAGCTGAATTTGTTAGATATATTAACGGTAATGTATTAGTTGAAGTTGACAATAAATTAATAGAAATTCCGATTTATTTTATTACTCCATTATATTTAAATAATATTTAATTTTTTTTATTTCGTAAGAAATGAGTGACAACGAAGCAGCCAAGAGTCCAGACGATGAATATAAAAGAAACTAAACAGAATTAAATCAAAAATATGCTATTACAAAAAGAAGCCACAATGCGGTGGGGTTGATGCCCATAAAACTAATGGAACTGAAAACGATAAAGAAATAATCGAAAAATTAGAAACTTACCGTTCAATCCTTAAACTGAGTGAAGCAAAAATAAAAGAATTTAATAGAATAAATAAATTGATTGGAAGAGATGAATTTAATAAAGATGAATTTTTAAACTCAATCCAAATTTAATTTTTATTCCTCTTTGACAACATCTCTCTTTCCATCATTACTGCATAACCACATTTTCTCAATTTTAGTGGTTTGTTATTTTTAACATGTTCTTGCATCATTTTTATCATTTCCTCCCTTGTTATGATTCGTGGTAAATTTTGAGCTTGTGGGGTATCCATTTATGATAAAAATAAAAATTTAAATTATGCCGTTCTAAAGTTTGTGACAACATGACATTTTGACAACAACACAGGAGGAAGGTAGTTATGAATTATTTTTGAAGAACTGAAGGTGCTACCATGTTACCATGTGCTACCAGGTCATTTAACTTCTCTGAAAAAGTGTGACAACATGACATTTTGACAACAACACAGGAAATGATTTGTCATGACTTCATCGGAATGAGTGTAAATGACCCAAAAAAAAGTTAGTTTTAAAATTATTTTTATTTTTTTATTTTGTATGTAAGAACAGAAATGTCAGTCGAAGCAAAAACATTCACTAACAAATCTAATGGCGAAACATTCACAAAAGGCACTTATAACGGTATTGAAGTCTTACGTAGAGACAAGGATGGTTACATTAATGCAACAAAGATGGCAAGAGAAGCAGGAAAGTTAAACCATTTAAACAGATTTCTCAATAGTGCTAAAATACAGGAAATTCTTGAGTTTTGGATGAACGAATACGGTGGAGCCAAAAGTGGCTCGACCTCAAAACAAGCATTTTATGAGCTTACTAAGGGTGTTATAAATGAATTCAAAGGTATTTACATACATCCTGACATCGTTCATTTTGTTGCTGAATGGTGCTCTGTAAAGTATGCATTTTATGTCAAAGATATTATGGACTCCATAGACAAGAAAGTTCATGAGAAATTAGATGAAGAAGAACTTGAAGATACAGTAGAGAATGCTAAACCTTTGTTTGAAGAAGAAGTTGGAAAAATGTGCGAAAAACAATTAGAACATGAACGTGAGTTATGTTATGGTTATAGATATTCTCCATACGAACTAGACCAATGGGAACAAGAAAATTTAAAGAGAGAATTTAGAGAATATGAACTCGCTAAGATAGCATTAGAAGCTGCAGAAAAGAAGTTAAAAGCTTGGGGTTGTTTTGTACAAAAATATTGTGAGTAAATGAACCATTTATTTTTATTGAATTCACCAAAAATAATTTTTAGGGTAGATGGTTAGATCTAACCTCATTTCTAACCTCATGACATTTTGACAACAACACAGGTTATTCAATAATGACTTATTTTTGAAGAACTGAAGGTGCTACCATGTTACCATGTGCTACCAGGTCATTTAACTTCTCTGAAAAAGTGTGACAACATGACATTTTGACAACAACACAGGAGGAAGGTAGTTATGAATTATTTTTGAAGAACTGAAGGTGCTACCATGTTACCATGTGCTACCAGGTCATTTAACTCATGACATTTTGACAACAACACAGGTTATTCAATAATGAATTATTTTTGAAGAACTGAAGGTGCTACCATGTTACCATGTGCTACCAGGTCATTTAACTTCTCTGAAAAAGTGTGACAACATGACATTTTGACAACAACACAGGAGGAAGGTAGTTATGAATTATTTTTGAAGAACTGAAGGTGCTACCATGTTACCATGTGCTACCAGGTCATTTAACTCATGACATTTTGACAACAACACAGGTTATTCAATAATGAATTATTTTTGAAGAACTGAAGGTGCTACCATGTTACCATGTGCTACCAGGTCATTTAACTTCTCTGAAAAAGTGTGACAACATGACATTTTGACAACAACACAGGAGGAAGGTAGTTATGAATTATTTTTGAAGAACTGAAGGTGCTACCATGTTACCATGTGCTACCAGGTCATTTAACTCATGACATTTTGACAACAACACAGGTTATTCAATAATGAATTATTTTGAAGAACTGAAGGTGCTACCATGTTACCATGTGCTACCAGGTCATTTAACTTCTCTGAAAAAGTGTGTGACAACATGACATTTTGACAACAACACAGGAGGAAGGTAGTTATGAATTATTTTTGAAGAACTGAAGGTGCTACCATGTTACCATGTGCTACCAGGTCATTTAACTCATGACATTTTGACAACAACACAGGTTATTCAATAATGAATTATTTTTGAAGAACTGAAGGTGCTACCATGTTACCATGTGCTACCAGGTCATTTAACTTCTCTGAAAAAGTGTGACAACATGACATTTTGACAACAACACAGGAGGAAGGTAGTTATGAATTATTTTTGAAGAACTGAAGGTGCTACCATGTTACCATGTGCTACCAGGTCATTTAACTCATGACATTTTGACAACAACACAGGTTATTCAATAATGAATTATTTTTGAAGAACTGAAGGTGCTACCATGTTACCATGTGCTACCAGGTCATTTAACTTCTCTGAAAAAGTGTGACAACATGACATTTTGACAACAACACAGGAGGAAGGTAGTTATGAATTATTTTTGAAGAACTGAAGGTGCTACCATGTTACCATGTGCTACCAGGTCATTTAACTTCTCTGAAAAAGTGTGACAACATGACATTTTGACAACATTTACGAAAATATGATGCAGTCCAAAAATAAAGTTAGTTTTAAAATTATTTTTATTTTTTTATTCCTATATAAATGACAGTAACAAACAACAACAGCAACTATATCGTTTCTGATGAACAAGTTATTGATTCATTAGCTGAGGAATTAGTTGTGGTAGAAACTAAAACCCTCAACGAAAGAATTGGTGAAAACAGGATTGATTTACATAACTACCTCAAATACGATGGAGGAAGAGGAAGGAAAACTGGTATAGCTTTATTAGCAAATAAAATTTCAAATTTAACGATTATAGATGTTGATATCAATAAATCGTACAATGATGAACTTAAAGAAACAGTTAGAAAAGACATTTTATCAAAACTTTCGGATAAAGATGTTATCGTTAAAACCGCATCAGGAGGTCTTCACATTTATTGCAACACTAATTTCTTCTATTCAGTTTCGAACAGAATGATTAAATGTTATTCCTGCAATGATTATGATATTGACATAATGACTTCTATGGATGATTCAAAGCGTTCATTAGTGGTTATGGCTGATTCAAGAGTTCGCAAGAATGCAACAGAACCAATCAAAACATACTCATTCATTCGTGGAAGTTATGATTCAACATTAACTAGAACAGTAAACGATATATTAAATGATTTGAATATTAAGGTAAGAGTTGAACAGAAGAATGAAGAAATAAAGAGTATAATGAATGAAAACAAAGATGTAAACATTGACGATAAACTAGCTCAAAGCATAGTTGATGGCATCTGTGATTTTGAAGTACATAATGATGGTGGAAACATGAATTTAGAAAAAGAAATAACATTGTTCACACTGTTTCAAGCAATTAATTCGTTACCGGATCATTTAATTAATGAAGCCTACGATAACGTTTATAACTTCTGCAATTTAACTGAAAATGCAAAAAGTAATTTTGAAAAAGCACGTAGTAGATATGCACATTTAATGACTTCTCCATTTGTTTTAGTGAAGATTCTAAAACTATACCAAAAGGAATATTATGATGAATACGTTTTACCTTTATTACGTAAGCCAAAAATAACATTTGATATAAAACTTGATGATTCATTCTTGATAACAGATATTAGACGCAGGGCTGAAAATCATCAGTATAAAAACAGTTCTGAAGTAATTGAGGATTTATCACGTGTAATCCGTTTTGTAGATTGTGGAAACAAATACTTCATTCAGAAAGATTACAACATACACGACAAAATGAATCAAATATCATTCGTTCTTCAATCAAACATGAAAGAGTCACTCAAAATGATTAAATTATTTAAAGAAGAAGGTAAAACCATAACAGCATGGGATGTACTACTAAATCAATTATCCTCATTAACCGTTAAGGGTGTTTGCTTTAAATCTGATTCCCCAGATGTTTTCTCAACGTTTCAGGGTTATAAATACAACATTCTTGAAAAGCCTGATTACTCAAAAATTGAGATGTTTATGAATTTCATTAAAGAAGCCATTTGTGATAATAACGATGAAGTGTATAAATACCTTCTCGGCTGGATTGCATCAATGATTCAACATCCTGGAATCAAGAATGAAACAGCAATTATTTTGAAAGGACTTCAGGGAACAGGTAAAAACAGATTTACAGACATTATTTCTGAACTCCTCGCTGGTTATTCATGTAAAAACATTACTGAAATAAGTGAGCTAACGGGTAATTTCAACTCAGTAGTTGAAAATAAAATGTTTCTTGTACTTAATGAACTCAAGAATGTAGGTGAAGATAGACTCGCAAACTTCAACGCTTTGAAATCAATTATTACGGATAATGAGATAAGAATTAATGAAAAGAATCAACCCAGAAGAACTGCTCAGAACGTTGCAAACTTCATTTTCGTAACTAATAACGTCTACCCTGTCAAAATTGAAGTTGGAGACAGAAGATACGTAGTTTTAAGAGTTAATGGTAAATTCAAGGGTCAATTTGATTACTTCAAGAATTTAATGGATTCATGCACTAAGGAATTTTATGATAATTTACTGACGTATTTTATGCAATATGACCTTTCATCATTTAATGTACGAATCATACCGATGACTGAAGCCAAACAAGATTTAATCGAGTTATCAACAAATCCTTTAGATGTATGGATAAATACACATTATGATGAATTGTGTGCAGGGATGACGTGTGAAAATGCTCTATTCTGCAAACCATCAGACATGAAAGACAAAAACTTTCAAATGAGTATTAAGGATAAATGTGATAGGAAACATAGAAGAATAGACGGTAAACAAACATGGTGTTATGTTTTGAAAGAAGAAATGAAAGGATTATATAAACAGGTTGAACCAAACGATAATGAGGATTCATTTACTGACGATGAAATACCTGTAAATGAAGCTTTATAAAGTATGATTTGAATTTATTTTTGCATTAATCCTCCTGTGTTGTTGTCAAAATGTCATGTTGTCACACTTTTTCAGAGAAGTTAAATGACCTGGTAGCACATGGTAACATGGTAGCACCTTCAGTTCTTCAAAAATAAGTCATAACTGCCTTCCTCCTGTGTTGTTGTCAAAATGTCATGAGTTAAATGACCTGGTAACATGGTAGCACCTTCAGTTCTTCAAAAATAAGTCATTATTGAATAACCTGTGTTGTTGTCAAAATGTCATGTTGTCACACTTTTTCAGAGAAGTTAAATGACCTGGTAGCACATGGTAACATGGTAGCACCTTCAGTTCTTCAAAAATAAGTCATAACTGCCTTCCTCCTGTGTTGTTGTCAAAATGTCATGAGTTAAATGACCTGGTAACATGGTAGCACCTTCAGTTCTTCAAAAATAAGTCATTATTGAATAACCTGTGTTGTTGTCAAAATGTCATGTTGTCACACTTTTTCAGAGAAGTTAAATGACCTGGTAGCACATGGTAACATGGTAGCACCTTCAGTTCTTCAAAAATAATTCATAACTACCTTCCTCCTGTGTTGTTGTCAAAATGTCATGTTGTCACACTTTTTCAGAGAAGTTAAATGACCTGGTAGCACATGGTAACATGGTAGCACCTTCAGTTCTTCAAAAATAATTCATTATTGAATAACCTGTGTTGTTGTCAAAATGTCATGAGTTAAATGACCTGGTAGCACATGGTAACATGGTAGCACCTTCAGTTCTTCAAAAATAAGTCATTATTGAATAACCTGTAAACATTAACGTAAACATTTATTTCTGCAGTTCATTCATTACTTCATTACCTAATTAATTACAAACATAAAATATATTTAGTTCATTCAATGAACGCGGTAAGCCTGCAAAGTAGGCTCAAGCACATTCAATAAATGCGGTACCATGCGAATACAGTCATAAATGGTGGCATATAATCTTTACCCAAGCCTGTTGGATTTGTTGTGAAAGTATGTGAATGATTTCCTCCTGGTTCAGTTGGTCGAAAAGTCTTTTTTGCTGAATGGTTATAATCTGGAGATAAAACGTCATTGCCAGCATAATATTCTGAGTTGTATAATGGATGGTCTCTTAATGAGTGACTATGGTCACCAGAAAAGTTTGTAGTTCCTGTATGAGTGTGCGGTGGAAGGTTTGCTTCTTTAATTTTCTTCGAACCTCCTGTTTGCTTTGAAGAGTTCGCACAATAGAGGAATTTATCTACAATCTGTTCCACATACCGAAACCTAAAACTTCTGAAGGATTTGTTGAGTTCATTGACGTATAAATAGAACCAATGGGGTAAATCATCTCAAGAATTGTATTTAATCCATTATGAATATTGAATTTATTATATAATATTGAATTTGGGTGAGTATTTAAAACTGGTCTTGTTATCAATATTAACGTATTATTTTTGAAAATTGCTTTTCTAACATCTTGAAATTTTGTGATTTCAGACCAGTTTCTTCCATCACTACTGATATTTACTAAATCACCACATCCTAAAGCAATGAAATACCCATCAATATAAAATAAATTTGTAAATCTATAATTTTGAGTAAGTTTTGGAGTGAATGAATAAACCAATTCCCAATTTGATAAATCCTGTGATAAATAAATATGTCTGTTATAACTTACAGGATATGAATAGACCATTTCACCTGAAACGAGAACATAAACATTTGATCCATAACATAAAGCTTCAATGTCTCCATCAGCTTGAAAAATTTGTTCAAATTGACCTTGTGATATTGAAGATGATCTATAAATTTTATCATTTTGTAGGATAAAATACATGTTGTTAATGTAATACCACTTACTTGTATAATCAATTTTCAAATCTGATGACATCATACTAAACATATAATAATTTATCCCATCCTCACTAATGAAAATTTGATTGACTTCATAAATTAGTACCCATTTATTATTAACACATCTAATAGGATTATTTGGATATTTAAATTTAGCATCTTGATTTAAATTACATTTGAACCATTGGATACAATCGAATGAATAACAAGGGCAAAAATCATCTTCAACCGTTATCATTCCCATAAATTTACCGTTATTATATTCAACATATAAAATTCTTGGATTAATGATTGGCTTTCGTGTATCAGGATTCAAAACAGATGGAGTAAATGATTCATAGTTTTGAAAATCATTTGTTTTAAAATAATAAAGCACTCCAGCTGTATAAAATAAATACATGGTCACTCCATCGAAACATATCCATTCAAAGGAATCTATATCAAAGGTTTTATCTGATGATTTCATAAAATTTAAAAATGGCGGAGTAAAATAGACCTCTGATTGTTTTATTTCTTCATTAACATAATTTTATCTGCTTTCTTCTCTAACACACATATTCCTTATCTGCTTTCTTCTCTAACTCATCGTTAACATAAGTTTTATCCGCTTTAAGGTCTAAACATCCTGAAACCCATCCTGTATCGGCTTTAGTTTTTAAAATCTTTGATGTCCATTCATGATACCATTCAACCCTTTCTTTAATTTCATTATCTTTTTCGTTAACATATTCCTTATTGCTTTCTTCTTAACACAGCAGCAACACATATTCCTTATCTGCTTTCTTCATTATGTCATTTAGGAAACCTTTTATGAATTCCTCATTTAAATTAAATCTTCCAATCTTCAAAACTTTAGGAAATGCATTTAATGCGTAATATCTTGTTCTTCTGGTGGAATTGATGTTATATCATCCGTTATACCTTTAATTTTTGAATTCATAAATAAAATTTCTTTTATATTTGATATCACTGCACCACCTTTGCAAACGAATTCGAAATGGTCATTTTTCAATACTATCTCCAAATCTCCATATTTCAACCTTTGCGTTTGTTCTGCCGTCTTTGAATTATATGCATATATGGCGTATGTAATGGTCTGAGGGACCTGGGTGCTTTGTGCCTTAAGTTGCTGTGGTTGCTGTTGTTTAATCATTTATTATGATTTAAAAATAAATATTTAATCTGTTATCTCATCAGCTATTTTTTCTATTTGAAATTGCCATAATATTTCATTCATGAATTCTAAATCACAATCAAATAGGTCAGTTATTCTAAATTTAATATTTGATAAATCTTTTGAATGAAGAATAAATGAATTCCCGGATAATTGAAACGGATATGATAAAGAAAATGTGTTTAAGTTGATGGATAAAATGTTTTGTATTGATGGGTAAGAGTTAGGGTCTAATGTTTGATGTGAAAATCTCATTGGGGTATTAACTTTATCACATTTGATTAAAATGAAATTGGAACCAGTGTCAGAATACAAAACATCCCCAACATCTTTTTCAAAATTTAATATCCCCAACAATGAACGAAGATGAGGAGTACAAAATTTAATTTTCAGCGGAAATTTAATAAGGTTATTTATTTCATCAAGTCAAAAAGTTTATCAGGTTTTGATTTAAAATTTTCTTCATACCATACGATAAATGATTCATTTAAATAACTTAAAATCATGTTAATATCCCATTTCGTTATCACATTATTTATATACATATCATACGTTTTTTCATGGTCATCTTTAATAAATGATATATAATCTGAAGGGTCTAAAAGAATGGGATTAAATTTACCACTCACAGAAACGAGAGTAACATTATAAATTCCGCTAACTGTTAAATTTAATTCACAGTTATTATTCGAAATAATATTGATAATTGACATTTTTATTACGATTAAAAATATGGTAAAGCGTTATTTTCCAGTGATAAATAAAACTAGAATAAGATTACCTCAAGAATTCATAAATTCAACGAATAAGAAATTCATTCATGTTATAAATTTTAGTGTTTTCAGAAAATATGAGTCAATGTCATATTCATCATCGGGTTATATTTCACTTCATTCAAATTTAGTTCAATCAAACCCATATAATGACCATTTCATAAGATTTTCAGATGGTATTAAAAATGTAATTGATAGATTAAAATATGAACAGATTGACAATATCGAATTTTTGGAATTTTGGTTTAAATATCCCGATGGAAAAAAGATTGAAGTTAAAGATAAAGCTGATACTATAACAAAAACAATTACAATGACCGATCCGATAGTGGGGAACAAAAAGAAATAAAACAAACGATAGAAACGGTGAAAGGTCAATTATTATTGATTATGATTCAAAGGATTATTATTCGATAATGTTAATGCTTGAATATTAAATAGCCTTAACAAAGAATTTTTCAAGTGATATTTTATATTCATCAACTATTTTATTATAAATATCATTATATGTTAAATGAAGTTCAGTTGTTGTTCCGTTCTTTGATATCTTAATTGTGCTAATATCCTTTATAGGATTTATTTTTGCAACTGTTCCGCAGCATGAAACCTCATCATCTATGAAAAATTGAATCTTAACGTCTGAATCTTGAACATCACAAAGAATGGCGATAATGTGAATTAATGATTCATAAAGGTAAAATAATTAAACCGGATTGGTCAATTAAATTTATTATTGAATCATAATTATTAATTATTATATCACGGTAAATTTTCATTAATTCAGAATTAATGTCTATTTTATATGGTGCATTGCGACTGGAATCGTAGATTCCTGGGTTCTCGATGTTTGATGAAAGAGGTGGGGGTAGTTGGATAAGTGGGAATTTCAACAGGTTCTTTACCGGGTTCAGATAAAATGATTGGGTCTCCATTCTCATGGTTTTCTTCATTCTCCTCATTCTTCGGTAAGTCACGAGTTAATAAATTGGACTGTGTTGCTGACCTTGTTAATTCAGGACTAACATTAACTTTAACATTTTGAATAATTCGTGATTTATCATCATTTACGTTATAACCAACCGTAATCTCTGCTTTTGCGTTAGTGTTCTTTTGACTAGTGAAACGTCTTCTCATTTATAATCGAATAAAAAAAAGAAAAATATATTTAAAGTTTTATTTAGTTGTTACGGTAATATTCCAAGGTTCATCCTTGTTTGCTTATACTTTCTTTGTAACTGCACCAATTATGTTATTGATAATGATTTGAGTTTCTTCCAGTCTTATTTTATCATTTACAATATCTTTAATCATTTCATTACATGCATTCTTAAAACCATCTGATTTTTCTAATTTACGTTTATCACTTTCTTTAATTAAATCAAAGTTATAACCTTGTTGAGAATAAAGTGGTTTCTTTATCAATTCCTTGAACGCTTCTGAAAGTGAAGATGAAGAAATTCTTGCCACTTGAATTGGTTTAAATTCTGCTTTCATTGCTTCTTTCTGTTCATTGAACACTGGATCGAATAAAGCAACTTTAAAGAATTTCTTAGCTGGAATTTCAGGTCTAATATTTGCATATTGACCATCAAACTGGTTAGAATATCGTGGTAATCCATCCGGTCCCTCTTCAATAGCATTTAATTCTTCATTGAAATAAGAATATGGATTATGACGGTATGAATTAATTGGACCATTTTCACCTTCTCTAATGTATTGTTTAACAGCTTTTCCATTTTCATCAAATTTTATAGGATAATGTTCATTATATGCTTTACGTTTAGGATAATCCGTCATTGTTAATTTATACCCATTTATGACTTTAATATTTCCTTGACCATCAGTAACGAAAACTTCTTTTATACCATCAGGTTTTCCATTTGGACCCGTAATGTCTGTTTCGTGTGCTTCCCAATTTGGTCCATGACGTTTGGCATATGCTTGAGCTTCTGGTAATGTTAAAACGTTTCTCATTTGTTTAACATCCTTTTGAAGACCGGCAACAATGTGGACTAATTCTTTCATTCCGTCTGGAACTTTCATAGTTCTATTATATGCACCCTTTTTGTTTGTCCCTTGTTTTAATGGAACCTGTAGAAGATTTGCTATTTCTGTCATGTTTAATTATAAATAAAAAATAAAAATTAATTATAAAAAGTTAATCAAATTTAATGGAACCTTTATTTAAATCAACTATTATTTTTCCATGTTCACCTAATTGCTGATATTGTGTGTAAAGTTCATTAATGCTCATTGGTAGATTCACGTGATAAAGCATAACGTTCAACTGTTGACGACTAAAACCACTGAAAATGAAAAGGGTGGACAGGTTTGATTTAATGTTTGTGCTTAATGCTTTGAAATATTGAACAGCCATAAAGAATGAACACTGAATGTGTCGACATTGAGTTAATAACTGATTAAAATATGATTTCTCATTAGTTATTAGTTTTGATTTCACGGCATCATCTAGAAAAATGAGTGAATGCAAAAATTCTTTATCAAAATTTGAAATGGAAAGTGTTTCAAATAATTCATCCCGTTGTTTATCAATAATTTTATCCTCTAATCCTTGCTTCTTGATTGTATTATATAATTCTTTATACATTAAAAAGTTTTTTAAATAATCTTCTGCTTCTTCTTGTGATAAATAAATAATTGGAATTTTGATTAAATGCTTTAAAGATTCAAATGTATCATCTGAAGGTGAACCTGAACGGTTGATATAAATTAACACATGTGAATAGGGGGAAGTGTTAGCAATAATGATAATTTGTTTTAATATCGTTAATGTTTTACCTTTATTTTGTTTACCAATTGCTGCAGTGATTGAATTTAAGTAACATTCAGAATATGGAATTTTCATTAATTTTCCTTAGATAGAGCATTTCTATTATCACTCAATGCTTCATTAATCATATCATCTACGTATGTATTATATACTCCTGCTAATTCTTCATAAGGGGTGGATGAATTTAAATCCATTTAATCAAAAATAAATTTATAATTTTAAACATTTCTATTCATCAATATTTCATCATATGAACTTCTATACTGTGGTGGTGTACCTGTTGGATGATATTTCAAACCTTCATCCGGTGTCCATGTCCAATACGTAGTCCTAGTAAACCAAACCTGAGGAGGATTTGTCACCTTTGAACAGTAAGTGTCATTTTCACCCTGAATGATTGGATAAGCTTTCACTTGTACTGTAACTTGTGAGTTGAAAGTTTCTAATCCATCAAAGAATATACCCGCTCCATCACGTTGAACTGGAATAGTGCATAAGAATGAAGTTTGGTCTTTCCATGTTCTAGCTAATGGCGTGCCATTATCATCATTCAGTGGTCTAGTTAATGAGTCCTCGTATTCTTCCGTGCATTCATTCACTCCATCTAAATCAGAAGCTTGAAGCATACGTGTAAAGAATATGTCGCCCACTGTGGTCATCGCTTGATCGGGGAAGTTTCTGGAATCTATAGTGACCTGAAGACCTCGAAGCATTGGATTTTCTAAAACCGTTCTTTGCATTGCATTCTTCGGAAATGTTAACACAACATCTGTAACATTATGAAGAGCGTATGAGAAATCTGAGCTGATACCTTCAGGAGTGATGCAACCTCCATTTAGTGAACGAACGTCAATATGTTGAGCTGGAATCATGAATGGATCTTCCTTACTGAATAAACGGGTATTGCTTTAACTGATTCTTCAATTAAACCGTATCCTGGTGTAATGCATTTATCCTCTAAAACTTCCATCTTTGTGCATGAAATAATAACGTCATCAACTGTTGCGTCAGCAGATGTAGCGGCTAAGCTTGTAATTAATTTGGCAGGAAGTCCGATTTGTTGGAATTTGCGATCATATTTATAAACATGATTCATAATCTTTTCATAATTTTCATCAGTTATCTTTTCATAAACGTAATTTTGTAAATCAGCAACTCTTAACGGGTCAACCTGACAAAATACTAAAGTATCCCTGAAAACATAATATTTAAGAATGATATCACCAAATGATTTAGGATAATCATCGAACGCCTGAAATGCTAACAAATCATTTACCGGAATAATCATATCAAAAGTGATATCAACTTCTTCATTTGCTTTCTTGAAAACTTCTGAAGGGTCAATATATTTACCACATACTGAGTTATCATATTTTTGAACATTATTATATAACGAATGAACAAACTTTTTAACTTTCCTTTCTGATTTTGGTTTATATGTTGCAAATGCGAAAGATTCACGAGCGCAATCCATCTGAAGATAACCGGCATCACCTCTTTCGGTTTCTACTTCTAATTGTTTAAAGCTTTGATTTGATGATTTGTAACCAACGAATAAACGCATGCATTTAAAAGCGGCATCACATGTGAAAGCTTTATTTGAAACTAGAGTTGCTTTAACTTTGCGTTTAATATATGTGTCACCTAATTGGTTCACATCATGAGCCGGATTTGTAATTCTTAAATGAGTTTGTTTATCATCAAAATATGGAGCATCAGAGTCATAGCATGAACTTTCAAGTTCTCTATAATATCTTCTACCGTCATTCTTTGCGAATATTTCATTTATCTTTTCGAATGAATGAAACACATTTCCATTAATCGGTTTAGTGTTTGGCACCAAATAGTTAGTCGTCATTTATTAATAAATAAAAAATCAAAATTAAAAGATGAAAATGAATTTTTAATTTTAATGAAATAATCAACTATGGCTGCAGGTATATTTAAGAAACTGTGGGATAAAGTAAAAAGAGGAGCGCATAAAGTTTGGGAAACAATGAAGAAGGGAGCAAATTGGATATTTAAGAATAAAGAAGCAATTAGTGACATTGCTGAATCAATAACGCCAAAAGCCGCCCCAATAAGAGAAATATTAAATAAAGGAGAAAAAGTTTATCAAAGACTTCAACCGATACTAAGATAAAAATAATATTTATTTTTCCACTATCTACCTCCTATTTTATTAAGTATTCCTTCAGCTATTCCACCAATTGCGTTACCTGCTTGTGCTCCCATCGCTGGATTACCTGCTTTAGTACCTAATACTCCACCTATGATAGTTCCTGCCGTTTTCGCTACTGGTGCCAAAAAGTTTGCAACGGGTTTAATAATATTTTTATGAACCCAACCCGCAGCTTTCTTAATTCCATCCCATAATTTTTTAAAGAATCCTGCAGCCATTTCTGATTTAATATTAATTAAAAAATATATTTCATCACTTATATTCTAATTTTTATTTAATGATAAATGAAACCGATTTTAAAAATGAATGAAACAGAGGAGGAAGAAATAAATGAAAGTGAAAATGTTCAACAAAAAATAAACGTTGTTAAACCAATTACTGAAATAAAAATTTTTTCATCTGTTGAAGAATTTAATGACTATTATGCTAATAATAAAAAATTATTTGAAGAATTGACAACATGTAAATTGAATAAAATGTTTAAAGTTGATGGATTCAAAATTTCAAAAATAAAGGGGGTGGTTAGTTTGAAATCTATTCCTCAATCAAGAATCACCTCATTAATGAAAATAGATGATTTAACAAAAAGAATAGAAGAGATTGAAGAAAGAATAAATCAAATAATTGATATCATAAATTCAAATAATCATTAATTTCAATTTCTTTTTCTCGTTTATGAGGTCTTTGATTATGACTTTATTGATTTCATAAATTTAAACAATGTTTAATTAATCGTGGAATAGCTGACATCATCTATATATAGCTTCTTTTATAAAAGATAAAAAAATAAATTATTTTAAAATTAATGTTAATTTTTTAATAAATATATTTTAATACTTCGTCTATATATAGATGATACAAAAGAAGTCACACAACCCTTCCTCATATACTACTTAGAAAAAAGATCTTATAGAGATTTAAATCGTAGTAATTTCATAGTATTTCAATAATGCATTTAATTGTTTAACAATTCAGTCGGTAAATATTGATCTTTATAAGCTTTTTTTACACCGTCATTTGACAAAAATGACAATTGAAGAAGATTGTCTATTTATTAATTGTAAACTAATAATAAACAATTTTGTCAGAATTAATACAAAAATTTCAATAAAAAATCTGATAATTAAATATATAATGTTTTTTGTTTTTTCAGCCTTAAGTCTTTGTAAACTTAGAAAGCAAATCGTACCAAGACAAAGCAGGAATTGGGCCATTGTTCGAGAAGACTTACATTTAATTGAAGAAGAAAAGAATTGTCCATATGGTGGACATACAGCTGACTGGTGTCTACGTCATCGTTGCGATCCTTCTATCTTTAAATTAAAGCCCCGCAAGAACTGGGGCATTGTTCGAGAGGACTTACATTTATCTGAAGAAGAAAAGAATTGGGTTCCATATTCAGAGAGAACATGGGAACGTCCTTGTTTCCCAGCATATGGTCAAGAAGAAAGCAATTCATGGGTTCATTTCCGTGAAAAATATCTTAAGCCAACTATGTTTTCGGCTCTCGAAAAATTTGCAAAGCACAGGAAGGTCGAAAAAAATAACGACTACTTGGAAGAACTTATCAGAAGAACTAGACGAAGTTCTTGGGCTTGTACCTGAAAAGTGAACAAACTTTTTTTCACTTCGAATAAAAATATATAGAGCATTGTTTTTGAATATTTATAAGTCTTTCCCTCTTATGGATTATTTGTCACACATACATACTAGAAATTTAGAAAGTATCTTCTAATGTTCATCTTATGTATCACAAAATAGTGATTTACTTAGTTATGTCCGTGGTAGCAATACACTATTAATATATGAACAAAAAGAAACAAAAAAATTTATTCATGAAAAATAATATAAATATAACAAGAATATCTTAAAATTCATATTGTTTTTTGCAATATCTTATTATTCTTTCGTGAGATTTGTGTTTTGGCTCGATTCACTCGAGTCGAAGCAGGTCTTTTGATGATCTCTATCTCCCATCCTTCCTCTTTAAGTGTCTCTGGATCATCTACAAGCCAAAGTTCTTCTTCTCCATTGTGAGAAACTCCAATTCTCTTGTTTGGAGGTCTGGCGTTGTTTATAACGGGTTTTGCAAACGAAACAAAGCGAGGCCTGTTTTCAAGGAATGCATTAAGATGTGGTTTGGTCATTGCCGACTGAGATCTAGCACTAGATTTCTGGATAATCTTCGGAACTTGGTTTGTCACAGTTTTCGCTTTCTTTGTCATGAAAGAAGGTAAGGATTGTGCCTGTGATATCAGTTGGTTCAATTGCGAAACTGAAGGATACAAATCGTTTGCATTTATGTATTCAAAGTCTTGTGATTGAAGAATAGCAGTTAATTTCTGCACAACATCATACAAAACATGAATAACTGAAGAGTGGAAGTACAGAGCTTCAACTTTTACAAATTCAAGAATATTCACAGGAATTTCAATTGTTTGGAAAATAGTGCTTAGACAGGCATATTCTCTTGGTGATGGGAATTTATTTGCCTTGTTGTAAAACATTTTGACGCTAAGAGGAGGTCGAGTTTGGAAAAACTGTAAAAGCTTTGAAAACGATTGATTTGGAGTCTGTACACGTGACTCAGCAATAATCATGTGTTCATTTGGCCCTATCAGGTGGAATCCGGTAATTACATCTAAATTTCTTTTTGTACTCGTTGTATAAGTAAATGTTTGTATCACAGACTCGCTAGATTCATTGAGGACTAATTTATGATGCTCATTGATCAAACAATGAAGCATTTTGGCGAAATTTTCCGATTGATTATCTCTTTTTGAGACCAAAATCCATCTGTAATACTCTGTTTCGTTTGTCTCTGATTGTTCGAACAAATCCTTCTTTTTACCAGGAGTTCTTATGGGAGTTACCGGTTTTTGGTTTAAATTAATTTGATCTTCCGGCAGAGGAGGCAAAGAAGAGTAAGGATCGTATGTCATGAACGAAAGGTCTGTCAGAGATGCATGGAAATTTCCAGCTTGTATTGGGCTCTTGTGGTTGATTATCGGTAAAACAGGAGCTCTTGATCTTCTTTCTGGCAAAACTTTGAAATTGCAGCCACCATAAGGGTTTGGGATGGCTGGATTGGGTTTAATTATTTCGTCTGTATCTAGGAATAGGCCTTTCCGCTTTGCTACTGGTACGAATGGCTCAATAAAACTGTTTCCAATGTAATATTGAGTTTCGGGAAGTATTTTATCGCGATCATGTACTTCGAATGTTAAATCTAGTTGCATTCTAGGCATTTTGATGATAACGGCATTGAGAGAATGGTTTGTTTGATGCATTTGTGGAGCAATATAATTTGTTTCGCCGTTACATATGCATTTAAAGTAAACTGGAGCATATAAATTGGTTAGTTCGGTAAATGATGTGGGACTACTTGGCATATTTTCTACTTTGATGAGTTTTATGAATATTGGCTTATTTTGGCGTATCATTTGTTGATTAATTAATGGTTCTTGAACAGAAACTGTAAATGTGAGTTTTGCGAATGCACCAGGATGACATGTATATGATGTTTCAAGATTATCTGCATAACATAAGTTATGACCGTCTATTTGGAGAAATCCTTCGATGAATTTGTCCACTGATCGGCTTGCTTTCGAATGTGCCTTCGGATTTGTTGGAACTGGTATTTCATCTGGTATAGATAATTTAAATAAGAAAGGCTGTGATAGAATTTGCTGTACGATCGGCTCTGTAAGTGACAAATTTGATGTTAATGTAGATGTTCCTTCATTTGAATTAATCGCGAACTTTAAAACGCTATTTTTATTTCCAAATTGTGGTGGTAATTGAAGTTTAAATGAATTACTGACGTTTGTTTCGGGCTGCACAGCCCATTCTATCTTGAATGTGAAGACAGCCGTAGGAATTACTTGTGGCGCTGCTTTAGCGCGTTGAGTTTTAGGTGGCGTCTTCACAAAAAAAATATACGTTAGAGTCGGAAGCGCAGGATTTTAATATAAAATTAATAATTATTGACCAGAATAGCAAATGGATTTCTTCGATATAAAATTTTGCTATTCACATTGATGGAAAATTCGTCAATTTCGTAGGATTTTGGCATAATGAGATATGAATGTTAAAAGGCTGTGTGTAATTGGTGATATCTATTGATTCATTATCTTCTAAACTATCATTTTTACAAATTGAATGATTTTGCTATTGTTTTTTCACAGCTATTCTAGGTATGTTAGCTATATTCCATACTTTAGAAATTTCATGTAGTTACTATGAAAATTATTAAATTCAATAATCGAATAAAAATTTTCTAATTGGTTGGTTAATTATTATTCTTAATCTGTTAACTTATATGTATACCTCTAAAATGTAAGATCCAAAATAAATAAAATTGATTTTTTGAAATCCAAAATGTTTATTAAATGTAAAAAACAAACTTCATGATTAAATCCTCATGCAGAATTGGATATCTTGAATTCACATGAGATTGTTGAGGACTTCTTTGAGTAATATTTTGTTTGAATCTTTAGTTCTTCTTGTGTTTGAGGAATGTGTCATTATCAAGTTCTTCGTATGTTGCATAGAGTTCATCCATTGTATTCATAACGATTGGGCCTCCCCAAGCAACTGGTTCGTGGAGAGATGGAGCGCTTAATACGATCATTCTGACGCCATTGTTGCCAGCTTTGATGGAAAGCTTGTCTCCCTTTGTGAAAAGAACTGCCTGCTTCTCTGCAACTGGAGAACCTTTATGATCTCCAGAAAAGTCAGCAGATCCTTCAAATAAGTAAGCGAAAAGATTGTAATTTGGATCAGTATCTAATTCGAATTCGGCGTTTGGATTTAATTTGATATCGAAGTAATTTGCCTGAACGTATTTTGGTTTGAAAGCGCCAGTAACATTGCCAAACTTTCCTGCAATGATCTTGAGTTCTCCGCCTGGAATTTGGACTACTGGCATATCGTTCTTCTTTATATCTCCATAGGCTGGATCTACCATTTTGTTAACTTTTGGAAGATTGAGCCAAATTTGGGCACCAAGCATACGTGGAGCTGCTGCTGGCATTTCCTGATGAACAATTCCGCTACCAGCTGTCATCCATTGTGCTTCTCCACCATGAATTACACCTTTGTTGCCAAGTGAGTCTTGGTGTTCTATCTCGCCTTCAATTAGGTATGTAATTGTTTCCATGCCACGGTGTGGATGCATTGGAAATCCTGCCAGGTAATCACGTGGATTTGTAGAATCGAAAGCATCAAGCATTAAAAATGGGTCATAGTCCTTTGTATCAGCGTTACCAATTACGCGGACGAGTGAGACATCAGCGCCATCGACTGTTCTGAATCTCTTCTTTATCTTGCTGATCTGACGAAGCATGATAAGTAAAAATGATATCATTTGAATACCGTGAAATACGTTCTCAAATATAGTTGCTCATTTCTCTCAAATTTTTCTGAATTGAATGGGAAAATTTTCGTAAAATTTGAAAGAGTAAAATCATAGTCTTCTTTCAATATTTTGTGAGTATTTTATCTATTGAATGATGAGTAAAATGTATATTGTTTTATTATGGTTAAAGTGAAGATTTTTTGAAAAATCGAAGAGGTTTCCTAAGAATCGAATCTTTTTTCAATTCGAAAAGCAGAGATATAGAGAATTGTCATCAATAAATATATTCCGCATGGTTTATATATATTGGAATCACTTGCCAAATCAATTATTGTAGAAATATCAAGAAAATCTAAAACCATATATCTTTCATGATCTATATGAAATCTCTCATTTTCATGCGGATGATATTAAGTTCTTTCATGTTTATTGACGAAAATAAACATTATTTTCATGAATTTTCATAAAATGGCATGCATTGAATCTAGTTATATTCATAAATCAAATTTCCATATGATTTAACAGTAATTTATTTATAATAGAGGCTTATATTTTCTAAAATTTAAATCAAAAATCTTCGATTTTGACAATCTGCATTGATCAGTACCATGACCGTAATATATTTTAGTTATATAAGCATATTCTACTTTGCATGGTCTTAAATCATTTGTTCTTCAATCAAGTTACGAAGAATGTCGAATTGTTCTGCCATATTCAAGATTTACTTTTATTTTCAAGTGAAAACTCAAAAATTAGAAGAATAGTTAAAAAGTAGCTCTTGTCGATGTCAAAATTTATGGATACAAATCTTGTGACTTTTCTTGTGGAATACTATGAGTCACTTCATAGCAATGCAAAGGAAATTGGAAACGCATATATAGACGGTGCTCGTCTCATTATTTTCCAGGGAATTGAACAACCAAAATCATACGTTTCTGATTATTCTCGATACATTCCATCTGGAAAGCGAAAGATTCTCAAATATTCTGGAAATACTATTGGTTCAAGACTCTTTGTCCATGTCCAAAGTGAAATTGAACAAACATCGAAAAAACTTATTCTGGATGAAGCTTTCTCCTGCGTTATAAGCGAAGTATCAATAATGATTTCATATCATACCATTCATATTAACCCATTACTAGAGCCAATTGCCGTTCTTCCACCACCAAAGCCAAAAATTATCACAGTTGTCAAACCAAAGCCTGTTGAAGTCAAGCCTGCTGTTGAAGTTGAACATCCAGATCTTCTTAATACAAGAAATAGCGCTATTGTTAGCAATCTTCCTTATAATACTCCGCCATCAGAATTTGTGGCCGTACTAGAGAAATTTGGACATATTGTGAGGTACTGTCAAACAAAAGGAAAACTGATTGCAGAATTTGAGAACATTAAATTTATGCACAAAGCTGTTGAATCCACATTCAAAGAATGGAACGGGAGAATGCCTAAAGTTTTTAGATGTCCACGTGAATTTGCTTGGCCATAAAAAATAAAATTTAAAAAAATAATAATAATTTTTTATTTTTCTAATCGAATAATATATCATTATTACTTAGTTGTGATAAGCATTCATAAATGAAATGAGTAAATTATCAAATTCGAATCACATGAAAAAAATATTTGATAATTCAAAAAAATAAAGCAGAACTAATATCGGTAATGTACATTTTATTTGTTTATTTATAAATGCATTTGGTTTTATTTATTGAAATGCAAAGTTATTGACTACAAAGAATATCTTTTCCTCGATCATATTTAAGATTCATCAATTGCTCCGTTTTCACGAAGAAGCTGAATCATTAGTCTCTGATTATTTTTAATGGCGCATTGAAGAGGTGTTTTTCCAGTGCTGTCTTTTGCATTGACATTAGCACCATGTTGAATAAGAAGCTGTACTTTTCGAATATCTGGATAATTTACTGCATAATGAAGAGGTGTATTATTATCAATATCTTGTGTATTGACATTTGCACCATAAGAAATAAGAATTTCAACTATTTTAAATGAACTATGTTTTGCAGCCAAACAGAGTGCTGTTTTTCCAGTGTTGTCTTTGGCTTCGATGTTTGCGCCATGTTGTATAAGGAGTTCTATCCAAATGGCTTTGAGCGCAATTGTTGAATAACGAATAAGTATTTTTCCAGCATTGTCTTTTGCTTCAAGATTTGCGCCAAGTGGAAAGCGAAGCTGAGCTACACATGAACATTCCATTTCTGCTATATAATGAAGAGGTGTTTTATTATCATTATCTTGTGTATTGATATTTGCACCATGAGAAATAAGAAATTCTGCTATTTCTACTAAATTTAATTCCGCAGCTATGGCAAGTGCTGTTTTTCCAGTTTTATCTTTTGCTTCAATATTTGCACCATTTTGAAGAAGAAGTTGAGCTACATCTGAATTATTCACCTGTGCTGAATAATGAAGAGGAGTTTGATTATCATTATCTTGTGAATTTACATCAGCACCCTCTGATAAAAGATATTCCAATAAATTTTCTGCTGCATGGCATTGTGTTGCATAATGTATTGGTGTTTTTCCATTAAGATCCTTTGCATTAATATCAAATCCAAGGGAAATAAAATATTTACAGAGATCTATACTGCCTTTATTTGCTGCAATGTGCAGAACTGAAAGTCCTTGTTTATCTAATTGTTTGATATTTGCTCCTTTTGTAACAAGAAGTTCGGTCATTTGTAACAATTTTGATTGTGCGGCAATATGTATTGGGAATTCTCCGCTTCTATTCTCCGAATTAATATTTGCTCCTGCTGAAATTAGATATTCCACTGTTTCAATGCTATTCCTAGATACAGCTAAATGGAGAGCTGAATTTCCATCTTCATCTCTTGAATCTATCTCTGCGCCGTTTAAAAGAAGGAATTCTGCAAACTCTTTATGATTTAGAAGAGATGCAAGGTGAAAAGGGATTTTATCTTCTTTATTTTTCGCATCTATTTCTGCACCACATGAAAGAAGGAATTTTGCTGCATCAATGGATTTTCTTGATGCTTCTGCACATATATGAAGAGGTGTATTACCATTTTTATTTCTTATATTTACATTAATTCCGTGTGAAACAAGATATAGGGTGTCCAAAGGTGTGTTTAGCACAAACCTGAATACTGCGAATAGAAATAAACAAGTTACATATATATAAAGTTTATTTAAATATAATCACCATTGGATTCAATCACGCGTTCGCAGCGATCGATCCAGGCTTGAAAGATACGCTTTAAATCATCATGAGAAAATTGCTCAAATTGCTCTCTTACAAAATTTTCAAGATCATCTGGACTCGCGAATTCGCGTCCTTCAGCTCTCTTTTTTAGCGTGCCGAATAAATAAAAGTCAGAGGGTGCAATATCAGGTGAATAAATTGGGTTTGGAACAACTTTGACATTGTTTTCCACCAAGTAATTCATTACCTTATGACTTTTGTGAACTCTTGAATTATCAAAATGAATTGCAAACTTTTGTTTTTGTTGTTTGGATTTCTCAAACTCATCAGAATTGATAATTTGAGTAAGAACATTGTCAATTAGATACTGAGCATTCATCGTATTAGGTTTTTGAAGAATATCAATTGCGATGATGCCATTCACGCCCCAAAAAACCGACAACATCATCATTGGTGTGTCAATTTTTTTCTTCGGGAATGTTTGCGGATTTTCATCCTTCGGGATCCACATGATTTTGGCTTCTGTTGCATATTGAAACCAAGACTCGTCCCCTGTTACTAAAAAGCGAAACTTCTTGGATTGATACGCACCCAATATAGAGAGGAGCTCTTTCGAAGATTGGACTCTAGATTTTTTTTGAACTGAATTAAGGTTGTGCGGAACCCAACGTGTATACGCTAGTTTGTAGTTCAAATAATTGTGCAGATAATAACTGACTGTTGTACGTGGTATCTTTGTCATCTCCTCTATCCTTCTGAGTGATGCTCTTGGGTCTTCATCTAGCGCTTGAAGAATTGCTTTGATTTTTCTTTGATCCGGCGATTTTTTGTCAATTTTTATGATGGGCGCCTTTTTGTTCATGAAGTGATACATCCTAACATGATACGTTACAGTGGAATAGCTAGGAGCATCCATACCGAAGCATTTTACCAATGTCTCGTAGATTTTTTTACAGTCTTTGCATTTTTTTGCAAGAGCGAGGATGTTTTCTTTATGATTCATTAAAAAAATGAAAAAAATCCCGCCAAAATTTCCCGCGAAACCGCCTCTTGTCTCAAAATTCATTTTATATCCCGGCATGGCGCCAAAATACAACTTACTCATCATATACATATATTCATATTTTTTATTATATATTTATAATCAGCATATATCTCCTTTAATAGTCTCATATAGAGCGCTGTGCTAAACGCACCTTTGGACACCCTATATTTCATAATATCGATTCTATTATTCCATGCTGCTCTATGAAGTACAGAATCTCCATTCCTATTTGTTACTGTGATATCTGCATGATTGGATATAAGAATATCGAACATTTGTTTGCTCACATAATTGCATGAATTATGAAGAGCTGTTTCTCCATCACTACTTTTTGCATTAATGTCCGCACCAAGTGAGATTAAATATTCAACAAGGTTAGGCATGAAGAAAAGAGGAGAATAAATAAAACAATGGTTGAGATTTTGTGTCATATCAAGGTATGCAAAAAATGCTGGAATATTATGATAGAAAGCTAATTCGAATAAATCAACACTAAGATATATATTTTCATTCAGCAAAAATGTAACAAAATCAATATTATGTGAAATAATTGCAAATGTTAGGCATCTTTGGTTTGATTTCTTTAGCTTCAAGCATTCGCCCATTATGTCAGGATTTCCGCCCAAAAATGATAATTCAAGGCATGTAGTAGTAATTTGTGCTTTTAACTCTTGATATAGGTATTTAAAGCAACTTACAGCACCATGATAACAACATAATTCTAATAGCGTTAATCCGTCACGGTAATATGGATATAAATCACTTTTGAAAAGTTGATCTACTTCAAAACCAGGTGTTTCTGTGAATGAAATTAATGATTTTATGTCATCATCCATAATTGCTCTATGAATTGTGTTTTCTGCATGAATATCAATCGTGTAATTTTTTTCTTTGTATGATTTGAATAGTGCTTGGTTGACTGCGCCTACTGGCAATCCATAATCTTGATAAAAGAAATAATATAAAACAGGAGAAATGTATGGTTCTGGATTGATTTGAAACTCTTCATAAACAATCTTTAACAATTTCATGTATGATCGCAAAAATCTGTTATTATATTTAAAAGCATTCGTAACAAGGAAATATACATTAACTGGAGTACAAATTTCTGTGTCAAGTAAGCGCTTTTTGAAATTTTGATAAATTTCTTGGATTTCTTCATCTTTAGTTACTTTTAGGCGAAATATTGGAGTAAAAATATCATCATAATCTTTGTACTTTTTCATGAGCTCTTCATAACTCATTCTCGAGTCCTTGTTCTTAAACATTTTTAAGAAAAATGATTTTTCAATGGATTTTTTCTCAAAATTTTCAATGTCACTTTTTGTATTATTTTTCCATGTATATATAATAATACTAGATTTACTATTAAAAATTCTTATATTTTCTTTGACATTTTTCCAATAAAATTTCTCATTGAATTTCTTTTTCCAACATAAAATATGAATAAGCATCATAATGTTATAATTATATGAATATGAAATCTCTCAAATTCTCAAAAAAAAAGCATTTTTTTGATTTCGTAATACAAACAAAATACAAATAAATATTTAATATAACTTTGGAACAGCAGAGTTAAATGACTGTTTGAGGAAAGGAGTGTCAAGATTGTATTGACCAGGACCAAGTCCTGTTTTCTTTGAGTTTTTCCTGAATCGATCCGACCTTGAGATAGAGTATCTCGGTCCTTTCATGTCCCTGTTGATCGTATATCCTTCTGGAGAAGGAGCATCTGTCATTGTTGTCTTTATCCAGTCGCCAGTGTTGTCATACCTCGTAGCGAATATCCTTGTTTCTCTTTCTTCAACAGGGAAGTCAAGATCATACTCACCTGGCCCTGGTACATCATTAGAATCTGAACCCATTCGAATTTCCTTGCTTTGGAAGGCAGGGCTCTTCTGAGGTTTCTGTTTGTTAGGATCTGGTATATTGTAGTCGCCTGGAGAGGGTCCTTCTTGGCCTGGAAATAATTCTTTGTTAGGAGCACGATTTTGAAGGACAGATGCTGGGCCACGTGACTTAGGTTTAATATTCTGAGGGGTATATGCGCCTGGTCCTGGTACATCTGTGCTTGGATTGTCAAATCTGACGGAAGTAGAACCAAATACGACTTCTCGTTCACCAAGATCTGTTTTTTGAAGAGTATGTTGTGGTTCTTGATTGATAGTATATGCTCCTGGTCCAGGAGTATCTGATAATGAAGTATATGAATCTCGAGCAACTTTTGTACGGAAAATAGGGGATTGAGAACGCGGAATTTTAGTTGTAAAGTAGAGACCGATACTTTGATTGATTTCTGGGGTTTTAGAATTGCTTTTATTTTCTCCTTTGATTTTAATCGGAATTTTATAGTTTACATCAGCTGGAGAGTATTGGGCAGGTGCAGGGGTGTTTGCTCTTTTAGTCATGAAGATATTGTGGTTTCTTTTGCTTGCATTGATTGTTGAAGGTCGAATTTGTGATTGTGTGGCAGTTTCATATGTACCTGGACCAATATCTGCTTCCGTTCGCTTCGGTGCGTTACGTCTAACTAATCTACCTTGTTCATCAAGATAATTTGCGTTATCTGGTATGTGAGGTTGATATTTTCTTTGTCTTGGATGATGTACTTGCGAATATATTGTCTGCTTCTTGCCCCATTCCTGTTGGCGTGAGTATTCTGCAGGAGATGGATTTGTTGAATCAACTGAATAAACGTCTCTTCGAACTCTTGATTTAAAGAAAGAACTGACAGGTCGAGATTGCGTTGTAGTCGGTTCTATGTTGTATGCACCTGGTCCTGGTGTCACTAGATCAGGTCTATTGTAAAAATCTCTACTTTGAGGTTGAGAAATCTTACGAACTGTTCGAATTTTAGAAAAATTTGTTGATGTATTGTAGCTGCCTGGACCAACATTAACAGGCGTAGTTCTTGATTCAAGAGAGATCTTTCGAAACGCCGATTGGGACCAAGTCATTGAATGTTCGTTATTTTGTTTTTTGATAGGTACTTCGCATTTTCATGGAGAAATAGCTTTAATTTTAGCATTGTTTAATAAATTTCATGTAGACTTGAGAATTTTGCCATAAAAGAATTTTCATCAAAGTAAAATAAAGCATTTAAGCCTTGAAATATATCAAACAGTATTTTGCCGGTAGAATATAATTTAACAAATGATGCAAACTCAATAAATATCTGAATATTGAAATGGAAATCGAATTTGTTTGAAAGAACTAATTTTTAGTATAAGAATAAGCATTTTCTTGTCATATAAATTCCATAGCCAACTTGATTTAGTTATTTCATAGAGAAATCACAAAAAATATCTTTTTCTCTAAATTTATTTCTTTTGTAATATTGATTCTTGTGTTGAAAAAGAGAAAAAAATTACATATTTAAACTCTAATACTATATACAACTTTTAAATAACATAAGATGAAATATTATTAGGGGATGAAGGTTCAGATGATCTGCTTGATTTTGGTCTAAGCGGAGGAATGAGCTCATCTATTGGGCAGTCAAATAAATTCTTGCCAAATAGAATATCAACGTGAGCAATAGTTGGAAGAGGAATGGTTTCTTCAACTTTGGGGAGTGAATTCTGTTGGCCAACGAAATAATTCATGACTGATGGTGGTGACTGTGGTGGTGGTGAGTCAATTTCTGGCTTGGCCTTGAGGGATGGTTTCCTCTTTGAAATCTGATAGTATCTGTAGCGGCATTGTACATCAGATCTGGTTCCAAGGCGCTTAGCAACATTGGCCCAGGAGTGTTCGCCAAGTTCAGCAACTAAATCAACTAATTGCTGCTCTTCTTCAGCACCCCATGGGAGTTTAGTAATTTTTGGGTCCAAAGCACGGCCCCAGCGCTGTGAGCATTGGGATCTAGACCTGTCTCCACCAACAAATTGAGAAATAGACTTCCAATCGCCAAGACCAAACTTATGGATGGCAGCCAAGAGGAGTATATCCTCTTCGGGGCGCCACATGCGGCAGCGACGATGGTCAATGTTCCTGGTCTCGGTTGGTTCACCGATATCTGGCATATGATAGTCAAAAGCGTGGAGAACTTTTGAAATCATAGTAGCAGGAACAATATTATGGGCATTGAATGAGAGGATTTGGCAGCATTCTTCGTAGGAAATCTTGCGGTTGATCTGATCACAGATCGCTTTTTCGCAAATTGCCATAGCATTAGGAGCTGTGCAGTAGGCTTCGGCTTCTAATGAGGCATAAGCAACACTTGCGAGTGGGCAAGAGTCTTTTCCTTTAGCAATATAGCAACTTTTAGTCCTAAGCATAATAATGAGAATTTGTGATAATTTGACACTCTCTGAAAATAGTTTATTAGGTCAATTTTGACCTAGCATATCGTCCAAAATTGACCTTGTCAAATTTGAAATTGACCTTGGCAAAAAATTGTGAACCATTCAATACATTTGAAAAACGAATTACGACGTATATGCAAGAGATTAAATTCCACTTGAGATCAGATCTTCATTGCGAAATTCTAATTACCTGATCAAAAATAATGACGTAGAGAACCTAAAAAAAATTAAAAATGCGAATCATCTTGAAATTCATATTAAGGAACTTAAATAGTTGAGGATCATTATATTTAGATCAAAATTTAATGAAAAGGAGATTTATTTATAAATTATGCACTTACTATAAATGAATAGTTTTTAATGTTTTCATCGTTTGTCCCAAATTAGATTTGATAAATGTAAACTTTTCAAAACCGTTGTATTTCTTATGAAATATGCTGATCATAATTTTTCGAGATAATACAAGAAACCGATTTTAATAAGTGAACATGACGCTAATCCTTCATCAGATTGAATCTGAAAATTGAATTTATTTATCATATCAGAATAAAATTACATGGTTGGTTTAATTATCATTAGCAACCCAATTTCTTTAAATTTTAGGTGTAAAATAATAAACGTCAATTTTGTTTGATACTCAATTTTAATTTTGATCTGTAATTAGTAAAAATCATTTATTAATATATAATGATCCGATTGGTATTCAAATTAAAAATTTTCAAAAAACATTTCGAAATTTGGATCTGATTGTGATAGCACAACTTTTCTTATTTAACCTTCGCTATTCCCGTTTAAACTAATGAAAAACGATTCATGTAATTGATCGTGATTGTTAGGATCATATTGAAACATTGAATTAATAAAAAATGTTAGCTTGTGGACTTCTATCGATTGAAAATTTTCCCAAAACTCATGTAAGCAAAAGTAATTGTAAAATTTAGTCTCTTTTCGTGACGGGGCAGAAATTTTGTTGTTTTTTAGGATAACACAATCTTAAATATGAATGGTCGAACTACCTCATCCACTCTTATCCGAAAATTGAAACAATTCAACATTTTACAATGGCCCGATTATAAGATGCAGAGCTGTTGTTGAACACTTGTAAACAAAATATTATCTCATTATTAAAGAATTATTCACTCGGGTGGGAATTCGAAATGTAAATTTTGCAATACAGATGAGAAAATCGAAATTTTACTCACAACAAATTAAATATTCAAATAAAACATAAAAATATTCTTAAAACTCGTATCCAAGATTTGTCAGACATGAAATTACGTGTTTGGCATAGCTGCACTTGAACAAAAAGTTGTAATTATCATATGTTACCAAGTAAATAATGTTCTGCTGGCTTTCTGTACCAAACTCTATGATTCTTTGGATAACATAATTTCCAAATTGGTCGGAAACCATTTCTTTGATTCTTGGCCTGTTATAGTTCCCTTCAGGACCTATAATCTCTGTAAATATCATATTCTGTTGTTGCGGATTTGCCTTCCTTATGCATTTTTCTATGACATTCGATGCAAATTTATGCATGGAAAACTCATAGAAGTGCCCTGTGAATGCATCAATGAGAGCTTGGATGTGTTCTGGTGTTCCGCTATTCAAAATGTTCTGAACAACGTAGTTTCCGAACTGGTTTGTCGCTAAAGTTTCCGCGCGACATAAAACTTCATCGACAAGAGGTATTAATTCTTGTATAGGAAGACGATCAAAGAGCTGTTGAATAACTCTGCAGCCCCAGTTGTCAACAACAAGATCGTAAACGTGTGTTTTGATTTTATTGATAATATCTGGAACTCTTTGCGGGATTTTGATAATAAAACGTTGGGCAATGTGATTTCCGTTTTGGCTACTGCATAATTCTACAAACCTGGGAAGTAATGCTAAGAAAATTGGATCAATATTACTAGGTGAAGTTGTAGACTCTATAAATTTCTGTAAAACGCGACATCCGTTTGGATGATCGACTATTCTTTGAACATCTTCCATGAAAAATGCAAGCATCCTTGTCTGTTGTTCCTCATTAAGATATTCACAAAGTTTCTGTATAAGAAAGTTTGCTGCTCCATCGCATACAAGATCTCCCATATGCGGATATAATACGTTGAATATTGTATCTCTTTCAGCTGGTGTTGCATGATCAATTTGTTCTTGAAGCATAATGCAATCTTGTCTGTCTTTTGCCATTTTTACGTACTGTGATGATTGTTGGCTGTAAAATGGAGATCCAACAACGGTTCCCGGAGGCTGAGGTAAAAATGTATCGATTATCTGTGAGATTCTTGCAGGAGTTGTTTTCTCCCCTGTTATAGATTCCCATAGACTTACTGATAATAAATTGCAACATTGGTATTTAGGAATTTCTGGAGTCGGTCGAGTAATTTTTGGAGCATACTTATTTAATGATGCTGGTGATATTTGGGCTGAGACACTCCGATTTATTCGGTGTGCCGAATCTTCATTCATTGGTTTGTTTCAGTAGAAATGAATGTAAAAAAATAATAGTATATTTTTGCCATGTAAAATTCAAATTTATTATGTGTCAAAATTATTTTTATTCGTGTGATTTGATGATAAATATGCATTGTAGAGAGTGTATTTAAAATGAAGAATTTTATCGAGATTTTTACGTTACAAAATCTTCAATGACTTCATTAGGAGCTCGACCTTCAAAAACAACAGCATCTGGATTATCAAAAGAAACAGACGAGTTTCTTTCAAAGCTAATGAAGAAGAATGGAATGTCCCAAAGAAAACAAAAAGAAATTAAACAACAATTATCCATGGGTGGAGCACTTCCTCCTCCAGAAAAACCAAAGCCATATAGAGTAGAAACTAAGCCAAAGCCAGAACAGAAAGTATTTACAATGGCTCGCGTAGGTCAGAGACCATTAGTCAAACAAGAACAAACAATTCTCGATGAAACTAATAATTACGAACCTGTAGTCATGCCATCACAGCCTATCGGCCCATCTGCAGAAGAAAAGCGCAAAGAATTGGCAACTAAAATGTATGGTATTGATGAAGAAGCAGAAAGACAGAAAGCTCTTGAAGCATTGGCTAATGCGCCATACCAACCTGCATTTACCATGGAAGATCAGATTATTCAAGAAGTTCAGGAAAGGACAGACTATCTCGAACAGATGCATGAGATGGGTATTCATGATCATGATGGTGAAACATTAAGACAAATTGAAGTAAGATTAGAAGAATTGAAGAAGAATCGCGCATCCAAATAAATTTTTGTATCTATATCTATAAAATTATAATTATGTTAATATAATTCAATTATTTTGTGGCTCATACACCTTCATTATCTTTCATCTCCTCCAAAATACTGAGATTCTATCTCAATTCGATTCTAATGATAAATTTTCAAGCATAATCTATTGTGTAATACTTTACATAACGAAATATATTAGATGATTAGATATCTTTAGTTCTATGCATTATCAATTATCATAAAAAATTTATTAAACTGATAATACTGAAAAAGGATAAGAGGAGTTCATACATGGAAGAATTGAATATGATTTGTCTTATTGAATGTGTTTGGTTTAAAGTTAATAAAATTTATCTTTTTATAAAACATAAAAAAGCAATTAGAATTTTCATATTGAAAAGAATTAATACAAATACTTTATAACACATCTATTGAAAACGAAAACATAAAAAAAATAAAATTATTTTTGAATATAAGTGACTTCTTTCTCGTCCAAGTACTTTTTCGTCTCATCAATCGTCTCAAAGCAAAGAATATCCATATAGTCGTTCAGTGTCATGTTCCTAAATCCTTTCTTCGCTTTCAAAAGCGCCTCATATCTTACACTCGGCAAAGACGTCGTTAGAACGTTTTTCATCATGGGAGTTGCTGTCTTATAAAGCCTGAAATATGTAACATAGTCACCGCCTGAAATCGCCCTCCAGATTTTTAGAGCAAAAGTGGCACTGTCACTTTTTAGGATTTCGAGATTGAGACGAGGGATGAAAGTGTATAAATCGAACGAGTCCTGGAACCTTACCAAGTAAATAATCTTGTAGCCGTCGATCTCAGCAATATTCTCCGTCTTTCCAAGCCCTTCATTGTACAATTGTTCAAGAGGAGTTAAGCATTGATTGAAATTGTCCCAATCAAAGTTTTCTATGGCCAATTTAAGTGATGTTTCATATACCAAAACAGCAAAATCGTCTTCGATATGTTGAACTGTTAAATCCTGACGGATTGAGCGCATTTGGTCCCTAATATACTGATAGTCACCTGTTCTACGGAATTTATCAAGGCAGAAATCAAGTGATTTCTCCAAGATATTATGTGGTCGGATATTTTCTGGGTCTGGTTCGCCTGTAAGACGGAGATATGGCTTCTCGAGGGCTGTGCTTGTACCAACTATTCTGTTATACTCTATAAGATCTTCAAATGACATAGAATGAGTAACATCTCGGGGTTTCGACTTCTGTGTGTTAGAAATTAAGTTTGTATTTGTTTTGTTATCGTTCTTTTTCTCTAAACCTTTGAATATTTTGTTATTTGACAACGTCTTTAAGTCCATATCCAGCAAACTTTCAATTAGCGGTGATTTATTAGATTTATTGGATTTATTTTCTGTTTTTTGTTCTTCTTGTTTCTTTTTATTCTTCTTTTTGTCTTTCTTTTTCTTCTTTGATGATATTTCTTGGATATCAAGTTGAATTTCATCAATAACTTCTTGTATTTCGTCCTCCTGTGATTTGTTCTTGTTCTTTTGCTTGTTTTGTGCTGCCTTTGCTTGTTTTTCTAATAATTTTTCTTTTTTAGATTTCTTAGCTTTGTTTACTGTAGGATTAACATTCTCTTGTGTGTTGTTGTCTGAATCATCGGTATCTTTTAAGATTTCGAATTTATTAACGGATAATAATTTTTGAGCTGGAGAAATTGAAGCTTTAAATGGTGTATTATCCTTTCCTTCCTTTGCTTGTTGATCTTCGTTTGATTTTAATATTGTTGACGATTTAAATGCAAGAGTTTCTGTAGGTTTAACTAAATGAGCCCATCCAGATGAAATTTGAGCCTTAGATTTAATAGAAGTAATGGTTTTTTCATTTTGCCAGTCATGAGAAAGAAGAGTTCCTCGAATTGATGCATCAGCAATTTTTTGCACAAGTTGATTTGATACATAAGTCTTTTCATCATCATTATCGCATTGTACAAAGCATCGCTGAATGTATCCTTTCAAGTCATCCGAATATTTATCATAAAATTTTACTTTTTCTTTAAAAAAAGCCGGAACATTGTCTTCTGGAAGGGCGTTGCTTTTCTTTGGTACCTGCTTTGGCTGAAGACCGAAAATACTTGCTATTTTGTTCAATTTTCTTTGATTTTTGTTCATTTATAAAATCTTCTGTCACTTTTTATCGATCGGAGGCACAGAATTTTGTTTCAGCAAATGAACATAAAAAATAAATCAATTATGATCAAGAAATCTGGACACATTCGATAAATTGGATAAAATGAGAAAATCATAGATATTTGAAACACAATCTGATTGAATTGTATCTAAACTCATCATTTTCTTCAAATCTTTTAAATGAAATTTTGTTATGAAGAGAATTATAGTAATGGAACTAGATATAATTGGATTTTCTACATCAAATTGAAATCTCTAGGAATTCTCATGCACAAGAACCTCACTTCAGTATTAAAGAAATTACTTAATTTCTTTTGCCTAGTTATAATGATGCCGAATACTGATACAATCAAAATCAGAAATTCAAAAAATCTGAAATGTCGGGAGAATGAAATTAATTCAAAATAATTAACACACACTCGATGTGAGAAATAAAAATATAAAATTAATCAGATCAGAAAAATGAATGGCGCAATCCCGATGAATGGAGTTTCAGACAGCTTATTTGATTGTTGTCTGCAAAACGACAATAAGATAGTTCAAGCCATTTCATTGGCATTTGATCGAATGTTCCAATTTGATTGCGTTCTTACTGTCGATTATTTGATTCTTATTATTTTCCCAATTCTATTCAAAATATACGGATTTGGTGTTCAACAGCGTTTGAGAAACTTCTACGATACTGCCAGATTGATATTTATCGAATTTATTTTCTTATGTTCATTTTCAGTTAGTTTAACTACAATTATTCACTTATTCATCAAACAGCCAATGGCATGCGTTACATGGGATGGAAGAACTATTGCTCCTGCTTTTAATGGATCAAGATCACCAAATCATGAAATTATTATCATTATGATCTTAGGACTTGGTGTTTGGTTCTTAAAAGTAGGCTATGACAAAGTCAGAAAACTTATTACAATTGTCGTAATCGCAGTTGAATGCGTATCTACTGTTTTTGCCGGTTGTGCTTCGATTTCACAAGCTTTGATTTCAGTTGCATTCGGTTTTTGGGTTGTATTTCTCTTCAAATTTATACCTCCAATAGGAATTCCTATATTAGGCGTCTTTACAATAATAATTTCGATAACTCTCTTTATCTTTACGTACAAACACTACATTTGGAATGCTCTAATGCTCAGACAGTCCATGCATCTCTGTGTTCGAGGATTTATCTCTTTGGTCATTTCAATTTGTTTAGAACTCAGATTTGGATTCGGAAGAGAAGATTTTGACTGGATGAAAATATCGTGGGGATCACACTGGAGCAATCAGTCTACAGAAGATGACGATGAAGTCGTTATTCCTTCGATGATTAAAGAAAATATTCGCGATGATTTTGGAAAACTACTTAAAAACGATTTAATTGACTCTGTCATCGCTTTTATTGTATTCCTGCTTGGAAATATGGGACTTTGTTTCGCAGATTCTACTTTTGCTTTTATGATCGAATGATTTACTGTATTTATCATTCGAACTTCATTTATGTTGTATAAATTGATTTGTTTGATACTATGTTTGATGTTTTATATATTTTTTTCTCTATTTGTTCATTAAATTTAGTTAAATTAATAATATTAATGTGAAATTTATCTATCACTGTAACTGTATGATGGAATGATGATATGATATGTACTTCAAATTGTTTAATTTCTTTTTTGTATGAAGATTCATCTTAAATATTGTCGAATCAGTAATAGATTTCAAGCATATATTTATAATTGCTTGATTTAAGTATAATCATTGGTATTTTTCTATCAGATAATGGATATATATGAAGATATACAATTATTCACATGAAAACAAAATATTTTGGAGATTTTTCAGTTAAAATATATTTTATGATCAAAATATAACAAAATATATTTTCCAAATTTTTTCCATTTTCTGAATTTTGTTATGAAATTCTACATCTTTTATAAATATTTTAAAATTTTCAAAAAATTTATGGAAAAAAACTCCATATAAACAAGCGAGTATAATCTAATTTATACATCATATTAAGAGAATCTCAACTAATTTTGATAAAAATGAAAGGTATTTTTAAAATTACTTCTTATCTCAAGATATGTTAGGGATGGAACAAGGTTACTGATGAAACTAATCATATATAAATATCACAAAATCAAAATATTAATGCTATATGTGCTTTAAACACTAACATTGATAGGATTGAGTTCAAATTAATGTCAATAATGCTTCATTCTTGGTGAATCAACCTCATTATCATCAACAAACTTCAAATACCTTAATATTGCATATAAATGGCTTTGTAATTACATTTTTATTTCATTTTACCAACCCAACAAAATTTTAACAAAAGTAACAATATTCACGCTCAAAATGACTGAGCAAGTTCCTTCAAATCCAACTCCATCTTCACCAAAGCCAGAACAAACACCACAATCACATGTTATCAGCAAGATCAGGAAAGAGCGTGTTTCTAACAATGAGCTTGAATATCTTGTTTTATACGAAGGATCTGATGATAAAAATGGAACATGGGTCAAAGCTTCCACTGTTACAGATCCAAAGCTTCTTGCAGCCTTTGAGAAGTTAAAGGTTCAGCGTGAAAAGCAGAAGCAACACCGTCTTGAGAAAAAAGCTGAAAAAGAAAAAGAGGCAAGCGAGAAACAAGCTCAAGAAGAAGGTCAAGAGCATAAACCAGAAGAATCTAAATTGGTTCAGGCAAAGCTTGTCCTTCCTCCTGCAAACCAACAAGCACCACAACCCGGATTACGACCAACTGTTCCTTCCTTCCTTAAAAAAAAAGTCAAACCTAAATTAGAAGCAATATACGGCATAGAGAGTGTATCAAATAAGGAAATCATCTTCCTTATCAAAAAAGTTGATGGTCCGATCGAAAGAAAGCCATTGTCAGAGCTCAAAAGCGAATATCCTTTCGAACTAATCGATTTCTTAACCAAAAACATCGAATTAACAAAGGAAGAATAAGTTTTCTTCAAAATACCAAACGACATTTCCTTTTCTCCCCATGATAATGCAATTTATTCGTAATTATACTATTGTAAATAACTGCCATTCTTGATACTTCTCTCTTTCAACTTCGACGTTACATTTATTACTTTTTTTATTACATTTAAAGAGTTTATGTTTTGTGATTGATTATGTTTTATTTGAACTGATCCGAGTGTAATTATTGTAAAATTGGTCAGTCTTTATCAAAATAATGAAATGATAGAATTGATTTCATAACTTAAAGATTAGTATTGAGATGGTACAATCATATACAAGCAAATAATAGTATGAAATCCTTAAGCACCTCAAAACAACCATTTTGAAAACAAATAAAAATTATTCCGTGTAAATTATACAATTTAATACAAAAATTCTATAAGGACGGGCAATTTTTTTGATTCGTTTCAATTTTTTTTTCAAATTCAACTTGAGAATTTCATGAGTAAAATAGATAAAGATCTCAAGTTTGATATTAATGATATTTCAGAGCCATCACAAAGCAATGCTGGCGATGAGTATGTTCAGCAATTAGAACTTCAATTACAAGATTATAACAAAATTCGAACAGAAATCAACGAATTAAAAGATCAAAACCAGCACCTTACGGAACAGAATTCCATTCTACAAGGCAAGATCGAATGGATAACTCAAGATTACGAAACCAAAATCAAAACAATTCAAAGTGTTACTTCGAATCAGTTAGAATCTAAAAACAATATGATTACAAAACTGAATTCGGAAATCAAATCAATCGAAGATACTTTTACTGAAAAATTAAAACAATCAAATCTCCAAAACAACGAAATCAAGAGGTCTCTTGACCAAAAGGAGAATTCGATTACTAAGTTCCAAGATAAAATGCAAAACAACCAATTTAATTCATTAGATGAAATTTCAAATTTCATCGAAACAAAATTCAATGAAATGCAAAACGAGATGAATAAAATGAGTAAACGCGAGCAAAGTGTACCAATCAGCGACTTCAAAAAGCTAAGTAATGAGTACCAACAGACAAAATCAAAATTATCTTCAACAATCTCCGATTTAAACGCTCAATTGGCAGCTGCAAACGACAAAATATCAGAGTTTGATGCACAACTCGACGAAATACAGAAGAAATCATTAGCAGATGAGTTAAATTACACAAAAGAAATCACATCTGTTAAAAATGAGAGGGATAAGCTCAAATTGGAACTCGATTCATTAACAGAGAAGCTCAAAGCCAACCAAGCAGATTTAGATGCTGCAACAATCGAACAAACCAAAAAAGATTCAGAAATTTCAAAACTTTCTGCCCAAAACACCGAAAATGACAACATAATACAGAAAGCAAAGACCAAGATCAGCAAGTTACAAGCTGCTTTGTCCGATTTGAAGCAGGAAAATGATACAAAAGAACAACAAATATCAGAAATGGCCGAAGACATTGAAATCAGACAAACGATCATTGACAGTCTTACTTCCGAAAAGGAGACACTCTCAAATTACATAGACGAATTGAATGAAAAAGTTCAACAAAAAGAAGAACAAAATTCGAACTTAAACAACGCCATTGCTGAGAAACAACAAAAGAATGAAGCATTGGAGAAAGAATTACAAGCATCTAAGAACTCCATTTCGAATTTGGCCAAAGAAAAATCAAATCTTACAAATACAATCAATGATTTGAAGTCTAAGCTTGACCAAAAGGCGAAAGATGCACAAGGATTGAGCAGCCAAATCAAATCTCTTCAAAATGATTTAGTTCAATTGAAGAATGAAAATCAAAATCAAATTGCAAAGATAAAACTCGAGCATGCAGCAATTTCAGATGATATGAACAAGAAGATGCATGTTCCTTTATCTGCATTTGAGATTATTGGCGCTCCAAGAGATTTAATTGCAAAACTTCATGAAATTGGCTCGAATCAGACAATGCAGATACCAGCCAAGGTCACTGCATCATTGACTTCTTTATATGACTACATGAAACGCCAAAAGAACGATCAAAGTGAATCTCAGATTTCATTACTCAACGAAAAAGTTGGTGGATACAGTAATTTGATCAATCTCCTTTCGCAGATTAAGCCTGATGATAAGAATATCAGTCAAGAAGACCTCGCTTCCGATGAAACTGCGCAAAAACAATTTGTTCAATCCATTAAAACAGCTTTGGACGAATTTCCAAAACTTCATGCGGAAAAACAGAAGATAGAACAAGCAATGAGCGACATAATGAAAGCTGCAAATGCAAAGAAGCCTGCTGATATAGTTACAGCTCTCAATGATGCGAATAAGTCCGTCCAAGACCTTTCTAATTTCATTGAAAAACTCCATGAAAAGAACAAGAAATTGAAAAGTGACATCGGTGAACTTCACTCCGCTAATTCAGAGCTAAACGATCAAATTTCAAAGAAATCCGAACAAATCGATGAATTGAAGAACAACGTCAATGATATGGTTGACGAAATACATAAGAAGAACATAGAGATCGAGAAGTTAAACGGAGAGATCGAAAACCAGAAAAATAATTTCGAAATCAAATTTAAGAACTCAATAGAGAAGGTTAACAACGACAACCTCGAAAAAGCCAAGAAGCTGTTACAGGAGATAGAGAATCTCAAGGCAGAAGGCCAAGAAAGAGAGAATTTGTTGAAACAAGTTTCAGATAAGCTCGAGAAGTACAAATTGGACCGAAAGAGACTGAAGACCATGATAAGAGACAGAGACAACCAATTGGCCGACGTTCAGAACAAAGTTGAACAAGAATTTGATGCGAAATCTCAAGCAGAACGCGAAGGAGCCATGGCACAGCTTAATGATCTCAAGAAGGTATACGAAGGTGTTCTACAAGAATTGAAGAAGAAGAATACAGATCTCTTGGCCGAAAACGAGAATCTCCAAAATTCAATTAAAAAAGTTTCACAAAAACTCGAAGAAAACCAGTCAACGAGTCAAAGTCTTGAAGACAAACTTGTCTATGCAGGCAATGCATTCGAGCAATTGAAGAAGAAGTACATTGAACTGAAGAAAAACTCAGAAATGAGAGAAAAAACACAAAAAATGTTGATTACAAACGAAACGAACAACAAACTGCAGAATATGAAGGCCCGATATGAAATTGAGTCTAGGAAGATCTACAGTGACATCGTGATGCAGCTGATGATGTTTTATGACACAAACGAACTCCCAAGTTACGATGTAGTGATGAAAGTCGTTTCCAAAGCAAAGGAAGCAATAAATAGACTCACGGCTGAGTCAAAGGCAATCAGAGGAATGCTTGGAATAACTGAAAATGAAAGCCTTGAAAATGCTATTCACAACATTTTGTCAAAATACAATTTTTAAATGTTAAATCTTATAATTTATAATATTTTCATGAGTTTTTACTATAATAACACATATATCTTTAATGTATGAAGAAAGTTTCTAAAGTACTTATTTGCTATGCTCAATGTACAATTCATTAATTGATTGATAAAAAATTCATGAGTTTTATCTATTTCCAATTCATACATATATATTATTTTGTGTGGAAATTTAATGGACTAATCATATTTTGTATAAAAACGAAGTAAATTCATATTTTGGATAAAATTTTTATAAGAGTTATTCTAATTCTTCTTCAGATTAAGAATTACTCAATAATTAATGCTTTTGACATTGGGCTTTCTCTTATGTGGCTTCATTTGAATAAAAGGTATCAGTCCATAATAATTTATTGTATTTTGTATTTCAGCAATGATGCATATTGAATTTCTAATGTAGTGTAATCATATGTTATTGATATCTATTACTGACATTCTATTTGAGATTTAAATTCATTTCTATGTGAAGTAATATCAATTGGGAAAGATAAGTCTATAATAAAAACATGCAATTACCGGATTTATTGTATCGAATTTCTTCAATCTTCTGATATAAGTGTCAAGATGAATAATGCCTAACAATAAACAGTTATTCTTCTGTACTGATGCTATAATTATATCACAGAGACTCTACACTTCAGCACTCTCTCGAACTCCCATGGTTGCTATGGAGCGATTTGCTCAAATTTGCCAATATTGGCATTACAGAGAGTTCGAAATAAAATTCTTATTGTCATTAACTAATCCAATTCATTTCTTCAAAAAACAATGCAAAATTTTATAATCGACTTGTGTCTCAGAATTTTTCCAAAACATGACAAGATTTGAAAGAATTTGTTTACATGTTTTGACTGTCACTTTTTTCAATTTTTTTTTCTGTAAAATTTATCTATGGGTCAGGACGAATCCCTTCCTGCAATTCCTCCAGATCAAGTTGATTTAGCACTGCAAAGGAAGAAGCTAACACATCTCCCATACTTTCTTCCATCAGATTCCACTGTTCAATCGATAGATTGCTCAAAAAACAAAATATCGCAGTTTCCACTATCATTACAGAATATTTTATCGATTAATTTATCAGACAATAACCTTGGTGCTATTTTTGCTGATAAAAACGACTTAATTTTCGATTATCCAAATTTAAAAACTTTAATTTTAACAGAAAATTCGATCGAAAATCTTCCATCATCACTCAAAAATATCAAAAGTCTTACTGATTTGTATTTGGACCGAAATAAACTCACAGAAGCCGATTTAGATTTTCCAAATTTGGAAACTCTTAATCTTCTGATGAATTTTTTCACGGAAATACCAAAATTACCAGAATCTCTTACATCCTTGAACCTTGGCTTTAATAATATCCGAACTCTTTCGTTAAGTTTACCAAATCTTCGTGTTTTGAGTTTATCCGGAAATGAGATCTCCAAAATTGATCCTTCCATATCCTTCCCTAATTTGGTCCATTTGGATCTCTCTTTCAATAAGATTTACTCCATTCCGCCAATAACTTCTTTCGCTCCGAAGTTAGAAGAGCTTCTGATAGCTTTTAACATGCTAGAAGAGTTCCCTACACATATACCCTTGGAAATAAGAAGAATCGATGTTTCCCATAACGTAATTAGCAAATGGGAAGATCCGATTTGTCATTTGGTCCAATTGACATCCCTTGACATTAGTTTTAATCTAATAACAGAAGTACCTGAATTGCCACCAAATATAGAGATATTTACCCCTCATAATAATGAAATTCGAAAAGTTTATCCGATTACAGCTCCAAAACTCAAAAAAGTCTTTTTCTCGTCAAACAAACTCGCTAAAGTACCAGATACTATCGAAAGCTCCCTTGATATCTTCAGTTTGGAGAGAAATTCAATCGAAAATATCGATTGTTCGAAAATTTCAACAAATATCAGAAAATTATCACTTACACATGGATTTATTGGCGAAGTACCACCAGAACTTTGCACATTCAAGGTTCTACAGTTCTTAGATTTGTCTGGAAATCATATAGTTAAACTTCCAGACGAAATCGGCGAAATTCTTAATCTACAGACATTGCTATTAAACGAGAACCCAATATCTTCTCTTCCACAGCTTCCAAATTCATTAGTTACTCTTGCATGTTGCAAATGCCAGTTCCATGAGATTCCTGATTCCGTTCACCACCTACACAGTCTCAAGTGCCTTGATTTCTCATGCAATAGAATCAAATCCATATCAAATCTCCCAGAAGTTCCTTATATTAACATTTCATGCAATTTAATTTCATCGTTGCCTACTCTTCCTGTTTCCATTGTCAATATCCATGCATCACATAACAAACTACGCAAGTTTATCCTCGAAAAAGACTACAAACTCCTTCAGGAGATTGATATCTCACATAACCGACTTACACAAGTAGTTTTGAGGCAGTTAGATATGCTCAAGTCCTTAAAACTTGCTTTTAATCCTCTGAAAATCGAGATAGATTTCTCAAAATTCCCGATGATCGATTGTATCGACGTTGTTCAAACAGAATGCACTTTTTCGGCTACATCGGCTCCACCAACAAAAATGCGCGAACTCGTTTACCATGATCCCGAGTGGTTTTCGAGATTAACATCTGCGCAATTCAAACTCTTCGAATGTCAAAAAGCAGGGTACAGCGAACAGTGCGGAATCAGGCCGAGCATGGAAGATGCCTTAATTATCAGAACAGACCCTTCTCCGGCCATTTACGGAGTTGTTGACGGACATGCCGGGTTTAGAACGTCCAATTTAGCGGCTTACCTGCTTCCCATGTACTTTGCCAAGCACGACAACAAGAGCGTTAGCGGAATGGCCGAAGTTATTCGAAAATTAAACGACCAATTAAGGAAATTAGAGGTAAAAGACGGCGCAACGCTTGTTGTGACCATAGTAACACCAACAGAGATAGGATGCGCCCACGTAGGAGACGCCAGAGCCTTGGTTGTCCGAAAAGATGGAACCATCGCGCAATTGACATCCGACCACAAGGCCACTGACCGCACAGAATTCGATATCGTCAAGGAAAACAGGGCTTATTTGAGCGCTGGTCGATTAATGGGCACATTAGCCGTATCTCGAGCAATTGGAGATTTTGCCATTGACGGAGTCATGAGAGTTCCATCTATGACAGCTTATACGATGAAAAAGAACGATTTTAGATTAGTTTTAGGATGCGACGGAATATTCGACGTAATGACCAACGAAGAAGTGGGAAGAATAGCTGCCGAAGTAAGGGATATGCATTTGGCTGCTGATACCATTAAGAATATCGCATTCGCAAGAGGATCTCAAGATAATTTGTCTGTTGTTGTTGTTGATATAGAACAGGAGGAATAATTTCTTTTATTTTTTATTTATTTATTATTTTAAACCAAAAACTTTCTCTTTCTTTCATTTATCAAAATATTTTTTCATTTTTTTTTCTCAAATATCCTAAATAACCATGATGTGTCAACTTTTTATCATATCTATATGATTATTCGCTTATATTTTTAAAATTCAACGTTTGATATTTCTTCAAGTATTTGATTTGAACAAGATGTTTCTTTGAGTTATGTTTTATTCATTTTTGAGTTGTAATTATCAATGAGATTCACTTGATATTTCAATAGAAAGCTTATTTTATCTTTTGAATTTGATCAAATTCGCATTTTCTTGCAGTGAATGCATATTTCGATTTATCATAGTATGAAGAAGAAGAACATACTACTAGATTCTTCATGTATGATCAAATACATTGAATATCATTCCAAAATTCTGAATTGAAAATTTCAGATCAAAATCTAGAGAGGTTATCGATTTTGTAATTTAATCGTTATCGTCTTTTTCTAAACGTGCATTTTTACATTAAAAGCAATGCAACTCCAAAATTAATTGGTATTTAGACTTTAATTAGGTGCAGACAAACGAAATGCAGTCCAAATATTTTGGTGATATATGAATTACATAAATTTAGGGAAATTGAAATTATATCTTTTTAAATTTTTAGGAAAACAGATTTATAGAATTGTTTAAGTCATCAAAATAATGCAGACTTAGGTCAAATTTTCCAAATTTAATCATTTGCAAGACTTTCAAGCGACTTCAAAATGTCGAAATATAAGTCCAAAAATAAAATTACGATTACAGTCTATCCTCAATTATTATCACGCTAATTATTGAGTGACCCATGCGTTCGTATGTATGTAATACCTTTTAAAAAGGAGATGAGAGAGATAAACTACATTTACAATTTAAATCTGATGTATTTACTTGTTACATTTACAAATGTAAATGTTTCTCGTAATGTTTACATTTTGTAAGTATAACGAATAAAAATGACGCACTTTTTTTACAAAGTCAAATTATTGTTCGATTTTTGCAGCTTGTAAACGATTAATTGTATAAAGCAATTGATATTAGCACGACATAACTGAATAATTCTAATATTGAAATCAAAAGCCCTTAAAATATCATGATATTTTAATTTCATAACAAATCTAGGAGACTATTTGATGAAAACATATCCGATGTGGGTTTTGTTGTATTATATAACTTGTTATTGACTTCTTAGCTTTCCAAATTTTTTTCGATAATGAGAAAACGAATGAAAAATCAACATTTGGTCCATTTAAAATTTGATTTGTTTACATTTTTTTTACTTTTTGAATTTCAATTTATATTTTCCTCAAGAAATACTTTAGATTTTAAGAAACTAAATCATATAATCTACTAAGAAAATATATTAAATCCTATAATACTCAAAGTTTTGTGATAAATCCGATCTTTTTTATTTTACTTTTATTATGTTTTTGCAAACTTAAGGTCCTCACTAGGTAAAACATAATACTCTTTGAAGTTAAGTATTTTCACAAAGAGAGGACCAACAATATCAAAAGATTGAATAAAGATTTGTATTATTTTATTTATTTTTAAGAACATGTTTAAGAACCCTCATTATCTCCACGAATATTGCATATTTTTCTATTCTAAGACCACCAAAATTACGTTTTAATATAGAAAATAACATATTTATGTGATGCTAAAGTCGAAGTCCTTAAAAAATTAGTGTTAAACATCCATTTATTACAAAATTGAAGAAATATGTGTAAAATATAACACATAATTTAGTTATTTGACTCAATTATTAGTTATGCAATATCAGTTGTGTTTATATCTGCGTTATATCACGAGATGCATTGAATTGTCATAATTAGATCACCGTAAATCTTATCAATTTTTGATACACTTCCGGTGAAAAATTTAGCCTTGACAATAGGATGAAATATATTGTAAAAAAATAAATTTTAGATTTTGAAGTTTATCATTTCGAATAATGAAATATAAACAATACAAATTTTCTGTCGTTTCGAGATTCATAAATGATCGGAATCTTCCAGCTCCGACTGAAATAGAACTTTCGGAAGCTAATTTTCAAGACGAATCTTCTTTATTAAGATTTATTTTGGATATCCCTAAGGATTTAAGCTTTTCCATTGACTCATATTCAATGAATCTTTTGATACATTTCATTATCGAGCAATCTACACAAAATTAAACAATATTAAAATTCACAATTCAAAATATCACTTCTTCGAATATCTTTCAAATAGATTTGATACTACTGGAAAATTTATTCGAATATTTATCGCATTATATTAACCAGATTTTTTTCATTAAAATTAATTCATTTTAAAGCTTTAGATAACATACAATACCTTTATTTATCAACATTTTCCGATCAATATGATGAGATATTACGTTTCATAAGCAGCAGTGACAATTCTCTCTATATCATCGATACATTTATTGCTTTGATTAAAAACAATATTCTTGACGTTGAATTCTTCCAAAACGCAGTTTTACTCAAGAAAGAAATTTTTTCTAGTATTATTGAGTACGAAAATCAATATTCAACTTATGCAATTGCAAATTTCTTTACAAAATTATTAAAATATTACCCAGGATATGCAACTGCTCTTCCATGTTCGGATATACTAATATCAAATTATTTCAACTTTTTTAATGACGTGAATTCAATTATAAATAACGAAGATTTTGTTTATCTTCTCAAATTTATAGTTTTATTTTATAAAGCAGTCGATATAACATCTGAGATGGCTTTAGAATTCATAAAAACACTTGAAATTCTGCGAAGTCTTTCTCCTCACTATTCATTTACAGAGTATGTAGTTCAGGGGTATTATTGTGTACTTCCTCTTATACCCATGCAAATTTATCTACCGATTTTTTAAATTCACATGAATTTTTAATTAATTATGCAATTGAGAATTCAAATCTTCACAAATATTTGAAATTATATTCCAGATGTTTCCGCAGATTTGATAGCGATGAAATATTCAAAAATGTTTTTCATATCTTAAACCTTGTAGAAGTTACAACAGAATATTTATCAGAAAATCAGGATCTTTCTGAGAAACAATCTTTATTTGCAACGATATCCTAACGAGGGTTAATTTAATTTAATTTTTATTTTTTATTTCAAGTTTGAGTAAACTTTCAAGATAATCTATATAAGCCTTTTGATGTTCTTCATCTAGATTCTTGTTTAATATGTGATGAATTTGATTTTTTTTTGAAAATTCAAGATAAAATTCTTTTTTATCTTGATCAACAACATGAACAATTCGAGTACAGCGTAACATTTCATCAATATTTTCTGTTTTCTTCGTTTCTAGATATTTTTCAAATATTTCTTGCGGAATCTCATTTTGATATACCCATTTATTTTTTTCCGGATGCTGATCTTTGTACTTAACGAAATATTGCTTGACTATTCGCTCAGAAACAACATATTCGATCTCTTTTCTCTTTCTCATTGAATATTTGTGACACTTTTGAATTCAATCAAATCAAAAATATTTGAAATTGCTAGAATTTTTTTCTTTCTCATGAATATTTGAAATGACTCAAAAGGAAAACTCGTTCGATTCAATTCAATTTTGAATCAGAATTTTTTAAGGACCAATAAATCAAATTATGTTAAGAAAATCTTTTTTTAACTCAGAGTATCAAAAGTACGTTAAACCTTCAATTTTATCTCATGTCGGAAAGCGAACCGACAATAGTGGAAGAGAATCAAACTATATCAGTATCCATCCAAGCTATTGTTGATGAAGAAAAAGGAGATGGAGCTGATATGCTGATTTAATTCAAAATGAATTGAATTCCGTAAAAAATTGAAATATAGAATGGAAATACCTGAAAATCCCCAATTCCAATTCTCAAGGAAAGATATAGCAAATTAAAATTTACAGATCCTACAGAAGCTGCTATATTTATTGCAAAAGATTCATATAATTCTTTTTATCCATTAAATTTTGAGCAAGGAAAAAAGTTTCGTTGTCCTAACTGCCAATTTTGCATGGAGCTTGTAAAGACTCATGAAAATGGTCAACTTTTCTTCATTCCAGTAATTAAACACGAGCATAGAGCAAAGCAATGCAAGCCGAGTAACAATATACCAAAAATTCTTAAGTTGCAAGCAGGAAAAAAAGTCTATGAATTAGCAAATTCTGATAATGTTCCTCAATGCAAAGAAATTTTTGCAAAAGAATTGAATATTCCCAATGCAACTTATACGATGTTCCATAATATAGTAAATAAACTTAAAGGAACCACAAAGGGGATAGAATTCAATCTTACAATTATTTCTCAACAATTTTTTCAATCATAAACAAAATCGAACAAGGATTCTGCGAAATGATTTTAGTTAAAGAAGTTAACAATGAAATTGAATTGCATACATTTAAGAAAGGTGATGAATTACCTGAAAATTCAAAAGACTTTCAAATTTATTCATTTATTGTAATTCCTCCAATAACTCATTTTTACATGCAAACACAAGCTTTTTGCGGAATAATTCAAATTGATGGAACGTTTTTATTTTGTATTAAAAAAGGAAACTTACTCATTATTGGTACACCTGCACCAAATAATAGACTTATCCCTATTGCATTTGCATGGTCTGTTAGTGAAAATACGATAACAATTAAGGATATGCTCACTAAATTGAAATCTTTTATTCCACCAAGCAGATTCAAGAATATTTATTCCGATCAAGGTCCGGCAATTATAGCTGCTGTTAGAGAATCAGGCTTTTCTTGCGATCATAAATTTTGCTTACGTCATTTTGCAACAAAAAGGGAATACATCAATGTCTATTCCGAAATTGTTGAAGTCGCTTACGCAGACCATCCTCAAAAACGAATTGACTTGATTAAAAAGTTAGAAACTCGTTTACAAGAGGAATATCCAAACCGCGAAAATAATCAGGATCTCTTTAAGTACTTAGATAGTATTAACCCATTTGAAGGATTCGCTGACTACACCGCTGGCATACTCACAACATCTCTTATTGAATCCCTTAATGCCGAAATTAAAGATAAATGGGATACATATGAACCCGCCGAACTAATTATCCGTCTCATTGAACATGAATTCAATCTTGTTAAAAATGTTTTAACAGGTGATTTTAAATCAGATAATATTATCAAAAATCTAAATGAAACTTTGAAACATTCAGATATGTTTAGCTCGGTATTATATGATCCAATTCAAGAATTATATTATGCAACTTTTGGTCGCTATACATATTGCGTAAAAATTATGTCAGATTCACAATATTCATGCACATGTAAGCACATCGAATTATACGGATTACCTTGTATTCATGTAATCGCCGTATTGAATCACTTTTCGAACAAAAATCTTCTTAAAAATTTGAATGATGCAGTTCATGCTCGCTTCAAATGTTCAGAGTTTATGACTCCTGTGGAAGATTTAATGAAATTTTATGTTGACCAAGCATCTTTAAAAATTCCCGGAATAAATTTCAACCTGGGAGAGATTGAAAAATTAAGGGGAAAAAGGACTAGGATTAAAGCATTTTACGAAAAGTGATGCTGTGTTGTTAGTTATTTATTTACTTTTTTTAATATTTTTTAAAAAAATAAAAGAAAATTCAAATAATTTTGTATCTCCCATGATATATCGACCCACGAGTACTAATGTGGCTATAATTAGAGATTGCAACTCTATTATGATCATAGTCCGGTGATATACAATAAGATTCAAATTTTGAAAGAATTAAATTAATAAAATCCCGGTGAAAAAAATAAAAACAGCTTCTAAAAGTATAGTTATCTTAAAATACGAACTTTAACACAAGTTTTTTGATCCAATAGAAAATTGAATTCTTTGAATAAATAAAATATTTTATGTATTAACATATTAAATTTCCTAATTATTTTTTCTTCTTGGGAAAATTTTTGAATTCGAATAGAAAATTCAATAAATTGAAATTGGGTTGAAAGAATTCTCCATATTAACTTGTCATATATTTCAGATCATATAAATTAAGTTAATTAAATTTTTTAAAAACCTTAATAGGATAAAAAAAAGAATTTACACTCTCTCACTTTGAAAACGTAGAAAATGCCAATCTATTGGTATACATTTTAGTTTTGTTAAGTTTACAAAACATTACTCTAGATTTTAAAGATTTATCAAGAATTTAGAGAATATCCTTCTCAAAACAACTTCAATAGCGAAGGATTAGTATTGAATCGGATTTGTAACATAATTATAGTACATTACAATACAATTTCTCCGACTTTTAAATATTTTTGAAATATTTACAAAATATGCTCTTTCTATCATCGATACTTTAATACAGAGCAAATTTAGTAAATGTCATCACGTTATTTTTTCATAAATCGTTTTCGAACTTTTGAAATATTTATTTTAAACCAGTTTTCTACATTTAATATGTGAATTATATCAAAAGTAGATGGGCGATACTTGTAAATCTATTTAAACTATTAGTTTGCTATTATTGAAGAACTTTATAATTTTTTTTTTCTTATGTATGGAATTAAAGATAATTTTGCTGATTCCAACTGGTTTTTCTATATGAGTTAAATATGCCAAGTGAAATTGGACTTGCCAATATTGTAAATTGAAGTATGGACTATATATCGATTTTCATTGATTGATGAATAACTCGGAGTAATGTAATTGTTGATAATGAAAAATAGTTTTCAATTGCTGGTAAGGGCCAATGTATGTTCAATAGCTCCGAAAGCAAAAAATGCACGTTTAGAAAAAGACGATAACGATTAAATTACAAAATCGATAACGACGACGATTAAATTACAAAATCAATAATGACCCAAAATCTAGGCGTTTTCATAGGGTATTGAATGATTTCAATGTTGATTTCAAGGTATCAAATTCAACATTGTACAACTATACATGTCATGACCCTACCTCATGCTCTCCTATTGAGATTACACTTCCTCCTGGAAAATGGAAATTTGATTTATGGGGAGCATCAGGCGGAAATGCTACAGACACAGAGAAAAATTTCTTCCATCCAGGCGGAAATGGGGGATATGCATCCGCCATATTCTCATTCCTAAATGAGACAAAAATATTTTTGCAGATTGGTGGTCATGGATTGAGTGACCAAAGTTCCAGTGCCACAGGAGGATACAATGGAGGTGGCATAGGAAATATAGGATATCTAGGCCTCAACACATCGAGCGGCGGCGGTGCTACTGATGTCAGAATTTCAGAAGATGCTTTACAAAACCGCCTTATCGTTTCGGGCGGTGGTGGAGGTTCTGCTGTAACATCTTCAAGAACAGCTAACGGCGGCCAAGGCGGCGTCGGTGGTGGCCTGACAGGTGGTCATAGCGCCGGTACGTCTGCTTTAACTGATGACTTTGTAACGTATGGAGCGACCCAAGAAACCGGTGGGTATAACCTTAATCCACAAGAATGTAGATACTATACAACCACCAACGGAAGTCTCGGGTATGGTGGCACAGGAGGCTCCCCAGACTGCTTTTGGAGCTCGTCGGGCGGCGGGGGAGGTGGCTACTATGGCGGTGGCGGTGGGTTTGCCACTGGTGGTTCTGGAGGAAGTGGTTTCATCCATAAATCTGGAATCAGACGAATCATTTTTTCCGGAAATGAAAAATTTCCATCGCCATATGGATATATCGAAAAAGGGCACATTGGAAACGGTGCTATCAGGATATCATCCGTTGTTGATATTGAAATTATCCCTATATCATGCAAATCATCTTTTTATAGTAACTTTAATCTCTTTGCCCTTTCTTGTCAAGTGTTTATTTCTATGTAAAAAATTAATTTACTGTTGTTATCCCTATATCATGCAAATCATCTTTTTATAGTAACTTTAATCTCTTTGCCCTTTCTTGTCAAGTGTTTATTTCTATGTAAAAAATTAATTTACTGTTGTTATCCCTATATCATGCAAATCATCTTTTTATAGTAACTTTAATCTCTTTGCCCTTTCTTGTCAAGTGTTTATTTCTATGTAAAAAATTAATTTACTGTTGTTCTTATCAAATTGTATTTTAAGGCTCCGGTCCCACCCTCTCAATTTTAAAAGTTTTAATATCTCCACCAATATGAGTTTTTGATACTTTTATTTTAGTACATAATATCATTATGTAATACACTATAGTATAGTATATTTAAACTGAGTATTACTATTATAGTTCATCTTATCTGAGAATTCGGTATTTTGACAAATTTCAACTTTGACCGGTAAAACTATTTATAATCAAAAAAGCCCACGACATTTTATAGCATATTAGTGATACATTATATTGTTATTAGTAAACTTGATTTACAATCTCTTCTAGATGAGTAATTTGTTTTTTTGAAAAAATCTGACAAATCACTTTTTGACAGAATCTAGATATTTTTGATTTGTGAAAGTTTTAATAATATGATAAGGTTTATATATACTATCATAATATAATAAAATCATATAATGTTACTTTATCGCTATATATGTCGAATATTAAAAAATTGTATATTAACATTTTTTGTCATATCTTGATAATAAAGAAAAAACTCTCAGTTCCCCTTCGTCAAATTGTTAGAATGCAACTAAAGTTTATTTTGATATAGTGAGTTTGCTTCTAAAAAAATATATGAAAGAAGAATTAGATTTGCAAGACCCCTATAAAAAACGATTTTTGCGTCGAGAATAACTTCATGCACGATTAATTGATATGATAATAAAAATCATATATGATAATTACTTAATATAGGCAACAATATTGTATTAATCACTTTTTGTCAAAACGGTTTTTCGATAATTGAGTATTCAATTTTCCAAAAATCCATTCAATAATTTGATTTATAATTCAACGTATAAGAAAAAAACTCTCAGTTCCCCTTCGACAATTTGTAAAGAAAATTATATAGTTTCTGTCGACACTATTTGTATATTCTACCTTCTTCGGTATTTCGAAGAATTAGGTTTGCAAATTTGATATTTTTGATGTATTTTTTCAAATTGAGAGTATTTTTGACGATAGAAGTAGGTGTTTTCTGAATTACAATTTTATATTGATGTGCATGATAAAAATTTGAACTTATATTATGGTGACATAGTATAAGTCATAATGTATTAATATACAAAAGATATTATCAAAAAATTCCTTTCCAATATGTATAAACAAATCGATTTTTTAAATTAAATTTAAACCTTAAACTCAATATATTAAAAAGTGACATTATTTTAATTAGAAGTACAAAAATCCATAGTCATAGAATTATCAAATGATTGAAAATTGTTATAATTGGGCACATTATACTCATTTATGAATTTACTATACTATATACTTTGCAAATTTAAAAATCCAAATTTTCAATTTTTAAAATATCATTATTTATCATATATCAAATAGTAAAGTTAGTATATATCATGTTTAAAACGATAATATAGTCAAATTCGAAAATTTTAAAAATAGATAATATTTAATTTTTACAAAATATTGGTATATGTGCAATCTATTGGTATATTTTTACTCCTTATTAAACACTCGTCCTAACTATATGCAGTAATCATGCAGGACCGGAGCCTTAATTAATTTGCCTGTTGTTATATATTTGAAGAATATCCTCTAAAAAGCTCAAATATATTCAATTCTCTATAATATTCTTTGGTTTCTAATATTTTGAGATACCCTATAATTTTATGAATATGGCACTTTTCGTCGATTTTCAAAGAATTAAATCGCTTCTATCTCAATAACTAATAAACATATAAGATTTTTGAAAGTATATATATAGTGTACTACATCTCAAGATATTATTAATATGTATTAGAAAGAATAATATATTGGATTTTGATATCACAAAATGACTTTTCAATTTATTGTAGTTCCTCACAGAGTTGAGATTCTACAAAATTCTTTGCAAATAATTTATGAAGGGATGATAGACTAACGAACTATAGATACATGAATTGAAAATAAAAAAATCGATTAAATATGAACCTTCATAAACCGTTTAAGAAACTTAAAAACTATTCTTTATTGTTTATTTTGGACGAAGTTTAATATGATTGTGGTTTTATTGGACAATAATCGAGTAACGGAAAAATATAACATTTATCTATAAAGTGAAAATTTAGAGGTATATTTCGTAAGATATTTCCTCTCTGATTACAAGAACTATTGTGAGCTATCAATCTAATGAAAGAGAGCAGATTTGGCCGTAATGAAAATGCAATACTTCGAAAATCAATGCAAAAAAGATTAATTTGTTAGAAACAATCGACTATGACACTGAATTCTAAGAGCAAACGTTTACATTAGGATATTTTGATCATTTCCAAATATTGCAAAATTGCATTTAAACAAGTTAAGGAGAATACTATATTAACCGTGTTGTAAGGAAATATAACAATTTTAAAGATTTTGCGACAGAATTTGAAAAATATGAAAATCAGATATATAAAAATTGAATAAAATAACATTATGATGGAATATAAGTAGATGAGCTATTAATGCTGCTATGATTTAAAATTGAGTAGTAATGAAATAGAATTTCGATTAAAAAAATTAATGTAATTGTATGAAAGCTTTGATCCTAATAATTAATATTCGCAAATATTTTAACCTACTAATAAAATTCTGATTATATTAAGATATTTTAAAAATGAGATTCCAAATTGAATGGTGATGGAGATGAAAATTTTTAAAAATATAAATAAGAGGATAAATTGATTGAGATATTAACTAGTAAATATTTGAAAAAGTAAATTATTTGAAATCCTTTAAAAATGTTACGGATAAAAGCTATATAAATAAAATGACTGGTGTAGTTGGTTAGCTTAATGTGTAATATCAAAAAGAATTAATGGGTGTTGTGAAGTGAGCAACTTTGAGAAGAATCATTTGTGATTCTTGTCAAAGTTGAATCAAAGACAACAATTGATAGACAATTGTTGTCTTTGTGTACAACATTCACTTGAATTATAAACAATAACAAGTGTTTGTTGTTCACTGAGCAACTTTGAGAAGAATCATTTGTGATTCTTGTCAAAGTTGAATCAAAGACAACAATTGATAGACAATTGTTGTCTTTGTGTACAACATTCACTTGAATTATAAACAATAACAAGTGTTTGTTGTTCACTGAGCAACTTTGAGAAGAATCATTTGTGATTCTTGTCAAAGTTGAATCAAAGACAACAATTGATAGACAATTGTTGTCTTTGTGTACAACATTCACTTGAATTATAAACAATAACAAGTGTTTGTTGTTCACTGAGCAACTTTGAGAAGAATCATTTGTGATTCTTGTCAAAGTTGAATCAAAGACAACAATTGATAGACAATTGTTGTCTTTGTGTACAACATTCACTTGAATTATAAACAATAACAAGTGTTTGTTGTTCACTGAGCAACTTTGAGAAGAATCATTTGTGATTCTTGTCAAAGTTGAATCAAAGACAACAATTGATAGACAATTGTTGTCTTTGTGTACAACATTCACTTGAATTATAAACAATAACAAGTGTTTTGTTGTTCACTGAGCAACTTTGAGAAGAATCATTTGTGATTCTTGTCAAAGTTGAATCAAAGACAACAATTGATAGACAATTGTTGTCTTTGTGTACAACATTCACTTGAATTATAAACAATAACAAGTGTTTGTTGTTCACTGAGCAACTTTGAGAAGAATCATTTTGTAATACTTTGAAACGCAAAATAGCATATTATGCTTTTATTTATCTATATGTGTCATTTTGGGAGACATTGTCTATGCAAGTCTCCCAGAATGACACATTCATACACAATCTTCTTCTGATTGTGTATCTTTTGTCAACAAAGTGCAACAGTGCACTGTTATTGTGTGCTATGCGTCATTCTGGGAGAAATTGTCTATGCAAGTCTCCCAGAATGACACATTCATACACAATCTTCTTCTGATTGTGTATCTTTTGTCAACAAAGTGCAACAGTGCACTGTTATTGTGTGCTATGCGTCATTCTGGGAGAATTGTCTATGCAAGTCTCCCAGAATGACACATTCATACACAATCTTCTTCTGATTGTGTATCTTTTGTCAACAAAGTGCAACAGTGCACTGTTATTGTGTGCTATGCGTCATTCTGGGAGACATTGTCTATGCAAGTCTCCCAGAATGACACATTCATACACAATCTTCTTCTGATTGTGTATCTTTTGTCAACAAAGTGCAACAGTGCACTGTTATTGTGTGCTATGCGTCATTCTGGGAGAAATTGTCTATGCAAGTCTCCCAGAATGACACATTCATACACAATCTTCTTCTGATTGTGTATCTTTTGTCAACAAAGTGCAACAGTGCACTGTTATTGTGTGCTATGCGTCATTCTGGGAGAAATTGTCTATGCAAGTCTCCCAGAATGACACATTCTTCTCAAATGTTCTTACACTCTATTAAAACTATTCATAAATACAATTTCAATCTTATCCTCATTTTCTTCCTATTACACGTATCGAATCCCAACCTACTGAAACACTTATTCCTCACAATCATTCGCAAATTTTTCTAATCTATGTTTTCTCAACTATTATCCTTTACCTTCATAACAGCATTTAAATATTCCTAATGAAATTGAATGTTTTCATATTAAATACTTAATCACACAAAAATTATATTATCAAATTTTTATATCATTCTTAAATTCCAGATTATATTGCTTACTTTGCAAGCTAACTATAATATAGTGTGATAGCCTTATTGAACTTTGATCAAATACTCCTTCGTCCGTTAAAAATTAAGATGCGTTTAAAAAATCGGAAAAAATTCTTTTGTTTTATTTTTAATTTTTCAACCGATAAAACTTTTTAGAAAAACTCCAAATTCCAAGAAATGCTTAGATTCAATATGAAGAACATATTCATACAGTCATTTCGTTTCAAATTTCAATTTTCAAATCGAACAAAGCTGCAAATTTGAATACTTTACAAAATTTTGAAACGTCTTTTCCCGAATGAATATTGAGTTTCAAGCCGGACAAGCTATAGCAAAACAGATCCTTATGACCCACTCTATCATTTTGGTTTTTTTGCAAAACGTGGGTAAACACCCATCTCATAACACATTTTTTGCAAAATTTGGTAAAATCCGTGTAAATGCTCAGATACATGTGGCCAATAATATTTGAATACTGACAGGTCCGGATATTAGGTTTAAATAGCTGATTTAATTCGAAATATGAAAAAAGATGAAATCTCAATGTAATATAGTAAATTAAGAATCAGTATGAATGGTTATATGATTTTGATTAAGGGTTTCGTTTTGCTAAAATTGTCACTTTTATAGCATATTTGTTTTTGGATGTTTTGCGAAACCAAAAAAAAAACTATGATATACAATGTGTGTGTAAAGAAAATACTTTATTTACTAGTTAAAAAATCATTTGGTATTGATCAAGTTAGTAGTAGGATAGGAAGGGGTGTGTGACTTTTTTTGTTACGTCTATATATAGATGAAGGTATATTTTAATATCTTCTATACATAGATGATATAAAAATTTTTTCTTACGTTTTTTAAGTCATGAATTTGTAAGAAAGCGCGACATTATTAAATAAATTAGTAATAAATATTATATACTAAACGCATTAAAAAATTAACATTAATTTTAAAATAATTTATTTTTTATCTTTTATAAAAGAAGCTATATATAGATGATGTCAGATATTCCGCGATTAATTAAACATCATTTAAATCCTGAATGGAATCAATGGAGTCATAAACTTTAAAAATTCATGTCTTACATTTTAAAAGAATATATTTTTAATTCGTATGAAATGAGTGTCAAAACTAACGACGTTAAAAAATTGGGATTCACAAATGAGGAAATAAAGGATATATTAGAGGAGGCGGGTTATGAGGTTGATAAATATTATTTAAGAAATTGTCAAAAATTCGCGGAGTTTTTAAATGAGTTTGATTATGATGGAAAAATGAATAAAGATGATGTTATAAATTTCTTATATCCCACATCTAAAGAAGAAAAACCTAAAGAACCTGATGTTTTCCCCGAATATTATGAAGAACGGATTAAAGATGATGAATACAATGAAATTGAAAGACTAAAAAAAATAAGAGATGAAATAGATGAAAGAATTAAGGAATTAAGAGAAGTTGAAAAATATAATGAAAATGAAGTAGAGGGTTTAATGAATATCCCAGCTTCAGAATCAGAAGTTCAGAAATCTCATGAAGAAAGATATAAAAATTATGTCTCAGAATCAACACAAAATTTATTAGATGGTGAAATAGACGAAACACTTTCAGAAGAAGGTACTAAATTTATTCGTAAACATAAGTTACAATTTATTGATAATGAAAAATACCCCTGTATCCTACTTTCACCACCTTTAGATTCCGAAAAATTCAAAAAAGCTCTTAAAAACGTGACATATGCAACTAATACGATTAAGAAAGAAGACCATGATATTTACACAAATTATTATTTAAATAAATGCACAGGTGTTGATAAAGTTTTTGATTTATTAGATAAAATATCAAAAGAAACCATTGGAACCTATAAAATTTTGTGTGATTGTGGTTTCATTATTGAAGATACCAATAATGTTTCATATGAAAGAACAGCACCGAAGGAAGACGAAGTTGAAAGGTCTATACCATTCGTTATTAAGAATATAAAAGATATGAAAACTTATAAACATTATATTTATTCATTTATTTCAGAAAAAATGGAAGCAACCCATAAAACATCTTCTCATCATTTTATAGCTATTCATACATTCCTTTTCAAAGTTGTGAAATTAAATAAGACAGGAATTAGATTTAATGTATCAGGGTACGCATTCTTGAGTAAATTAAAATGTATTCGTCACGTCGCAGATGATAAAAATTTATGTGTTCTTAATTCATTTTATGGGCTTTAAAAAATAAACTTTATTTTTTAATTTTTTATTCTTACATAAATGAACAAAAACGGAACCGCTAAAATGAATGATAATCAAATTAGAGCAGAAGGTAGAAGGTTATTTAAACGCTTCTATAACATTCCTGATGGTGTTAATCCTAAAACTCGTAGAAGTTATTTAAATGAAGCAATAGATTCATATGAAGGGTTTGACATTTCATCAGAAAGTGAGAGATTAGCGAGAATGTTAAATGTTAATCTTGATTTCTATTATTGTGATCCTCAACCAGAAGACGTGGACATAAATAAGGTAGACTTTCCATTAGTGGAATCAATAATGATAGATCCAGAATTTGAAACAGTAAATATTTTATTAACACAGAGTCCATGTGGAAAACTTCACGCTGACAGAATAACAGACGTTGAAGCACTCACCGGCTATAGAGTTTGTCCATATTGTAAAGAAGAAGTTTATTCTATCCGTGATGATCCAGAAAGGAAAAACCAAAGAAGATTTTTAAAGCATTGTGAGAAATGTAAAGAAAATAATGGAAGATTAATTCAAGACGTTCAGTTGCAAAAGACACAGCAACCATATGCACCACATATTACGAAACAGAAGATATATCAGTGGTTATTAGCTCATAATTTGCAGGAATATTATCAACCGACAAGATATTATATTACTTTTGACTTCGAAACATTAGAGACTAAAGAAGAATTACAACTTTCTGAGTGTGCAACTTTGAACGCTTACTTAAAACCATTCATGGTATCATCAACGGTTAAATTAAATGATAAAACATATACGAGGAATTTTTGCTTAACTTCGAGTGATTCTTTTATTTCTGATTGGATTGAGTTTTTATTTTCAACCTGTTCATTAGTTGCTAAATCAAATATGAGTCAATACAATGAATTAATGAAGTCTCATACATTAAATGAAAAACAGAAGGAAGCATTTAAAGAACTTCTAGATGAGGAATTCAATAAAGTGAATATCATAGGTTTTAATTCGGGAAAGTTTGATTTAAATTTAATTCTTCGTGATTTAAACACTGCAAAATGGAAAATAAAATCAATGCTGGGTTCATCTTCACAATTTAAGCAAATCATTGTAAAGAAAACAAACGTTCCATATGAATTGAGATTTATTGACATCAGAAATTATATAGCGGGTGGGACATTAGACCAATTCACTCAAGATTTCGGAAATAATAAAACACGTGTTAAATCCTTTTTCCCTTATCAATTCATCACATGGGAAAATTACGAAGAAGAATTATATAAAGAGGAACCATTCACGAAAGATTCATTTTATTCAGCATTAACTCAAGAAACTATATCAGATAGTGATTATCAAATATATCTCAATGATGCTAAAAACTTTAAGAATAGATTAGAATATTTTATTCATTATTGCAATAAAGATGTTGAAATTATGATTGACCCAATTGATAAAATTATTGAAGAAACATTTGTTTATAAAATTGATATGCTTCATAATCTTTCTTTATCATCGAATGCTTCAATGATTCGTTACGCTTTAGCATATAAAGACTTTAATCCTAATGAAAAATATCCTGAGGAAGAGATAGAATCAAGTTTTGAATTAACGAAAAAGTATTGGAAATATAAAATTGAATCATATAAGAAACAAGATGAAAAAGCAGAAAGGGATACTAAAAATAATGTTTCAATGGATGATTTTCAATACTATCACGATTTAATCCTTTCATCTAAATGCAAAATGTGTGGTAAAGCGTTTACATATGCAAATAAACCAACATTGGATAGAATCGATAATGAAAAACCACATACCAAAGAAAATTGTCAGTTAATGTGTTGTTATTGCAATGTCGTAAAATCAAATAAAGATGAAGATGTTCAACGTTTAAGAATCAATTTAAGAAATTATGCATTAAAAAATAATTTACCAATGACTTTAGATTCAGTTGAAGCTTATCACATTCTCCGTAATGGAATTACTGGTGGTTTATCAAATGTTCAACATCGTGTTAATCTTAAAGGAATCACACATTAATAAACTTTCATATAATCCAGAAACTAAAACTGTATCAAATGAGGACACCACCAACATCATGACTCATTTCGTTGGTGTTGATTTTAATTCATTATATCCTTCATCATTTTCATCTAATCCTCATGATTTCATTCAATATACTGACCATAAAATGTATATGCCGGGAAGATTGAATGGTGTTATCATTTGTGATACAGCAACAAAGAAAGCAAAAGCACTGGGAATAATTAAGAAGAAAAATACTTTATTCGTGCTGAAGTAAAGGGTCACATTGATGAAAAATACATTAATGATTACATAAACTTTTTACCGATAATAAGAAACTTAGATATTATCACAGATGAAAAAACAATTGGCGGTTTTATGTATAATTACATGAAATCAAACAATCTACCAGTTGACCAGAAACAGAGGAAATTAACTCAATTAGCATCAACACACAACCAATATCAACCATTTTCTTCTTATTATCTTTGGTATCTAATAGACAGATTTCATTTTATCATCGATGATATTCAATCAATTTTAACATTTACGAAAAACACTTGTTTTAATGAATTTGCGAACAAATTTATGAACGAAAGACAAAAGGCTGAATTAGAAGGAAATAAAGGAAAAAGTTTATTTTGCAAGATTTCACTTAATGGATCATATGGTTACGATGCAATGAATACACAAAATTACGCAAAGACTAAAATAATGAATGCACAGAAGGCACGCGTTGCATGTATGTCAAATAAGTTTAAAAACATAAGAGAAATAGGTGAGGATACATATCAAGTGATGCTTAAAGATAGATTTTATAGATGTGATACATGTTTACAAGAGGCATTCTTCACTTTAGATAATGCTAAATACTGGTATTTGGTTTTCATTTATGATTTTATGTATAAATGCATGAATGTTAATCGTTTTCATTTCATTGAAGGTGATACTGATTCATCTTATTGGGCTATCGCTGGCGATCCAAGTCTTCCTAACACTCAAGCATTTCAAGCAATTGTAACCGATAAACAATTTTATGATAAAAACATTTTCAAATTCGCACCATTTGATTTCTTCTGTTTTGATGAGAAATTTAAACCTAAATTAAAGAATAAAGCTGAAGAAAAAGCACATGAGAAGAAGTTATTGGGTTTAGCAATTGAGAAACAAGGTGATAACATGGTTGCTTTATGCCCTAAATGTTATACATCATTCAACGGTTCAATTGATGGAAGTGATTTTAAAAAGATTGCACAAAAAATGAAAGGTGTTAGTTTACGACAAAATAAGCAATTAACACCTAAAAAATATTTGGATATAATAAATGATAAAGTGATATTTGATGGTCAAAATATTAATTTACAACTTAAAAATGGGTCAATGACTCGCTTAACAATCGGTAAGACTGCATTAACAGGAGCACACACTAAGGCTGTATGTTGTGAAAATGGATGTTGTATGCCATTTATTTAATACAATTTAAAATTTTATTTTTAATGAAATGCCACGGAAGAGACAAAAGGAACCAAATGGTTTTGATACTATGATTCAAAGAGGTGGGCACCCTTAAAACATTGATTTTATTTTTATATAAATGGATAACGTAGATTTAAAAATTTTAATTGATGATTTAGTACTTAATCAAAATTTTCTTAGTTATTATGATTTAAAAGCATATCTCCAAAAATATGATAACAATATAACGGGTGATGATATGGATTATTATTATCCATATTATAAAAATGAAATTTTGAAATATCATAATAAAATAATTTCTGAAATTAAAGACAAAATTAAAAATAATGAATATTCAAAGGGAAAAACTAAATCACAACTTAAACAGTTGAAAGATTTCAAAAATAAAGTATTAACAGAAGAAGATATTGATGAATTATATAAATTATATAATCCTGAGCCGCAAAAGCCAAAGGAACAAAAACAAAAGGTGCAAAACGCCCAGGTCCTTCAGACCATAAATGAAGCACAAGCTTTAATTTATGATTCATTAGTTAAACCATATTCAGCCCGACTTTTAAATGAAGATCAACTTTTGGAATTCATCCTTCAACATAAACTCGAAGCAGGAAAGTATATCAAACCTTTATATACAGCATATTTAAAACAAATGAATAGAATACATCCAGAATTAATGAAGGGGGGAATGAAATCCAAAATCAAAGCAGATAAAATTAAACCACTTGCAACACCAAAACCTCCAACGACAGTACCTCCTCCTCCTTCAGTTAATCCTTCATCATTCACTTTATTATATCCATTTCAAACATTAAAGAAGCAAAAAGATTTTAAAAAGTATTTCAAATATTAAATAAACCAACTGACCCAAAAATTCAACCGTTAAAGGAAAAATTTAGTCGCCCTTCATTTGCACCATATCCATATTCATACGAAATCGATCATCTGGAATATTCAAAAGGAAACGTTACTTATTTATTTGCCATTAACATTAACACTAGATATTTATATTGCATTCCGGTGAAAGGGAAAACAGAACAGGAAACAAGAAGAGCTATACAATACTTACTAGATCATGAAAGAGTAGATAATATCAGGGGTGATGGTGATAAAGGATTTCAGGCAGCTATGGCTCATTATTTCCCACAAATTAATTTTTTCTTTTCATCCTCTCCATATACGTTTCATAATAAAATAGTTGATGCGGTAATGAGAACTCTTAGAGATGCGTTAGGGGTTAACGGTCAGATATACTGGGATGGAAATCATGACTCCATCATACAACAGTTAGTATATTATTACAATAATACATGGCATAGAACTATAAACATGAAACCAGTGGAAATGAAAAATGATATTTCAAAAGAATGGGAATATATTAGAAAGCAAATGGAAAGGTTGAATGATGTTAAACGTGAACAATTAATTCGGGGCTCATGAATTTTAAACAAGGGGATAAAGTTTTGATTCATCTCGATTATGGAAAAACTGATAAATCAATGACAAAAAGAAGACGAAGATTTGACACAATAGCTGAATTTGTTAGATATATTAACGGCAATGCATTAGTTGAAGTTGACAATAAATTAATAGAAATTCCGATTTATTTTATTACTCCATTATATTTAAATAATATTTAATTTTTTTTATTTCGTAAGAAATGAGTGACAACGAAGCAGCCAAGAGTCCTGATTCAATTAAGATTCAGAGTCCAGACAATGAATATAAAAAGAAACTAAACAGAATTAAATCAAAAATATGCTATTACAAAAAGAAGCCGCAATGTGGTGGGGTTGATGCCCATAAAACTAATGGAACTGAAAACGATGAAGAGAGGAAAGAAATAATTGAAAAGTTAGAAACTTACCGTTCAATCCTTAAACTGAGTGAAGCAAAAATAAAAGAATTTAATAGAATAAATAAATTGATTGGAAGAGATGAATTTAATAAAGATGAATTTTTAAACTCAATCCAAATTTAATTTTTATTCCTCTTCGACAACGTCTCTCTTTCCATCATTACTGCATAACCACATTTTCTCAGTTTTAGTGGTTTGTTATTTTTAGCAAGTTCTCGCATCATTTTTATCGTTTCCTCCCTTGTTATGATTCGTGGTAAATTTTGAGCTTGTGGGGTATCCATTTATGATAAAAATAAAAATTTGTTATCAGTTATTTTATCGTTAAGTGACTCAAAGAGTCCGGAGACAAAGTCTCATGGTTTCAGGTTATTCAATAATTAATTATTTTTGAAGAACTGAAGGTGCTACCATGTTACCATGTGCTACCAGGTTAATGAACTTCTCTGAAAAAATGAGACAACATGACATTTAGACAACAACACAGGAAATTTGATGCAAAAATAAATTCAAATCATACTTTATAAAGCTTCATTTACAGGTATTTCATCGTCAGTAAATGAATCCTCATTATCGTTTGGTTCAACCTGTTTATATAATCCTTTCATTTCTTCTTTCAAAACATAACACCATGTTTGTTTATCGTCTATTCTTCTCTGTTTCTTATCACATTTATCTTTAATGCTCATTTGAAAGTTTTTGTCTTTCATGTCTGATGGTTTGCAGAATAGAGCATTTTCACACGTCATCTTTGACTGAACGAATGAGTCTCAATTGTTTGTTATACTGTATGTATTCATATTCTTCATTAATGGCTTCATGAACGATAGCAGTTGTTGTGTTCTCTGTTGTTGACATATCTGTCTTTATATTCCGGATAAAAAAATATTTTATAAAAAACTAACTTTATTTTCTGACTTTCACAAAAGACCAAAAATAAACGCTTTACATGTATTTTTCAGCAACTTCGTCAAATAATTTTATAGCTTTATCTATCTCATCTACTTCAAACGTTTCTTTACCTTTCATGGGAGCACCATACCTTTTCTCAAACTTTTCAAGTAGTTCTGTTTCAGCAGCTCTCATATCATTAACGAACACAACCTTGACTCTATTGACTGTACTGTCATATCTTTGAGTTATATTATATGTTCTTCCTATCTTATATCTCTTTGTATTGAAGTCCTTCGGTTTCTGAACGATGTAAAGTAAGCCTTCACTGCAACGTTCTGAGTCGAATGAACCATAAGTTATGAAGTTATATCCAACAACTGGGTCTAACCATAACAAAACTATTGGTATAAGACTTTTGTCAATGAGATATGCTGTAGTTCCATAGAATCTTACCGATATCATAAGCTCAGGATTTCTTGTCAAAATTTTCTGAGTTGAAGCATTTCTAACCCAGTCGTTTGTTTTCTTTCCAGATGGAGATATAATGTCTGACAAAGAATATTTGTTGTATTTCTTTGAGTATCTTACGTTTAAATCACCTATTCTAACCACTTTGGTGTCATTGTCTATCTTTCTAACTGTTTCAAACTCAATGTTTGTCATTTCTGTTCTTACATACAAAATAAAAAAAATAAAACTAACTTTATTTTTCTAACTAATGAAATTCATTATTTTTGTTGCTGAATTCAATAAAAATATATTTTAGGTGAAGAGGTGAGATTTCACCTCCTTTCTCACCTAATTTTTCACCCAGTTATTTTATAAGCGTTTTACATGAATTGTACGATGTATATTTGAAATTCTAAACAATTTCGTAGCTTCTATTTCTTCTGTCAGTATGTCAAAAGTTTTAACAATGTCGAAAGTTTCTTTATACTTCTTCTTGACGTCAGATAGAAGGAAATCGTCAGCTGTTGGATAGTTTTTGTTCAGAAATGCTAACATGTCCATTTTATCTTCTGCTGGTTTCTCTACTTCTTTCTTTAATTCAGCATAGTCGTTTCTCATACGTTCTATCTCTTTGACGGAGTAGTTATATTTCCTCATTGCTGCTTTACATTTTGAACATTGCGGATTCATTTTTGCGTTATACATTGAAATTTGACCTGCTAGAACAACTAAGGCGTCAATGGTTTTCTTTAACTCAAAAGTTGTTGGTTTTATTTGTCCATTCCATATTTTACATCTTTTATCTTTATCTCTTATCTGCCATACACATTCAGCAACTAATGAAACAAAGTTGTCGTATGTCTTAAACTCCCCAGATTTATATATGTCAGAGATGTTCTTATATACCATGTCGCAATCTTTGTTCATAACTTTATGGTTGCAATGAAAACCAAGGAATTCATAGTTTACTTTACGTATGAACTTCTTTATTTCTACTGAATCAGTTGGTTTCACTTCTATTTCATCGAATTCAGGAATAGTTAGTTTTTGTTGCTGAACTTCCGGTAATTTAGGCAAATGGTCTATGATATCTTGCATTTCATATAGCTCCTCTCCATTTGTTTCATCTTTCGCACTACAGTCTAAATTACTTGTTAAAAGTTCTTGCTTAATTCTTTGTATTTCTGTCTCAAAAGTATATGAAGAAGGAATAAAGCTTTTCATCTCTACCAACATTGACGTAGGATTCATGATTAATGAATTTGGTGCCGTAGTTGTTTGAATTGTTGTTGTGCCGATTGTTGAAATCATATCTTTTATACAAAATAAAAAAATAAAAATAAAACTAACTTTATTTCTTCTGTCTTAAGGAAATTCATGAAAATTCACGAGAAAGCAAAAGCAATCTGAGCCGCTAAGCGGTGAGGGTGAAAAAGGAGGTGAAAAATTAGGTGAAAAATTAGGTGAAAAATTAGGTGAAAAAGGAGGTGAAAAAGGAGGTGAAAAATTAGGTGAAATCTCACCTCTTCACCTAAAATATATTTTTGTCTGATTTACACTCATTACGATGAAGTCATGACAAATCATTTCCTGTGTTGTTGTCAAAATGTCATGTTGTCTCATTTTTTCAGAGAAGTTAATTAACCGAGTGACACATGGTGACGTAGTGACACCTTCAGTTCTTCAAAAATAATTAATTATTGAATAACCTGAAACCATTAACGTAAACATGAGACTTTGTCACCGGACTCTTTGAGTCACTTAACGTAAACATTATTTCTGCAGTTCATCCATTACTTCATTACCTAATTAATTACAGACATAAAATATATTTAGTTCATTCGGTAATCCTAAACCCTTTGGGTCAAGTCTCAAGCGCGTTCAATGAATGCGGTACCATGCGAATACAGTCACAAATGGTGGCATGTAATCTTTACCCAAGCCTGTTGGATTTGTTGTGAAAGTGTGTGAATGATTACCTGCGGTTCCACAGAAAATACCTGTGCTTGAATCTACTGGGTCAGTTGTGATATCATATCTATTCATTCCCCATCTATCCGAACCCGCTGCAAGATTTATATAACCTCTTTTTGTTATTGAATGTGAATGATTACCTGTTGTGTTTGTCGTTCCTGTATGAGTGTGCGGTGGAAGGTTTGCTTCTTTAATTTTCTTCGAACCTCCTGTTTGCTTTGAATATCTAGCACAGTATAAGAATTTATCTACAATCTGCTTCCACATACCAAAACCTAAAACTGTTCTGGATTTGTTGAGTTCATTGACGTATAAATAGAACCAACAGGATATAATGTTTGAAGTATTTCATTTTTCATGCTTGTAATCACATCATTTACTTCCGACTTCTTTGCATAATTTTCATCAACATAAGTTTTATCTGCTTTAAGTCTAAACATCCTGAAACCCATTCTGTATCAGCTTTAACTTTAAAAGTCTCCGATGTCCATTCATGATACCATTCAACCTTTTCTTTAATTTCATTATCTTTTTCATCAACATAAACCAAATTTGCCTTCTTCTCTAACTCACTATCCACATATTCCTTATCCACCTTCTTCATTATGTCATTTAGGAAACCTTCTATGAATTCCTCATTTAAATTAAATCTTCCAATCTTCAAAACTTTAGGAAATGCATTTAATGCGTAATATCTCTGTTCTTCTGGTGGAATTGATGTTATATCATCCGTTATTCCTTTAATTTTTGAATTCATAAATAAAATTTCTTTTATATTTGATATCACTGCACCACCTTTGCAAACGAATTCGAAATGTTCATTTTTCAATACTATCTCCAAATCTCCATATTTCAACCTTTGCGTTTGTTCTGCCGTCTTTGAATTATATGCATATATGGCGTATGTAATGGTCTGAAGGACCTGGGGTTTTGTGCCTTAAGTTGTTGTGGTTTAATCATTTATTATGATTTAAAAATAAATATTTAATCCGTTATCTCATCAGCTATTTTCTCTATTTGAAATTGCCATAATATTTCATTCATAAATTCTAAATCACAATCAAATAGGTCAGTTATTCTAAATTTAATATTTGATAAATCTTTTGAATGAAGAATAAATGAATTCCCGGATAATTGAAACGGATATGATAAAGAAAATGTGTTTAAGTTGATGGATAAAATGTTTTGTATTGATGGGTAAGAGTTAGGGTCTAATGTTTGATGTGAAAATCTCATTGGGGTATTAACTTTATCACATTTGATTAAAATGAAATTGGAACCAGTGTCAGAATACAAAACATCCCCAACATCTTTTTCAAAATTTAATATCCCCAACAATGAACGAAGATGAGGAGTACAAAATTTAATTTTCAGCGGAAATTTAATAAGGTTATTTATTTCATCAAGTTCAAAAAGTTTATCAGGTTTTGATTTAAAATTTTCTTCATACCATACGATAAATGATTCATTTAAATAACTTAAAATCATGTTAATATCCCATTTCGCTATCACATTATTTATATACATATCATACGTTTTTTCATGGTCATCTTTAATAAATGATATATAATCTGAAGGGTCTAAAAGAATGGGATTAAATTTACCACTCACAGAAACGAGAGTAACATTATAAATTCCGCTAACTGTTAAATTTAATTCACAGTTATTATTCGAAATAATATTGATAATTGACATTTTTATTACGATTAAAAATATGGTAAAGCGTTATTTTCCAGTGATAAATAAAACTAGAATAAGATTACCTCAAGAATTCATAAATTCAACGAATAAGAAATTCATTCATGTTATAAATTTTAGTGTTTTCAGAAAATATGAGTCATGTCATATTCATCAACAGGTTATATTTCACTTCATTCAAATTTAGTTCAATCAAACCCATATAATGACCATTTCATAAGATTTTCAGATGGTATTAAAAATGTAATTGATAGATTAAAATATGAACAGATTGACAATATCGAATTTTTGGAATTTTGGTTTAAATATCCCGATGGAAAAAAGATTGAAGTTAAAGATAAAGCTGATACTATAACAAAAACAATTACAATGACCGATCCGGATAGTGGGGAACAAAAAGAAATAAAACAAACGATAGAAACTGGTGAAAGGTCAATTATTATTGATTATGATTCAAAGGATTATTATTCGATAATGTTAATGCTTGAATATTAAATAGCCTTAACAAAGAATTTTTCAAGTGATATTTTATATTCATCAACTATTTTATTATAAATATCATTATATGTTAAATGAAGTTCAGTTGTTGTTCCGTTCTTTGATATCTTAATTGTGCTAATATCCTTTATAGGATTTATTTTTGCAACTGTTCCGCAGCATGAAACCTCATCATCTATGAAAAATTGAATCTTAACGTCTGAATCTTGAACATCACAAAGAATGGCGATAATGTGAATTAATGATTCATAAGGTAAAATAATTAAACCGGATTGGTCAATTAAATTTATTATTGAATCATAATTATTAATTATTATATCACGGTAAATTTTCATTAATTCAGAATTAATGTCTATTTTATATGGGTTCTCGATGTTTGATGAAAGAGGCGGGGGTATGTTGGATAAGTGGGAATTTCAACAGGTTCTTTACCGGGTTCAGATAAAATGATTGGGTCTCCATTCTCATGGTTTTCTTCATTCTCCTCATTCTTCGGTAAGTCACGAGTTAATAAATTTGGTTGAGTTGCTGACCTTGTTAATTCAGGGCTAACATTAACTTTAACATTTTGAATAATTCGTGATTTATCATCATTTACGTTATAACCAACCGTAATCTCTGCTTTTGCGTTAGTGTTCTTTTGACTAGTGAAACGTCTTCTCATTTATAATCGAATAAAAAAAATATATTTAAACTTTTATTTTGCTGGAACTTTTGAATCTATTATTCCCTGTATTTGTTCATGAAGTTGATTTTTAGCATTTTCATCGAAATTAATAGACCGAATATATTCATTAATTGCATTCTTATAATCATCTGATTTCTCAAATTTTCTTTTATCTGATTCCTTAACTAAATCATAAGTTAAACCTCGTTGCTGATATAATGGTTTCTTAATTAAATCTTTGAATGCTTGAGATAAAGCACCTGATGCAATTCTTGCTACTATAATTGGTTGGAATTGCTGTTTAAGTTCATCTTTAACATTTGCGAAAACTGGATCGAATAAAGCAACTTTAAAGAATTTCTTAGCTGAAATTTCAGGTCTAATATTTGCATATTGACCATCAAACTGGTTAGAATATCGTGGTAATCCATCCGGTCCCTCTTCAATAGCATTTAATTCTTCATTGAAATAAGAATATGGATTACGACGGTATGAATTAATTGGACCATTTTCACCTTCTCCAATGTATTGTTTAACAGCTTTTCCATTTTCATCAAATTGCATAGGATAACGTTCATTATATGCTTTACGTTTAGGATAATCAGATATAGTTAATTTATAACCATTTATGACTTTAATATTACCTTGACCATCAGTAACGAAAACTTCATTTATACCATCAGGTTTTCCATTTGGACCCGTAATGTCTGCTTCGTGTGCTTCCCAATTTGGACCATGACGTTTGGCATATGCTTGAGCTTCTGGTAATGTTAAAACGTTTCTCATTTGTTTAACATCTTTTTGAAGACCAGCAACAATATGAACTAATTCTTTCATTCCATCAGGAACTTTCATAGTTCTATTATATGCACCCTTTTTGTTTGTCCTTTTTTAATGGAACCTGTAGAAGATTTGCATTTCTGTCATGTTTAATTATAAATAAAAAATAAAAATTAATTATAAAAAGTTAATCAAATTTAACACTTCCTTTATTTAAATCAACTATTATTTTTCCATGTTCACCTAATTGCTGATATTGTGTGTAAAGTTCATTAATGCTCATTGGTAAATTCACTTGATAAAGCATAACGTTCAACTGTTGACGACTAAACCCACTGAAAATGAAAAGTGTTGATAGATTTGATTTAATGTTTGTGCTTAATGCTTTGAAATATTGAACAGCCATGAAGAATGAACACTGAATGTGTCGACATTGAGTTAATAACTGATTAAAATATGATTTCTCGTTTGTTATTAGTTTTGATTTCACTGCATCATCTAGAAAAATGAGTGAATGCAAAAATTCTCTATCAAAATTTGAAATAGAAAGTGTTTCAAATAATTCATCCCGTTGTTTATCAATAATTTTATCCTCTAATCCTTGCTTCTTGATTGTATTATATAATTTTTATACATTAAAAAGTTTTTTAAATAATCTTCTGCTTCTTCTTGTGATAAATAAATAATTGGAATTTTGATTAAATGCTTTAAAGATTCAAATGTATCATCTGAAGGTGAACCTGAACGGTTGATATAAATTAACACATGTGAATGGGGGAAGTGTTAGCAATAATGATAATTTGTTTTAATATCGTTAATGTTTTACCTTTATTTTGTTTACCAATTGCTGCAGTGATTGAATTTAAGTAACATTCAGAATATGGAATTTTCATTAATTTTTCCTTAGATAGAGCATTTCTATTATCACTCAATGCTTCATTAATCATATCATCTACGTATGTATTATATACTCCTGCTAATTCTTCATAAGGGGTGGATGAATTTAAATCCATTTAATCAAAAATAAATTTATAATTTTAAACATTTCTATTCATCAATATTTCATCATATGAACTTCTATACTGTGGTGGTGTACCTGTTGGATGATATTTCAAACCTTCATCCGGTGTCCATGTCCAATATGTAGTCCTAGTAAACCAAACCTGAGGAGGATTTGTCACCTTTGAACAGTAAGTGTCATTTACACCCTGAATGATTGGATAAGCTTTCACTTGTACTGTAACTTGTGAGTTGAAAGTTTCTAATCCATCAAAGAATATACCCGCTCCATCACGTTGAACTGGAATAGTGCATAAGAATGAAGTTTGGTCTTTCCATGTTCTAGCTAATGGCGTGCCATTATCATCATTCAGTGGTCTAGTTAATGAGTCCTCGTATTCTTCTGTGCATTCATTCACTCCATCTAAATCAGAAGCTTGAAGCATACGTGTAAAGAATATGTCACCCACTGTGGTCATCGCTTGATCGGGGAAGTTTCTGGAATCTATAGTGACCTGAAGACCTCGAAGCATTGGATTTTCTAAAACTGTTCTTTGCATTGCATTCTTCGGAAATGTTAACACAACATCTGTAACATTATGAAGAGCGTATGAGAAATCTGAGCTAATACCTTCAGGAGTGATGCAACCTCCATTTAGTGAACGAACGTCAATATGTTGAGCTGGAATCATGAATGGATCTTCCTTACTGAATAAACGTGGTATTGCTTTAACTGATTCTTCAATTAAACCGTATCCTGGTGTAATGCATTTATCCTCTAAAACTTCCATCTTTGTGCATGAAATAATAACGCTATCAAACTGTTGGCGTCAGCAGATGTAGCGGCTAAGCTTGTAATTAATTTGGTAGGAAGTCCGATTTGTTGGAATTTGCGATCATATTTATAAACATGATTCATAATCTTTTCATAATTTTCATCAGTTATCTTTTCATAAACGTAATTTTGTAAATCAGCAACTCTTAACGGGTCAACCTGACAAAATACTAAAGTATCCCTGAAAACATAATATTTAAGAATGATTTCACCAAATGATTTAGGATAATCATCGAACGCCTGAAATGCTAACAAATCATTTACCGGAATAATCATATCAAAAGTGATATCAACTTCTTCATTTGCGTTCTTGAAAACTTCTGAAGGGTCAATATATTTACCACATACTGAGTTATCATATTTTTGAACAATTATTATAACGAATGAACAAACTTTTTAACTTTCCTTTCTGATTTTGGTTTATATGTTGCAAATGCGAAAGATTCACGGGAGCAATCCATCTGAAGATAACCGGCATCACCTCTTTCGGTTTCTACTTCTAATTGTTTAAAGCTTTGATTTGATGATTTGTAACCAACGAATAAACGCATGCATTTAAAAGCGGCATCACATGTGAAAGCTTTATTTGAAACTAGAGTTGCTTAACTTTGCGTTTAATATATGTGTCACCTAATTGATTCACATCATGAGCCGGATTTGTAATTCTTAAATGAGTTTTGTTTATCATCAAAATATGGAGCATCAGAGTCATAGCATGAACTTTCAAGTTCTCTATAATATCTTCTACCGTCATTCTTTGCGAATATTTCATTTATCTTTTCGAATGAATGAAACACATTTCCATTAATCGGTTTAGTGTTTGGCACCAAATAGTTAGTCGTCATTTATTAATAAATAAAAAATCAAAATTAAAAGATGAAAATGAATTTTTAATTTTAATGAAATAATCAACTATGGCTGCAGGTATATTTAAGAAACTGTGGGATAAAGTAAAAAGAGGAGCGCATAAAGTTTGGGAAACAATGAAGAAAGGAGCAAATTGGATATTTAAGAATAAAGAAGCAATTAGTGACGTTGCTGAATCAATAACACCAAAAGCTGCCCCAATAAGAGAAATATTAAATAAAGGAGAAAAAGTTTTATCAAAGACTACAACCAATACTAAGATAAAAATAATATTTATTTTTCCACTATCTACCTCCTATTTTATTAAGTATTCCTTCAGCAATTCCACCAACTGCGTTACCTGCTTGTGCTCCCATCGCCGGATTACCTGCTTTAGTACCTAATACTCCACCTATGATAGTTCCTGCCGTTTTTCGCTACTGGTGCCAAAAAGTTTGCAACGGGTTTAATAATATTTTTATGAACCCAACCTGCAGCTTTCTTAATTCCATCCCATAATTTTTTAAAGAATCCTGCGCCATTTCTGATTTAATATTAATTAAAAAATATATTTCATCACTTATATTCTAATTTTTATTTAATGATAAATGAAACCAATTTTAAAAATAAATGAAACAGAGGAGGAAGAAATAAATGAAAGTGAAAATGTTCAACAAAAAATAAACGTTGTTAAACCAATTACTGAAATAAAAATTTTTTCATCTGTTGAAGAATTTAATGACTATTATGCTAATAATAAAAAATTATTTGAAGAATTGACAACGTGTAAATTGAATAAAATGTTTAAAGTTGATGGATTCAAAATTTCAAAAATAAAAGGAGTGATTAGTTTGAAATCTATTCCTCAATCAAGAATCACCTCATTAATGAAAATTGATGATTTAACAAAAAGAATAGAAATTATTGAAGAAAGAATGAATCAAATAATTGATTTCATAAATTCAAATAATCATTAGTTTCTTAAAGTTCTATGTTGAACTCATCAAATTCTTTTTAAAGTTTATTTTTTTATTATGTATTTCATTATGGTATTGAATCTTTCATTCATGAAAATAATTATTTCTAATTTCTTTTACTCTCTCGTACATACTAGATTTAAAGAATTCAGAACATTTCCCATAATCTCCTAAATGTTTTCTTATCCCTAACGTGTGCCAGTTATTATATGAAACTGTATAAACTTTATCTTTATCTTTGCATCTTTCATCACTTCCAATATATTTATATCTCAGTTTTGATTTAGCATTTTCATATTCATTAACGTTTAATAATTCACAGTCTTCCTTTTTAAATATATGTTTAAGATATTCAGGATTTAATACTCTACGTTTATATGCTCCTAACTTAGTTCTAAAGGTTTTTCTACAAAATTTAGGAATTCCATCCTCTTTAATGTCATCAATGATTTCCATTTCATTATTTTCAATTTCTTCTTCTCGTTTATGAGGTCTTTGATTATGACTCCATTGATTCCATGAAATTAAATATTCTTTATCATTATATTTATACCTCATTAGCTTATTTTGGCTTTCATATTCATTTAATAATTCGCAATCTTCATTTTTAAATTGAAGTTTAACCCATTCAGGATTTAAATGATGTTTAATTAATCGCGGAATATCTGACATCATCTATATATAGCTTCTTTTATAAAAGATAAAAAATAAATTATTTTAAAATTAATGTTAATTTTTTAATGCGTTTAGTATATAATATTTATTACTAATTTATTTAATAATGTCGCGCTTTCTTACAAATTCATGACTTAAAAAACGTAAGAAAAAATTTTTATATCATCTATGTATAGAAGATATTAAAATATACCTTCATCTATATATAGACGTAACAAAAAAAGTCACACACCCCTTCCTATCCTACTACTCAAGTTATTTTTTCTGGATAAGATATTATATGGATAATTGGATAGAAAATACAATTATATAATCTTGTACCTGGTTTAATTAAGCTAATTGTCATCAGAAACTTGTAATTTTTATGAATTTCAGATTTTCTTTTCATTACTGCTTTTCTTAATAGGTCAAGTTCTTATTTACGTTATAAAGTATGATATTTACAAATATCAAGTTATCGTGTTTTTTGAGAAATTATGAGAAACAAACAAAAATGAAAAAGATAGGAATAGCAATGAATAGTGATGTGGGTATAGAAAATGTAAGAGATATGAATGCAAAGCAATCAGTATTTAGGACATTGACCATAGATTTCGATAAAAAATGCTGCATATTGAGCGAAAACTATGATTATATTATAAGGCTGTCATTTAAAGCATAATGAAACTATTCCCTTTTCATTTTAATCGAATAAGATAGTAAAGATTTTTGAATTAGCTAGAAACTGATGAGATGTTTTCACAAATCAGATTTTTAATCTCTATAATGCATAATTCACTCAATATCTCAATTTTGATATTGCGAGATATTTTTGCTATCGGTTTCGCAATTTTGACACAATAGCAAGAGGGTTCTATAAGCATTATTATCAACGTAGAATCTGAATATCATATCAGAAATGTCGCAAATCTGACATTTACCCGACAAAATAGCAAAAATAATTGAATACTTTTCGCAAAAACTTTAAAAATCGATAAAAATATGAAATATAGATATTAAAGAGACTTTTTATATAATATTCATAAAGATTTTCCAAAAATATGATACCGCAAAATTAAAAAAGTGACGTCTTGAGTGGAGTCAAAGGTCGAAATTGCTAGCTAAATGTTTTTTTAGCGAAATTGCGTATTGTACGTTTTTTTCGCAAAACGAAACCCTTATTTTGATAAAAGAAAACTGAATGAAATAGAAAAAAAATTTGATTCTTAGAATTTGAAAGTAATGAAAGAAGAAAAAGTGGATTTAGGGGTTTTATGATAGGTTATTGTCGGATATTAGAAGTGAACGTGTTGAAAAGAGATATTTAATTAATATGAGACAAAATTAAAACAAGAATTGAAGATTGTGTATGAATGTGTCATTCTGGGAGACTTGCATAGACAATGTCTCCCAGAATGACGCATAGCACACAATAACAGTGCACTGTTGCACTTTGTTGACAAAAGATACACAATCAGAAGAAGATTGTGTATGAATGTGTCATTCTGGAGACTTGCATAGACAATGTCTCCCAGAATGACGCATAGCACACAATAACAGTGCACTGTTGCACTTTGTTGACAAAAGATACACAATCAGAAGAAGATTGTGTATGAATGTGTCATTCTGGGAGACTTGCATAGACAATGTCTTCCAGAATGAGACAATCTTCCGCAATTAGAATACGATTGCGGAACTTCGACCGACAAGAGTGCATTATGCACTTTTCGTGTTTTAATTTTGTCTCATATTAATTAAATATCTCTTTTCAACACGTTCACTTCTAATATCCGACAATAACCTATCATAAAACCCCTAAATCCACTTTTTCTTCTTTCATTACTTTCAAATTCTAAGAATTCAAATTTTTTCTATTTCATTCAGTTTTCTTTTATCAAAATCATATAACCATTCATACTGATTCTTAATTTACTATATTACATTGAGATTTCATCTTTTTTCATATTTCGAATTAAATCAGCTATTTAAACCTAATATCCGGACCTGTCAGTATTCAAATATTATTGGCCACATGTATCTGAGCATTTACACGGATTTTACCAAATTTTGCAAAAAATGTGTTATGAGATGGGTGTTTACCCACGTTTTGCAAAAAAACCAAAATGATAGAGTGGGTCATAAGGATCTGTTTTGCTATAGCTTGTCCGGCTTGAAACTCAATATTCATTCGGGAAAAGACGTTTCAAAATTTTGTAAAGTATTCAAATTTGCAGCTTTGTTCGATTTGAAAATTGAAATTTGAAACGAAATGACTGTATGAATATGTTCTTCATATTGAATCTAAGCATTTCTTGGAATTTGGAGTTTTTCTAAAAAGTTTTATCGGTTGAAAAATTAAAAATAAAACAAAAGAATTTTTTTCCGATTTTTTAAACGCATCTTAATTTTTAACGGACGAAGGAGTATTTGATCAAAGTTCAATAAGGCTATCACACTATATTATAGTTAGCTTGCAAAGCAATAAATCTGGAATTTAATAACTTCATAAAGATTTGATAAAACCATTTTTGTGTAAATTAGTATTTAATAGGAAAATATGAAATTAGATTAGTCAAACATATAAATTGTTATTATATGAAATGATAACAATTGATAAAACATACAGATTGGAAGATTAGGTGAATTTTTGTGATGAATAGGTGTGTTTGTATGTAATGCCTCTATAGTATATTCATAATAAAAATTAGTATACTATAAAAACTTGATTTGAGAAGAAAATTAATGTGGAATAAGAAGATTGTAGAGAAACGTCTCATTCTGTGAGACAGTCACAAATAATATCTCCTTACCATATCAAATCCTTAAATTTTATATATGCTATTTTTTAATCTTTTAAAAATTTCTCTTTAACTCTCTTCAAAGACTTTCTTTTATGTCAAAAATTTGTTTCACTTTGCCCCAACTCATATACTCTAAAAATAATAACAATAGCCAAATATATAAAATTAATTTTTAATTCATTAAAATTATATTTATTCAAAGTAAATCCTCATATAAACTTCTATGAACCATCCTCATCTGTTAATTCAATCAAGTATTCTAAGAAATTTGGGCAATTTTCTTCGAATAATTGGCTCTCATATGATAAATCTATTAATTCAATTTTGTAATGCATAAAATCATACTTTCCGAATATGCAATAGCATTTTTCAAGAGCCAACAATAAATCAATTTTAAATCTTAGACTGTTATTATTAAATGATTCAAGTAGTCCTTCCTCCAATAAAAAGTGGTACATTATTTGTTGATCGTTCTGTGAAAATTCGAAATTTAAGATACAATAGCAAATTATCTGAACGAAAAAATTTTTCTTGCTAGAATTGTAATCATTATAATAGTTAGTTAGTATCCATATCTTCAGTACGGTGGCACTGCGCGCCATCTTACCGAAGATATGTCAATCTGACACTTTACAAAACCACTAACGTATATTTTACATCACAGATGCAATATTTCTAATAACCTTAAACTATTTCTGCCACGTAAAGTATTTATCACATAAACCACCTCATCTCACCTCTCTGTACGTTATATATTGTGCGCAGGTCATTGCCCATGGCAACTCCCCGCGACACAATGCACGTGCATGAAAAAATAAACGTTCTCACTAACGTACACACTAACGTTCCCACTAATGTTCTCACTTACAAAAGTATTGCAACTCCTCCCATTGCTGTGCTTCACATAACAGCTCATAATCTTCTGACTCACTACTGTCGCTCCAATCGTCTGAGTCAAAGTCGCTGTCATAATTAATGTTTATAAGTTTTGACAAATGTAATGAAACACGCTTACCGTTTGTATCTACTGCTTGTATATATCTTCCATTATGTTTGCTATCATAAATGCTTAAACTAACTTTACCCTTTCTCCCTCGTATCTGATAGAATGTATTCTCACGCGGAACGAAGAACAAGTTCTTGAACTCATGACCGTTGTAGTTTGTTATCTCAATAGTTTTCGTCATTACATCCAAATAAAAATTTTCAGTAAAAATAAAACTAACGTTAAAAATTTCTCATAACATAAACGTTCTCATTGCTTTATAACTCTCTTCCTTGGTTTCTTTTTAGTTGCTTTCTTCACGTCTGTCTCCAACTTGACTGTCTTTCTTCTTCGGCCGTAATGATACCAATTACTTCCACCAGTCAATGGGTCAAATGGTCGTTCATAAGGATTTCCATACATTCCATAGGGACCATACGGAAGAACTGCTGGTGGAAGTTGTGGAGAAAGAGTTCCATCGACTCTATTTAAATGCATTGTTTCACCTTTCATCTGGTCATTAAAGTCTTTTGCGTGTTTTGCAAACTCATCGTCCTTTCCTAAAGCATTTTCTGACTCAGTCGCAACCAAATTGGATGCTTTATTTATGAGCCCTATTTTATTTAATCTTAACTTCTTTACAACCCAGCCTCCAATCTTTCCTTTATTTGCATCTAATGTCTTTGAAACCCTTCCTCCACTCATTTTATTTACTGCGTCATAAGCTCCAAGTGCTTTTGCTCCAAATGCTAATGCTTTTGTTCCCATTGCGCCTAAAGCTGCCCAAGCTACCATTTACACCATATTAAAATCATCTCTCTTCAATATTATCTCATAAAAGTTCTCATTACTGGAGAAAGTCAATAAAACATAAGCGTTCTCACGGGCTTCGCCCTCACCGCTTTGCGGTCTATCTAACTTCTTTCTTATATCATCTATACGCTTCAAAATGTCTGAACAATTGCTAACATCTTCTACAACAGTTATTTCATCATGAATGACCTTCAAGAACAAGCTCATTTAATATGCTATTAAAATCATCTCAATAATGAGTCCATCCTTTCCATCTTTAGGTAGCACAACATCTTTCATTGAAGAAGGTTCGACAAGTCTTATGTTAAACTTACTGACAAAGTTTGTTATACTATAATGCTTCGGCGGCGAATACATGTAGTTTGAAAGACATAATATAGATTCTTCAGCAAATTCACTTATACTGGATTTTATAACAATGTTCTCACGAGACCAAATACCACCAATTCACAATCTTGTAAGCAATCCTGCTGAACCTTCTACTGTAAACGTCGATGGTAACATTCCACGAAGGTCATCTATTGACATCTTTGAGTCACTGAATTTAAATATTTTCTTAAAGCAATCGTCATTATCTAACCATGCAATAGCTTTGAAGTTTTCATTCGAATATACATCTGCTTCATTAAATGTAAATCCTGACTTCTTTGCAGAGATGACTTTAAAATCTATTGAGTTTGTTTCAAAATTATATGCTATGGTAACTTCTGAAGGTAATGGATGCCCTTCCGCAGTCAGTTGTTCTCTCACTACCGTTTGAAGCTTTGTGTTAAAAACTTTCATGTCATCTCCTGTATCTAAGTTCACATACACAGCAACAGGGAAACTATCTTGCTTCTTTGTTTCATCATTATATCTCAAAACATTAAAGTTCTTCAATAATATTGTTCTTCCTGATGGAATACTTCGAACCTGTCTGATTTCAATAGCTTTCTCACCTCCTACATACTCTACCCAGTGTCTTGGATATTCATAAGTATACTGACTTTCTTGAATTTTGGTTGGTTTCATCATAACATGTTCATAGTATATCTTTATACTCTTGTCAGTTAGACTCGGTGCTATGTTCTGAATATTTCTGACTTGCATTTTTAATGGAGATAAAATGAAGCATTTAATACATGACGTAGATGAAGACATGAATGAAAGCAGTGAAAAGCTCAACAGTTCTCTCATTCTTCCTTTCAGTAAGGACTATGAGTTCTGTTCAAATGGTGTTTATTTCTATTGTGGAAAGATGGGTTCAGGTAAGACATTTAACCTCATTCGTCATATACTCATAACAGAACGTTTAGGAAACGACTCTTACTATGACCAAATCATTATATCAGCAACTTCAGACTCTATGGATTCAACAGCGAAAACATTTATGTCAAAAGTTCAAGCCTCTGTCGTTAAAGTTCCAGCCAGTGAACTCATTGAATTTCTTCAACGTTACATTCGACGTAAGAGGAAATATTATGCCATCGTTGAATTTATACAGTCAGGAATGCAAAAGACTTCTGAGGAGATGGAAAGAATTATTGACAAACACCACTTACGTCAGTACTCAGGAGTTTACGATATGAAACGACTTACAAACTACATTCTGTCAAAACTTTCAAAATACCCCTTCAAAAAGTATCCTTCAAACACTCTGCTCGTTTGCGACGACTTCGCCGGAAAAGGTTTAGTGTCAAAACCAGACTCACCATTAGCTAACATCATTACTAAAGTCAGACATTACCACTTAACTGTAGCAATACTTATGCAAACATGGAGGTTTTTAGCTTTAAACATAAAACGTCTCATAACTGACTTCGTTATCTTTCAAGGTTTCTCACGCTATGATATTGAACTCATTTGGAAACAGTCAGGTATAACATTACCTTTTGAAGAAATTTGGGAAGCATATAAGTCTCTCATCTCTCCTCGTTCATACCTTGAGATTCATATCATGACTAATACCATTAAAGTCAAAAATATTCCATGGGAACGACCAACATTGTTTTAAAGTTTAACCTTCAATTGACTGATGGTAAACAAATTCCATGCATCTCTGTCGCCATTTCTGTTAATATTTTTGCTGTCATTCATATCATCCACTTCCCCATCCGTTAGCTTTTGAGGATATGCATTAGAATAGCTGTTCTTAAATGAAGGCTTTTCACCTTTGAGAGCATAAACTCTATAACTTTCTGCATACTTTATGTTTGAACCTCCTGAGCCATCATTGACATAAATTTTTATAGGCTTCCACCCTTTGTTCATATTCCTGCTTCTTCCCTTTGCTCTTTTGTTCAGTAGTTCTACATCTTTATACACAGCTCCTGTCTCAGTGAATTCAACAATATTTTCATTCGTTAGCTTTACATTCAAACCCTTGTCGAGTATATTGTTCATTTCATACATATAAAAGGTTTTTATTCTATATGAAATGAGAAGCAAATCCATCTTAGCTGGTGCCGTTAATGTTCCAATTGAACCAACATCAAATGTTGACTCACGAACGACAAACAATATTGTCATAAAGAACTATAGTTCGGAGTGTTTGAAAGAAAAAGAACCAGATCTTAAGTCGGGACCTTCGGTCTTGGCGCATGACGCCGTGAATTTAAACTCAGCTTCAAACGCTAACGCTATATCAGATGTTAAGTTAGAGTATCCACCACTGGACCAAGTTCTTTCAAGAGAAGCCAACGACAACCCTTACACAAATGTTCAAACAAATCCTTCAGATAACGTAGACCATTACCTTCTTCAGTTATACCAAACAATTTTACTCAAAGACGATAAGAAGCTTTTGACAAATCTTATAAGTAAGAACCAAATAATTCTAACAAAGGAGGACCTTGAAAATGTTATCTCACGAATAACAGGGAAACAATGTGTCATTGACTATCTCGACCCTGAAATCGAATGCTGTGGTCAAACTCCACTATTCATGAAAATAGGTAACATCCGCATCATTGAAATACCAGGTACTCCAGGAGTTGAGTTTAAATATAGATATTCAAATGAGTATACAAAACTATCTACTTACTATAAATTATGTCTTAAATATGTTTTAGTAAATTAAAACAGTCAGGAGGCTCTTTGAGCCCATCTTGGCGCCTTGTGCCGTTAGTCAAAAAAATTTTCAAGTTAGCAATTTGTAATATCTATCCAAAACTTCTTCAACAGTATTGAATTCATCTTCATAATGTAGACCTAATCTTATTGACTTGGTGCAGTTTTCACTAACACAATATTTTTCTGTTCTCTTGACTGACATAACTAACTCATTTGTTTCATCAAACAGCAACAACCAAAGTTCATGACCTAATACATAACATTCATACTTTATATTTTTAGCTCTGAGTTCTCTTGTAAGCTGTTGCATTTAATATTTTCTAAAAAGTCAACTTCAACAGTCATTCGCACTGGTGCCTTCAGTTCTACAGGCTCTCCTTGAAAGTCAACAAGTCTGAATTGCATGTCTTTCAAATTATGAGGACTAATGCGAACCCATTTACCTAAATGAGTTGCTATGACAGGAACGTTTGGAATGAACATTGAATTGACTGCATAACAGAAAGACTTATATTCTACTGAACCTTTACTATTAACTCCTGAAACACCTGTGACATTAGCTATTTTTGACTCAATGTACAAACAATTGCCATAACATACGTATGGAACAGATTTCATCTCAATCGTTTTGTCAACACTTTTCAAAGGAAATGTCATATGGTATGCACCCAGAAGCAATTGAACTCTATGACTCATTCGTGTTATCTTAAACTCCTTCGCATAACTGAACTTCAATGTTCCCTCAGAAGAGAGTTCGACATCTATGTTGTCAATAGTTTCTTCATTTATGAGAGTATCTATGACTCCAGCAATTTTATCTATTCTATACCCAGCTCTATTAGGAAATGTTATAACACTTCTTTTGTCATCTATTTCAATCTCTATGAAATCTGTTTCATCTGTTATGACAAAAGTTGCGATAGTATTGAAGTCAACAACTCTGAAAGCAAGCACTTCATTCTGAAGACCTAAGTTTGTTTGTAGCTTTACTGTCCCGTATTCGTTTGGGTCTGTACTTTGCAAATAGAACAACATTTTATTCTCATTAAAATATGACTATTGCTGCATATGCGTATGAAACAAATGAAGCAAGAAGAGCACATGAACTAGTAAACGAAAACTCAACTTTAACCATTGAAGGCAATGATTTAGTCATTGACGATGGAAAAACTAAAAAAGTCATTGATTTCGATACTTTTAACACTTATGACCCATTCATTACAACAAGCAAGGTTCCCATCATAAATGATGGAACGGTGCAATATATAAATTCTACAGTAGATGCCTCATTAGTGAAAGTATTAAATGTTCTCATTGAATTGTTAAAGAGCTTTCGATTTGACGACAACATTAAATGCCTAAAGAATTTAGTCATGAATGAGAAACAAATTCTCGGCGTTGCTGGTAGCAGTAATGATGTACACCTTATGACATTAGAATATTATAACAAACATAAAGATGAACTGAAAGGAGAGAAGGGTGACACCGGACCTCAAGGACCACAAGGAATACAAGGAATACAAGGACCTCAAGGCGAGAACGGTTTGGATGGTGAAGATGGAAAGGATGGAAAAACTGCTAAATCATGGATATGGAACCTTATAAATACTGGTTTAACAGCTGCTTCATATGGAGTTCTTCAATACCAAATCGGAAAGATATGGGCAGTACTTGGTGAAGAAGTTTTAGATGACGTTAAAAATGCTTTGAACTTCATTTCAAATGGTTCGGATACAATTAAAACTTTATCTGGTTGGATGCAAGAAACAAGGAGTCAAATAGATACTGTAAGACGTATAGCAAACAATGCACGTACGGGATTGGATACTTTACGAGAAGCACAAAATACACTAAAGGAAGCAAATGATATTCTTGGCTCAGTATCAGACATGCATGAAGATTGGCTTAAAGGTATTGACAAATCTTTAAAAAATCACAGTCAGTCTATTGCTGACTACAAGAAAAGTATAGATTTTTTACATAGTGCTATGGACGTACATGATGGAAGCATAAGGAACTTACTTAATGCTAACAATAACTTACCAGGAACTATTAAAGCATTTATAAAGTCCTTTGTAAAACCTGGTGCTCTAACATTTAGGTCTTTGAGAGCAAGAGCATTGAAGTCAAGAGATGCAGAAACTCCAACAGAACCTACAGAAGGAACTGAAACAACAGAAACTCCAGAAGAACCACCAAAACTAACAGCTAATGAAATATTGTTCGAATATTTTCCAAGGTACTCTGTTCTCATTGCATACATTCAAGAAATACTTAAGAAAGTAGACTTGACTTTAGGAGATGATGAAAGTTCTGTATATCTTTCGTTCCAGTTTCAAATAGCAGAACTTTTGAGACAGATATGCTTAATGTATGACAACATCTCTGATTTCACAAGATATGATGACGACCATGACCCCGAACACGGTGAAGAAGAAGTTTTACAAACATCCATTAAGACAGGAGAGGTTTTAACTCAAAGTCTCATTATTGACACCAAAGATGGCGAAGTGGACGTTCTTCAAGAGCTGAAGAAAAATACTTCTTCGGGAGGTGGTGGTAGGCATGAACTTGAAATAAATGAGATAGAAGAGAAATTAGCCGAAAAAGCAGATAAAAACCATGTTCATTATATAAGTTCAGACGAACAGATTATAACGGACTACCATGGATATTTAACACAGGATGAAAAAGTGAAGACGGAAGATGTTAATGAAAGAAGATATAAATACATTCGTGCTAAAGGTTATGACATAAGCTGTACTGTACATTATGACACAGGTAAAGCACCAGAAGCATTTGGTTATAACAATGAAATTTATGCTTCATACTTCTTTGTTAACGGTGTATTAGTTGAACCAAGATTTACATTGAGAGTTAAGGCAAAAATAACTTTTGAAGATGCTATTAAAAGTAAAGCTGACAAAGATGAACTTGACGCAACGAACAAAGTTTTGAAATCTCATAAACACAATATCTCCGATATAAATGAACTTCAAACTTCTTTAGACAGTAAAGCAGACAAAAACCATACACATGAATCCTTCACTACTGTTAGAGCAGACGACATAATATTCGAAGTCTTGGTCTCTCTTGGACTGAGATTGGAATTGGAATTGCTGGGGTGGAGCTTGCTGGAACAACCAAGGGTTGGGGCAGTAAGGCATAGGCTGAGGAGGGTAGTTCGGGAAGCCTTGTGGTGGGTAGTAACCTTGAGGTGGAAATTGGTAGTAATTCGGAGGTACTTGCTGGAACTGAGGTTGCTGAGGAGACTGTTGTGGTTCTTTAGGTTCCTCTGGTTTGGGAATGGACTCGGTTGGTGGGACGTCGGACATTCGTTTGTGTCCTGTCGGAAGGAAGAACTTTTCCTGTCGGAAGGAAGAACTTTTCCTGTCGGAAGGAAGAACTTTTCCTGTCGGAAGGAAGAACTTTTCCTGTCGGAAGGAAGAACTTTTCCTGTCGGATGGAAAATTTTTTCCTGTCGGATAGAAAATTTTTTCTAAAGTTCGACCAAAAAGTTCTCAATTTTCGAAAATTTGAATGGTTTACGGACGGACAACTGGAAGAGTTCTTCCTGTCGGAAGGAAGAACTTTTCCTGTCGGAAGGAAATTTTTTTCCCTTTGTCCGGAAAATTTTTTCCTGTCGGATGGAAGAACTTGGAATGCAAGAAAGACTTGACGAGGCAATTTACCTCATTGAACTTAACGACTGCGTAAAAGACTACTTGCGCAAGGTCATGAAGCCCAAGGTCAAGTTTACCACTATTTCTGGAAGGTCTACACTTCAGCTCGAGACTTCGACTGGAATTCCAATTCAAATACCAGACGGGACAGCCTACGACGACATAAAGCAAGCAAAGAAGGAAGCCATTATAAAGTTCTTTGCCAAGCGTCCTTGGATACTACTTCCAAACAGAGAGAACCCTTTCCCAAGAATGAACCAAATTCTCAAGGGTCTCCTTCACTTCTCTGGTCAACCATTCTACATAACCTGTGAAGGCGACATCCAACCAGTTCAGTAAACATCTCATTTTAACTTCACTTTTTTAATGTTTTTTGTGAAAGTGTCAAAAATAAATTGTTTTCATGAGTTTTCTACGATGTTAGAAAAAATGTTATTTTCTAATATCTTCACATTCAATACTTTTTCAGCACTTTTCCGTAGTTATATATGAAAGACAATTCGAGATAAAAGTCATAGTACAATGGAATAATATGTTGCACACCATTTGTTGTGAACCAAACTTGAAAGTCAGAGAAACTGTTACTAGGTGGTTCGTAGAATTTAGAAGCAAAGTCATAAAGGTCCTTACCAATACATAGAAAACTATTGTTGCTTGAACTGAAACTTGCATGACACATAACATTTTGAGGGTCAAACACGTTTCTATAAACCATCAAATCTGCTGGTGGAAGTATAAATTTAAATGGACCATCTGGTGGTAATGGTTCGTTCTGGTTTAGTAACCGAAGAAATTGTGCCCAAGAACGTTTGTCTACTTCCCAAAATAAAAACTCTGTATCTCTTGGAGGGTTAATTTCAATCTTTTGAAATGAAACGGTGGAGTTCATCTTGTCATATTCTAGTTTCAGATAGTATGTTCCATTTAGTAAAGAGTCGTATTTTTTTTGAAATTCCCAATAATATTTGTTCATTTGAGTTTGAAAGTCATCTAGAGTTTTCTCAAGACTTTCGTCTGAACGAACTGTAAAGATTCTCATTTCGTCAAATTTGTCTATTAGACCATCAGAACCTTTATACTGCCCATGAAAATATACTGCGAACATAAATGCGTTAGTTCTATTTGAAAACAAAACTCTTCTAAATCCTATTGCCTTTGCATCTGAAGGACTTTGAAGCCAACGAATTGGATAGTCAAACCTGTATGCTCGGGATGAAATTTCTTCATCTGAAATAGTCCTACCAGCATTTGTAAAGATATAGTCTAACGGTTTTGTATCTGCTACTTTTGTTCTTTGTTTTTCAACCTGAAGCATTTAATATATGTAAAAATATATTGTTTTAAAATGGTATGCCATTTCATATTTCTCATCTAACAAACAAGTTTCCCAACGGTCTTCTCCAACAAACTCAGCGTACATTTCAAATAAAATTTAAAAAATGTCACTTTTTAAAAAATAAATTTTTTATTTCATGCAATGTTTTATTTCTGTGCCGTCTTCAAGTATGCCCAATATTTCCTTTTCGATATTACATGAACTTCGGAAAATACCTTATCTAGCTTAAAACAGCCCATCTTTTCACCGACCATTCCCATTTCAATGAGTTTGTTGTATCCTTCTTCGTTCGTCATGAGTGCGTCAATGTTCTCATAGTAAACCTTGACTTTCGATTTGACTTCGGAGAAGAATTTGTTGTACTCGTCAAGGACTGCCTTTGCGAACTGAGGGTAAGACCAATGTTCGACAATAGGTTTTAATGTGGTTACTAAGCCACTTTGACCTTGAGTGAATTCGTACTTCAAAACAAAAGGAGAAAACCTTTCAACAAAGTTGTCGACCTTCTCATAATGTTTACTCTTCATCTCTTGAGGTTTCTTAATGGAATATCCCCATGTCGAATTCATAAGCAATTTGAGTGTCATTGCAAGTTTGGGGTTTGAAGCTTTCCTAATATCATACAGTTGTTGTATGACTTTTCCAACTGTATAGTTCCTTCCGGGAACTCACCATCTTCGTTTGGAATTCCAGTCGGAATATATTGGACAAACCTCATGTATGCAGCGTTAAGGTCGACATAGTATATCTTTTCATCTGAGTCGAACTTGTCGCAACCAATTGGTCCAGTTTGTGGAAATTCAAGTGAGTCTCTTATCTTCTGAGAAACTTCTCCTGTTATCTCATAAACATCGTCGAAGCAACCTGTTTCATATAAAACCTTCTGACCTAACTCAGATGCTCTCCAATACAATTTGACGTCAATTGGATGTCTCAATGGAAGTTTGTTTATAGCATCTTGAAGTTCTTGCAACCTCATTGGAAGTTCTTCTGGTTCAGGTTGGTATCCGAACATACCAACCCCTTGTGGAACTGTGTACTTCTTTTGTACTAGAACTTTGTCTGGAACAACTTTTGGTCTTGCTAACAATGAAAAGTTTGTTTCGTCTTTTGGTACAAAAGTTTCTGTCAGCTTGTCATCTGGAATTGGTTCCAACAAACCTTTCTCGAAAAGAATGTTTACAGCTCTGACAATGTTGCACTTACTTTTACCAAAGAATGGGTTTGTAAGACTTTCGTTCAACATGAAGTGGTTGTGGACAATTACAATCTTCAACCATGGTAAGTCTTTGTCAACAACATAGTCGTCATGTGAAGAACCTTTAGCTGTAGGTATGTTGACTCGGATATTGACATTTGCCAACGGTGCAATTTTTGCCAATTGACCTCTGAGAATGTACCTTGTCTTCACACATGACTCAAGATACTTCATCTTCTCAGCTGTAACAAGACCAGAGTTCCTGAGACATGTAAGAATACAAGGTTCATTGACAATTGTTTCAATTGAATTGTAAATTCCATACCTTGTCAAGTCAATGTCAGACTTATTTATGAACGGGAAGTATCCAGCATGTTGTCTGACTGCTTGAGGGTTAGGTTGGTACCATTCGAACTTGACACTTGCAATTCCTTCAATTGCATTCAAAATGTCTGAGTCGGAGTCAACCATTTGTTCTCTCTTTGTAGTCTTGAAAGCGTCAAGAAGTTTTGCGGCTGTTTGTTCATTGCCATGTGCATAGTAAATGTGACCATCCAAATCTGTTATGGTCAATCTGAGATTGTGTCCTTTCTTATTTCCGTCTTGAATTGCAGCAAGTACTCCCATGAAGCCTTCTTTGTTCTTTCCTTCGTCAAAGTTTACTGTAAAGGTTCGACCAGATGTAATTTGACTTCTAACTTCACGATACTTTTCATATGCATATCTTGTTCTTTCCATGGGAGCATGTGCGTCTTCACCTTTTCCTTTTTTCCTTCTCAAAGGATGCAATTGTTCGTCATGTTTCCAGTAGAATCTGGCAAAGCCGTCGTGTCCTTCAACTTGAGGTTCACTAACATCGAAAGGCATGTCCATAAGACGTTCTTCTTCTAACCTCTCTAGTCTGTTTGGATAATTGGCACGTGCTGTTTCCAAATCCATTTCGTAGCGAAGACCAGACAATTTGTCATAGACTTTTATGGGTCTTCCCTTCCTATATTTAAAATTCTTCGAAACTCTCCAACCATATCTTTGTAACTCTGCTTTTATTCTAGCAGACTTTCTATCCATTCTATATGGGGGCATTTTTATAAAAATAAAAAAATGTTTTTTTTCTTTACTTTACATAACCGCCTGCTGCCATAAGTCTTTGACGCCAACCCATACCAGCTAATGAAGGTTGACTTGGTTTAGTTTGGAAACTAAACTTTGGTTTTGGTTTATCTTCAGTTTTTGGTTTTTCTTCTTCTATCGGTTTTTCGTCACTTTTGGTTCCTCTGACTTTACTTCACTTGCAGGAACAGTTGTGTCGTCAACATCTTCATAAATATCATATGCCATTTGTTTTTGTTTTCCTTTCAACTTTTTGTGTTTGTTGTAAAGTTTAGAATATTTCGACTCTAAGTCAATGAGATGTTCTATAATGAACTGTTGGTCAGTGAAGTAAACTTTTCCATCTGTTGTCTCGAAAGCTCCTTCAGACTTCAATATTTTATTTGTGAGAGTCTGTTTCTTTTTTGAGATACTAGCCGTTCCATTTCTATGAAAAGTGACTTTATAGTTAGGGTTTGTATTTCCAGACCTGGCACTTTCTATTATTGAATTTTTCTCTTCATCTGTAAGTTCTTTGACAGGTTTTGACAATGGTTCTGAACTTTTTGTTTGTGGTGTCAAATCTACCGTTTCAACTTCTTCGGTCATTTCATCTCAGTAAAAAATTTTAGTTTGGTTTGTTTTCAACTGGTTGTTTAGGTTTTTTAAGTCGGTCTAAAACTTCCTGAGGTATAGGAAGAACTTTACAAACACGTGGTGTAACTGCTGGAAGCCGACAAATCCATCTTGAACTCATTTGTCTCAATGCTGCATTGTTCATTTCATCTCAGTAAAAAACTTTACATTCCCCACGTTTGAGGCGGTTGAGGTTGGTTATTGTTTACCCACTGTTGTGCATGGTTATATCCTCTGTTAAAGAATCTTTCACCTTGGTCCATATAGTGTCCTGCTTGGTTATAGTAGTCATTTGCTTTGTTATAATAGTTTCCTGCTTGTCTTCCTACATTGTCCATCCATCCTTGAACTTTTCCTCTTGTTTCAGGATTTGGAATAAGATTTGTTGCATCTCGTGCTACATCCCAACCTTTCTGTACAGTTTGTATAATAGGTTGTGCTTTCTCTTTAAGTATACCTAATGTACTCAAAATCTTCCTTCCAATTCCAAATGCACCTCTAGCTATTGTTCCCACTGCGGGTAAAAATCTGGATGCAACTCCTGCTAATGCGCCAAATAAACCCATTTCTTATAGGGTAAAAAATGACGAATCCAAACAAGGACCCCTATGTTTCTAAAGCGACAAAGAAAGCACTCATGATAAAAATCTTTAGTTCAACACCAAATGCTTGGTTTATGGATATCTTGGAAAACATTCCGAGAGTTAGAACAGATGGACCTCCATACTGGTTAATATTTGTTGGTCAAAACACAAGATACTGTGAAGCCATACCATTATGGTCCAGAAATATTTTAGATGTGAAAACTGCTTTGACAATATTCGTTGACAAATACCATCCAACAAAACTGACATCTGACTGTGAAAGTTCTTTCAAATCAGATGATGTAAAAAACTATCTGCGTTCAAAAAATGTAAACCAATATTTCATTGTCGACCAAAACCATTCTGCTCTTGGTGTCATTGACGGTTGTATAAAAATGTTAAGAGACTTAAACCAACCACAAGGTGGTGAAGCAAATGAAATGTCATATGACGACAAGTATAGACACTTCTCCATGGCAAAGATGAGACAAGTTTTAAATATTTACAATAACCGTAAACAAAAAGGTTTGGGAAACCACTCCCCCGAAGAAATGAAAAACAACCCTGACTTAGAGAAAGACTATATATTTAATAATTTAGTCAAAAGAGACAAACAAGAAAGAATGCCGGGCTTCAAACTTCAGAAAGGTGACAAAGTAAAAATAGAAATACCTAAACGCGACCCATATGAAAATACTATTGACTATGACAACAATGGGAACCCGACAGGTACTCACATTCGTGTTCGTAAAAATAGAAGAAAGTATACAAGAGAATATTATGAAGTTTTAGGCAAACATGGCAAAATGTACACACTGCAAGCAGAAGATAAAACTACTATTGTCAGACCTCGTTTCAAACTTGTCAAAGTTCAAGGTGGTATACTTTTAAAGACAGTTCCTAACAAATATAAGACAACTCCTGACGAATATGCTAAAGAAGTTGAAAATGACGACTAAGCAATTCTATACCATGCGTAAACTGTCATGTAAGGTGGCATGTATTCTTTACTTTGTCCCGTTGTTTGTGTATATCCTGAAACGAAATGTGTATGGTTTCCTTCTCCCTGAGTGTCACTCCAGTAACAATTTATAGCAAACTTAACGTCGTCTTTAACATCATATCCTTTACCTTTTGTCATTCCTGACCAATCCCAATATCTATGCTTATGCCAACCTGCTTGAGATGTACTTAAATCTATGTAGTGACTGTGTGCAGGTAAATTTTCACCTGAAATCGTTTTACTTCCACCTGTTTCCTTTGAAGAGTTTGCACAATACAAAAACCTGTCGACTATTTGAGTCCAAGTTCCAAAACCAAGTACTACTTCTGGTCTGGTAGAGTTCATTGAAACATATAATGAGCCAACCGGGTAAATAAGATTCGGCAAAATTTGTTTAAGCACATTGAGTTCCTGTCTTAGATGCATAATGTCATCTAACTTTTCTTGAAGTTCATTTACGTCATAGATGTTATGTGTATGATGTTTTTGTGGATATGTTCCTTCTGTCCATGCGAAAATATATTCTTTTGTTGCATCTACATATCCAGCTATCCATGTCGAGTCTGCTTTTGTATTCCTTAACTCTGTAACACCTTTCTCAAGCTCTTTCAACTGTTGTCCATCTTCCATTAAAGCTCTGTCATGACTTGAAACCGTTTGTGCCAACATATCTACAGTTTCTTTGTCAGCTTTGTCATCTAACTTTTCTTGAAGTTCATTTACGTCAGAGATGTTATGTGTATGATTTTTGTCGGCTTTATTTGAAACATCCATGTCAAGTCTTTGCAAATGGACACTATCTTCCATTAAACCTCTGGTATGACTTGAAACCGTTTGTGCCAACATATCTACAGTTTCTTTGTCAGCTTTATTTTCAACATCCTCTTTTGTTGCATATGTTGCATCTACTCTGTCATGTTCTTCTTGAACTTTTTCAATGACATATTCTTTGTCAGCTTTGTTGTCAACATCTGCTTTCAAAAGAAGTTCATTTATAGGTTTCTCGTTTAAAGTTCCTTTTGTTGGATTTATACAGACAGTATTGTTCTTATTGTCTTGAAATAGAAACTCATCTGTTATAGGGTTTAATGTCAGTTTTAAGTCACCCCCTTTCAATGACTCAGATATCTTAGAATAGTTTGAAAAGTTTGTTGTGTTCTTATTTAGAGCTTGCATAATGAGTTGTCGGTTGTGTTGTATTTCTCTCATAGATGCTGTTTCATTTGACATTTTTATTATAGATAAAATATGCTTCCAATAGAAAAAGAAAATTCTAGAGTTGCTACAACTAAACCATTAGATGAACTTTTTACTAATGTCGGTCAAAAGTTTGAGACAGATACCGTAAAGCATGAAGGCTATCGTTTTGACTACCCATTAAGATGGTTAAGAGACCCATCCGTCACAAAAGCTATTGGCTTTCGTAGAATGAAGTTCATTTCAGAAGCCATACATGGTTTCCCATTTACGGTCGGTTTTGAAGTTCGATACTATAACAAAGAAAAACGTATGTATGAGAAATTTGAACAGGGAAAACTTTTACAAGTTAGTTTGCTTATAAATTTAGAAACAACTCTTCAAGCTTTTCAAGAAAAAATAAACGATATCTATATCGAATATGCAAACCAGTATAACATTGACGAAGGAGAATACCATCTCGATATTATTTATGACAGGAAAAATGCAACTGTTAAAATCAATAAAATAGAAGACCTTGGAGAAAACGTTTATATTTCTACAAAATATAACAACTTGGCATGGTATAGATTTATGAGGATGTTAAATCAGCCTGCAGAATATCCAGTACACCCGGACTATTATGAAGTCGAAAACCCTAATGGAACATATGAAAATATTTTCGACCCAGATGCTATTATTGTTCATGCTTCATTTTCTGGCGCCCAAAACTCTTTTTTATGCTTGGCAAATGACTTTTACGAAAAACCTACAAAGTTATACGAACCACCAAGTGGAAGTATTTCAGACTTTCAAGTATGGTTTACTACAGATGGAAGAAAAAGAATAATTCCATTATACCATGCGTTTTACTTAGAACTTAGTTTCATATACAACTACTATCGAACGATAAAAATATAATTTTTTAATACGGTTGAGGTGTTGGATTTGGTTGCCAACTAGACTGTGGTGCGGGTTCAGGCTGTTGTATAACAGGAGCTTGTTTTTCTGGTTCAGGTCTTAGGTATAATACCAACAAACTGACCTACTCTTTTACCAATATTTTTGACACCGTTCCATACTCCTCTTCCGACAGATTTTATTCCATTCCATATACCTCTTCCAACTCTTCTGAAGAAGTTTCCAATACTACTGAAGAAACCCATTTTACTATATGTAAAAATCTAATATCCGTCTAGTCTCTTACGTTTCCTGTTGAGTTCCATAGCATTCTTTAACTGGAGCTCATACATTCTGTTTCTCCTCTGGTAGAAAACATATTCTGGGTCAACTCCTGTGTTCGCGTCATCTGCATAAAGCTGTTTATATCCCACTTCAGGGTTTGTATAGGGTGTCCAAAGGTGCGTTTAGCACAGCGCTCTATATGAGACTATTAAAGGAGATATATGCTGATTATAAATATATAATAAAAAATATGAATATATGTATATGATGAGTATGTTGTATTTTGGCGCCATGCCGGGATATAAAATGAATTTTGAGACAAGAGGCGGTTTCGCGGGAAATTTTGGCGGGATTTTTTTCATTTTTTTAATGAATCATAAAGAAAACATCCTCGCTCTTGCAAAAAAATGCAAAGACTGTAAAAAATCTACGAGACATTGGTAAAATGCTTCGGTATGGATGCTCCTAGCTATTCCACTGTAACGTATCATGTTAGGATGTATCACTTCATGAACAAAAAGGCGCCCATCATAAAAATTGACAAAAAATCGCCGGATCAAAGAAAAATCAAAGCAATTCTTCAAGTGCTAGATGAAGACCCAAGAGCATCACTCAGAAGGATAGAGGAGATGACAAAGATACCACGTACAACAGTCAGTTATTATCTGCACAATTATTTGAACTACAAACTAGCGTATACACGTTGGGTTCCGCACAACCTTAATTCAGTTCAAAAAAAATCTAGAGTCCAATCTTCGAAAGAGCTCCTCTCTATATTGCGTGCGTATCAATCCAAGAAGTTTCGCTTTTTAGTAACAGGGGACGAGTCTTGGTTTCAATATGCAACAGAAGCCAAAATCATGTGGATCCCGAAGGATGAAAATCCGCAAACATTCCCGAAGAAAAAAATTGACACACCAATGATGATGTTGTCGGTTTTTTGGGGCGTGAATGACATCATCGCAATTGATATTCTTCAAAAACCTAATACGATGAATGCTCAGTATCTAATTGACAATGTTCTTACTCAAATTATCAATTCTGATGAGTTTGAGAAATCCAAACAACAAAAACAAAAGTTTGCAATTCATTTTGATAATTCAAGAGTTCACAAAAGTCATAAGGTAATGAATTACTTGGTGGAAAACAATGTCAAAGTTGTTCCAAACCCAATTTATTCACCTGATATTGCACCCTCTGACTTTTATTTATTCGGCACGCTAAAAAAGAGAGCTGAAGGACGCGAATTCGCGAGTCCAGATGATCTTGAAAATTTTGTAAGAGAGCAATTTGAGCAATTTTCTTATGATGATTTAAAGCGTGTCTTTGAAGCCTGGATCGATCGCTGCGAACGCGTGATTGAATCCAATGGTGATTATATTTAAATAAACTTTATATATATGTAACTTGTTTATTTCTATTCGCAGTATTCAGGTTTGTGCTAAACACACCTTTGGACACCCTATATAAAACTCTTTCCATCTCATATTTGCATACCATGGTGGCAAACCTAACGCAGCGTCATTTGACATGGCAGTTTGCATTTGTACATCTGTTGGCACTTGACCATAGTTTGCCATTGCAGTTTGTATTCTAACTTCATTTGGAATATTCTCTGGGTTTGGTTGTCCAGGTTGCTGTGCATTCGCTAAGTTCTGTGCGTCCATTTAATATTAGATAAAAATATCTCTTACGAGTACATATGCTGAACATTTGCAGGCATTGGTTCATCTTCATATTCTCTGTACTTTTCTGCCACCTCAAATAAATAAATGACACAATGGAAAAAACCTAAAACAAGTAGTCCTATTTCAAACCACATTTACTTACTAATAAAATTTCTTTATTGTGACACTTTCTCCGGTTTATAGGACCTCTCTCATATTCTATCTTGTCATATCTAAACTCATAGTCATGTATGTCCTCTAACCATCTCATAACGGTTTCCAAACCACTTTTATCGGATGTAAAGTAAAAGCATGGATGGTTATGTATAACGTCTAAAGTTTCTAAAGAGTCTCTCAAAGTCCAGTCTACTTGGTATTGAAAATCCCATGTGTTATAGAACGGCGGGTCCACTATAAAGAAAACATTTTCCTTGTCTTTATATTTTTCATACAACTCTGTCCAATGACATCTCACAAACTCTATACCCTCAATATATTTTTCTATGTTCTCTTTGAAAACATTTGTATAGTTAAGATATAAAACTTTTGACATAAGTGTTTCAATGTCATGAACTCTTATAGAACCACTATATAATAGTCTAGCAGATATACTATCCCAGTCTATATATTCTGCTTTTTTCAAAACCTCTCTCACAATATTTTTCTTATCTAATGGTATACGTTCCATCTTATCTCATACCGAAATGGCTCACCAAAAAAGTGACATTTTTGGCGCCAATAATTTGATTTTTCTGATTCTTTCTATTTAGATATATTTATTTAACCGAAATATAACTGTACAGAATTACTATTTTCGAGATAAAATTCATATGGAAATACTAATTCATAACGCTTTATGTTATATAAAATTTAATTTATAAAAATTTCAAAATAAATCAAATTTAACACAATGAATATAACTGCAATCGAGATTTTGACGATTGATTCTTACGTGAAGTTTTCCAAACTTTGAGTTAATGTCAAGACATTAACTCAAAGTTTGGAAGTCTAATAAAGGGAATTGTAGGCTATGAGGTACTGATTATATATCAGTGCCTCATAGCCTACAATTCCCATTAGAAATGGGAGAAACTTTGTCCGCATAACTTATGATGCGGACAAAGTTTCTCCCATTTCTACTTAGAATGAAAGGGCAAGAGGTATATAGGTACACTATATATCTCTTGCCCTTTCCTTCTTACCTAAATACTTCCAATCTTATTTTTTTTTCCAATTTTTCCCCTAAATTTAAATCTTATATAATATAAATAAAATGCATAATATCAATCACAAAAATTCATGTTTATTTTTTTAATTAAAATTGCCGCGCAATTTAAGGTTTTCTGTCACTTTTTGTTAGCCATTTCGGTACGAAACATCCACCGAACAAATCTACAAATGTTAGACCATTCGGTAGTTTCTTAAGTTCTCTCAATATAATATCTTTACATCTACTCTTATTTCCAAAGAACGGTAACGGTGGTTTTGTAAAATTCATTTATATATAATAATAAAAATGTTTTTACCCGAAAAGTGATAGAAAAGTGACAAAACATGAAAACATATATAATTTGTGAAACGCGACACATTATATAATGTTTTCGACCCAGAAGACTAACAATTTTCCGAATAAAAACTTCATTTATACTAAACATCTTCGGGGCTAGAGGGCGCAACGCGCCTGGAAGCCCTCCGAATATAAACTTCATTTATACTAAACATCTTCAGGGCTAGAGGGCGCAACGCGCCTGGAAGCCCCACTACCTTTTTTTTTAATCTTAAAAATCTTCTAAACAGAATAAATAATTTTTTTTTCTAGCGCACGTTTTAGAATTCGATGATGCATTCGCTCAAACGTCCAAAAAGGCGTGGAACTTCGACATTCTTCAACTCGTCGAAGAGGAATGGGACGTACAAGCGAGGTTTCCTATTCTTGAAAGCCCAAAACACTGTTTTAACTTCGATTCGAGAAATGGTTCTTAAAAATACAACCAATGTTTCAGAAAAAGACAAGCAGATATACTCAGCAATCCTCACTTATATCTCCGATATACTTAACACACACATGAAAGACGTATTTCATGTGTCTACAGAGGTAATCAGCAAAATTCGACAATTATTAGAACAATCAGACATACCTCCATTTGCAGAAAAGGTATGCACTATGGTAATGACATCGGCTTTCTCATTTCTCCGACTTTCATCTTTACTTATTATCAACCCTTCACAAGACACAGGCAATACAGACATTCAAGACACAGAACAAGAATCGCTTCTTGCCGAGAAACCTGAACAGACACAATGCTTTGTCTGCAGAATTTGTGACGAATTAGTTCCAATTGACATGATCGAAGAACATACACAATCATGCTTGAAGGCATATCAAACAGAAGGTCATTTAACACAGGCTAATGATGCGATCAAAGCGAATATGGATGGAATTGCTAACACCTATCTTGATCTTTCATGGCCAGGTGATCCAGAAGAATATATCGCACTAGTACTACCTATACTACATCTTTACTTCCTCATGGAACGCGCTTTGAACGTTCAAGCAGACTTAATCGATTCATTTGATGAACTTGAACAAATCCAGTACAACATATACTCACTTCCAGAACGTATCGAATTCATGGACTACACTAAAGTCTCAGGTGACTTAGTCAAAGAAAAGATTCGTCATTGTGTTGCACTTCAAACAGCAGGTGCAGTTCTTCAACAGACTAGAGTATCAGGAAGCTCATCATCACCATACATTACGTCTGCATCTATTTCAGACTTCAATTTCCTTAAGCGAATTTCATCCGGCGCATATGCACGTGTTTTCCTTGCACAGAAGAAGAAAACAGGTGATCTATACGCGATCAAAGTCCTTAAGAGGAAAGAATGCGAGCAGAAGAACCAGTTCAAGCGTGTTTTAGCCGAAAAAGATATTTTATTACAATTTTCTAATCCATACATCGTCAAGTTCTATTATTCTATAATCGGTCACCATAACTTATACCTTGTCATGGAATATCTTCCAGGCGGTGACTTGTATTCATTGTTACAAAATGTCGGATGCCTTGATGAAGAGAACACACGAATCTACGCATTACAAATACTATCCGCTCTTCACACTCTGCACAAGAGTGGCATCATCCATAGAGATCTTAAACCAGACAACATCTTGATTGGTGCAGATGGTCTTTTGAAACTTACAGACTTCGGATTATCTCATCTTGGTGTTGTTGGTCGTCAAAACAACACAGACAAGAACTCACAGGCACCAGTCGAAGATCCATCACTGAACACAGCCGCTAGTTTAGTTGGAACACCAGACTACATCGCACCAGAAATCCTTCTCAACCAGCCACATACATTCACCGCAGACTATTGGTCACTGGGTGTTATCATTTACGAGTTGTTATGTGGTGAACCACCATTCCACGGTGAAACAGAGACAGAGACACACACTAACATCCTGAGAGGGAAGATCGACTTCACGGACATGGATTTGCAACCAGAGATAGAAGATTTCATCCGAAGACTATTGACCATCGATCCGAAGAACAGATTAGGATCTAAATCATTTGAAGAAATCACAAACCATCCATGGTTGAAAGGCCACGACACATCTAACGATGAACCACCATTCAAACCAGAACTTGCTAACCCAGCGGACACACAATACTTCGAGCAGCGATATTCATTCAAGGAGGACGATGACGGCGACATCCTTGAAGACATGCAAGACAGCGGCTCAGTTGTTGTCAACGATGAAAACATAGAAACATTTCAATCAGTTTCAGTCCAACAGCTTTCCAAAGCTAACGAAGAACTTGCGAAGAAGTACGAACATCTTAAGTCTCCAGCCGATAAGAAACAACGACCTTCTACACCACAACAGAAAAGAGGACGATCTTCATTTGATTACGACTCCCCAGGATCTCCATTTCGAAACATGTTGTCACGAAGGAAGTCACACTTCAATTCAAGAATCATCGGAACAGATAATGACGATGATTAATTATTCTTGTTTATTTTATATTTGTTATTATAATCTAAATCGATTTTTATTCTATTCTTACATTTCATCTATTCATTTTTTTATTTGAACACATCAATATTTCTAGAATATATGATCAAAATAATACTTTTCTCTCACTTCAAGCTGAGTTTGTTATTATGAATACTATCAACATTCCTAACATTTGGGCTTAAGTTATATGTTATCAATAATATATGAGTTGGTACTGTCAATGCTGTAAAGAGTATAATTTATACTTATATAGTCATGAAGTCAATACTCATCTATTCATATGCAATTTATTTTTTTCTCTCTTACATAAGATATGATTAAGACTAATCAAAACATATTATACTTGACTATTAATAGTCTAGATTTCATCTCTCTGTTAAAGGGAATCATTTTTTTTTGCCTCAAGATTTCGAAAAATATATTTTGCTAATGAATATATTTGTTTGTATATTGTGCCGCATAAACAGTTTACATGGTGTCTATTTCTCCTCCTAATTTGATGCTTCCTTCCGAAATAACAAAAATCTTTTTGTGAGAAACTCATAGAATTAGTTGTATGACTTGTATTAAAAAGTGAATAGTAGCCATACAATAAATTCAATGAATTTTTCGGTTATTTGCCAGTGTGCATAAATTCGGAAGAAAGTCATCCTCAGCGGATGACTACGTCTGGAATCTTTACTTCAATGTTCAATTTACAGGTGAAGAAACTCGAAACCGTCAAAACTGTGATCTCCCAACAGGAAAAAAACAATATTTCTTAGATGAATGCAACTTTTTTGATGATCATGACCAAGTTATCAATTTCGATCCTATCTCCGACACTTTATTTCTACATAATCGGTGTTCTTTTAGTAATTGCACGGCAACAAAGGTTGGATGTTGCGTTTACTACCAAATTGGCAAGAATAGTTCTATTATTCAACGCAAATTCTGCTGTACAAAGTGCAAAGGCACAGGACATGGCCAAATTTCATATACAGAAGTTGACACAGATAACTTAAACTTTATTATTGAAAGTTCCATTTTTGATGCAGGAAATGAAAATAGTGGATCTATTTTCCAAACATTGAATGATAATATCGTAGTTTCATCAACAAATTTCTCATCAAATAAAGCTCAATGGCAACCTGTTGGACATTATGAAGCTAAACCAGATAAATACACAACAAAATTTAACTATTCAACTGTTGTTAATAATTTAGCAACAGATAATACAGGCCAAATGATAAATATTGGGTATAACGCTTTGATTGATTCATGTAATATTATAAATAATACTAATACACAATCAAAATATGGAATTATTTTCCATTTTTATAATTCTCTTACTGTAAAATGTTGTTCTTTTATTAACAACACTGCTCCTGAAGATTCATGTTTGATATATAACGCTCTAGATCAATTAACAGTTGATAGTTGTTACATTGACAATTCAATTTCATCAACATTTTATAGAAATGTAGAACCTACTAATACAAGAGAACTATTTACTAACAAATTGATTCATCTTTCAACCAGAATTTGCCAAGCAGAATTTGCAATTATCAATAAAAGTATTTTTAAAGTTAATAAACTTTCTCTTTTTTTACAAACTTTAGTAAACATTTCTAACTCTTCATAATCTATTATTTCCATATCAATGAGACTTCTATGCTTCATAATTGTTTTTGAATTTGTGTATGATGAGTTTTACTCTGATTGTGTTGAACACAAAAATGGATTTTTCTGATATTTCACTGAAAAATAAAATAGAAATACAATATCTTCTGTTGCGACTGTTGTGGCTTTCTTCAGCTCGACGACTTCCATATTCAATATGTCTTGAGTTCTTTGTTTTCTCCTTCGATCACTGCAACTTGATATAATATTATGCTGAATGTTCATTTTTCTCTCGTAAATTTATCGATTTGGAGGAATAAATTTTTAGTCGCGCAAATTCTTTCGAAATAAATCTCCTTATGCTATCGAAATATCTGGTCTGCAACAGTGGTATTGATCATTAGATGCCTTCAGTGATGTCTTAGTATTTATTTGCAGAGTGGTCTTTTGGGGCAAACTTTCGCATCATTAATGATATTAATATATGAATCTTTAAATTCAAGCACAATTTTAATTTGATTAAATATCAATATTTATATAAGGGTACACTTACGCCTATATGGCATTGCGTTCAATTCTGATCATTAATGGTTAATTTTCAATTTCGCGTAATGTCAATTAATCAAATAGGTTTGAGTACATCATTAGAAATTATTATCTATTAAAATTTATTTATTATCATATCATATTCCTTAAAATAAACATAAACATGTCATGTTTTTAATATAATTTATTTACAAACAAATATAACAAATATATAAGTGTCAAATCAAACCGTGAGACCTACTAAATCAGATCCAGGAGATGTAATATCATTCTTTTTACTTTCTTTTTCATCAATTTTTGAATGTTGTATAAATAGTTCTTTGAGAGGTTTGATAACAATAATAATATCTAATAAAAGTATAGTTGTATCATTCAAGCAATATGTATATATCATTCTTATAGAATTAGTCTTATTTGTGTAATATAAAATTAATGAGTAAACAATGTAGAAAATTCCTCTCACAATACTCGGCATCATCGCTGTCCATGCATATCCCATGCATTGTAACAATGCTGTGACTATTTCGTTCACTCCTGTTATCCAATTAGTATAAAATGGTTTCGGAATCATGATTCTCGCGTATTCAAGTGTTTCTGGATCTTTCAGCCATATCTTCGCAACAGGAACTGGCATCGCAATTAAAACAGGAATCAATACAAGTTGTAGAACTAAACTGATCGAAAGAGCATAGAAAAAGAACCTCTTGAGACGTTCATAGGATTTAGTACTGTATGCATATGTACCTGGACCGAGTAATCCTTGTCCAAAAGCAATGGAAAAACAATTGACATGCTGTTACAGTTTGAACAATTCCAAGGAGAGATTGAGATCGAGAGAACGCAATCACAGCATATGTAAATGAAATTTTGATGTCAAAAAGGAAAATTGGACCAAAAAAATCCACAATTTAAAGCATCAATCCTGCAAATATTGAACGACATTCTAATTGTAAGAGTCCACATGACATCTGAAATATTGAAATCAGAGGCACAAAAGATAATTCTGGTATTAAATACACGTAGTTTAAAAAAGACTGATTGAAATATGAAAGACGTATTTCATGTGTCTACAGAGGTAATCAGCAAAATTCGACAATTATTAGAACAATCAGACATACCTCCATTTGCAGAAAAGGTATGCACTATGGTAATGACATCGGCTTTCTCATTTCTCCGACTTTCATCTTTACTTATTATCAACCCTTCACAAGACACAGGCAATACAGACATTCAAGACACAGAACAAGAATCGCTTCTTGCCGAGAAACCTGAACAGACACAATGCTTTGTCTGCAGAATTTGTGACGAATTAGTTCCAATTGACATGATCGAAGAACATACACAATCATGCTTGAAGGCATATCAAACAGAAGGTCATTTAACACAGGCTAATGATGCGATCAAAGCGAATATGGATGGAATTGCTAACACCTATCTTGATCTTTCATGGCCAGGTGATCCAGAAGAATATATCGCACTAGTACTACCTATACTACATCTTTACTTCCTCATGGAACGCGCTTTGAACGTTCAAGCAGACTTAATCGATTCATTTGATGAACTTGAACAAATCCAGTACAACATATACTCACTTCCAGAACGTATCGAATTCATGGACTACACTAAAGTCTCAGGTGACTTAGTCAAAGAAAAGATTCGTCATTGTGTTGCACTTCAAACAGCAGGTGCAGTTCTTCAACAGACTAGAGTATCAGGAAGCTCATCATCACCATACATTACGTCCGCATCTATTTCTGACTTCAATTTCCTTAAGCGAATTTCATCCGGCGCATATGCACGTGTTTTCCTTGCACAGAAGAAGAAAACAGGTGATCTATACGCGATCAAAGTCCTTAAGAGGAAAGAATGCGAGCAGAAGAACCAGTTCAAGCGTGTTTTAGCCGAAAAAGATATTTTATTACAATTTTCTAATCCATACATCGTCAAGTTCTATTATTCTATAATCGGTCACCATAACTTATACCTTGTCATGGAATATCTTCCAGGCGGTGACTTGTATTCATTGTTACAAAATGTCGGATGCCTTGATGAAGAGAACACACGAATCTACGCATTACAAATACTATCCGCTCTTCACACTCTGCACAAGAGTGGCATCATCCACAGAGATCTTAAACCAGACAACATCTTGATTGGTGCAGACGGTCTTTTGAAACTTACAGACTTCGGATTATCTCATCTTGGTGTTGTTGGTCGTCAAAACAACACAGACAAGAACTCACAGGCACCAGTCGAAGATCCATCACTGAACACAGCCGCTAGTTTAGTTGGAACACCAGACTACATCGCACCAGAAATCCTTCTCAACCAGCCACATACATTCACCGCAGACTATTGGTCACTGGGTGTTATCATTTACGAGTTGTTATGTGGTGAACCACCATTCCACGGTGAAACAGAGACAGAGACACACACTAACATCCTGAGAGGGAAGATCGACTTCACGGACATGGATTTGCAACCAGAGATAGAAGATTTCATCCGAAGACTATTGACCATCGATCCGAAGAACAGATTAGGATCTAAATCATTCGAAGAAATCACAAACCATCCATGGTTGAAAGGCCACGACACATCTAACGATGAACCACCATTCAAACCAGAACTTGCTAACCCAGCGGACACACAATACTTCGAGCAGCGATATTCATTCAAGGAGGACGATGACGGCGACATCCTTGAAGACATGCAAGACAGCGGCTCAGTTGTTGTCAACGATGAAAACATGGAAACATTTCAATCAGTTTCAGTCCAACAGCTTTCCAAAGCTAACGAAGAACTTGCGAAGAAGTACGAACATCTTAAGTCTCCAGCCGATAAGAAACAACGACCTTCTACACCACAACAGAAAAGAGGACGATCTTCATTTGATTACGACTCCCCAGGATCTCCATTTCGAAACATGTTGTCACGAAGGAAGTCACACTTCAATTCAAGAATCATCGGAACAGATAATGACGATGATTAATTATTCTTGTTTATTTTATATTTGTTATTATAATCTAAATCGATTTTTATTCTATTATTACATTTCATCTATTCATTTTTTAATTTGAACATATCAATATTTCTAACATATATGATCAAAATAATACTTTTCTCTCACTTCAAGCTGAGTTTGTTATTATGAATACTATCAACATTCCTAACATTTGGGCTTAAGTTATATGTTATCAATAATATATGAGTTGGTACTGTCAATGCTGTAAAGATCCAAAGTGACACATAATATATGTATATGGTATAGTTTATACTTATATAGTCATGATGTCAATACTTATCTATTCATATGCAATTTATTTTTTTCTCTCTTACATAAGATATGATTAAGACTAATCAAAACATATTATACTTGACTATTAATAGTCTAGATTTCATCTCTCTGTTAAAGGGAATCATTTTTTTTTGCCTCAAGATTTCGAAAAATATATTTTGCTAATGAATATATTTGTTTGTATATTGTGCCGCATAAACAGTTTACATGGTGTCTATTTCTCCTCCTAATTTGATGCTTCCTTCCGAAATAACAAAAATCTTTTTGTGAGAAACTCATAGAATTAGTTGTATGACTTGTATTAAAAAGTGAATAGTAGCCATACAATAAATTCAATGAATTTTTCGGTTATTTGCCAGTGTGCATAAATTCGGAAGAAAGTCATCCTCAGCGGATGACTACGTCTGGAATCTTTACTTCAATGTTCAATTTACAGGTGAAGAAACTCGAAACCGTCAAAACTGTGATCTCCCAACAGGAAAAAAACAATATTTCTTAGACGAGTGCAACTTCTTTGATGATCATGACCAAGTTATCAATTTCAATCCTATCTCCGACACTTTATTTCTACATAATCGGTGTTCTTTTAGTAATTGCACGGCAACAAAGGTTGGATGTTGCGTTTACTACCAAATTGGCAAGAATAGTTCTATTATTCAACGCAAATTCTGCTGTACAAAGTGCAAAGGCACAGGATATGGCCAAATTTCATATACAGAAGTTGACACAGATAACTTAAACTTTATTATTGAAAGTTCCATTTTTGATGCAGGAAATGAAAATGAAGGATCTGTTTTTCAAACATTGTATGATAACATCGTAGTTTCATCAACAAATTTCTCATCAAATAAAGCTACGGACAAACCTGTTGGACATTATGAAGCTAAACCAGATAAATACACAACAAAATTTAACTATTCAACTGTTGTTAATAATTTAGCAACAGATAATACAGGCCAAATGATAAATTTTTGGTATAACTCTTTGATTGATTCATGTAATATTATAAATAATACTAATACACAATCAAAATATGGAATTATTTTCCATTATCAAAATTCTCTTACTGTAAAATGTTGTTCTTTTATTAACAACACTGCTCCTCAAGGTTCATATTTGATAGATAACTATAATGATCAATTAACAGTTGATAGTTGTTACATTGACAATTCGATTTCATCAACATTTTATAGAAATGTAGAACCTACTAATCCAAGAGAACTATTTACTAACAAATTGATTCATCTTTCAACCAGAATTTGCCAAGCAGAATTTGCAATTATCAATAAAAGTATTTTTAAAGTTAATAAACTTTCTCTTTTTTTACAAACTTTAGTAAACATTTCTAACTCTTCATAATCTATTATTTCCATATCAATGAGACTTCTATGCTTCATAATTGTTTTTGAATTTGTGTATGATGAGTTTTACTCTGATTGTGTTGAACACAAAAATGGATTTTTCTGATATTTCACTGAAAAATAAAATAGAAATACAATATCTTCTGTTGCGACTGTTGTGGCTTTCTTCAGCTCGACGACTTCCATATTCAATATGTCTTGAGTTCTTTGTTTTCTCCTTCGATCACTGCAACTTGATATAATATTATGCTGAATGTTCATTTTTCTCTCGTAAATTTATCGATTTGGAGGAATAAATTTTTAGTCGCGCAAATTCTTTCGAAATAAATCTCCTTATGCTATCGAAATATCTGGTCTGCAACAGTGGTATTGATCATTAGATGCCTTCAGTGATGTCTTAGTATTTATTTGCAGAGTGGTCTTTTGGGGCAAACTTTCGCATCATTAATGATATTAATATATGAATCTTTAAATTCAAGCACAATTTTAATTTGATTAAATATCAATATTTATATAAGGGTGCACTTACGCCTATATGGCATTGCGTTCAATTCTGATCATTAATGGTTAATTTTCAATTTCGCGTAATGTCAATTAATCAAATAGGTTTGAGTACATCATTAGAAATTATTATCTATTAAAATTTATTTATTATCATATCATATTCCTTAAAATAAATATAAACATGTCATGTTTTTAATATAATTTAAAGGTAACTAAACTCCTTTCGCCGATCCGATTTGCCCCATATTTAAAATATAGCTTGCATATGTAGAAGGAAAGCTAATTTTGAAGTACGCCCCAAATCCACCAACAGGATTTCGAGCTACTAAAAAGGTACTTTTAAATGTGATTTTTTTTTATAAAAAATTAAATTTATTTTCAGATCAGACTAAAAACTAATTTTATGGAAAATCTATATCGACAAATTTATTACTTATTGGGTATATAGATTTTTTGATTATGGCGATTATGTCTGATATGCTTCCAATAAGCCAAAACACATTTCATACTGATTTCTATAAAAGGTATCTTTATTATAGAAGTGTAAGCTATATCTGTTTGTTTTTTTATTATAACAAATTCAAAATTCTCTTATAAGGACTAGATGAAATCTGTATTATTAAATCATTAGCTAAATGAAGGTTCAAATAGAAAGTAAATATCAATTTATATGATACTGAAACCAAATAGTTCTTTTAATAAAAGATAACACGCTGAAAATTATTGAGTATTTGCAAATCTCAAAAATCTATTGGTGAATTTGGCTCAACTTTTAAAATTATAACATCCATATCAAATCATAAAAGCAGACAAAAATTAAAGCCAAACCTATCGGCCAATTTTTTTTGATATTTTGATTTTTGAGGTATACTTTTAAAAGTGGATTTAAAGCACTGATGAAAAAACATTAACTTCTGTCGTTATGATTATTGATTTAGACAATAATGATTTTAATCTTTGATTATCAAAACACTAAAGTCATCTTTTTAACATTTGCTTGGTAGCATTAACTCAAGTCTAAAGTACTATTTTATGTGGCACTCTTAGAATTTTTGTATTCATTGTACACGCTGAAATAGTACCATTAAAGTTATGGCGGACTTTCAAAAAATAGTTTGGTCACCTTTTATAATTTACAAACAAATATATAAGTGTCAAATCAAACCGTGAGACCTACTAAATCAGATCCAGGAGATGTAATATCATTCTTTTTACTTTCTTTTTCATCAATTTTTGAATGTTGTATAAATAGTTCTTTGAGAGGTTTGATAACAATAATAATATCTAACAAAAGTATAGTTGTATCATTCAAACAATATGTATATATCATTCTTATAGAATTAGTCTTATTTGTGTAATATAAAATTAATGAGTAAACAATGTAGAAAATTCCTCTCACAATACTCGGCATCATCGCTGTCCATGCATATCCCATGCATTGTAACAATGCTGTGACTATTTCGTTCACTCCTGTTATCCAATTAGTATAAAATGGTTTCGGAATCATGATTCTCGCGTATTCAAGTGTTTCTGGATCTTTCAGCCATATCTTCGCAACAGGAACTGGCATCGCAATTAAAACAGGAATCAATACAAGTTGTAGAACTAAACTGATCGAAAGAGCATAGAAAAAGAACCTCTTGAGATGTTCATAGGATTTAGTACTGTATGCATATGTACCTGGACCGAGTAATCCTTGTCCAAAAGCAATGGAAAAACAATTGACATGCTGTTACAGTTTGAACAATTCCAAGGAGAGATTGAGATCGAGAGAACGCAATCACAGCATATGTAAATGAAATTTTGATGTCAAAAAGGAAAATTGGACCAAAAAATCCACAATTTAAAGCATCAATCCTGCAAATATTGAACGACATTCTAATTGTAAGAGTCCACATGACATCTGAAATATTGAAATCAGAGGCACAAAAGATAATTCTGGTATTAAATACACGTAGTTTAAAAAAGACTGATTGAAATATGAAAGACGTATTTCATGTGTCTACAGAGGTAATCAGCAAAATTCGACAATTATTAGAACAATCAGACATACCTCCATTTGCAGAAAAGGTATGCACTATGGTAATGACATCGGCTTTCTCATTTCTCCGACTTTCATCTTTACTTATTATCAACCCTTCACAAGACACAGGCAATACAGACATTCAAGACACAGAACAAGAATCGCTTCTTGCCGAGAAACCTGAACAGACACAATGCTTTGTCTGCAGAATTTGTGACGAATTAGTTCCAATTGACATGATCGAAGAACATACACAATCATGTTTGAAGGCATATCAAACAGAAGGTCATTTAACACAAGCTAATGATGCGATCAAAGCGAATATGGATGGAATTGCCAACACCTATCTTGATCTTTCATGGCCAGGTGATCCAGAAGAATATATCGCACTAGTACTACCTATACTACATCTTTACTTCCTCATGGAACGCGCTTTGAACGTTCAAGCAGACTTAATCGATTCATTTGATGAACTTGAACAAATCCAGTACAACATATACTCACTTCCAGAACGTATCGAATTCATGGACTACACTAAAGTCTCAGGTGACTTAGTCAAAGAAAAGATTCGTCATTGTGTTGCACTTCAAACAGCAGGTGCAGTTCTTCAACAGACTAGAGTATCAGGAAGCTCATCATCACCATACATTACGTCCGCATCTATTTCTGACTTCAATTTCCTTAAGCGAATTTCATCCGGCGCATATGCACGTGTTTTCCTTGCACAGAAGAAGAAAACAGGTGATCTATACGCGATCAAAGTCCTTAAGAGGAAAGAATGCGAGCAGAAGAACCAGTTCAAGCGTGTTTTAGCCGAAAAAGATATTTTATTACAATTTTCTAATCCATACATCGTCAAGTTCTATTATTCTATAATCGGTCACCATAACTTATACCTTGTCATGGAATATCTTCCAGGCGGTGACTTGTATTCATTGTTACAAAATGTCGGATGCCTTGATGAAGAGAACACACGAATCTACGCATTACAAATACTATCCGCTCTTCACACTCTGCACAAGAGTGGCATCATCCATAGAGATCTTAAACCAGACAACATCTTGATTGGTGCAGATGGTCTTTTGAAACTTACAGACTTCGGATTATCTCATCTTGGTGTTGTTGGTCGTCAAAACAACACAGACAAGAACTCACAGGCACCAGTCGAAGATCCATCACTGAACACAGCCGCTAGTTTAGTTGGAACACCAGACTACATCGCACCAGAAATCCTTCTCAACCAGCCACATACATTCACCGCAGACTATTGGTCACTGGGTGTTATCATTTACGAGTTGTTATGTGGTGAACCACCATTCCACGGTGAAACAGAGACAGAGACACACACTAACATCCTGAGAGGGAAGATCGACTTCACGGACATGGATTTGCAACCAGAGATAGAAGATTTCATCCGAAGACTATTGACCATCGATCCGAAGAACAGATTAGGATCTAAATCATTGAAGAAATCACAAACCATCCATGGTTGAAAGGCCACGACACATCTAACGATGAACCACCATTCAAACCAGAACTTGCTAACCCAGCGGACACACAATACTTCGAGCAGCGATATTCATTCAAGGAGGACGATGACGGCGACATCCTTGAAGACATGCAAGACAGCGGCTCAGTTGTTGTCAACGATGAAAACATAGAAACATTTCAATCAGTTTCAGTCCAACAGCTTTCCAAAGCTAACGAAGAACTTGCGAAGAAGTACGAACATCTTAAGTCTCCAGCCGATAAGAAACAACGACCTTCTACACCACAACAGAAAAGAGGACGATCTTCATTTGATTACGACTCCCCAGGATCTCCATTTCGAAACATGTTGTCACGAAGGAAGTCACACTTCAATTCAAGAATCATCGGAACAGATAATGACGATGATTAATTATTCTTGTTTATTTTATATTTGTTATTATAATCTAAATCGATTTTTATTCTATTCTTACATTTCATCTATTCATTTTTTTATTTGAACACATCAATATTTCTAGAATATATGATCAAAATAATACTTTTCTCTCACTTCAAGTTGAGTTTGTTATTATGAATACTATCAACATTCCTAACATTTGGGCTTAAGTTATATGTTATCAATAATATATGAGTTGGTACTGTCAATGCTGTAAAGATCCAAAGTGACACATAATATATGTATATGGTATAGTTTATACTTATATAGTCATGATGTCAATACTTATCTATTCATATGCAATTTATTTTTTTCTCTCTTACATAAGATATGATTAAGACTAATCAAAACATATTATACTTGACTATTAATAGTCTAGATTTCATCTCTCTGTTAAAGGGAATCATTTTTTTTTGCCTCAAGATTTCGAAAAATATATTTTGCTAATGAATATATTTGTTTGTATATTGTGCCGCATAAACAGTTTACATGGTGTCTATTTCTCCTCCTAATTTGATGCTTCCTTCCGAAATAACAAAGATCTTTTTGTGAGAAACTCATAGAATTAGTTGTATGACTTGTATTAAAAAGTGAATAGTAGCCATACAATAAATTCAATGAATTTTTCGGTTATTTGCCAGTGTGCATAAATTCGGAAGAAAGTCATCCTCAGCGGATGACTACGTCTGGAATCTTTACTTCAATGTTCAATTTACAGGTGAAGAAACTCGAAACCGTCAAAACTGCGATCTCCCAACAGGAAAAAAACAATATTTCTTAGACGAGTGCAACTTCTTTGATGATCATGACCAAGTTATCAATTTCAATCCTATCTCCGACACTTTATTTCTACATAATCGGTGTTCTTTTAGTAATTGCACGGCAACAAAGGTTGGATGTTGCGTTTACTACCAAATTGGCAAGAATAGTTCTATTATTCAACGCAAATTCTGTTGTACAAAATGCAAAGGTCAAGGATAAGGCCAAATTTCATATACAGAAGTTGACACAGATAACTTAAACTTTATTATTGAAAGTTCCATTTTTGATGCAGGAAATGAAAATAGTGGATCTATTTTCCAAACATTGAATGATAATATCGTAGTTTCATCAACAAATTTCTCATCAAATAAAGCTCTATACCAACCTGTTGGATATTTTAACGGTAAATCACTTCAATACACAACAAAATTTAATTATACAACTGTTGTTAATAATTTGGCAACAGATATTAATGGAGATGTGATAAATATTTGGTATAAAGCTTTGATTGATTCATGTAATATTATAAATAATACCAAAACAACATCAGAAAGTGGAATTATTTACCATACTAGAAATTATCTTACTGTAAAAAGTTGTTCTTTTATTAACAACACTGGTCCTGAAGGTTCATGTTTGATATATAACTATAATGATCAATTAACAGTTGATAGTTGTTACATTGACAATTCGATTTCAACAACATTTTATAGAAATGTAGTACCTACTAATCCAAGAGAACTATTTATTAACAAATTGATTCATTTTTCAACTGGTAATTGCCAAGCAGAATTTGCAATTATCAATAAAACTATTTCTAAAGTTAATAAACTTTCTCTTTTTTTACAAACTTTAGTAAACATTTCTAACTCTTCATAATCTATTATTTCCATATCAATGAGACTTCTCTGCTTCATAATAATTTTTGAATTTGTGTTTATGATGAGATTTACTCTGATTGTGTTGAAGAACAAATTTGGATTATTCTGATATTTTATAAGAAAAATTAAAATTTTCTGTTGGGGCTATTGTGACCATCGTGAGCTTGATGACTGCTATATACACTATGTCTTGAATGCTTTGATTTTTTTTTCTTCTATCACAGCAGATTGATTATTATTTTTCTTTTGTGGATTCAAATCTTTGTCGTGAAATAGTTCTCATTATGCTGGCGAAAAATCTGGTCTGCGGCAGCGATTTTGCTCATTAGATGCCAGATCTTCTTCAGTGATGTCCTAGTATTTAACACAATGTTTGTAATATCAATTGAAGTGTTATCCGTTAAATAACAAATAAGATTAATCTGATTAAATATCAATAAATATATAAGGGGCATTTACGCCCATATAACATGATCTTCAATTGTCGGCAATTTGAATTAAAGTCACATTGGGGCTAGTACATCATTAAATTTCCTTATTTATCAAAATTTATTTATCATTATATCATATCCCTTAAAATAAACATAAACATGTCATGTTTTTAATATAATTTATTTACAAACAAATATAACAAATATATAAGTGTCAAATCAAACCGTGAGACCTACTAAATCAGATCCAGGAGATGTAATATCATTCTTTTTACTTTCTTTTTCATCAATTTTTGAATGTTGTATAAATAGTTCTTTGAGAGGTTTGATAACAATAATAATATCTAACAAAAGTATAGTTGTATCATTCAAACAATATGTATATATCATTCTTATAGAATTAGTCTTATTTGTGTAATATAAAATTAATGAGTAAACAATGTAGAAAATTCCTCTCACAATACTCGGCATCATCGCTGTCCATGCATATCCCATGCATTGTAACAATGCTGTGACTATTTCGTTCACTCCTGTTATCCAATTAGTATAAAATGGTTTCGGAATCATGATTCTCGCGTATTCAAGTGTTTCTGGATCTTTCAGCCATATCTTCGCAACAGGAACTGGCATCGCAATTAAAACAGGAATCAATACAAGTTGTAGAACTAAACTGATCGAAAGAGCATAGAAAAAGAACCTCTTGAGACGTTCATAGGATTTAGTACTGTATGCATATGTACCTGGACCGAGTAATCCTTGTCCAAAAGCAATGGAAAAACAATTGACAAGAGGCTGAAGTTTGAAAAAGACAGATAAACATGGTCCACACTGAGCAATCATGTTTTGAGAAACCGCTGCTGTTGTCATTAAATTAATTGCAACCAAAGGAGGGAAAAGGCCCATAATAACATTCAGAATGTACGGTGATGCTATTTTTAGGCCAATGTATATATCAGAAATCGGCTTTTTGATCAAATTTGACCATGAAGTTATTGAATCAAATTTATTACTGAAAATTAGTATTGTAAGAACTATTCCTGGGAGAGATTGCGACAGAGAGAATGCAATCCCAGCATATCTAAATGGAATTTTGATTACAAAAAGGAAAATTGGACCAAAAAATCCACAATTTAAAGCAAATGCAGTAAATTGCATCAATCCTGCAAGTATAGATCGACCTTCAGATTGTAAGAGTCCACATGACATCTGAAATGTTGAAATTAGAGGCATAAATGATAATTCAGGTATTAAATATTTGCAGGCTTCAACTGCCATTTGTTCGGTGCAGCCCATGTATTTTAGTAGAGGGTTTGCGATGAAGTAACATATGACTGGAATAATAATCATTGATAAAAACGCTAATCTGTATAAATCTGCAATAACTTGTGATGCTGTAGTATAATCATCAGCTCCAATGAGAGCACTCGTACGAGTAACGCATGCTGTGCTAAAATAAATGTTCGCAGCCATGCATAAATATCTGACGGTCGAAGCAAAGCCAACAATTGTAACTTCTGTTTGCGAATACGCTTTAGAAATGAGTAATAAGTCTATTGCATCATGAATGGCGATTCCAACCATATAAATTATTGGTCCAACACTTAATTCTAGTAAAGTACGCAAAGGACCATGCTGCTCATAACGCAACTGCTCTATAGAAAGGCTTTTAGACAGTCTCCTTTGAGTATAATGCGAGCCTTTTTCAGATTTGAGCAATGGTGATTTCATAATACAAAATTTTGAAAGGGATCATGCTATGAAAAAATTTTTATTCAAATCCGAAGATATTGTTTAGAATTGATAAGGAATAAAATATTTAAAAATTAGGCTCCTACAGACCAATTGAATTCAAAATTTTTGCTCTCAAATTTTTTCCCATGAAAGAATCAATGATTGATAACTCACCTTTATTTCCCAAAAGCATAACTAGCTCATAAGTCCTTAGAGTTTATATATCCCATGCAATATCCATATCTAATGACCAAATTTACCTCGAATTTCAATTTTTTGTTTGGATGATCCCCACTAATCTTTTTTCACATCACATAAAACAAGATGATAGATAATTAAGGTGACAACAAAGAACATCCATTCGACATTTGTATAAAATTATTTTAGACTTATTTCTTGGGATGATGAAAACTGATTTCATATTAATTGAAGTAAATGTATCAAAAATTCATCTAGTAAAACAGCAAGATCTGCATTTTTGTAAATATATATTCTAAATTTTAACACAAGAAGGAAATAACAATAAGAGAAGAATATATTACATTAATATAACATGATAGATAGTAACAAGGAGAAATTGATGAAAATTTGCTTTTAATTTGATTTCTTTAATTGTTTAGACCAATCCAATGGGCTGAAAACAATGAAATTGCAAACCAAATCTTTGTCAACCATAAGAACAGCGCCTCTATTTTGGAATTCTCCAATATAATTTGGAGCAGAAAAAACAGCAATACAACTCTCGCACCCAGGAATTGGCATTGAATAACCTTCCATTTGCACTTGGTGTGATCTCACAACTAAGTCAAGTTGACATCTTTGACAAAAATTCTCAACAGCTTTCTTTCCAAAACCAAACCCAACTTGGTGTTCGCTATTTGACCATAATTCTACGTTTTCTACAGGATCTGACCAAACTAAATCACTAATTAATCCACTAGTTGGAATTTCCGTAGGACGTTCGATTTCATTGATTTGGGAAACATTTGTAAGTATTGGAGAAAGTCCCCCATGCACGCAAAATATTTTGTCTTGAATAATTGCGGCAAATGGCAAGTAATCGAACACATCTACTATTGAATTCCAAATCGCTACACTAAATTTCTTAACGCATTCTTGGTAGAACCCATAAACCTTATTCATTTCTCTTGACTCATGATTTCCGCGTAAGAGGAAGAAGTTATCGGGATATTTGATCTTGAATAGCATTAGCAAGCAGAAAACTTCAACACTATTTGTTCCTCTATCGACGTAATCTCCTAAAAAAAGATAATTTTTTTCCGGAGGATAGCCAACTTTCTCGAAAATTCGTAACAGATCATAAAATTGCCCATGGATATCACCAACAATAGCCAAATTTGCTTTGAGCTCTAATAGACAAGGCTGCCTTTTAAATAACGGTTTAACTAACCGACACAATAAGAATATATCATCAGCAGTTATTCCACATCGTGAACCGTATGGGAGTTTTCGAACAGATAGCAATTTGGTGAGAATTTCATCAATTTGCTGAGACATCAATAAAATTTGATATATTTGAGTTATCTCTGTGAATTTTTTCAAAAAATATAAAACTTTTCATGAATAATTCAATAATTGTCATATATAATACATTAAATTTTGATGATTTTTTTATTACATATCTTATCGGAAAAACAAGTGTCACTTTTCATTAGAACCTTTTCGAATCAGAACCTTCCTGCTCAAAGACAATCATCTGCAATGATTTTCTCCTACGATAGAAATAGATTAGAGATAGGTATTAAACTCAGATTAGGTATATGAACAATAATCTAACCTCTCAAAACGAATCATTTCAAAAAGGGATCCATGAACTTGAAAGCGAAGCACACGGAATTTAAATAGATCAAATATCTTTAATGCTAAATAATTGATGCTATCTCAATTCAATTAGGTTTAATTTTTAAAAAGTTGTACTTCATTCTAAAAAAGGGAAACACTGCAAATGTACACTAAATTTCGAGCTAGAAAATATTGAAATATTGAAAACAATACCAACCAATTTCATATAGATAATTACATAAATATTATATACTAAGATTAACACATTATTCTCCAGTCAATTGATTTTTTCCAAAACAAATTAATTTTGACCATTAATTAAAGAAGTTAACAAACAATCGGAACTTTGATTATCGATTCAGCATTTACACAAAGTATGAAAAAGCTGACCAGAAATTAGACGAAAACTTCATCATCGCATTACCCAATGAACTTAAGCCACACATGCAATTCATAAGCCAATGCTTAGTTTTTTTGCATGTAATGAATCACAAAAAAAAACATTGAACACGACTTAATCTCATCCATCGAAGTTCACAGAATCAAAGATTCAACAATTCGTTAAACATGTTAACAGGGCAAAACTGAATTTAAGTGTATAATATTTCTGCATATATTGTTATGATAAAAAAAATCTCAAAAGCTCACCTTCAAGGATAGATTAAAACTTTTAAAATTGAGAAAATCGGAAACTTTGATTCTGCGCAATTCATTCAGATCGAATATATCAAACTTTCAAAATCTATTGAAGCTCATATTTGCTTTGCAAACAAGTTTTACGCAGATAAATCGTAAGCTAAGAAACTAGGAAACTCAAGCATAACATGACTTCAGAACAAAACTTCATGAAACAGTTCAGACTTCACTGAACTTATGAACTGAACTTCAACGCAATGATTTGTTCTCTTCAAACACATCACAGCTTTGAATATTATATCAGTACAAGCAGATTATTGACATCAAAGAGAAGATAGAAATCGTCAAAGATTCCATAATTCAAATAAGTCCAACAAGTTTGTGACAAATTATTATGAGAAAAACAAGCATCATATTTCATTCTAACATTTACCAAGAATCAGAACTTTCCCGCTCAAAAACATTCATCTGCAGCAATTCTCTCCTTCGATAGAAATAGATTCTTGGCTTTTCTAAAAATATTTTTCTTGAAACGTTTCACCCATGTTTACACTATTCCTCTCTTAGGGTGAACTATGAATTTGAATTCGATCTATGCATGCTTTTTCTTTTGATTTCCAAGTTAGATCAAAATTCATTGAATCGTTTCTTGATATTATAATCATTCACATTGAAAAGCTTATTTATTTCGCTAAATTCGATATTTCATCATTCATGATCATAATTCATAGCTTCATATATTATATTGAAAGTATTTTTCACTAAGCTGATATACAAATTGAAGCCAAACTCGATTTTTATTGTTTTTCTTACCCAAACATGATATATAATCAGTTCTTTAATACATTTCTATCACTGATATATGATTCAAATTTTTATGACAATATTCAAAATTGAATTAAACCACCAAATTCGGAAGATTTGGACATTCAATTTCTGGATGGTTTCTTGGAGTTTTTTTTATAAATAAAGTTTAGAATAAGATTCAAATATTTTATCAAGTATTCAGACTTTTCAATTTCAGATATGTATTGTAAAAAATTGAGTTTTGTAACAAAGCATCTTAAATCAAAGTTAAAGATACCACAGATAAAATCAACTTGATCTTCATGTGTCAATAAGATTTTTATTGGAAGATTCAAACGTTTCTTGACCCATAATATTAATTAATATTATATCCTTGTAGATTTAAGAATATGTTATTAACGTCACCACAACAAACTCCAAATCAATCAAAATTTCATATAAACCGAAATATTATATCAATGATTCTTGTTTTAGTGTGTTTGTCTAGTTCGTTGAGTGATTTGGATCCATTGGTTACACAAGAGATGGTTGATGCGATAAACAACAATCCAAATGCACCATTCAAAGCAACTCTTTACCCAAAGTTCGCAAAGATGAAAGTTGGAGATGCCAAACGATTTTTGTCACCAGTTCGACCTCCACAACATCATCATGGCTCTGCTGTTCCAGTTGGTGCCAACGAATATTTTTTCAACTTTGTTGATCGAAACTATATCACAGGATTAACAAACGTTGCAGCATTTCCTAACCTTCGAAATGCTTCAAATCAAAACGATACATATGTCAACCCTGGTCGATCAATCAGACCAAATGCAGAAAGAGTGAAATTTCCAGTTTTTGATGTCACAGCATTGTGTAGTTCTTGGGCACCAGCAGTGACATCAGCAATGACGATTTCAGTATCCCGTTGGGCAGGTGACTTTGTCAACTTTTCTCTTCAGTTTGTTCTTGACTGTGATATTCTTGGTGACTCATGTGTTGAACGAACTCCTCTGAACGCATATCAACTTTTCTAGACATATCATCCACCAGATTTTACTTCATGTGATAAACCAGGTGATGAGTACTCAGAGCGTACTTTTTTTATGCAAGCACCTCGTTCTGATTTCACAAGAGCTAACTGCGCAGATGATAGATGTTATCCAGGATTAACAGGTTGTAAACATCACTGGGCACTCACAGGAAGTTGCAATCCAGGTGCTCCAGAAACAGGATGTCCAATCTACTTCCTTTATAACTGGCGCTGGATCAAATCACATCTGTGGGAAGTTGGTGCTGTCACTTCTTCCATCACAGTCTATCAATCCCTTTTCAGATATGGCGGAGGAGTCTATTCAGGATATTGGAAACTAGATGGTAAAACACAAAATTCAGGCTGGGAAAATATTCTAGGCATGCTTGATGTTACGATTATTGGGTGGGGACAAACAAAATTAAATCTTTCCCTTAATTCAGATGAAAATACACAAACACTTAACCGATGGTGGTGGGTTATTCCCCACTTTGGAGTTAACTTTGGGGTCGCTTATGATGCATGTAATGAACAAACAACAACAACAACAGGTACTAAAAATAATAAAGGAGATTGCAGAAAGACGTATGAAAATATTTTAGATAATAAAAATGGTCAAATAAAAATCGAACCATTGAAAGTTGTTGGCAGTGGCAATGGAGAACAAAGCAGTACTATCAAAGGATTCATGAAATTCAATCGAAGATTCGATGATTGTAATATCGAATCACATGCAGTTGGTGCTGTTCCATATAACTTTGTTCCCCTTCCTCATAGAACTCCTGAACCAACAGAAAATCCGGAAGATTAGCGTTTTATTATTATTATATTTTTTTTCTATATTGATGCGAATAAATTCATTCCTCCTCAACCATTAAAAAAACCATTAACCAATAATCTTTTTTTGGTGTAATAGCTCGGAGTCATAAAACTTTTTGAAATCTTTTGCTGAGATCTGGAAATGTTTGGTTTGAAGAGGACTTTCTGATATGACATCATATCAATCTTCCCAATAAATCATTTGTGCGTTATGATCTTACTACGATGGCTCGTACTCCGTGCAACAAAAAATTTGAAATAAAATTGAGAGGCAAAAGGGAAGTAAAAAATTTAGAAAAAGAGGAAGTAAAATTTGAATGCATTATCTACGACTTTATTGTTCAAATATTAATGTTTTCATTAAAGGAATAATAATTTCATGAAATTAAAATTAGTTTTACCAAATGTGATTAAATTTCTTTCATTTCAGACAGTATAGATTATATTCGAATAGTATATCATTATTCAATCAATTATTAAAACTTTACAGGTTTGTTGTGCCATTGACGGCTTTGTAACAATTTCGACACATTTTTCTCGGGACCGTATACTATAATCATTTCTATCTCGGGACAGTGATCAATCAAAATTAAATTTTTATTGTATGAAAAAATGGAAGTACTTCGAGCAAAGCATTTAACCATGCAATCAAACAAATTCGAATATATAATATATCCAGAAGACATTGTTAAGCTTTTGCAATCAGAAAACAGCAATTTTGTTGAAACAGGAATCAAAGCAATTCGAAATTACTATAAATATTACAATTTCAATCCCAATGACACAAATCAAGCTATGTTTCTTCAATATGTCGAACAATTACTCAACAGTTCAGACACAACACAAGTAAAAACAGGTTACAAAGTTTTAAACTCTATTTCTAAGAAAACTAAAGAATCAAAAATCCTTGAACCATTCATTGATATCATATTCAACCACATTGAAACGTTTCCGTCAAATGAATCGATTTTTGCAACAAAATCATTAATTTATCTTGCTCAATTCGAAACGATATCATTCAATATCATACGTCGTAAATACATCGATATTATAAAAGGTATTTATAACAACGATGAAATTCCATTTGAAACAAAATTTGATTTTCTTAGGTTTTCATTCGATGTTATCAGCAAAGTACTCTCATATGGCGACATAATATCAAAATATCCAGACGATATCAAAAAATTCATTACTTTTTCTGCACTTGTTTTCCGAATGACAGAAAGCTTATGTTTGAACATGCTGCGATGCATCAATTCAATCATTAAGTCTACGGCAATGTACGATTCAGCATTTAAAGCTGACGAACTCGACATTGACTTAAATTCTTATATTGAGGAAGAAATTAATGATTCCAACAAAGAAATCATCTGTTTAAGCTTGAACACTCTTTGTTACTACTATCTTCGTGGCAATGATTCAAAAAATAGTAGTTTTTTGAGAATGGTCGAATTAATTGTTAATCCAGACTTGGATATATGCTTCAATGCACTTCTTGTTTGCCAGGGACTTGTTAATTCCTCTACAAAAACTTACCAAATCCTTGGAGAAGTCGGATTATACGATAATCTTTTTCATGTCTTCGAATCAGGAAACATTCCATCCAAAAGAGCAGGACTTCCAATAGTCCGATCGATTGTAAAGAAAGAAGATCAAGAAGCCATACTTAATTTACATAATTCCGGAGTTTTCACATCACTTTGCAGTTTCTTTAATTCATCACTACAGACACCAATACTTATATATATGATAGAAGTTTTTGATTATTTCTTCAAGGCCGAGATTAATATCGGAGAAATTTTCCCAGCACGTCAAATTTTCTATGACCAAGGATGTTTGGACGTTTTAGATGAGCTTTACGATTCCGATAATACGAAATTAAGCGAGAGTTCGCTATATCTTAAAGAAACATATTTTAATGATGTTTAATAAATATTTGAATTTTTATTATGATTTAAATCTTGCGCTTTTTTTCAAGAATTGATTTAATAAAATTTATGTCATAAATAATTTCAACATATATCTTCAATTAAACTAAAAATTTATGATAAACTTAGATGTGAAATAGATAAATCCTCTCTCATCGATCTTCTTCATGATATGAGATTTCATATCTTATATTTCATCAGAACTAAAGTTAAAATACCTGATGATTGCTTCCGGTGCAAGTTCGATACTGTTTTCATCAATTAAAACGAATTTTATTAACAAATGGGTACTTTCTACAACGCATGTTGTTTACTCAAATATACAAGGGACAACGGGCCGGACGTAGTAATGTACAAACCCGATGATTTTGACTTTGGGAAGCAAAAGAAGTCATTTATTACATGCGCTTTTCCAGAAACTCAAGAAACAGATTCAATATTTGCATATACAATCAATAAACATCTTTGCTTTGCATGGACTTTCTTACGTGAAGATCAATTATATTCAATTGTCGTAGTTACACATCATTGTTTTGCATCTTTGTTTATTAATTTCTTTAAATCCATGAAACAATCATTTACTATAGATACACCAGAAGAAATGTTCGAATATACAATGATATTCCTCGGCCAATGGAAGTATGACCCTCAAACTGCAAGATTATCCGTAGTTTATCCACAGAAAAACTTTTCAACACTTCTAGACTCAAATCATGCTTTTCATTTACATTTTGACCCAGTTTCTTTAATTGGACCTAAAGAAGTCCTCGAAGATGTCTGGAATTCAATAGTTACAGGAAGAGGCGTTCTTTTCGTTGGAGATACAGCTGAACAAGTTTCTGCAGCTATATTCGCTGCATTATCGCTAATAGCACCCGTAAAATACGCAGATCCGATCCTAATTTACACAAGATTTGGAGATCAAAGGTTTGCTGACATAATTAACGGCTCTAAAAAGTGGAAAGTTGTAGGAACAACAAATATACTTGCAGAAATGCGTTGCAAGCAATTCCATACCGTTGTACATCTTCCAAATCAAAATGTTGCTCCAGCTCCAGAAGTTCGAGAAATTTTTCAGCGAAGAATGAACAAAATAATCAAAAGAGTTGAGTCCAAACTCAATAAAAACCTTGAGACAGATCCATATTCCGATATCCTTGAAACTCCTTTAACTTATCCTCAAATTTTAGAAATTATTAATAGAATTAAATTTTCTTCAGCTGATTTTCAGTTGTTCCAACGATCTCAGACATATATAGAATGGAGAAGAAGTATCCTTGTAAGGCCGTACTTCAGAGACTCTTTATTGTCTTTTTCTCCTGATATCGTAATTGAAAACAGGCCAGATGACGAACTACTTAAACTACGTGATGCCCTTGAGAAGTTACTTGATAAAGTACAAGGAGATGATCATTTGATCGCTGTTATTAACCAACATATTAGTATTGTTGATAAAAGATTGCTTTCCGCTGATCTTCCAACAGATTTGAAGATCAAAAAGCCAAAAATATAATAAATTGTTTGTATTAATATATAAAAATAGATTTTTTGTAAAATAATATTTTTAATTTTTTCATAAATATACTAATATCAGATTAAATGTATAAATTTATGCTTAATCCAAATCGATTACATGCAGTTTTAGTAAGTCTCTGTAACATTTAATAAGATATATTTTGGATTCGCATTTTTCCTTTAAGTAAAGACTTGCGGGACTAAATATATTAATTACCTAGGTAATACACATATATAAGTTAAGATGACATGTTATCTAAAGTCCATTAGATAACTTAGTTTTATCACTTTTTTTTCAATGGCAATTCCTTTTACTACATTTCATAAGAAGTGGTGTGCAGAAAAAACGCAATTAATGATCCAAAACAACTTTAGTCAATGGTTTAGGGATCCACCACATAATTCAATTCGAAATTACGATCAATATCTTGCAGTTGTTAAATATCCGATCAGTTTATCAGAGATAGCAGACAGAATCAGATTAAATATCTACCAGTACGTATTTGAATGGGATAACGACATGCAAGCTGTTTTTAAGAACGCAATGGCTTTCAATTCTAAAAATTCTCAGCCTTATTTTATTGCGCAATACTTACTTGATAGCTACATTAAAGAATGCACTCCAATTCCTGCATCACAACAAGAAGATAATATGATATTGATAAATAGACAAGCTCAGAAATTACTAAACTTATTAGAATCACCACCCCCAAGCATTAAGAACCTCAAATGGGATATCCCTCCATTAAGCAATGATGGAACTTTAGAATGGAAAGATTTGAAAATGAAAAATAGCGAACTGAGCCAGCCAGTTAAAGAAGCTTTAGAAAAATTATCAGCTTTAATACAAAAACCATCTACAGAGCCTTCGAAATAACAAATTTGGCGAATATTTTTTGTTATTATTTGACCATCTTTTACTTTTAACCACTACAAATTGTTTGAAATATACTTCAATAATAAACCATTTAGGTATTCTAAGTATTAATTATTTTTATTTTGTTCTTTTTCATGAATTCATAAGATTTAGATAGAATTCTAAACATATCCCATACAAGAAAGAGTTACCTTCTACTTAGAGTTTATGATTCTGACTCAATTAAAATCAAATCTTTATACTATTGATATATCCGTATAAATTTTAAAATCAGTGGTAAACACCACGAACCAGATCTATATTTTTATTCTAAAAGGCATTTTTCGAATTCAAAAAAATGGAGCCTTTACCAGTTCTGTTACCAGACGAAATCGTTCCATTTTTTATAAACATTGTTTTTGATGACCAGCGTCTGTTCGAAATCATCCAAGTCAAACTAAACGAAGCAGATCCTGAAGAAATGACAAAAACTTTAACATACGATTTAAAAATTCAACCAATTGAAGCTTCAATTCTAAGCGCGATAGAATCACAACTTGAGGAGTATAAGAAACTTACAGAAATGGTTCCATCTACTGAATGGGCAAAAAATGGATCTGCAGTTCATGTTCTTCTTATTGAAGCATCAACTGAATCCGTTGTATACAGTGACCAGTTTGAATGGGACATTTTCGACCGTACGATGAACCCTGATGAGTTCTCAAGATTAACTCTTGAAGAATTAGCTCTACCTGCAGAATTTATTAACACAGTTTCAGCACAAATTAGACATCAAGTTATCCGCCTTAGATGTATGCACTGTTTTCCAGATAAATTTGCCGAATATATTAAATTGAATCCAATATCTTCACCACAAACAATTACAGGATTCAGACCAGTATCAGATCTCATTGATGTATCACCAGTTGTTGGCCTTAGACCAGGTCGCGAGTCTAAAAGTACTTCAGGAACAAGAGATCGTGATTATAGACATCAAAGGAGAGCCAACAACAGGGCAAGTTTATCATTTAATACTGCATTACATAGAGCTGATGATGTAGCCGTTATCCAAGTTAAATTAGTTCCAACAGTTAGAGCTGTACCAATGCCTGAAGATAATCCTAACATTAACTTAGCAGCTATACCATCAATGCTTAATGATCCAGAAGTTATGGCTGACGATACAAGAAAGGTTACACAGAAGCTCGAACAAGCAAGATATTGCCCTGCACCTACTCAATTCTCTGGCGATGAGTCAGATAATGAATCTGAAAATGATATGTATTGAATATAAATAGATTTTGTTTCATATAATTAATCAAAAAATTTAATAATTTTTTTTTATTTTTTATGTATCAAGATCCTTCCAAAACTCAATTATACACTTTACTCAACTTTATGGTTTAAACTGAATTCAATGGGCAAAGAATAATTTTGAAAAATTATCTATTTATCAATATGCTTGTGGATTAAAACACATTAATTCAAACGGATTTTAACATAACCCAGCAATATTGATTACAAATCTCATATTCAAATTGTTGATTCATAATTTTATGCATTTTTGATGACAAGATGAATAAAAAATACCACAAAGATGGAGTATATAAATATTATAGTAGTCTGATGGCTCAGTTTTATACAAAATTTTTGGAATAATTCTTCTTCGGCTTTTGGACAAGAGCTGAAATTTTAATTAATGACTCATGATCATTCTAAAACGTTCATTATATTAAAAATCTAAGATTCACTATTCAGAGCGAAGAGGACGATCAAAACGTAGTGTGGTGGAGGACGATAAAAATCGTCTTTCAAATGGAAGGTCAAGTAAAAGTCCTCCTTGAGGCTGAGCATGCTGCCCAGGAGATCATGAAGCAGGCTCGTGCTGACAGAGAACGTATCCAGAAGAAGGCAGCTGAAGATGCAAAGCGCGAAATCGAAGAGCACAGAAATGAAGCAGCGAAAAACCTCGAAAATATTAAAAAAGAAATTCAAGAGGATATTGAAAAGACAACAAAGGTTATGGAGAAAGAAACTAACAAAAACTTAAAAGATTTCCAGAAAATAGCCGATCAAAGATTAGATCAAGTATGCGATCTTCTTGTTGAAGCAGCTATCAACGTCGATGTTTAAAACACATCATTGTGTTTGTTCAATACATTTTTTTATTATTCTCCAAATAATTGCTAATACCATTTTGGTTTACTGAAATAAAATATCTCTTTTCTCTTTTAATACAAAAATTCTTGTTTCTCTACTTAAGATTCATTAAATTATTTTATTAAAATTTTTCATTTGAAATCTGAAGAATTTTGATATGGGTTATAAGATCTTGAACATATAAAGCTACAAATATTTTAAGTTATCTAAGTTATTTATTGTAATATTCTATAACAAAAAAATAATCTGTAAAAAATATGGTAAATTATTCATGATCAGCAACTGCCGATAGTGGCATTCTTTCAGCAGGATTAAGTTTTCTATGCTCGTTTAATTTTTCGATAATTTCGAAAACTCTATTTTTCCATTCTTCTTCTGCATTATTTCCTTTAAGCTTTAGACGGTTTAGATACCACTTTTCTATATCTGCTGCAATATAAGTAAAATATGAACTATTTCCGTTATATTGAAGTGAATTTTCGTACATTAAGTGAATATCGTCTGTAAATTGCTGAATTGTTTTATAAGTGCCTTCGTTGAGTTTCTTTTTCATTGTAGAAAGATCTACAGGGTTTTTAATAATATCGAAATAATTTTCAACACCATCACGAACTGGATCTACGGGTTGTCTAAACTGTTGTGTTAGTGGCCATTTAAAAAGATCAACAAGCACACGAGATATCCAGGATTTATCGTAATCACTCAATTTCTCTGACATCAAAAAAATAAAAGTGACACAAAACTCAAATAGCACAAATATTTACTGAACAAAATCCTCAAATTTAGAATATACTTTATTATAAATATAAAAATTCATCGAAATTAATGAATATATAACAAAATCAAATTGGTATTTTTCTATCGGATTTGATATGGAACATATGATTACATGTATTATTATATCATCAGAATAGAACATCATTGGATTATATTATAATCTTTAAATACTTTAATTGTTTTACAAATTTCTTATTTACTCTATATATCTCTATAAAATTATAAATAGTATTACTCTTCGCTAAACCATTTGATGTGGTGATCAGATTCCATGTCATCATCTTCAAAATCTTCATCCATATCAAATGCACTTAATTCTAACAACTTAGCTTTGATTTCATCATCATTTATTTGCAGAGAAATTGCTTTTGCCAAATCTGAGCTAATATTTATTTCATTTCCTAAAATAATTTCAGCAATTTCATTTGGATTCAAAGAATCAGGAACTTTCATTAAGAAAGCAGTCAAAAGTGGAGCCATACTTTGAATTGTGTCTTCATTCAAAGTGCTTAAAATGAAAACATAGATTTTTTGAGTATAATCCTGGAAAGCTTCGTTTGCTTTAAAGATCATGCATTCAAGAATCTTACATACATTCTCAAGTGCTGATTTATACTTAGCAAAGTCCAAAATAGCATCAATTACTTCCCAAAATATATTTGAATAGTTTGTATAATAAATTACATCATAAAAAGCATCTAACAACAACAAAGTAGTTATAAGCTCTTCAAATTGATTGCCATTGGCCTCAACTGCTGCTAAATCTTGGGCGACAGATAATAATTTCAAAGCAAACTCTTGCATTTTAGCAATATCTTCTTCTCCTTCAAACTTGGATGAAGCCTTAATAATCGTTTGGAAAGAGAAAAATGGAATTGCCTCATTTACGTTAAATTTGCTTACATCAATAGAATTCAAGAAATAAAACCCGAGATCAATGATATTACAAGGCATATTACTGTTCATTCCACAAGATTCCACTAAATAGTAAAGGGATTCCAAGATATCTTGACTTCCAAATTCAGAACCGAGGTCGGACATCTGACCAAACAAGAAAATAAAATCATTGTAGTCTACTTGTGATTTAAATTCTTCTGTTTTGAACAAGTATTTCGAAGCACAAATGGCTGCGTAGTATTGTACAAGCCTAGACTCGTCTTCTTGCATTGCTTTATACATTTCCATGCACATTTCGATTGGAAGTTTCAAATCATTTGAAGATGAGATGAACATGTAGACTGCGGCATGAATTGTGAAGTCATCGCTACTAGAGTATGATTTAAATATATCAATGTAGTAGCTTGGAATGATTTTAGTTGGCTCAATTTGAGACAAAATTTGTAAAATTGTAAATAAAGGATAATTTTCTGCCTGCGATAACATTATATCATATAAATTCTTAATCACATCTCCATCGCAGTACAGTTTTGTGATCTTTTTGATAAGAGAATGGATTGATAATTTTGTTGTTTCAAAATCAGGTCCAATTTCATCAACATTGTTAACAAACTCACAAGGATCACCATTGAACATCTCGGGAGTAACATTGAACTCTAATAAAGCTAAATTAAGTAATCTTTCAATATCAATGATTTGTAAAGCTAAATCAGCATTGTTAAGAAGATTACTATATATATTAAGTAGTCTGCACTTAAAATCTTGTGAAAATTGGGACCATTCGTCGCCAAAAATGTAAGAAAAGACATATTCAGCAATTTCTGATGAAAACTCTGTAGATTTTGCTGTCAAAATAATCATAAATCTTAGAACGCTTGATATTTCATTCCTTGAAAGCGATTCATAGTGAATTTTAATGAAATTATTGTAAAAATTTCCCATTTCTAATAATGCAAGCTCTTGATTCTTATCTAATATGTCTGAAAAAAGGTCTATTGCTAATTGTATAATTTGTAAATTGTCTGTCTGTAAGGATAATAAATATTTTATCAAATATTCAACAAACTCAGGATTAGTATCATTTAAAATGTATGATCTTGCAATGATAAGACCTTTTATTGCTAATTCTTCTGTATTTAAAAATAATTGTATTGCATCAAAAAATTCTGGCCAACCTTCGTTAGTAAAAGAAGCATAAATAAGACGCTTTGAAAATTCTGGGACATTCTTCATGATTTCAGGATCAACTTTTAATTGATAATGTTCTAAAAATGAAGATTTTATAAAATTTCGAATGTTTTCATTGATATTCTCCCATTGACTTCTGATAAGATATTGTACGTAAAATAAAGCGTGTTTGCGAAGTAATTCTGCTTCGTTAGAGAAAATAATGTTCATTAAAATTTCTGCGACTTCTGCTTGAGAATTTTGAATTAATTCTAGATCAAGACCATCAGTTGCTTCTTGAACAAACTCTCCTGATGACATCTTCTCAAGATGATCTTTAACAAAAGAAAAAACATCCATTTTCTTTTTTTTTATTTTTTTTTATTAAAATCAAAAATGTGACGAGATTTTAAAAAGTGACAAAATGGATGAAGATTTCGAAAAACGCTATTTTGAGATGGAAATGCGCTTGAACAGGACATTACAAGAAAACAATAAAGCATCAATTGACGAAATATCGAATTCTTATGGTTTAAAACAAACAAGACTCGCTCCTACAAATCAATACGACATTCCTATAGCATATTTAAGTAAACAAGCATCATATGGACCATCATCTGAAGATCATCTCAAAGACAAAGATGTTTACAGATATCTTAGATCAATTAATAAATTACCAGAAACATTGTTCAAAGAATATCAGGATAGAAAAGAAAAAGGAATCAAGACATCAGAAGATTATGCCAAGCCAGAAGCCGTCGATAGACTTCAAAAAGATCTTATCAAAAAACAAGAAAAATCAAAAGCAAGAAACGAAAGAGCAGGTAACTACGATATTAGCGGTAAAACATCTGTTGACTTTATTAATGATAATAATAGAAGATTTAATAGGAAACTTGCTCGCGCTTACGATCAATACACTGAACAAACTAGAATCAACATTGAACGTGGTGGCAATGTGTAATGATATTAGTTGTAAGAATACTTTTCTATTTTCTTTATGTTTGAATTAAATATTATTTTATTATTTTGATTTCTTTTTTAATTCTCTATAATTCATACTACCTGAAGACAGAAACTTAAAATACTATTGCTAGAGTGTGATACAAGTTCTTAAAAAAAAATTATTAATTATGGATAAAAACATGGTTTTATTCTAGTGAACATGAAGCCTAGGTATCAAAATGCAACACTCATTATTTTTTAACTTTGCTCATAGATGTCAGTGGCTGAATTTTTTCGCAATAATATTGAAAGTTTGAATTAGATACTATTCTCATCATTTGACCCCAATTTGATTCTTTTGCCCCAACTTTGGATAATACTACATCAAAATCACTTTGGTCAATATTAATATTTGATCTGAGCCTTTGAATGAGTTTTTCAACTGTTTTATCATCAGAATCGATTAATTTTCCCATAGAATTTATACTTTCAATTACCTCGCTTAAAGATACTTCATTCTTATTTGATTTTTCAAAGATGTCGATATTTTGATGCCAATCAAACCATCAATCAATGCCTCACCTAATTTGATAGTAGCAAATGGAGGAAATTTTCTTTCCTTCTTTTCAACAATCCTTGGCTCGTGAGATAATTCAATTAATAAGTCTTTCACTCCTTTAATATCAATAACATTTGATAAATGATCAACAATGGTATTAACATCAGGAACACTTACTGAATTGTGGTCACCTCTTAAAAATGAATAAGAAAGAACTTGACTAAATTCATTATCTCGAACAAATGAAGGAGGAAATACGACATTGGATTTTTGGGCCACTGGTAAAGAAAAGAACATATCTATTGCATAGCATTCATTCTTACTTACAGCAACAAATCTATTTTGATTTTTCAGAATTAAGTCTTTGAAAGTTGCATATATGTGAAGGCCTCCATGTTCTGTCTGAACAATTACCTTTTCTTCGTTAATTTTATCCAATTCGCTTAAAATTTGAGTTCTTAAAGTATTTTTGGTATTTTCGGGTAATAGTTTATAATCGATATCAATAACTACTAATTTCTTTGGTGATGTATTGATATGAAGTATATTTCCTGTTTGTGGAGGATGAGTATGATTTTGATCAAATTTCTTGAACAAATAAGCTGGGACAATTTCGCTACCATAAAAGATAGAGTTAGGCTCTATATCTGGCTTACTAATAGGCAGGCTCACGCTTGTCATCGATTTATATATATCAATGAAAATTGAATGAGAATTTTGCCAATTCAAAATTGATGCTAAAATTGAATTCAATTTTTTTACCAACAAAAATTATGGAAAGTTTTTTGAATTACACGAAAACACATTAGGTCAACCAAATTTCTCCAATGAATTCTTTTGCGTTCCTTTCCATTGATTGCCTTCACCTGTATCGATCTCTTAATCAATAATTATTATTATTTTTCTGGATATTACAAATGTAGGCAGTACTATTTTCGAGTATTTCTTTCATGTTCATATATGAAGGGTGCAAAGTATGGATTTAAACTATTTCTTCACTATTGTTCATTGCTGCTATATGAAGAGCTGTTTCATGCTGTGGGTTCGAATCATTAATTTCTAAGTCGAATCCTGTAATGTGCATTTCATTTTTTCTATGCTATTGATTTCTGCTTTAGTCATATGGAACTTTTTCATTGATATCTGCATCTAAAATTAAGAAGATCGATAAATCTTCATAATTCATTTATATATAACAAGAACATCATCCCATCCATTTTCAGAAAAGCTTTGCATAATAAGTGTTACATCATATTTTGTTGAATCTAATAAAATACTTTGATGAATCGTTATTGGAACAGGAATTTTGATGAGGGAAAACCGCTCTTCATGATGCAGCATTTGGTAATAGTAAGGAAACAGCCGAACTTCTTGTTTCACGAGGTATAAATATCAATGAAAAAACCGCTCTTCATACAGTAGCATTAAATAATAGTAAGGAAGCAGCTGAACTTCTTATTTCACATTGTGCAAATATCAATGAAAAAGATAAATATGGAATAACCGCTCTTCATGATGCAGCATTTGGTAATAGTAAGGAAACAGCCGAACTTTTTGTTTCACTAGGTATAAATATCAATGAAAAAAATCAATTTGGGCAAACCGCTCTTCATGAAGCTGCAAAATATAACAATATAGAAACCATTGAACTTCTTATTTTGCATGGTGTAAAAATCAATGAAAAAGATTATAATAAAAAGACCGCTCTTCATATTGCAGTAGAAAGAAACAATATAGAAACAGTCTAACTTCTTAGTTCTCGCGGTATAAATGTCAACGCAAAAAATGCAGAAGGAAAAACCGCACTTCATATTGCAGCATATGTTAATGATAAAGAATCAGCCGAACTTCTTATTTCTCATGGTGCAAATATCAATGAAAAAGATAATGAGGGAGTAACTGCTCTTCATGATGCAGCATTTGGTAATAGCAAAGAAACAGCCGAACTTCTTATTTCACTAGGTATAAATATCAATGAAAAAAATCAATTTGGGCAAACCGCTCTTCATGAAGCAACAAAAAATAATAGTAAAGAAACGGCCCAACTCCTCAAATCACATGGCGCAAAAAACTAATGACTCCACACAGATATCTTTTTTTTGACGATATATAATTAAACTTTTGGCACTGAGTTTATACATAATTTTTTTAATTGCAATCACAATATATAGCCAATCTTACACCAAAGCATTATATTCGAGGTGCATAATCCTGGTTAATTAAAACAAACAAAAAATGTTAATTTCTTTTTACGAATAAAATTATATTTAAGGGTGCACTTACGTCCCTATGACAGGACCTTCAATTCAGATGTTTAAGGTTAATTTTCAATGGCGCTTCACACCAGTTGTCAAAAATTTGAATTAAAGTTAGATGGGCGTAAGTGCAGCCTTAAGTTCTAAAATGAACTTACAATAGTTCAAATCTCATTGAGTAAAAAAAATAGAATTTGGATTAACAGTAGGCTTCTGCATACTGGCACAGCCAGTGGCACGAATTTTTTGGGAAACTGGCAACTGGCACGAATTTTTTAAACTGTCCCCAAAATTTGAAATTTTTCCCCTTTTATTTTATTTTATTTTTTTTTATTGAAATTAAAATTGTATTGCCTATTAATACTTTTGGTCAACAATTAAATAATGAAAATGTTTATTAATTATAATTTATTGAGATATATCTGTAATAATGGTAGGAAAAGGATAATTCTGATGTTTTATAATTATTAATTGATTCTCATATTCTTGTATATATGGATGAATTTCTCAGAGAAGATATACTCTTTGAATATTCTCCATAATTTGCATATCTCACTGTTGATTGAATACGGTCACCAACCAAACAACCCAAAACTCAAAGGTGTTATGACATTTATACAACACATCTGCTTGAGCATAGGAGCGAGGCCACATCAGTATTATCCTCTAACGATTTTATATTATTATCCCTCATACGATGTTTTACTACTCCCTGATCCACATAATGTCAGGGATGTAAGTTTACTCGAATAGGGCAATATTCCTTATGAAGTCTCTCATTGAATGAGGGGCTTCATAAGGAACATTGCCTTAAAGTGCTCTTACTACCCTTCCCTAGTTCTTGAAGGTGTAGGATTCTGTAAATTTACTCGAATAGAGCAAAGTTCTTCCGAAGTCTCTCATTTGATGAGAGACCTCGGAAGAACTTTGCTCTATTCGAGTAAATTTACATTCTCTGACCTGCAAATAGCCAGAGACTACAATTACATTACCTTAGAGCAAAATTCTTCCGAAGTCTCTCATTTGATGAGAGACTTCGGAAGAACTTTGCTCTATTCGAGTAAATTTACAGAATCCTACACCTTCAAGAACTAGGGAAGGGTAGTAAGAGCACTTTAAGGCAATGTTCCTTATGAAGCCCCTCATTCAATGAGAGACTTCATAAGGAATATTGCCCTATTCGAGTAAACTTACATCTCTGACATTTTGTGGATCAGTCAGGGATGTAAATGATGTCTTTTGAATTTCATTGAATTTCGAATTGTTTAAAATCTTTGAATAAGCATGAATATGTCAACTTCTGTTTCACACTTATTTACCTCATACTTGCTCTTTCGAGAAGGTAGCTAGCTCAGCTTTTGCTGAGCGAATTGACACTTTTGATTCCATAAACGTACATACTCTCAATTTTTTGTAAAATTTAAAATCAGCTAAACCATATACACTCTTCTCATATATATGATGCTTTGCTTAAAATCCACATAAAAATTAATACTAATGATTCCAAAATAACAGTTCGATTCTCGCGCATCTCACTTTTTGTAATTTTCCAATAGAAATTAACAACCTGAATTTTCAAAAATATAATGTGTTATCATCGGATTATTCACTTTATTAGAAAATAACTTTGACTTTACTCTTATAGTTCCCTTGGAACTCGCCTTAACTATGTTTTTTATAAAAATTGAATTTTATATTTTTATTGATTTCTTTAAAAATTTAGTAAAATCATTTTCTTTTTATTCAGTTATATATGAATATTGATTTATTAAAAGTTTTTGTTTCTCATTTTAGAAAAAATATTGTCCAATTTACGTGAAAAAAGGAAAAAGAAGAGGAGAAAGAGAAGAAAAGAAGAAAGAAAGAGAAAAAGGAAAAAAGGAGGGAAAAGAGGAAAAAATAATAATGAGCATATTTAATAATTGGGCGCATTTGCCGAGTGCAGTGGAAAGGGTGGAGCCCGAAGGGCGACATCCTTTCCACTGCACGAGGCACGATTTTAAAAAAAAATCGAAAAAGCCACTGGCAGGCACAAAGTATCAAAAATTGTGCCATTTTGCAGAAGCCTAATTAACAGCTCTTCATAGTGTAATATTAGTCTGAGAGAAAATATAGATTTAACTTAAACTATTGGGATTAAGGCTGCACTTACGCCCATCTGACTTTCATTCAAATTTTTGACAACTGGCGTGAAGCGTCATTAAAATTAACCTTAAACATCTGAATTAAAGGCCATGTCATAGGGGCGTAAGTGCACCCTTAAAATTTAATAATGCCATATGAATCACTGGTGCATTGCATATTATTAGTTATGCAATGCCAAAATTATCTACTTACTTTCCATCCCTATGCTTGATAAAAAAAATCGTCATTTTATTCATAGTGTTGAATAATAAAACTTCATACCTAAGCTATTATTCAATTTTGAAGCAATTTATGGTATTTCATAACAACGAGCAGTCATTCAGATCGTAGATTGTTTAATTCATTCAATAAATATCTGTAATCCAGAATTTTCTAAAATAGGTAGCCTTATGAATAGAATTGTGGAGTGCATTCATATCAAGAGAGTGTAGGGATTTATTATGCAATACAGTATAAGGATAATATCAAGAGAGAGTGTTGGAGATGATGGCAAATTGAAAAGTGACAAAAATTATAAATTGAAAATTATCAAACATACGATTATTTTTGATGCAAATGCTGTTCGGCAAAAGGTACATTCACTAGGCGATAACAGTAAAATGGGATGAAAATAGGATAAATAGCATCCCTATATAGTGCCTAACAATATTTATACGGGCCAAAAAAATTTGGCTAGAGATTTGGCGAGTTAGAAAACTTAGAAAATTGAGAGGGATTTTTATTTTTGAATTTTTTTTGGAAAGTTAAAATTGCGATTAAAAATCGATTTCCGGGAGAACTAAGCATCTCATCATATATTTAAATCGATAAAAATATTAAATAATAGTTGAATAGTATAACAACGTGAAATTATGGCTGAATATACAGAAAAAATGAACATATTTGACATTTTTGAAAATTCATACGTTAGATGGTGACAAACTCATAAACTATACTTTAGCTAAGATTGATATATGGTTTCAACAACACATAGTTAAAATCGTAAAAATATTTTAGATTTCAAAAAGATATATATGGTAATATAATGGAACAGAGTCAGCAAATAGCATGTAAAATATGTTACAATTAACTTTTTATTATATCCAATAGTAGATATCGAATAGTTTCCAGCTTTATGGTTAAATATTTTCTTTTCGAGCTTCTCTTTAACTGTTGTATTAAGGTTGTAAATTTTTGATGCTAGAAACTATGGAATCTTCTTTGCTGCTGCATTTTTCTTGAGAGTTCTTGCAATTTCGAATAGATCTGCGCATTGTATGAAATGGAGGCTTTAAAATATCTTGAAAACAGAATAGGACTGCTTTTCCAAAGGAATGCTTACTTGTAAATCAGAGAGTTTCAAAATTGAGTGCAAGATTATCATCATAACTTAATAATTTTGTAGCGTTTTTTAGAAAAATGCGAAGGGAGCGCCAGCGACCGAGCATTTTTCTAAATATGCTACAAAATTATCATTCTCAATTGAATGATGAATCGAAAGAATTTTGTAGCGTACGATTATTTTTCCTTGAAAAATAAATTAAAAATTTTTGTATATTTAATCATACTGTTTAATGAGCATCCTAATTTACTAAAAATAAAAAGACGATAGAAAATATTCAAAAAACTTGATGGCTTTTGATAGTCTTTTCGAGGAGTAACTTTTTCAGTGAATCGTCGAACGCTATCCACTCTCATAACATGTCCTCTTAATGTCCAAGGATATGCAACTTTTATCCCCATATTCATTGATCTTCCAAAATTTCAATATCAAATTAGGCTTCAAAGTTCCTAAAACTTTAGCCATGAATAGGATGTCAATCTTAAAGTCATTTGCTACCTCCTTCATACATGAAATTAAGAATAAAAGTTAATTTTTAAAAGTTTTTTAGTGATAATTTTTCAATGGAAAATAATCGTATGCTACAAAGAGTGCGGGACAAATTTGCCAAGTGTCACTTTTCAATAACCTTAAATTACGCTTTTCTCATTTTTTAAAATAACCTTAAATTATATTTGAAGAAATTATGTCTATGATATATGTTTTATGCTAGAATCTTGGAGTTTTCATGCACTACACAAGAGCTCCAAGGTTCCAAGAGTGAATGCTCAATAGCAATTATAGAGATGTACCTTTTCAAAATGACTTTTACTGATTAAATTTAATCAATAGAAGACATTTTGAAAAGGTACCTCTACAATTAGATATACAAGAGATTCAAAGCTTCATTTCAGATAGATTTGAAACTTTGAAACTCTTGGTAGATTTTGAGTGAATGCTGACAATCATCTTTGAGAAGGTTTCTTAAAGAAAACCTTCTCAAAGAGGTTTCTCAGGAGCCCTGAGGCTCCCTTTCGTAATGATTGGGAGCCTTGGGGCTCCTGAGACGAAGAATGGCTTCGCCGAATCTTTGATCAGCAGAGGCCAAATGAAAGGGCCTCTGCTGATGGATTCTCAGGAGCCCTGAGGCTCCCTTTCGTAATGATTGGGAGCCTTGGGGCTCCTGAGACGAAGAATGGCTTCGCCGAATCTTTGATCAGCAGAGGCCAAATGAAAAAGCCTCTGCTGATGGATTCTCAGGAGCCCTGAGGCTCCCTTTCGTAATGATTGGGAGCCTTGGGGCTCCTGCAGCAGAGTATCGCTCCGCTCCATTAATTTTTTTTTAAAAAAGTGCCGTGTGGCAAATTTGTCCTGTTCCCTGCTACAAAATTTTCGATTACTGATCGGGTGAGAATTTTGATTTTGGTGCAAAAAAGGAAGACAAGCTATTAACAAATCATTTACTGTTGTTCATCAAAAGAAGAAAACTTTGATAACAACTAATGATGATAAAATCAAGCTATCTTTTAATATTTTAAATTGATAAGACATTCAAAATATTTGAATGGTTTAAAATATTTTCTTTTAATTTCTATAAGATATTATCGTGATTATATAATAAAATTTAAATTTTTATTCAAAAAGGCAATATTTCAAACTTTTAATTTCAAAAATCTTAATTCTGCAATAAGTGTATTTAATTGTAGCAAATTTAATGATCCTTCGTCATGCTTAGCAATTTGGAACTCATAAATTAATGATTTCTTCAAGTAAAATTCTGCATTATTTCAAAAGTCAATAATTCTCTAGTAACTTTTCTTCAAACCCTAACCATTATATTATAGGTATAATGGAGAATAATTGCAAAGAAAGATAGCCGAATTTACTGGGTAGTTCTTGTGATGCGAAATAATTGCAAATTAACACCTAGTTTTAACAGCATCAATCTCTTTTTGCTCTCATTTAAATGCATTCGCACACTTTAATTTTGAAATATAAGAGTTTTGGAAATTATCAAATTTATCTGCTCAAATACTATAGATCTTCATAAGTGTTAATAGAATCATTAGCCTTACATATAGTGTTTAATATAATGATGCACATTATACTGGAATTCATTCCTTATTCATCTAGTTATTATAAGATTTACAACCCCATGAAAATTTAAAATTTTGTCAAAAATAGTGAATGTACCTTTGTTCGGCATAAGAATCAAAAATAATCATTAGTATGATAATTACACTTTTATTGCATTTTTAACAGGCTTCACGCCTGTATAAAAACGCAATAAAAGTGTAAATTTTATCTATCGAAGAAATCAATAATTAAGAATAAAAATATGTACAGTATCAAATACCCTATTTAAAAAGAATAAAATTTACTTCGTTACATTCAAAATATTTTTTTTCAAAATGATTCCTTTTATACTTTCAATCCAACGACTAGATTCTGGCACTCCACCAGATATCTTAGTCCCCATAGTTAAATGTGCGTCGTCTGGATTGTTAGTTTCTTGTCTTTCTCGAGAAAATAATATTGTCTCAATCCCAGAACAGATTGATAACCTCCAAAGTTCTGTGAAATGCTTGAAACAACAAAATTATACAGTAATTCTCGGAAATTTCCCCACAAGTTCCTATATTATCAAGAAAAGCAATCAAACTCTCGAAAAACAAGAAGCAACAAGCAAATTTAACTTAAAAACCAAAATAAATTTTTCAATTAACTCATTTTCTAGGATCATAATAACTCTCTTCGTTTCGATTTTAATTTTGCGATTTTTAATTTTGTATTTTCTTATATTACGACGTGAAATCGTAGGCGATTATCAATACAAATTTTTCATTATCGATAATAATGCAAACTATTATCCAAAATCTTTATCTTTTCCCTATTTATCGAAAGATGAATTACTAAATTTAGTTCACGAAACGTTTGAAACGAAAAAGAACACCTACAGCATGCTTAAATCGGATAGAGTCAATAATATTACATGCCATTTGGTTCTTTTCCCTACAACTTTTTCAAATTATCTCCTCGTACTTTATATCGACAGTAACTTTGAAGATGTAAGCTCTAATGACAATATCGATATCCGTAACTCTCATGAGTTCAGAGATGATCGCGTTGATCCAGAATTCATCAAAACATTTACCAAGAAGAGCGAAGACCTCAGCGTCAAGGTCTGTGCAGTCTCTGATACAGCGGAAATCGAAATATTCCAAGATAAAGCCGATACAAAGCCTACACAACAAGCAATTACATTACAGGTTTTATTCATGCTTTACTACAAACAAATAGAAGCTTTATTTAGTGGTTGTAACGATTTCATTACGTTTAAGAAGCTAATTTTCAATTTTATGGAAACATTCGATTTCGAAGCTGTTGAATTGTTCCAGGAGAGTAACGATTCGCTTTCTGAGATCGTAGAGTTCCATACGAACCAAGAATCTCAAGATATTACGCGCGAAATTCTTAAATTATACAAAGAAGACGGAACAAAACGCGTTAAGCTCTTTGGAAAGAAAGCAGCCTTATTTACAACAGAATGCACTGAAATGCGTTACTATTTTATCATTGTTTTGTCTCAATGCGAAGTATATCACGTTGATCTCGAAACACAGCTTTCATTCTTAGCTTTACAGTATATGACCTTTTACCATATCAATTTCTCGCCTTACAGAATGGACGTTCTTCGTCACAGATTCAAGAATTTGATCAGTTTGATGAAAGAACCAATTTACATCGAAGTCAATGCATCGGAGCGTCCAGAAATACCTGAGAATGCTAAGGAAGGAGTATTGGTCTCAACAGATGACAATAAATTCATCCAAATTTATTCCGAAACGAATTACGATGAAATCCTTAACAGCCCAATCAAATCAGCCTTGATTATTGATAGAACATCCTACCAAAAGACGAAACAGGCTCTAGAAGCAGCACATAACGATCAACAGTTAATTAGATCTTCATTACACCTCCACAAGCTCATTACACCACAAAAACTTGCAGATAACACATTGCAAAGAGAGCTTGGCTTCAAGGATGACAACCTAAACCTCTTAGATCTCGTTGTTCCTGAAGATGTTCCTGATGTAAAGATGATGAGTGAAAAAGTGAAGTGTTTCAGACTTAGAACGAGCGAAGGCGAAGAATTATTGTATTCTGGCATCGCCAATGAAACAGTTAATGGAGAATTCGTTGGATATGTTTTCAAGATGCAAAATACAATAACAAACGAGAACGATATCAATTCTTTGATATCTCCAAGTATCATGAAGTACATTGCCATATGGTCTTTCGAAAGATCTACGGGAAATATCTTATTATCTTTATCTACTCAAACAAACATCAAGAAAATCGATGAGCTCGCATTGTCAATGGAAGAAAGCCAAAGACAAATATTCCTTGGCTGTATCTCGTCCGTATCTCCTCAAAATACTCCAAAATGCGTTGTTCATTTCTTCGACCCGAACGTTAACGCATACGTATGGTTCGAATTTGCCTTCTTCCAGACAACGCCATCAGCCGTCCTAGTCATAGCCCTTAACGTTGACGAGACAAAGAATACAAATGACAAATTGACGGAAGTACAAGAAATCATCGACCAATCGCTATACCACGCAGATATTGTGAAGTGGTCCTTCTACGAGCGCGACACAGAACAGCATATTTTCATGAATTCTCCATTGAGTTTTGAGACATTGCGACTTTCATGGTCCAGTATCAACTTCCAAGTTCCCCTCGACTTCCAAGAACGTGCAAGGAAGGCCTTCGAAGACTGTCTGAGGGACGGAACACCAATTGAAGTTGAAATTCCAATTATCTTCGAATCTCTTCAATGGCTTTACCTCAGAGGTGGCCGAGGAGATGTTCCTGGTACTCTTTTCGGAGTTTACTTCGACACAACGGAGTTAATTGAAATGAAGAACGAATTAGAAGCCGAAAAAGAGTCAGCCATCGAAGCATTATCCGCCAAAACTGATTTCCTGGCCCGTCTTTCATCAGAAGTCCGTGAACCATTGCAATACATGCTTGCAGTTTTAGAATTAATGTTTATGCTTCCATCGAGTGACGAATTGAAGAAGACTTTGGCATTAGTCAGATCCTCATTTGACAGACTTAGTGAATTACTGACAGATACACTTGATTTGTCTCGTATCGACTCAGGAAATTTGACTCCGACTTATTCAACATTTGATTTAATTGAAATTTTGGAGCCAATTGTAAACGATGCAAGACATCAAGTCAGAGGCAGAGACATCAAGGTTTACTTCAACTGTCCACCGCAAGTCGCCTTGAAATTGTATGGAGATCCTTTGATCATGAAAAGAGTTGTTTCCAATGTTGTTTCAAACGCTGTCAAATTCACAGAAAAAGGAAAAATAATCGTTGACATTTCTGAAGAAACAACCGCCGGAATAACGATTTCTGTTTCAGATACAGGTATCGGAATAGCCTTAGATCAACAAGAGTCAATCTTTGATACATTCACACAGATTGACGGTTCAATTACACGTCCTTATGGAGGAAGTGGAATTGGATTAAGTGTTGTCACAAAATTGATGAAATTGGTCGGAGGAAATGTCATGGTTTCAAGTGAAATTGACAAAGGATCTGTTTTCAAATTATTCTTCCCTTACGATGTCATTTATATTCCTTACGTTCCTGAGTCGATCAGATCTAAGAGATGCTCATTGGCTTTCGCGTATCAGCACGTGATTTCGCCAATAATCAAAACTTACACTGATTTCTATGGTGGTGAAATTCAGTTCTACCCGGATTTAAGCGATACTCCCCCTTCAATTTTATTCATTATGCCTGAAAAAGAACAGAAGGAATTAGCGAGCAATTTGAAGAAGCAATACCCTGACTTGATAGTTATAACTGTTTACGATTCCCTTGATGGAGAGAATGAGCCATTGTCTGATGGAGAAATGAGAGTAATAAGACCTCTTCTTCCTTCAGTTTTGAGACAGATTTTGTTGAGAGCCAAATCGTTTAATCCGAAAATTTCTTCTGCTTCAGCAAATATCGTCCAAAAAACGGTTTTCGCGGTCAAAGCGAATATCTTGATGGCTGATGATAATGTCACATCGCAGATCATCATGTCGAAGATTTTGGATAAGATGGAATGCACTCATTGCTGTGTTTCAAGTGGAAGAGAAGTCTTAAAAGAATTGTCAGCTCAGAAATATAATGTTTTGATTGTTGACCAAGGTTTGCCTGATATCTCGTTGAAGAATTTGATGGATGAGATAAGAGCAAGAGATATACAAGGCGTGAGAGTTATTGCACTTACTTCTTCCGCTCCTCCTGCAAATGACTGCGGTGTTGACATGTTTTTGACAAAACCTGTGTCAATGGTTGTTTTGGCTGAAGCAATCAAGAAACAGTTGGAAATAGAGGCACACAGTAACAAGTAATTATGTTTTTGTTTGTTTAGATATACACGTATATTTTTTATTTATTTGATTATTATGTTTATAAAAAAAATTATTTGAAATATGAAATGATGATATTTTTTCCCTCTCTAACTCTTTATCGTGTGTCATGAATGCAAAATACTTTATAGATTTAAGCAAAAAACGAGAAATCCTATGTGAAAATCTCGAAAATGAACATTCAAAATACCATTAAATTCAATTTTGTTCTTGGAAACTAAAAAAACACAAAATATGTAAGAGGGGTAGTAGCTCACCGGTAGAGCAAGGGATTGCAGATCCCTGGGTAGTCGGTTCGATTCCGGCCTGCTCCTGAATTTTTTCTTTTTTCATATATTTGTTTTCATTTTATTCTTTTTGATAAATTCCATATCAATAGAAGGAGAAACAATGTTTTCCTTACTTAGTTTGATTATTTTAGATGCTCATCACTTATTAAAGCATTGAAAAATATTGATTTACATACATTATTATACAATCCAAATTAGCCATCTTGCAATTCTTCATTTTATGTATGATTAATGTATAAGAGAAAAATGCATTTATAATTAAACTTTTAGCATTAAAATATTTACAAAAGATATAAATAGTAATAGAGAATGTAAATTGATATCGCAAGAACACTTTTGCTTGACTTTAACAACAATCAAATATACATTATTGCAGTTTTTATCATCACTAGTATCCTGATAAATCGAAAACAAATCATTTCTTAAGTTGCTAAAAATTATATTTCCATATATCTTTTTTGGTTCAACATAGCTATTAGTAACAGTAATACTCCCATCAAAAGGCAGATAATATCCATAATCAGCCATATTTTGAAGAAATATAGAATTGTTAAGTCTAATATCGTATCCATGATAACACCAAACAATATAATCACCGCATTTATTCTGAATAACTGAAACATATGAATTAGCAATCCGATATGGAGATGTACAAACATATTGAATTAACATTTCCGAACAATTACAATTAGTAACAATTATAAATTTACATATGGATTCTGGATTGCCATGATAAACGATAAATCCGGCTTCAGATTTACATTTATTTGAACTTAAATTTGCATTGTCAATCATTGGTTGTCCAAAATTCAAACCGAATACAATTCGTCCAGTGTCTTCGTCTTTCCCACAATTAGTTACTGAGCACATTATAGCATAGTTTTTATAATTGAATTCGCTCCCATCATAACGTCCATATGCATCAATATCAAATGACTGCCCCATATCAGAATTCCAACAAAAGGAGAAGCATAGATGATCTAAAACAGATTGACCATTAGATCTGAAAATAAGCCCACCTTTCCCTTGACAACTTATAAATGAAGAATACTCACATAATAAAATAATATTATTAGTATTACTGATTTCAATACCACTATCTGGATATTCATAAAAGTAGCAATGACTAAAATAGAACCTTCCATCAGAAGTTGAACCATATCTATCTTTGGATTCAATTTTAGAATCTGTTGGAGGCCCCGAATTTCCAAAATAAGTATCCCAGTCATTCCTCAACATTTTCAATTTTGTCCAGAAGAATAGTTCACTTATGATTGAATTGAATTTTATTTGTTCATTAAGATCTTTATTCATAGATGGAATAATTGATTAATCGTTTATCTAAAACGATTTTACCAGATCCAAACTGCCGTTGGTTATTGAATTTTTTATAACTTTAAACTGCCGTTGGTTATTGAATGCTGCATAAAAAGTTTTTGTTTCTAAACTAACATTAATATCTTCTTGTTATATATGATTAAATTAAGGGTTTCGTTTTGCGAAAAAAACGTACAATACGCAATTTCGCTAAAAAAACATTTAGCTAGCAATTTCGACATTTGACTCCACTCAAGACGTCACTTTTTTAATTTTGCGGTATCATATTTTTGGAAAATCTTTATGAATATTATATAAAAAGTCTCTTTAATATCTATATTTCATATTTTTATCGATTTTTAAAGTTTTTGCGAAAAGTATTCAATTATTTTTGCTATTTGGTCGGGTAAATGTCAGATTTGCGACATTTTCTGATATGATATTCAGATTCTACGTTGATAATAATGCTTATAGAACCCTCTTGCTATTGTGTCAAAATTGCGAAACCGATAGCAAAAATATCTCGCAATATCAAAATTGAGATATTGAGTGAATTATGCATTATAGAGATTAAAAATCTGATTTGTGAAAACATCTCATCAGTTTCTAGCTAATTCAAAAATCTTTACTATCTTATTCGATTAAAATGAAAAGGGAATAGTTTCATTATGCTTTAAATGACAGCCTTATAATATAATCATAGTTTTCGCTCAATATGCAGCATTTTTTTTTCGAAATCTATGGTCAATGTCCTAAATACTGATTGCTTTGCATTCATATCTCTTACATTTTCTATACCCACATCACTATTCATTGCTATTCCTATCTTTTTCATTTTTGTTTGTTTCTCATAATTTCTCAAAAAACACGATAACTTGATATTTGTAAATATCATACTTTATAACGTAAATAAGAACTTGACCTATTAAGAAAAGCAGTAATGAAAAGAAAATCTGAAATTCATAAAAATGGCGTCAAAAATTTTCTCACTGGGTTTTCGTCTATTAATCCCAGCTCATTATATACGCAACCAATCAAAAATCTGATATGGGAGTCCAAGGCTAACTTTTTGTTGTCTACCTAATAAAAGAGGAAGCAGCATTAGTGAGAATAATCGCAAATATTCAATTTAAATTATCTTTTTATTCTTAATTTAAAGTGACAAAAAGAATAAAAAACCTATTCTAAGGCATGTTGTTATGTAAATGAGACTAGACATCATATTTTATGTTATGAAAAAAAAATATTTAGAATTTTAGAACAAAATAAATAGAAAAAATAGCATAACTTATGGATGTGCGTATATTAAATTTAATAAATTAAGAGAAATTATTTTTGGCGCCAAAATTATTCGTTAACTCTCAAATTTTTCTGAGTCAATAAGCCGCCAAAAAAGTGTCATTTCTTTATAGGAAAGGAAACCTATTTGACGAACAATCCGGACACTAGTGCCTCAGCGAATTTCCCCAAACCCACCAATCCCCTCCCTGCTGTTGTGCACCATCGATGGAAAGTAAGTCATCAATAGTCTCTTTTCCTGATTTCAAGCTAACGTTAGATCATTCATGAAAGAAATCATTGCCTTTCATCAGAGACTTTCGTTATAACTGCGCTGCTCTCAAGTTCATCTTGAGAAATTTACGTAATAACTGAATTCCCAAAGTTCTTTAGGTGATCCAAAACACTGTAGCTGCTTGAACTTTGGACGAGCCTCGCACCCCAGAGAATAGAAATCCCAATCTTGCTCATGTTTAGTTGAATTAGTCTGCAGCAGTACAGCTCTGATACCACAAGATCGTGATGTATCAAAGTCACAACGCTATTTGATTCAACAACTAGCTAGTTTTGACATCAAATTGCAAAATTTGACTTCGTTATGAGCTCTTTGTAGCAAAAATACATTACACTTAAAGACTAGTTGCTAGACTGTAGTAGTTTGTTCGTATATATCTATTTTTCCCCAACGTATTGCATACTACATTTTGACAAGACTTGCAACCTTATAGTAACCTCGTTGGGAATTGTTCAAGCAAAGCGTAGGTAGTTAAGGTCGAGTAAGAGTTCTTCTTAAATCTTTCACTGAATGAGTAGGTGTTGGAAGAACTGTTCTCTAAAGCGATACAGTTGCGCTACATGTTCGTCAACTTGTCTAGAAATAAATATATCATTTGTTTTATACGTTTTTTCGTAATAAATCTTTTTTTATTTGTTGTATTTGAGTATGAAGATAACAAAAACTACGGCATAAGACGCAGTACACTGGGCTTCGTTGCCATTTTATTTACCATGTTAAGAATAAACTTAACAGACATGCTTTGTTTTCGACGAAGCCATCTAAAATAACGTACATCTAAATAAAACTAAAAAACTGTAAAATTTCTTTATTTGATAGTATACTTCAAATTATGCACTATACCTTCTAGAATTCTATAACACTCTTTGCATATAATTTTTTTTAAAAAAAGTTATATCTCGACAAAAATATGATTTATCAATAGAGTATGTAAAATAAAACTCATTCGCAGTATTAAAAAATCGTAAATCTTTCCAAAAAAATTTTGAATTACAAATTTTAAAAGTTAAAACAATATTTTTTGAAGCGAAAAAACGAAATCTAATTTTTTTGGAAAATTTAGAATAAATAGAGCTCTTTAACTCGTCGAATGCAAATTGTTTTCAAGTTTTTTTCGACCGGAAATTGAACTTTTAGAGTTTATACAATAAGATTCACATGAAAAAATACGGGTTTAACAAAGAAATCACCAATATAAAGGTTTTTTAGTAGAACGAGATTGATAAAAACTATGGTATGATAAAAAGACGATATTTTTTTTGGCGGGATAATTGAAGAATATGAATGATTCGAATTACAGACATACTCTAGTCCGAAACTTACTATGGTTCGTGACTTATTTTTGACACAGAATAGCTGTAGACTAAGGCTTACTCTAGATCCAGACTTATTATACAATTAAATTTGCTTTTGGAATAAGACTTAATTTTAGTTACAAACTTATCTTAATATCAGACTTATATTTAGAATCAGACTTACTTTAGTCTAGAACTTACATTTAGAATCAGACTTCCATTTCAAGTCAGACTTACTTTCGTCCGAGACTTACATTTCAAGTCAGACTTACTTTCGTCCGAGACTTACATTTCAAGTCAGACTTACTTTCGTCCGAGACTTACATTTCAAGTCAGACTTACTTTCGTCCGAGACTTACATTTTAAGTCATACTTACATTAATATCAAACTTATATTAACCTACGACTTACTTTTATTCCCAGACATCTTGATCCACACTGACATTGAAAACCACTCATACATCTAAAGCCACTCAAACATCTAGATCCACTACGACATGGAAATCCACTCAAACATAATTTTTGCTCTCTAACTACATTTTTATATGATTTTACAACCTAAATTTTCTTCTTTACCTAAAGATTATTCGCAATATCTGAATATCATTAATTAATTGAGATATTCAAGTTTTGACAGCGGATTTGGAAAGCAGACTTGATGGAGATTTTAAATCTGATGTCAAATCTTGGTTTTGTGCATTATTGGAAGAGAAAAAAGGGTGTTAATTGCAAATCTTAAATATAGGTTTTTACGAAAAATGTAATTAGGGTTAGAATCATAGAAAGATATATCTGTCAGACATTGTTATGTGTGACAGATAATATTGCATCTCATAGACACTGTTGCATCTGTCAGACACTGTTAAATTTCATAGACACTGTTGCATCTCATACACACTGTTGCATCTGTCAGACACTGTTGCATCTCATACACACTGTTGCATCTGTCAGACACTGTTGCATCTCATACACTGTTGCATCTTCAGACACTGTTGCATCTCATAGACACTGTTGTATCTCATAGACACTGTTGCATCTCATAGACACTGTTGCATCTCATAGACACTGTTGCATCTTTCAGACACTGTTGCATCTCATACACACTATTGCATCTGTCAGACACTGTTGCATCTCATAGACACTGTTGCATCTCATAGACACTGTTGCATCTCATAGACACTGTTGCATCTTTCAGACACTGTTGCATCTGTCAGACACTGTTGCATCTCATAGACACTGTTGCATCTATCACTTACTTTTGCTTCTGTTAGATACTATTGTATCTCTCAGACACTCTTGCATCTCTCAGACACTATTCCATCTCATTAACACTGTTGCATCAGTCTCTCACTGTTGCATCTTTCATTGACTTTTTTATCTCTCAGGAAATATTTTATCTCTATAATATTTTTTATATCTCCCAAACTTTTACATCTTTCTGATTAATTTTTTTATCCTTTTTCATTCTGTTCTGTATATCGAATCTTTATATAACAAATAATTAAATAGTTTCTCATATTTATTAACTGTTTTTATAAACAATAATCATACACATTTTATTCATATAAATATTTTTTTCACAAACCATTTTTCCTCTTCCTTCTTACAACAAAATCTGGATCTCTTTCCTTGTCTTTATTATCAAAAACTTCTTCGATAATTTTTGAAATCATGTCTTTGTTTTGCTGATATTCATCTGATTCTTCCGGAAGATATGCATTACTTAATGCCAAATCTATCACTTCTGGATGTGTTTTTCTTAATGATGATATATAATGAATTGCCTGAATTGTATCATAATCGATGTTCATCCCAAGATTAAACATGAAACTTGTTGCCTTGTCAATTGACGGAAGATTTAAAATGCGTTGAACAAGACTTTTAACTCCTATATCTGGAGTTACTTGTTCTTCATACAAGTAAATTTCGTTCTCAACTTTGGTTGTAAATGTTTTCCGAGCCGAAATTTTGCATTGTTCATTTTTCCGATCACCCTTTCCTATCGGATTGTCTTCATCATCATAAACTAGAATATTCTTCGAACTATTGAATTCCAATTTTCCAATATGAAATGCTTTAGGTTTTTCTAAATCGGCCGGTTTTACATCTAAGATGTTATGAATACATGGAATATGAACACCATATAGTTTATAAACATTTTCCATGTTGCAGTTGCATTTACAATGCTGTTCGACTTTATTTTTAATTGCCGAAATTTTCAATTTTCTATAAAGTTTCATTACATTATCATTTTTTGGATCATCAATTTGATTAAATCTCGACATTATATGTTCAATCATTGTTTGGAACTTCAAAAGTTTGTTTGTGCTTGAAATCTCCTTCATTTTGGTATTCAAGCTCCCGTGATTACCTTCCGCATGATTGCTAGGCATGATTTTGACATCTCTCTTAAATCGTGCGATTTTGGATTTGAATTCCTCTTTGCCAAGATTGATCCATTTTTCCATATCAAGAGGATCAACCAATTCATTCTTATTTAAATGATTAACAATTTCGGAGTATGTTTCGTATCTAACATTATACGTTGCTTCATCTTCTGCATATATTACTTCTCGAATCAATCCCCTCATGATTACACTATCTTTAATTGTTTTTTAAAAAATGATAAGCGCAAAGCCAATGAATTAAATGGCTACTTTTGCAAAAACTTTCAAGAGAAGAGTGCAAATCGCTTAAAATCGGGACATTTTGAATATCAACATCTGTAGCAGATGAAACTAGTCTTTCATAAAAGATTCTGTAAGCATTTGAGTTTTCGCTCAGCCCGAAGTAATATCCCAGTGGATAACCTGTGTTATTAATAACACACTGGGGTAATATAAGTATATACGGAGGAAACGAAAACGTGGCATCCAGTTCGATGGTCTGGATACATTCGTTTTCAATTGCAACCCTTAATAAATCAGGTACAAGGTCTGGGATCCAGCATGACCATTGAATTGATTTTGAATTGCAAGTTGCAAGATCTTTTAGCTTATCTTCTAAAAGATGGACATAAACTTTGCCGGGTAATTGTTTAAGTAACGAGCGCAAATCATAAATATCCTTAATTATTGGTGAATTGAAGTTGGTATAACGTGTCAGTTTTTTGCTTAACTTATTTGAAGGAATTACACATTTTGAAATTTGAACTCTGTTAATAACATCCTCGATTAAATAAGGTATATCTTTGTTATTCCTTATTATAACAGCTTGACTCATTTTTTTGTTAATAATTATTGTAAAAGCCTTATATCGATTTCCTTCAATATATTTTCGATCAAAATCAAGTTCTAGAATTAAACGATCACTAGGATCAGTGTCTTTAAAATAGAAGTCTGTGTATTTGGGAGGATTTTCTTGTTCCTTAAATGGAACTATTTTAAGGAAAAAAGGAAGATAATTAAAGAGTTCATGAATCTCACTGAAATTCCATATATCTGAGGCACCAATATTCCAAGTTACTTGGCGTGATTCTTTGTCATAATTATGCATTACTTCAATGTTTGCAATTTTAAGAACATTATATCCGCGGGGAATTTCATTAATCATGCGTTTTGATAAATAATAGCCACTTGCAATGCGATTATATACATTGAAAATGAAATCTGCCTGTGAATCAAGAATATATGAAACAAATTGCTCTTTGTCATCGTCAATAAGATCTTTAGATACATATTGAAAAAATACAGCCATATTTTTTAATCTAGCTGCGTGCCTGACAACAGACTTCATGAATCCTTTCGATCGAACAATATCATCTGGTTTATATGAATTAATGTAAGATATAATTTCCGCAAAATTTTGATATTTTAAATAGCATTCAAATGCGAATGAACTTATACGAATTTTCTTGGATTTAAGTAAATTCAGTTCAAAACCAGCGATCAATGATTTTTTGACATTGAGGATATTGACATAATATTTTTTTCCGCATTGAACATTATATATAAATTTTTGGTTATCGTCAAAGTTTGATAGTTTTTCAGTATTTGCACATAAATATTCAAGGATATTGTTTGCATTGAAAGCATATGCTAATTCTATCACCAAAAATGGTTGTTCCAATATTGCGACCAAATAGTTTGGATAAAAAAGCGTCAAGATCATCCATTAACAAAGTATCAATTAGAAAATCCTTCAATGTTTGTGGAAAAACATGAATATAGTTATATTCTTCTTCATCACCCATATCCTTGCTATATTCGTCTGCTATTGAAGTTAAGTATTCATTTGGTGTAGGGTAAAATTCTAAATTGTCCAGTATTTCATTGACCGCCGGTGCGAAATTTAAGTTATGTATTACAAAAAGGGTAATGTAGTTATAAGCATCACATGTACGAATGCGCTTACATTCAGCCTGAATATCATTAAATTCTGGATCTTCTAAATCGAGGTCTATATTATTCTGAACGAGATATTTTGAATAATTTATTATCTTAAGAATAGTACTATTGATTTTATTTAGATCAATAATACATCCATAATCAAAAGGAGCCATTAAACGGAATGTCAATTTTAAAAGTAAACGAATTTTAGGATTAAACTAAGAAGAAATTTAAAATTTAAGTAAGAGAAATAATTTTTATAAAATAAATTTAATAATGAAAACAAAAAACAGAAAAATATTTAAAATTAGAAATAGAGTAAGATAATGTAATAGTGTCCGAGAGATAAAACAGTGTCTGACAGATGCAACAGTGTCTATGAGATGCAACAGTGTCTATGAGATGCAACAGTGTCTGACAGATGCAATAGTGTGTATGAGATGCAACAGTGCCTGAAAGATGCAACAGTGTCTATGAGATGCAACAGTGTCTATGAGATGCAACAGTGTCTATGAGATACAACAGTGTCTATGAGATACAACAGTGTCTATGAGATGCAACAGTGTCTGAAAGATGCAACAGTGTGTATGAGATACAACAGTGTCTGACAGATGCAACAGTGTGTATGAGATGCAACAGTGTCTGACAGATGCAACAGTGTGTATGAGATGCAACAGTGTCTATGAAATTTAACAGTGTCTGACAGATGCAACAGTGTCTATGAGATGCAATATTATCTGTCACACATAACAATGTCTGACAGATATATCTTTCTATGATTCTAACCCTAATTACATTTTTCGTAAAAACCTATATTTAAGATTTGCAATTAACACCCTTTTTTTCTCTTCCAATAATGCACAAAACCAAGATTTGACATCAGATTTAAAATCTCCATCAAGTCTGCTTTCCAAATCCGCTGTCAAAACTTGAATATCTCAATTAATTAATGATATTCAGATATTGCGAATAATCTTTAGGTAAAGAAGAAAATTTAGGTTGTAAAATCATATAAAAATGTAGTTAGAGAGCAAAAATTATTTGAGTGGATTTCCATGTCGTAGTGGATCTAGATGTTTGAGTGGCTTTAGATGTATGAGTTTTTCAATGTCAGTGTGGATCAAGATGTCTGGGAATAAAAGTAAGTCGTAGGTTAATATAAGTTTGATATTAATGTAAGTATGACTTAAAATGTAAGTCTCGGACGAAAGTAAGTCTGACTTGAAATGTAAGTCTCGGACGAAAGTAAGTCTGACTTGAAATGTAAGTCTCGGACGAAAGTAAGTCTGACTTGAAATGTAAGTCTCGGACGAAAGTAAGTCTGACTTGAAATGTAAGTCTCGGACGAAAGTAAGTCTGACTTGAAATGGAAGTCTGATTCTAAATGTAAGTTCTAGACTAAAGTAAGTCTGATTCTAAATATAAGTCTGATATTAAGATAAGTTTGTAACTAAAATTAAGTCTTATTCCAAAAGCAAATTTAATTGTATAATAAGTCTGGATCTAGAGTAAGCCTTAGTCTACAGCTATTCTGTGTCAAAAATAAGTCACGAACCATAGTAAGTTTCGGACTAGAGTATGTCTGTAATTCGAATCATTCATATTCTTCAATTATCCCGCCAAAAAAAATATCGTCTTTTTATCATACCATAGTTTTTATCAATCTCGTTCTACTAAAAAACCTTTATATTGGTGATTTCTTTGTTAAACCCGTATTTTTTCATGTGAATCTTATTGTATAAACTCTAAAAGTTCAATTTCCGGTCGAAAAAAACTTGAAAACAATTTGTATTCGACGAGTTAAAGAGCTCTATTTATTCTAAATTTTCCAAAAAAAATTAGATTTCGTTTTTTCGCTTCAAAAAATGTTGTTTTAAGTTTTAAAATTTGTAATTCAAAATTTTTTTGGAAAGATTTACGATTTTTTAATACTGCGAATGAGTTTTATTTTACATACTCTATTGATAAATCATATTTTTGTCGAGATATAACTTTTTTTAAAAAAATTATATGCAAAGAGTGTTATAGAATTCTAGAAGGTATAGTGCATAATTTGAAGTATACTATCAAATAAAGAAATTTTACAGTTTTTTAGTTTTATTTAGATGTACGTTATTTTAGATGGCTTCGTCGAAAACAAAGCATGTCTGTTAAGTTTATTCTTAACATGGTAAATAAAATGGCAACGAAGCCCAGTGTACTGCGTCTTATGCCGTAGTTTTTGTTATCTTCATACTCAAATACAACAAATACAAATAGATTTATTACGAAAAAACGTATAAAACAAATGATATATTTATTTCTAGACAAGTTGACGAACATGTAGCGCAACTGTATCGCTTTAGAGAACAGTTCTTCCAACACCTACTCATTCAGTGAAAGATTTAAGAAGAACTCTTACTCGACCTTAACTACCTACGCTTTGCTTGAACAATTCCCAACGAGGTTACTATAAGGTTGCAAGTCTTGTCAAAATGTAGTATGCAATACGTTGGGGAAAAATAGATATATACGAACAAACTACTACAGTCTAGCAACTAGTCTTTAAGTGTAATGTATTTTTGCTACAAAGAGCTCATAACGAAGTCAAATTTTGCAATTTGATGTCAAAACTAGCTAGTTGTTGAATCAAATAGCGTTGTGACTTTGTATACATCACGATCTTGTGGTATCAGAGCTGTACTGCTGCAGACTAATTCAACTAAACATGAGCAAGATTGGGATTTCTATTCTCTGGGGTGCGAGGCTCGTCCAAAGTTCAAGCAGCTACAGTGTTTTGGATCACCTAAAGAACTTTGGGAATTCAGTTATCCGTTACTACTCTTAAATTAAAGTAGAGCACTACAGCGAATCAATCGTAATGCCTAGTCTCTCCAGTAACAAGCTGATCTGCTATATTAACTTTAAAGCCAAATCGATTCACATTGTTGCTGGTAAGTCTGATTGCTTCAGATAGAGAGCATGAATTGCTTCTTTATCATCTAATCCCCATCCCCCTTGTTCCCGATTGGATGACATGGACAATTCATCTTTCTCTAACGAAACAAAATGACACTTTTTTGGCGGCTTATTGACTCAGAAAAATTTGAGAGTTAACGAATAATTTTGGCGCCAAAAATAATTTCTCTTAATTTATTAAATTTAATATACGCACATCCATAAGTTATGCTATTTTTTCTATTTATTTTGTTCTAAAATTCTAAATATTTTTTTTTCATAACATAAAATATGATGTCTAGTCTCATTTACATAACAACATGCCTTAGAATAGGTTTTTTATTCTTTTTGTCACTTTAAATTAAGAATAAAAAGATAATTTAAATTGAATATTTGCGATTATTCTCACTAATGCTGCTTCCTCTTTTATTAGGTAGACAACAAAAAGTTAGCCTTGGACTCCCATATCAGATTTTTGATTGGTTGCGTATATAATGAGCTGGGATTGATAGACGAAAACCCAGTGAGAAAATTTTTGACGCCCATAAAAATTACAAGTTTCTGATGACAATTAGCTTAATTAAACCAGGTACAAGATTATATAATTGTATTTTCTATCCAATTATCCATATAATATCTTATCCAGAAAAAATAACTTGATCAATACCAAATGATTTTTTAACTAGTAAATAAAGTATTTTCTTTACACACACATTGTATATCATAGTGTTTTTTTTTTTGGTTTCGCAAAACATCCAAAAACAAATATGCTATAAAAGTGACAATTTTAGCAAAACGAAACCCTTAATTAAATGAATATGATTGACTACACAAAATTCGAATTATTAGTATTTTTTGAATATATCTCGATATTCTACATTGCTTTACCAAGTAATATGGAACCCAAATGGGTAAATCTTTAAGGGACCACTGCACGGCCAAACAAGACCTATTGTCTTTTAAAAATCTTCATCGAGTTGATGTTTTACTAAGGCTAAAAATTCAATAAACTCATAAAATTTAAGTTAGGGGTATTTGAATCCCTACAAGATGCTTGTCAAATTCTCTTATTATCAGCATTCAAATTCTCTTTTCATATTAAATATTTAAAATTATTAACAATAAAATTGGAAATTTATCATTAACAATAGCGGCCAACTGCCTAAAGTCATCATATACGACCATTTCATTCACTAAGAACTTCAAAATTTCTGTTATTCATTTATTTTGTATGAGATTTTTGTTATGATTGTAGAATATATAGGAGTAAAAACGAGCTGCATCATGAGATAACAAAGTTTGAATATTGAAACATGTAAAAATGATAAGTATTCAAATGGATCATTTTGATAAATTCTATTTGGAATCATTTTCTATGAATAATGATTTACATCAATATGATTTGAACAGATATCTATTCATATTCTATCAGACCTAATATTTAAAAATGGTAAAAAAGGGGGTTGGCGTCCTAAGGCGTCCTAGTGTAAATTTCTCAAAATTGTGATATTTACATCACATTTTTGAGAGGTTTATGGGCGTCCTAAGGGAAAATTGAATAGCTAGGGCGTCCCGAATTTTCATTCTAAGATTTAAATATATTATATACTTAAGTATAATACAAGCAATATAAAAATTAAATTTTTATTATGTTAACTTATAAGAAATTTTTTTGAATTATCGTTGATTTATTGTAATCTTTCCAGGCTATACTTTTGAAATCAACTTTACCTGTCATACGCATTAATGTAGTAGATGTCCAGGTGTAGCTATTATATCCCAGCAACATTGGTATTTTATCATTGTAAGATATCAAAATGAAGCGTTTTTTCAGATATAATTTTTCGTAAATTTTTCAAAAATGAGTGGGGGACAAACTCGCCCATTGTCACTTTTCATTAACCTTAAACTTGTAATTTTCATTATTTTTAATTAACCTTATTTCTTTCCCAATTCCTGATTTATTTTATTCACTTACTATTAAAAGTCACATTTTAATAAAATATAATAATTTATTTATAGCATTTTTTACTATACTGTAATAAAAAATTAATTATAATAAATTAAATGTTTATTAAATCAAATGTTTTCTTTGCAATAATATTTTTAATGTTGAGTAAACAATGTTGGGATCAAGTGTATCATTTTTCAGACCTTTCTGAACAGCTTCAAGCATACTGATGCATTCGACTTTTTTAAATTGTGTCATTTCTTCGAAATCTCTTGTGACTTTTTTGATAACTTTAACACTTCTCTCTGAATCCAGACCTTTAATTTGCAACTTAATCAGGAATGAAGGAACAACACTGGAATATAACTCGATGACAAGTTCATCGAGTCGAAGATTTGGTTGTACACCACTTGTATGTGCCGGATACCATTGTGTCAAATTTTTTCTGAAATTAACTTTAAAAGTACTAAGTAAGATCATGAGATATAGCAATATATGTTTAAACCAACTTATATTTTGGTTGTACACCACTTGTATGTGCCGGATACCATTGTGTCAAATTTTTTCTGAAATTAACTTTAAAAGTACTAAGTAAGATCATGAGATATAGCAATATATGTTTAAACCAACTTATATTTTGGTTGTACACCACTTGTATGTGCCGGATACCATTGTGTCAAATTTTTTCTGAAATTAACTTTAAAAGTACTAAGTAAGATCATGAGATATAGCAATATATGTTTAAACCAACTTATATTTTGGTTGTACACCACTTGTATGTGCCGGATACCATTGTGTCAAATTTTTTCTGAAATTACTTTAAAAGTACTAAGTAAGATCATGAGATATAGCAATATATGTTTAAACCAACTTATATTTTGGTTGTACACCACTTGTATGTGCCGGATACCATTGTGTCAAATTTTTTCTGAAATTAACTTTAAAAGTACTAAGTAAGATCATTTATTTTTGCATAATATAATGCCAATATGGTTTCTTTTGATTTTATTTCATTTATAAGCAAATCAGATTTACCCAAAAACTCCACTCCATAAGCGTTCATTTGCTAAATTAAAAAGTGACAATGGGCTAGTCTGTCCCTTTCTCTTCAAAAATAAGATGGTAAAAAAGCCTCGACTTGCTCGAAAAATAACAATTTTTTTACTTGTAAAAATAACCCTTTTACAGCATGGGCAGCTATTCAATCACTATTTCTTTTTCTAAAAGTATATTTTTCAAAAAAAAATTAAGATCAAATTCGACAATTTCTTGATGAAAGCAAAAATATTACACATACTTCTAGATGCATGGGATAAAATATGCAATTATTCAATCAATTCGCATGATTTGAAAAAAAAATCTAAATTTGATAAAAATGTAGAAATTTTTTATTTTTAACTTGAGATTTGATTTTTTTGATCCAATTTGTGAATTTTTTTTGATCGGAATTTCAATTAATTTGTTGATCAAAAATGACCTCACAATGTTTGATAATAAGTGAAGTCATCTTCATGGGTATTTAGAAATTCCAAGAGAAATTGCTTATTTCTCGCAGATGTAATATCTGAGAAAATCGAATTTAAATATTCATAGAAACCCAAATCATTCTCCGGTTCGAATAATTCATCTGTTGCTTTTTCTGTTTTTTCTATGAATTTTAATAATTTGATTAATAAATCTTCATCAGGAAGAATTATTGCTGCATTTGTGATAAAATTCCATATTGAGGTAATATGGCAATAATTACATTTATAAAATGTAATTTTATCCAAAATTTTTTGGCAAATTCGCATAATAGCATTAATATTTGAAGCTGAGATTAAACCTGTGATTACTTCTGTAACTTTTGGAAAATCATCGCAATTTAATATCTCTTTATATTGAAAGTAGTAGGATAGAAAGGGTTTAGTGACTTTTTTTGTTACATCTATATATAGACGATGCATTAAAATATATTTATTAAAAAAATTAAAGTTATTTTTAAAATAATTTATTTTTTATCTTTTATAAAAGAAGCTATATATAGATGATGTCAGATATTCCGCGATTAATTAAACATTGTTTAAATCCTGAATGGGTTAAACTTCAATTTAAAAATGAAGATTGTGAATTATTAAATGAATATGAAAACCAAAATAAGATAATGAGGTATAAATATAATGATAAAGAATATTTAATTTCATGGAATCAATGGAGTCATAATCAAAGACCTCATAAACGAGAAGAAGAAATTGAAAATAATGAAATGGAAATCATTGATGACATTAAAGAGGATGGAATTCCTAAATTTTGTAGAAAAACCTTTAGAACTAAGTTAGGAGCATATAAACGTAGAGTATTAAATCCTGAATATCTTAAACATCAATTTAAAAAGGAAGACTGTGAATTATTAAACGCTAATGAATATGAAAATGCTAAATCAAAACTGAGATATAAATATATTGGAAGTGATGAAAGGTGTAAAGATAAAGATAAAGTTTATTCAGTTTCATATAATAACTGGCACACGTTAGGGATAAGAAAACATTTAGGAGATTATGGTAAAAGTTCTGAATTCTTTAAATCTAGTATATACGAGAGAGTAAAAGAAATTAGAAATAATTATTTTCATGAATAAAAAATAAACTTTGAAAATTCATGTCTTACATTTTTGAATAATTTATTTTTTTAATTCGTAAGAAATGAGCGTCACAACTAACAATGTTAAAAAAATGGGATTCACAAATAAGGAAATAAAGGATATATTAGAGGAGGCGGGTTATGAAGTTGATAAATATTATTTAAGAAATTGTAAAAAATTCGTGGAGTTCTTAAATGAATTTGATTATGATGGAAAAATGAATAAAGATGATGTTATAAATTTCTTATATCCTACATCTGAAGAAGAAAAACCAAAAGAACCTGATGTTTTCCCTGAATATTATGAAGAACGGATTAAAGATGATGAATATGATGAAATTGAAAGACTGGAAAAAATAAGAGATGAAATAGATGAAAAATTAAGGAATTAAGAGAAGTTGAAAATATAATGAAAATGAAGTAGAGGGTTTAATGAATATCCCAGCTTCAGAATCAGAAGTACAGAAATCTCATGAAGAAAGATATAAAAATTACTTTTTGGAATCAACACAAAATTTTATTAGATGGTGAAATAAACGAAACACTTTCAGAAGAAGGTACTAAATTTATTCGTAAACATAAGTTACAATTTATTGATAATGAAGATCCCTGTATATTACTTTCACCTCCTCTTGATTCTGAAAAATTCAAAAAGCATTGAAAAATGTAACATATGCAACAAATACGATTAAGAAAGAAGATCATGATATTTACACAAATTATTATTTAAATAAATGTACAGGTGTTGATAAAGTTTTTGATTTATTAGATAAAATATCAAAAGAAACAATTGGTACATATAAAATTTTATGCAATTGTGGTTTCATTATTGAAGATACCAATAATGTTTCATATGAAAGAACAGCACCGAAGGAAGACGAAGTGGAAAGGTCTATACCATTCGTTATTAAGAATAAAAGATATGAAAACTTATAAGCATTATATTTATTCATTTATTTCAGAAAAAATGGAAGCAACCCATAAAACATCATCTCATCATTTTATAGCTATTCATACATTCCTTTTCAAAGTTGTGAAATTAAATAAGACAGGAATTAGATTTAATGTATCAGGGTAGTACGCATTCTTGAGTAAATTAAAAATGTATTCGTCACGTCGCAGATGATAAAAATTTATGTGTTCTTAATTCATTTTATGGACTTTAGCCCTGGACTCTCTGAGTCTCGGACTTTAAAAAAATAAACTTTATTTTTATTTATTTTTTAATTTTTATTCTTACATAAATGAACAAAAATGGAACAGCTAAAATGAATGATAATCAAATAAGAGCCGAAGGTAGAAGGTTATTTAAACGCTTCTATAACATTCCTGATGGTGTTAATCCTAAAACTCGTAGAAGTTATTTAAATGAAGCAATAGATGCATAGAAGGGTTTGACATTTCATCAGAAAGTGAGAGGTTAGCAAGAATGTTAAACGTTAATATTGATTTTTATTATTGTGACCCTCAACCAGAAGACGTGGACATTAACAAGGTAGACTTTCCATTAGTGGATTCAATAATGATAGATCCAGAATTTGAAACAGTAAATATTTTATTAACACAGAGTCCATGTGGAAAACTTCACGCTGACAGAATAACAGACGTTGAAGCACTCACCGGCTATAGAGTTTGCCCCTTTTGCAAAGAAGAAGTTTATTCTATCCGTGATGATCCAGAAAGGAAAAACCAAAGAAGATTTTTAAAAGCATTGTGAGAAATGTAAAGAAAATAATGGAAGATTAATTCAAGACGTTCATTGCAAAAGACCCAGCAACCATATGCACCACATATCACGAAACAGAAGATATATCAATGGCTATTAGCACATAATTTGCAGGAATATTATAAACCAACAAGATATTTATATTACTTTTGACTTCGAAACATTAGAGACTAAAGAAGAATTACAACTTTCTGAGTGTGCAACTTTAAACGCTTACTTAAAACCATTCATGGTATCATCAACGGTTAAATTAAACGATAAAACATATACGAGGAATTTTTGCTTAACTTCGAGTGATTCTTTTATTTTCTGATTGGATTGAGTTTTTATTTTTCAACCTGTTTCATTAGTTGCTAAAATCAAATATTGAACAATATGAAGAATTAATGAATACATTAAATGAGAAACAAAAGGAAGCAATGAAAGAGCTTTTAGATGAAGAATTTAATAAAGTGAATATCATTGGTTTTAATTCGGGAAAGTTTGATTTAAATTTAATTCTTCGTGATTTAAACACTGCAAAATGGAAAATAAAATCAATGCTGGGTTCATCTTCACAATTTAAGCAAATCATGTAAAGAAAACAAACGTTCCATATGAATTGAGATTTATTGACATCAGAAATTATATAGCGGGTGGGACATTAGACCAATTCACTCAAAGATTTCGGAAACAATAAATCACGTGTTAAATCCTTTTCCCTATCAATTCATCACATGGGAGAATTACGAAAGATGAATTATATAAAAAGGAACCATTCACTCAAGATTCATTTTTATTCAGCATGTAACACAAGAAACAATATCCGATTCAGATTATCAAATATATCTCAATGATGCTAAAAACTTTAAGAATAGATTAGAATATTTTATTCATTATTGCAATAAAGATGTTGAAATTATGATTGACCCAATTGATATAAATTATCGAAGAAACATTTGTTTATAAAATTGACATGCTTCATAATCTTTCTTTATCATCGAATGCATCAATGATTCGTTACGCGTTAGCATATAAAGACTTTAATCCTAACGAAAAATATCCAGAAGAAGAAAATGTGGAATCAAGTTTTGAATTAACAAAAAAGTATTGGAAATATAAAATTGAATCATATAAGAAACAAGATGAAAAAGCAGAAAGAGATACTAAAAATAATGTTTCAATGGATGATTTTCAATACTATTACGATTTAATCCTTTCATCTAAATGCAAAACGCGATGTGTATGGTTTCCTCCTCCCTCAGTGTTACTCCAGTAACAATCTATAGCAAACTTAACGTTGTCTTTAACATCATATCCTTTACCTTTTATCATTGCTGACCAATCCCAATATCTATGCTTATGCCAACCCGCTTGAGATGTACTTAAATCTATGTAGTGACTGTGTGCAGGTAAATTTTCACCTGTAATCGTTTTACTTCCTCCTGTTTCCTTTGAAGAGTTTGCACAATACAAAAACCTGTCAACTATTTGTTCCCACATACCGAAACCCAGAACTGTTGCTGGATTTGTTGAGTTCATTGACGTATAAATAGAGCCTATAGGATATAATGTTTGAAGTATTTCTGTCTTTAATGTTTGAAGCTCTGTTTTGTCTGCTTTCTTGTCATATAAATCTTGAGCAGTGAATTTAATATTATATTCATCCTTCATGACAAAACATCTTTACATCTAATGTTTTTTCATCGTCGTTATGTCGTCATCCGATGTTAAACCTTGTGGAAAGTTAGGAGGTTTACAATATAATACATCCCCACCAGTTTCTTCAACCGTTCCTTCAATACTTTCTATAGCAACAGTTGTAAAACTTGTATGTGTATGGTTCTTATCTGCCTTCTTCATTAACTCATTGTTAACATAAGTTTTATCTGCTTTAAGGTCTAAACATTCTGAAACCCATCCTGTATCGGCTTTAGTTTTTAAAATCTTCGATGTCCGTTCATGATACCATTCAACCCTTTCTTTAATTTCATTATCTTTTTCATCCACATATTCCTTATCTGCTTTCTTCATTAATGCACTAACCACAAGTCCCTTATCTGCTTTCTTCATTATGTCATTTAGGAAACCTTTTATGAATTCCTCATTTAAATTAAATCTTTCCAATCTTCAAAAACTTTAGGAAATGCATTTAATGCGTAATATCTTTTTCTTCTGGTGGAATTGATGTTATATCATCCGTTATTCCTTTAAATTTTTGAATTCATAAATAAATTTCTTTTATATTTGATATCACTGCACCACCTTTGCAAACGAATTCGAAATGGTCATTTTTCAATACTATCTCCAAATCTCCATATTTCAACATTTGCGTTTGTTCTGCCGTCTTTGAATTATATGCATATATGGCGTATGTAATGGTCTGTGCCTTAAGTTGTTGTGGTTGCTGTTGTTTAAATCATTTATTATGATTTAAAAATAAATATTTAATCCGTATCTCATCAGCTATTTTTTCTATTTGAAATTGCCATAATATTTCATTCATGAATTCTAATCACAATCAATAGAGGTCGGTTATTCTAAATTTAATATTTGATAAATCTTTTGAATGAAGAATAAATGAATTCCCGGATAATTGAAACGGATATGATAAAGAAAATATGTTTAAGTTGATGGATAAAATGTTTTGTATTGATGGGTAAGAGTTAGGGTCTAATGTTTGATGTGAAAATCTCATTGGGGTATTAACTTTATCACATTTGATTAAAATGAAATTGGAACCAGTGTCAGAATACAAAACATCCCCAACATCTTTTTTCAAAATTTAATATTCCCAACAATGAACGAAGATGAGGAGTACAAAATTTAATTTTCAGCGGAAATTTAATAAGGTTATTTATTTCATCAAGTTCAAAAAGTTTATCGGGTTTTGATTTAAAATTTTCTTCATACCATACGATAAATGATTTCATTTAAATAACTTAAAATCGTGTTAATATCCCATTTCGTTATCACATTATTTTATCATATCATCACGTTTTTCATGGTCATCTTTAATAAATGATATATAATCTGAAGGGTCTAAAAGAATGGGATTAATTTACCACTCACAGAAACGAGAGTAACATTATAAATTCCGCTAACTGTTAAATTTAATTCACAGTTATTATTCGAAATAATATTGATAATTGACATTTTTTATTACGATTAAAAATATGGTAAAGCGTTTTTTCCAGTGATAAATAAAACTAGAATAAATTACCTCAAGAATTCATAAATTCAACGAATAAGAAATTCATTCATGTTATAAATTTTAGTGTTTTCAGAAAATATGAGTCAATGTCATATTCATCATCGGGTTATATTTCACTTCATTCAAATTTAGTTCAATCAAACCCATATAATGACCATTTCATAAGATTTTCAGATGTATTAAAAATGTAATTGATAGATTAAAATATGAACAGATTGACAATATCGAATTTTTGGAATTTTGGTTTAAATATCCTGATGGAAAAAAGATTGAAGTTAAAGATAAAGCTGATACAATAACAAAAACAATTACAATGAACCGATCCGGATAGTGGGAACAAAAAGAAATAAACAAACGATAGAAACTGGTGAAAGGTCAATTATTATTGATTATGATTCAAAGGATTATTATTCAATAATGTTAATGCTTTGAATATTAAATGGCTTAACAAAGAATTTTTCAAGTGATATTTTATATTCATCAACTATTTTATTATAAATATCAATTATATGTTAAATGAAGTTCAGTTGTTGTTCCGTTCTTTGATATCTTAATTGTGCTATATATCCTTTATAGGATTTATTTTGCAACTGTTCGCAGCATGAAACCTCATCATCTATGAAAAATTGAATCTTCACGTCTGAATCTTGAACATCACAAAGAATGGCGATAATGTGAATTAATGATTCATAAGGTAAATAATTAAACCGGTATTGGTCAATTAAATTTATTATTGAATCATAATTATTAATTATTATATCACGGTAAATTTTCATTAATTCAGAATTAATGTCTATTTTATATGGCGCATTGCGACTGTAATCGTAGATTCCTGGGTTCTCGATGTTTGATGAAAGAGGTGGGGGTATGTTGGATATGTGGGGATTTCAACGGGTTCTTTACCGGGTTCAGATAAAATGATTGGGTCTTCATCTTCTTTATTTTGCTCCTCCTCCTTTTTCGGTAAGTCACGAGTTAATAAATTTGGTTGAGTTGCTGACCTTGTTAATTCAGGGCTAACATTAACTTTAACATTTTGAATAATTCGTGATTTATCATCATTTACGTTATATACCAACCGTAATCTCTGCTTTTGCGTTAGTGTTCTTTTGACTTGTGAAACGTCTTCTCATTTATAATTGAATAAAAAAAGAAAAATATATTTAAAGTTTTATTTAGTGTTACGGTAATATCCCAAGGTTCATCATTGTTTGCTTATACTTTCTTTGTAACTGCACCAATTATGTTATTGATATTGCTTTGAGTTTCTTCCAGTCTTATTTTATCATTTACAATATCTTTAATCATTTCATTACATGCATTCTTAAAACCATCTGATTTTTCTAATTTACGTCTATCACTTTCTTTAATTAAATCAAAGTTATAACCTTGTTGAGAATAAAGTGGTTTCTTTATCAATTCCTTGAACGCTTCTGAAAGTGAAGATGAAGAAATTCTTGCCACTTGAATTGGTTTAAATTCTGCTTTCATTGCTTCTTTCTGTCATTGAACACTGGATCGAATAAAGCAACTTTAAAAGAATTTCTTAGCTGAATTTCAGGTCTCAAATATGCATATTGACCATCAAACTGATTAACATATCGTGGTAATTCCATCCGGTCCTCTTCAATAGCGTTTAATTCTTCATTGAAATAAGAATATGGATTATGACGGTATGAATTAATTGGACCATGTTCACCTTCTCCAATGTATTGTTTAACAGCTTTTCCATTTTCATCAAATTGCATAGGATAACATTCATTATATGCTTTACGTTTAGGATAATCAGATATAGTTAATTTATACCCATTTATGACTTTAATATTACCTTGACCATCAGTAACGAAAACTTCATTTATACCATCAGGTTTTCCATTTGGACCCGTAATGTCTGCTTCATGTGCTTCCCAATTTGGACCATGACGTTTGGCATATGCTTGAGCTTCTGGTAATGTTAAAACATTTCTCATTTGTTTAACATCCTTTTGAAGACCGGCAACAATATGAACTAATTCTTTCATTCCGTCTGGAACTTTCATAGTTCTATTATATGCACCCTTTTTGTTTGTCCCTTGTTTAATGGAACCTGTAGAAGATTTGCTATTTCTGTCATGTTTAATTATAAATAAAAAATAAAAATTAATTATAAAAAGTTAATCAAATTTAACACCTCCTTTATTTAAATCAACTATTATTTTTCCATGTTCACCTAATTGCTGATATTGTGTGTAAAGTTCATTAATGCTCATTGGTAAATTCACTTGATAAAGCATAACGTTCAACTGTTGACGACTAAACCCACTGAAAATGAAAAGTGTTGATAGATTTGATTTAATGTTTGTGCTTAATGCTTTGAAGTATTGAACAGCCATGAAGAATGAACACTGAATGTGTCGACATTGAGTTAATAACTGATTAAATATGATTTCTCATTTGTTATTAGTTTTGATTTCACGCATCATCTAGAAAAATTAGTGAATGCAAAAATTCTATCAAAATTTGAAATAGAAAGTGTTTCAAATAATTCATCCGTTGTTTATCAATAATTTATCCTCTAATCCTTGCTTCTTGATTGTATTATATAATTCTTTATACATTAAAAAGTTTTTTAAAATAATCTTCTGCTTCTTCTTGTGATAAATAAATAATTGGAATTTTGATTAAATGCTTTAAAGATTCAAATGTATCATCTGAAGGTGAACCTGAACGGTTGATATAAATTAACACATGTGAATGGGGGGAAGTGTTAGCAATAATGATAATTTGTTTTAATATCGTTAATGTTTTACCTTTATTTGTTTACCAATTGCTGCAGTGATTGAATTTAAGTAACATTCAGAATATGGAATTTTCATTAATTTTTCCTTAGATAGAGCATTTCTATTATCACTCAATGCTTCATTAATCATATCATCTACGTATGTATTATATACTCCTGCTAATTCTTCATAAGGAGTGGATGAATTTAAATCCATTTAATCAAAAAAATTTATAATTTTAAACATTTCTATTCATCAATATTTCATCATATGAACTTCTATACTGTGGTGGTGTACCTGTTGGATGATATTTCAAACCTTCATCCGGTGTCCATGTCCAATACGTAGTCCTAGTAAACCAAACCTGAGGAGGATTTGTCACTTTTGAACAGTAAGTGTCATTTTCACCCTGAATGATTGGATAAGCTTTCACTTGTACTGTAACTTGTGAGTTGAAAGTTTCTAATCCATCAAAGAATATACCCGCTCCATCACGTTGAACTGGAATAGTGCATAAGAATGAAGTTTGTCTTTCCATGTTCTAGCTAATGGCGTGCCATTATCATCATTCAGTGGTCTAGTTAATGAGTCCTCGTATTCTTCCGTGCATTCATCACTCCATCTAAATCAGAAGCTTGAAGCATGCGTGTAAAGAATATGTCGCCCACTGTGGTCATCGCTTGATCGGGGAAGTTTCTGGAATCTATAGTGACCTGAAGACCTCGAAGCATTGGATTTTCTAAAACCGTTCTTTGCATTGCATTCTTCGGAAATGCTAACACAACATCTGTAACATTATGAAGAGCGTATGAGAAATCTGAGCTGATACCTTCAGGAGTGATGCAACCTCCATTTAGTGAACGAACGTCAATATGTTGAGCTGGAATCATGAATGGATCTTCCTTACTAAATAAACGTGGTATTGCTTTAACTGATTCTTCAATTAAACCGTATCCTGGTGTAATACATTTATCCTCTAAAACTTCCATCTTTGTGCATGAAATAATAACGCTATCAACTGTTGCGTCAGCAGATGTAGCGGCTAAGCTTGTAATTAATTTGGCAGGAAGTCCGATTTGTTGGAATTTGCGATCATATTTATAAACATGATTCATAATCTTTTCATAATTTTCATCAGTTATCTTTTCATAAACGTAATTTTGTAAATCAGCAACTCTTAACGGTCAACCTGACAAAATACTAAAGTATCCCTGAAAACATAATATTTAAGAATGATTTTCACCAAATGATTTAGGATAATCATCGAATGCCTGAAATGCTAACAAATCATTTACCGGAATAATCATCATATCAAAGTGACATCAACTTCTTCATTTGCTTTCTTGAAAACTTCTGAAGGGTCAATATATTTACCACATACTGAGTTATCATATTTTTGAACATTATTATATAACGAATGAACAAACTTTTTAACTTTCCTTTCTGATTTTGGTTTATATGTTGCAAATGCGAAGATTCACGGGCACAATCCATCTGAAGATAACCGGCATCACCTCTTTCGGTTTCTACTTCTAATTGTTTAAAGCTTGATTTGATGATTTGTAACCAACGAATAAACGCATGCATTTAAAAGCGGCATCACATGTGAAAGCTTTATTTGAAACTAGAGTTGCTTTAACTTTGCGTTTAATATATGTGTCACCTAATTGGTTCACATCATGAGCCGGATTTGTAATTCTTAAATGAGTTTGTTTATCATCAAAATATGGAGCATCAGAGTCATAGATGAACTTTCAAGTTCTCTATAATATCTTCTTCCATCATTCTTTGCGAAATTTCATTTATCTTTTCGAATGAATGAAACACATTTCCATTAATCGGTTTAGTGTTTGGCACCAAATAGTTAGTCGTCATTTTTATTAAATAAAAAATCAATCAAAATTAAAAGATGAAAATGAATTTTAATTTTAAATGAAATAATCAACTATGGCTGCAGGATTCTTTAAGAAACTGTGGGATAAAGTAAAAAGAGGAGCGCATAAAGTTTGGGAAACAATGAAGAAAGGACAAATTGGATATTTAAGAATAAAGAAGCAATTAGTGACGTTGCTGAATCAATAACACCAAAAGCTGCCCCAATAAGAGAAATTTTAAATAAAGGAGAAAAAGTTTATCAAAGACTACAACCAATACTAAGATAAAAATAATATTTATTTATTTTTCCACTATCTACCCCCCTATTTTATTAAGTATTCCTTCAGCAATTCCACCAATTGCGTTACCTGCTTGTGCTCCCATTGCCGGATTACCTGCTTTTGTACCTAATACTCCACCTATGATAGTTCCTGCCGTTTTCGCTACTGGTGCCAAAAAGTTTGCAACAGGTTTAATAACCTTTTTATAAACCCAACCCGCAGCTTTCTTAATTCCATCCCATAATTTTTTAAAGAATCCTGCCGCCATTTCTGATTTAATATTAATTAAAAAATATATTTCATCACTTATATTCTAATTTTTATTTTATAATAAATGAAACCGATTTTAAAAATAAATGAAACAAAGGAGGAAGAAATAAATGAAAGTGAAAATGTTCAACAAAAAATAAACGTTGTTAAACCAATTACTGAAATAAAAATTTTTTCATCTGTTGAAGAATTTAATAACTATTATGCTAACAATAAAAAATTATTTGAAGAATTGACAACATGTAAATTGAATAAAATGTTTAAAGTTGATGGATTCAAAATTTCAAAAATAAAAGGAGTGGTTAGTTTGAAATCTATTCCTCAATCAAGAATCACCTCATTAATGAAAATAGATGATTTAACAAAAAGAATAGAAGAGATTGAAGAAAGAATGAATCAAATAATTGATTTCATAAATTCAAATAATCATTAGCTTCTAATTTATTTTCAAAGTTTATTTTTTATTCATGAAAATAATTATTTCTAATTTCTTTTACTCTCTCGTATATACTAGATTTAAAGAATTCAGAACTTTTACCATAATCTCCTAAATGTTTTCTTATCCCTAACGTGTGCCAGTTATTATATGAAACTGAATAAACTTATCTTTATCTTTACACCTTTCATCACTTCCAATATATTTATATCTCAGTTTTGATTTAGCATTTTCATATTCATTAGCGTTTAATAATTCACAGTCTTCCTTTTTAAATTGATGTTTAAGATATTCAGGATTTAATACTCTACGTTTATATGCTCCTAACTTAGTTCTAAAGGTTTTTCTACAAAATTTAGGAATTCCATCCTCTTTAATGTCATCAATGATTTCCATTTCATTATTTTCAATTTCTTCTTCTCGTTTATGAGGTCTTTGATTATGACTCCATTGATTCCATGAAATTAAATATTCTTTATCATTATATTTATACCTCATTAGCTTATTTTGGCTTTCATATTCATTTAATAATTCACAATCTTCATTTTTAAATTGAAGTTTAACCCATTCAGGATTTAAACAATGTTTAATTAATCGCGGAATATCTGACATCATCTATATATAGCTTCTTTTATAAAAGATAAAAAATAAATTATTTTAAAAATAACTTTAATTTTTTTAATAAATATATTTTAATGCATCGTCTATATATAGATGTAACAAAAAAAGTCACTAAACTCTTTCTATCCTACTACTATTGAATTGAGAAATAAAAAAAATCAAATGGATTCATTTCTTCAATTTCAAGGAGATTGTAAAAATTGATAGAAGTGTTATTGCAACAAATTGTATTTGCAGCAAAAAATATCATTTGCTCGATTCCATTTTTGGAATAAATTTGCTGGAACAATGTTAAATTAAAACAGTTGCTTAATTTTTCTTCATTGTTTTCATAAAAAAGTAACAAGTTTGCAACTGAAATTTCAAAATTTTGATAATTGCCAGTTATTTCAGTAAATATATATATTTGCTTTTCTTCATCTAAAAATGGCAAATATTGATTTGCAATATTAACTAAAGTTGGGATAAATTGTTCCAGTTTGATTTTACAATTTGTGAGCACATTATGTAATATGTAAATTTATCCGCTTTGTAGGAATTTAAAATTGTTTGTTGTTCTGTTTCAGTTAAATTACTGAATTTTTCAAGATTAATATTGTGATAAAAAATAGAATCCTTGAAACATTCTGATATCTTTTCAATGTTTAAAACGGATGCTAAAAAATGTAAAAGAACTTCATCAGTCACTGTGATTTTTTTGAAAAATTTATCCCAATTCAAGCATCCAATTGATCTTTCTGTCATTGTACTTATGCATTGATAAAGTTTGATTTAATGAATCCGAAGAATAATCATTATGCTTGACTAGTTGAGTTAGTTGATACAGACTGTCGTCAGCCATTTTAAAAAAAGAATAAAATTGTATAGTAAATTATATTTGTGAAATTTGTGACGCTACATTCAATCTAAGACCAATATCTCAAAGAATTCCTCATTTAAGTATTACTTTTCATTGTTTTTTAAAAAATATCTTTGCTTATTTGTTCACTTTTTTGACATTTATTATATGCTTTTTATCATATTTCCGATGATATGAATATATATTCTATATAAGAATGACGCTACATTCAATCTAAGACCAATATCTCAAAGAATTCCTCATTTAAGTATTACTTTTCATTGTTTTTTAAAAAATATCTTTGCTTATTTGTTCACTTTTTTGACATTTATTATATGCTTTTTATCATATTTCCGATGATATGAATATATATTCTATATAAGAATGACGCTACATTCAATCTAAGACCAATATCTCAAAGAATTCCTCATTTAAGTATTACTTTTCATTTTTGATTCAATTTTCGAACGGTTTTCGTAAATTTAGTTAGTATGGCTAAGTCGTGTACTGAGGCACTGCGCGCCTCCGTACACCACTTAACCTTAAATATTTACAAAACCATTAACGTATATTTTACAACACAAACGACAACACTAACTTAACATTAAATATTTACAAAGCCGCCAACCACTTCACTTCACTAACGTTTTCACTAATGACTTCATTAATGTAAAAATAAACGTTCTCACTTACAAAAGTATTGCAACTCCTCCCATTGCTGTGCTTCACATAACAGCTCATAATCTTCTGACTCACTTTCTTCTTCATATAGGTCAAAATCACTGTCAAAATGAATGTTAGTAAGTTTTGACAAAGCTAATGAAACACGTTTACCGTTTGTATCGTATGCTTGTATAAACTTTCCATTCTTCATTCCTTCATAAACGCTCAAACTAACTTTACCCTTTCTCCCTCGTATCTGATAGAATGTATTTTCACGAGGAACGAAGAACAAATTCTTGAACTCATGACCGTTGTAGTTTGTTATCTCAATAGTTTTCGTCATTTATATAAAAATAAACTTAAAAATTAATGATATCACCACCCTCACACGTATGAAAACATAGCACAAAAATATATTTAGGGTAGAAGGGTAGATCTAACCTGATATCTAACCTCATTTCTAACCTTGTTGAATTCATTGCTTTATAACTCTCTTCCTTGGTTTCTTTTTAGTTGCTTTCTTCACGTCTGTCTCCAACTTGACTGTCTTTCTTCTTCGTCCGTAATGATACCAGTTACTTCCACCAGTCAATGGGTCAAATGGTCGTTCATAAGGGTTTCCATACATTCCATAGGGACCATACGGAAGAACTACTGGTGGAGAAGAAACATTTTCTTTAGTTCCATCGAATCTATTTAAATGCATTGTTTCACCTTTCATCTGGTCATTAAAGTCTTTTCGTGTTTTGCAAACTCGTCGTCCTTTCCTAAAGCATTTTCTGACTCAGTCGCAACCAAATTGGATGCTTTATTTATGAGCCCTATTTTATTTAATCTTAACTTCTTTGCAACCCAGCCTCCAATCTTCCCTTTATTTGCATCTAATGTCTTTGAAACCCTTCCTCCACTCATTTTATTTACTGCGTCATAAGCTCCAAAGTGCTTTTGCTCCAAATGCTAATGCTTTGTTCCATTGCGCCTAAAGCTGCCAGCCAAGCACCATTTACACCATATTAAAATCATCTCTCTTCAATATTATCTCATAAAAGTTCTCGTTACTGGAGAAAGTCAATGAAACGTAAGCGTTCTCACGGGCTTCGCCCTCACCGCTTTGCGGTCTATCTAACTTATTTCTTATATCATCTATACGCTTCAAAATGTCTGAACAATTGCTAACATCTTCTACAACAGTTATTTCATCATGAATGACCTTCAAGAACAAGCTCATTTAATATGCTAATTAAAATCATCTCAATAATGAGTCCATCCTTTCCATCTTTAGGTAGCACAACATCTTTCATTGAAGAAGGTTCGACAAGTCTTATGTTAAACTTACTGACAAAGTTTGTTATACTATAATGCTTCGGCGGCGAATACATATAGTTTGAAAGACATAATATAGATTCTTCAGCAAATTCACTTATACTGGATTTTATAACAATGTTCTCACGAGACCAAATACCACCAATTGACAATCTTGTAAGCAATCCTGCTGAACCTTCACTGTAAACGTCGATGGTAACATTCCACGAAGGTCATCTATTGACATCTTTGAGTCACTGAATTTAAATATTTTCTTAAAGCAATCGTCATTATCTAACCATGCAATAGCTTTGAAGTTTTCATTCGAATATACATCTGCTTCATTAAATGTAAATCCTGACTTCTTTGCAGAGATGACTTTAAAATCTATTGAGTTTGTTTCAAAATTATATGCTATGGTAACTTCTGAAGGTAATGGGTGTCCTTCCGCAGTAAGTTGTTCTCTCACTACCGTTTGAAGCTTTGTGTTAAAAACTTTCATGTCATCTCCTGTGTCTAGGTTCACATACACAGCAACAGGAAAACTATCTTGCTTCTTTGTTTCATCATTATACTCAAAACATTAAAGTTCTTCAATAATATTGTTCTTCCTGCTGGAATACTTCTAACTTGTCTTATTTCAATAGCTTTCTCACCTCCTACATACTCTACCCAGTGTCTTGGATATTCATAAGTATACTGACTTTCTTGAATTTTGGTTGGTTTCATCATAACGTGTTCATAGTATATCTTTATACTCTTGTCAGTTAGACTCGGTGCTATGTTCTGAATATTTCTGACTTGCATTTTTAATGGAGATAAAATGAAGCATTTAATACATGACGTAGATGAAGACATGAATGAAACTACAGACAAACTTAACTCTTCTCTTATTCTTCCTTTCAGCAAAGATTATGAATTCTGTTCAAATGGTGTGTATTTCTATTGTGGAAAGATGGGTTCAGGTAAGACATTTAACCTCATTCGTCATATACTCATAACAGAGCGTTTAGGAAACGACTCTTACTATGACCAAATCATTATATCAGCAACTTCAGACTCTATGGATTCAACAGCGAAAACATTTATGTCAAAAGTTCAAGCCTCTGTCGTTAAAGTTCCAGATAGCGAACTCATTGAATTTCTTCAACGTTACATTCGACGTAAGAGGAAATATTATGCCATCGTTGAATTTATACAGTCAGGAATGCAAAAGACTTCAGAAGAGATGGAAAGAATTATTGACAAACACCACTTACGTCAGTACTCAGGAGTTTACGATATGAAACGACTGACAAACTACCTTCTGTCAAAACTTTCAAAATACCCCTTCAAAAAGTATCCTTCAAATACTCTGCTCGTTTGTGACGACTTCGCCGGAAAAGGTTTAGTGTCAAAGCCTGACTCACCATTAGCTAACATCATTACTAAAGTCAGACATTACCATTTAACTGTAGCAATACTTATGCAAACATGGAGGTTTTTAGCTTTAAACATAAAACGTCTCATAACTGACTTCGTTATCTTTCAAGGTTTCTCACGCTATGATATTGAACTCATTTGGAAACAGTCAGGTATAACATTACCTTTTGAAGAAATTTGGGAAGCATATAAGTCTCTCATCTCTCCTCGTTCATACCTTGAGATTCATATCATGACTAATACCATTAAAGTCAAAAATATTCCATGGGAACGACCAACATTGTTTTAAAGTTTAACCTTCAATTGACTGATGGTAAACAAATTCCATGCATCTCTGTCGCCATTTCTGTTAATATTTTTGCTGTCATTCATATCATCCACTTCCCATCCGTTAGCTTTTGAGGATATGCGTTAGAATAGCTGTTCTTAAATGAAGGCTTTTCACCTTTGAGAGCATAAACTCTATAACTTTCTGCATACTTTATGTTTGAACCTCCTGAGCCATCATTGACATAAATTTTTATAGGCTTCCACCCTTTGTTCATGTTCCTGCTTCTTCCCTTAGCTCTTTTGTTCAGTAGTTCTACATCTTTATACACAGCACCTGTCTCAGTGAATTCAACAATATTTTCATTCGTTAGCTTTACATTCAAACCCTTGTCGAGTATATTGTTCATTTCATACATATAAAAGGTTTTTATTCTATATGAAATGAGAAGCAAATCCATCTTAGCTGGTGCCGTTAATGTTCCAATTGAACCAACATCAAATGTTGACTCACGAACGACAAACAATATTGTCATAAAGAACTATAGTTCAGAGTGTTTGAAAGAAAAAGACCAGAACTGAAATCCGTGAATTTAAACACAGCTTCAAACGCTAACGCTACATCAGATGTTAAGTTAGAGTATCCACCACTGGACCAAATTCTTTCAAGAGAAGCCAACGACAACCCTTACACAAATGTTCAAACAAATCCTTCAGATAACGTAGACCATTACCTTCTTCAGTTATACCAAACAATTTTACTCAAAGACGATAAGAAGCTTTTGACAAATCTTATAAGCAAGAACCAAATAATTCTAACAAAGGAGGACCTTGAAAATGTTATCTCACGAATAACAGGGAAACAATGTGTCATTGACTATCTCGACCCTGAAATCGAATGCTGTGGTCAAACTCCACTATTCATGAAAATAGGTAACATCCGCATCATTGAAACACCAGGAACTACAGGAGTTGAGTTTAAGTATAAATATTCGAACGAGTATACAAAACTTTCAACAGAATATAAACTTTGCTTGAAATATGTTTTAGTAAATTAAAGCAATTTGTAATATCTATCCAAAACTTCTTCAACAGTATCGAACTCATCTTCATAATGCAAACCTAATCTTATTGACTTGGTGCAGTTTTCACTAACACAATATTTTTCTGTTCTCTTGACTGACATAACTAACTCATTTGTTTCATCAAACAGCAACAACCAAAGTTCATGACCTAATACATAACATTCATACTTTATATTTTTAGCTCTGAGTTCTCTTGTAAGCTGTTGCATTTAATATTTTCTAAAAAGTCAACTTCAACAGTCATTCGCACTGGTGCCTTCAGTTCTACAGGCTCTCCTTGAAAGTCAACAAGTCTGAATTGCATGTCTTTCAAATTATGAGGACTAATGCGAACCCATTTACCTAAATGAGTTGCTATGACAGGAACGTTTGGAATGAACATTGAATTGACTGCATAACAGAAAGACTTATATTCTACTGAACCTTTACTATTAACTCCTGAAATACCTGTGATATTAGCTATTTTAGACTCAATGTACAAACAGTTGCCATAACATACATATGGAACAGATTTCATCTCAATCGTTTTGTCAACACTTTTCAAGGAAATGTCATATGGTATGCTCCCAGAAGCAATTGAACTCTATGACTCATTCGTGTTATCTTAAACTCTTTCGCATAACTGAACTTCAATGTTCCCTCAGAAGAGAGTTCGACATCTATGTTGTCAATAGTTTCTTCATTTATGAGAGTTCTATGACTCCAGCAATTTTTATCTATTCTATACTCTGCTCTGTTAGGAAATGTTATAAAACTTCTTTTGTCATCTATTTCAAACTCCATGAAATCTGTTTCGTCAGTTATAACGAATGAAGCAATAGTATTAAAGTCAACAACTCTGAAAGCAAGCGCTTCATTCTGAAGACCTAAGTTTGTTTGTAGCTTTACTGTCCCGTATTCGTTTGGGTCTGTACTTTGCAAATAGAACAACATTTTATTCTCATTAAAATATGACTATTGCTGCATATGCGTATGAAACAAATGAAGCAAGAAGAGCACATGAACTAGTAAACGAAAACTCAACTTTAACCATTGAAGGCAATGATTTAGTCATTGACGATGGAAAAACTAAAAAAGTCATTGATTTCGATACTTTTAACACTTATGACCCATTCATTACAACAAGCAAGGTTCCCATCATAAATGATGGAACGGTGCAATATATAAATTCTACAGTAGATGCCTCATTAGTGAAAGTACTGAATGTTCTCATTGAATTGTTAAAGAGCTTTCGATTTGACGACAACATTAAATGCCTAAAGAATTTAGTCATGAATGAGAAACAAATTCTCGGCGTTGCTGGTAGCAGTAATGATGTACACCTTATGACATTAGAATATTATAACGAACATAAAGATGAACTGAAAGGAGAGAAGGGTGACACCGGACCACAAGGACCACAAGGAATACAAGGAATACAAGGAATACAAGGACCTCAAGGCGAAAACGGTTTGGATGGAAAGGATGGAAAGGATGGAAAAACTGCTAAATCATGGATATGGGACCTTATAAATACTGGTTTAACAGCTGCTTCATATGGAGTTCTTCAATACCAAATCGGAAAGATATGGGCAGTACTTGGTGAAGAAGCTTTAGATGACGTTAAAAATGCTTTGAACTTCATTTCAAATGGTTCGGATACTATTAAAACTTTATCTGGTTGGATGCAAGAAACAAGGAGTCAAATAGATACTGTAAGACGTATAGCAAACAATGCACGTACGGGATTGGATACTTTACGAGAAGCACAAAATACACTAAAGGAAGCAAATGATATTCTTGGCTCAGTATCAGACATGCATGAAGATTGGCTTAAAGGTATTGACAAATCTTTAAAAAATCACAGTCAGTCTATTGCTGACTACAAGAAAAGTATAGATTTTTTACATAGTGCTATGGACGTACATGATGGAAGCATAAGGAACTTACTTAATGCTAACAATAACTTACCAGGAACTATTAAAGCATTTATAAAGTCCTTTGTAAAACCCGGTGCTCTAACATTTAGGTCTTTGAGAGCAAGAGCATTGAAGTCAAGAGATGCAGAAACTCCAGAAGAACCACCAAAACCAACAGCTAATGAAATATTGTTCGAATATTTTCCAAGGTACTCTGTTCTCATTGCATACATTCAAGAAATACTTAAGAAAGCAGACTTGACTTTAGGAGATGATGAAAGTTCTGTATATCTTTCGTTCCAGTTTCAAATAGCAGAACTTTTGAGACAGATATGCTTAATGTATGACAACATCTCTGATTTCACAAGATATGATGACGACCATGACCCCGAACACGGTGAAGAAGAAGTTTTACAAACATCCATTAAGACAGGAAAGGTTTTAACTCAAAGTCTCATTATTGACACCAAAGATGGCGAAGTGGACGTTCTTCAAGAGCTGAAGAAAAATACTTCTTCGGGAGGTGGTGGTAGGCATGAACTTGAAATAAATGAGATAGAAGAGAAATTAGCCGAAAAAGCAGATAAAGAACATAAACACAATATCTCCGATATAAATGAACTTCAAGCTACATTAAATAGTAAAGCAGATAAAAACCATGTTCATTATATAACTTCAGATGAACAGATTATAACGGACTACCATGGATATTTAACACAGGATGAAAAAGTGAAGACGGAAGATGTTAATGAAAGAAGATATAAATACATTCGTGCTAAAGGTTATGACATAAGCTGTACTGTACATTATGACACAGGTAAAGCGCTAGAAGCATTTAGTTATAACGATGAAATTTATGCCTCTACTTTCAATGTTAACGGTGTATTAGTTGAACCAAGATTTACTTTGAGAGTTAAGGCAAAAATAACTTTTGAAGATGCTATTAAAAGTAAAGCCGACAAAGATGAACTTGACGCAACGAACAAAGTTTTGAAATCTCATAAACACAATATCTCCGATATAAATGAACTTCAAGCTACATTAAATAGTAAAGCCGACAAAAATCATACACATAAATCCTTCACTACTGTTAGAGCAGACGACATAATATTGAACTATGATTTGGGTTCAAGTGCACCTTTAGAGAATCCAAGCACTAGTGTAAAAGATACTCTTAACAATTTAGATAAGAGTTGTAGGAATATCGAAGATCATGCCAGAAACTTTGAAGCATATGAACTACCATCAATGTTAGACAGTAAAGCCGACAAAAATCATACACATAAATCCTTCACTACTGTTAGAGCAGACGACATAATATTGAACTATGATTTGGGTTCAAGTGCACCTTTAGAGAATCCGAGTACAAGCGTAAAAGATACTCTTAACAATTTAGATAAGAGTTGTAGGAATATCGAAGATCATGCCAGAAACTTTGAAGCATATGAACTACCCGCAATGTTAGACAAGAAAGCAGACAAAACAGAGCTTCAAACATTAAAGACTGAAATACTTCAAACATTATATCCTATAGGCTCTATTTATACGTCAATGAACTCAACAAATCCAGCAACAGTTTTAGGTTTTGGTACATGGCAGCAGATTGTAGACAAATTCTTATACTGTGCTAACTCTTCAAAGCAAACAGGAGGTTCGAAGAAAATTACTGAAGCAAACCTTCCACCGCACACTCATACAGGAACTACAAACTTTTCTGGCGACCATAGCCACTCATTAAGAGACCATCCATTATACAACTCAGAATATTATGCTGGCAATGATGTTTTATCTCCATCTTATAACAATTCATCAAAAAAGACTTTTCGACCAACTGAACCAGGAGGAAATCATTCACACACTTTCACAACAAATCCAACACGTCGGGTGCAGATTACATGCCACCATTTGTGACTGTGTATTTGCATGGTACCGCGTTCAATGAACGCGCTGAGCCTGCTTTGCGGGCTTACCGTCTTGAATAAAATCTTTAACTTTACATAAATGAGCTTGAAAGAAGTATTCGAACAACATCCATGGAGGTCATTTAAGAAATTCAATGAAGCTGCAAAGAGTTGGGGATTTACTAACAGAGCTGAAGTGAAAAGGTTCTTTGACTAAAATGTTGTACATCAAACAAAAATAAACCCTTACGACTACTTTTTACCAATTTACTCCAACGCTCCTGACGCATACCAATTTGATACTCTCATTCAAAGCAGAAAAGGAGGACATAAACCATTCCTCATCTTCATTAATGTTAACACTCGCAAAGCATATGCATATCCAATGAATAAATAAAGGAACTCATGAAGTGTTAAGAGTTTTACAAAAGTTTGTGGCAGAACATCATCCCACTTCATTAACATCAGACCAGGATTCAGCATACCTCAGCAATGAAATCACAGATTTTCTCATTAAGCATAACATAACTCACTACACTACTGAAGACCATAACCATAACATACTCGCATCATAAACCGCTTCATAAGAACGCTCAGAGATTTAAACCAAGAGCGAGACTTTACCGAAGAAACAATGAACATTTTCTCGAAGTATATAATTCCTCAACACATTCTACAACAGGACATACACCAAATTCAATGACACAACAACAAGAAGAAAAGTATATACAAAAGAAACGAAGCCAAACACAAAAATATCAGAAATTCAACACAATTTACCCTCATTCCTGTACAAAAGTTCGTGTAGTTCTTGACGACAAACCGTTGACAAAGAAACGTTTAAGGTTAAGTCGAAATTATTATATCGTAGACTCTACGCAAGGTAATGGATATCTTATAAAAGCTGCCGACGACTCTATTGCGTTTTATCCTCGTCATAAATTAGTTGAAAGTAGTAATGGCAAACTTGCTGAAACCATTGACGAAGCAAAGCGAGGAGTGGTTATTGAAATACTTGACTACAACATAAACGATGACACTTATAAAGTAAGATATGAAGGAGGTGTTGAAGATGTTTATACCATCTAAGAACTTGAGAGAGTCAAAGCCAACACATCTGGGACCATTAGAGCGGGAGTACTGGAAAGACAAAAATATGCCAGAAAGAATAAAAGAAATTCTTCTAAACTTTTCATTAATGTAAATCAGACATGAACGAGAACAGTTATGTATTATTAATGGTACCATTTTTTTAACATAAAGACGCAAAGCGGCGAGGACGAAGTCCATGACCAAAAATAATGTTTAGGGTAGATGGTTAGATCTAACCTCATTTCTACCCTCATTTCTAACCTCATTTCTACCCTCATTTTTTGTATTTGACGGGATTAATTCTTGATTTCAGGGATTTTTTGACGAAGTGCAAATCTTCACTTCGTCAAAAATAACAGTTATCTAACCTCATTTCTACCCTCATTTTTTTGTATTTGACGGGATTAATTCTTGATTTCAGGGATTTTTGACGAAGTGCAAATCTTCACTTCGTCAAAAATAACAGTTATCTAACCTCATTTCTACCCTCATTTTTTGTATTTGACGGGATTAATTCTTGATTTCAGGGATTTTTTGACGAAGTGCAAATCTTCACTTCGTCAAAAATAACATTATCTAATGAAAAATGAAAGTTATTTCTTATTTATCTCATGAAAGTTGTTGGAAAATAAGTCCTGGGAAGAGTATTATAAGGCGTTTTGTGAAGAATATAGCAACCGTCGGAATACAGACGGTTGCTTTTTATACAAAATTCATGCAGGAAATTCTTGAGTTTTGGTTGAAAGAATACGGTCGAGCCACTTTTGGCTCCACCTCAAAACAAGCATTTTATGAGCTTACTAAGGGCGTTATAAATGAATTCAAAGGTATTTACATACAGCCTGACCTCGTTCATTTTGTTGCTGAATTCAGCAAAAATAATGTTTAGGGTAGATGGTTAGATCTAACCTCATTTCTACCCTCATTTCTACCCTCATGAATTTTCATGAATTTCCTTAAGACAGAAAAAATAAAGTTATTTTATTTTTATTTATTTTTTATTTTGTATGTAAAGATATGATTTCAACAATCGAAACATCAGCACTTTCGACAGCATGCACGGCACCAAACTCGCTAGTCATGAATCCTACGTCAATGTTGGTAGAGATGAAAAACTTCATTCCTTCTTCATATACTTTTGAAACAGAAATACAAAGAATAAAGCAAGAACTTTTAACAAGTAATTTAGACTGTAGTGCGAAAGATGAAACAAATGGAGAGGAGCTATATGAAATGCAAGATATCATAGACCATTTGCCTAAATTACCGGAAGTTCAGCAACAAAAACTAACTATTCCTGAATTCGATGAAATTGAAGTTAAAGTTACTGATTCAGTAGAAATAAAGAAGTTCATACGTAAAGTAAATTATGAATTCCTTGGTTTTCATTGCAACCATAAAGTTATGAACAAAGATTGCGACATGGTTTATAAAAACATTTCTGACATATATAAATCTGAGGAGTTTAAGACATACGACAACTTTGTTTCATTAGCTGCTGAATGTGTGTGGCAGATAAGAGATAAAGACAGAAGAGGCAAAGTATGGAATGGACAAATAAAACCAACAACTTTTGAGTTAAAGAAAACCATTGACGCCTTAGTTGTTCTAGCAGGTCAAATTTCAATGTATAACGCAAAAATGAATCCGCAATGTTCAAAATGTAAAGCAACAATGAGGAAATATAACTACTCAGTAAAAGAGATAGAAAGAATGAGAAACGATTACGCAGACTTAAAGAAAGAAGCAGAAAAGCCAGCAGAAGATAAAATGGACATGTTGACATTTCTTAATAAAAACTATCCCACAGCTGACGATTTCCTATTATCTGACGTCAAGAAGAAGTATAAAGAAACTTCCGGCATTGTTAAAACTTTTGACATACTGACAGAAGAAATAGAAGCTACGAAATTGTTTAGAATCTCACGAATTCATAACGTTTACCATGTAAAACGGTTATAAATAATGAGGGTAGAAATGAGGTTAGATCTAACCATCTACCCTAAAAATTATTTTTGCTGAATTCAGCACAAAATTCTGAGTAAAATGACATATGGCACGTGTCAAACCGTTGAGTTTTCACAAATTTTAAAAATTGCTGCGGAAAGTTCGTCAAAAAAGTGAAGGTTCCCGACGGTTTCAAACCGCCATACTTTACATGAAGATAGTTTACAATGTCAACTAAATATCATGTACGATAGAAACGGTTATGTAAAGTTTACATTTTGTAAAGTTTTGTCCTGATTCAGAACAAGACTTGTATTTTTTCAGAACAAGACTTGTATTTTTTCAAGACAAATCTTGTCCTGATTCAGAACAAGACTTGCACTTTTTAGTCAGTTTTTCTTGTAAAGTTCTCAAATTTGAGAACAATTGTCCTGATTCAAGACAAGTCTTGTATTTTTTCAGAACAAGTCTTGTATTTTTTCAAGACAAATCTTGTCCTGATTCAAGACAAGTCTTGCACTTTTTCAGGAAATCCCATCGTCCAACTTTACAAATGTCACTTTTTCAACATGATTGCATTTTGGTCGGGAAACAACTTTCTCTCAATTTTGTCACTTTTCTATCGTCGTGTTTTGTCACTTTTCCCTCAGGGTGTGTGTCAGAAAATATCCAAAATCTTTATAGCCTCGTATCTCCTTCAATTCTTGACGGTTTGACATGTATGACACACCATTCAATTCAGAATTATGTGCTGAATCTTATGACCTTCATTTGTTCGTGACTTCTTTTCACATATGTAACCATGAATTTTTAACATTTCTTTAACACAGAAAAAATAATTTTATTTTTATTTATTTTTTATTTTGTATGTAAAGACAGTAATGACAACATTAGAGAACACAACAACAGTTATAGTCCATGAAGCCATTAATGAAGAATACGAGTACATACAATATAACAAACAGTTACGTCTCATTCGTTCAGTCAAAGATGACATGTACCAAATGCAAAGTATTGAATGCTCTTCTTTCTACAAAGCAAGCATATCATTGGTTTGAAAACCAACAGGCAAAAGAACTTTTAGAAGAATTTCCTCATATGATTGCTTCCCTCGGAAAACCGAGGGAAGAGATTCCGTACGAAAATCGCAAGAATTTGGCTCCTGGTTTGAAAGGTTATTATGTTCATAGACTTTTAGTAAACGCTGTAGCAATGTGGGCTTCACCTCGTTATGCTGTTATATTTCATGATGTTAGATGAACTATATAAAGCAGAACGTGGAGAGATGGAAAAGAAACTTCATGCAAAAGATGAAGTCATTGAATCCAAAGACAAAAGCATACAGAAAAGAATACCACGTTCAGTACCAAAGGAAAGGAAAAGAGTTATAAGTATATGATATATACTGAAGAGATGGAGAAAGAAGAGACAGAGATATGGTTATGTTGCATTTAGTCAGAAGAAACAACAAAAGCTTTTATGACCTTGCTAAGATTTACAAATCTGACAGAAACTGGTTCTATCGTGAAAACTTACCGATTTCAATGACACCGAATGAGCAAATAAAGGAAATTGTCAAAAGTACTCTTCCTCAAACACACTATGACATCAAAGGTTGCACAATACTTACATTCAAAGAAGACTTAACATTACTGAAGGAAAAAATAACAGAATATTTCGATAACTTCAAAGAGGAAGAATAAAAACTTACCGATTTCAATGAAAAACATTAACTTTTTGACGAAGAGTGAAGATTTGCACTTTGTCAAAATTTAATGAAAACTTACCGATTTCAATGAAAACATTAACTTTTTGACGAAGTGAAGATTTGCACTTTGTCAAAATTTAATGAAAAACATTAACTTTTTGACGAAGTGAAGATTTGCACTTTGTCAAAATTTAATGAAAAACATTAACTTTTTGACGAAGTGAAGATTTGCACTTTGTCAAAATTTAATGAAAAACATTAACGATAACATTAACGATAAAATTTATTTCCTGGACTGTTGTCAAAATGTCATGTTGTCATCATTTTTAAAAGAAGTTAATTAACCTGGTAGCACATGGTGACGTGGTGACACTTTCAGTTATTCAAAAATATATTTTTGCTTAAATAGCTTCAGGGTCTATTTCTTCAACCATTTCACTTCCTTCGTCAATGTCAATAGAAGCTTCTTCAACCTTTGGTAAGAATTCTGTATAACATCTTTGTTCGTTATTGTCTTCAGAGATGAAGGATAATATTTCACATTTGTTTCACCCTTCTTATATTCTTTCTGTTCGGAAAGATTTAAAGCAATACTGAAGAAGTCAATGTTAGAGTTCTTTATGACAGTATAATGAGTATCTTTGACATTCACGAAGAAACTCTTTTGTTTCAAAACTACTGCTAACTCTTGTGAAGTATAACGTTTGCGGTCAATGACGATAGCTAATGGTCTGACATACTGACCAAACTTAGATTCTTTCACAAACTTCTTGTTAAAGATAACATTAATATTTGAAGCATTATTGAACTCATTCTTGATGGCAGTAGCGAGAGCATTGTATGAAAAGAACTTGCAATCTTGCATGTGTTTCATTAAAATAAAAATATTAAATTATTTTGAAAAATAACTTAAAAAACTAATCTAATTTTTTCAAAAAATATTTTTTTATTTCCTACTAAAGATGTATCGGAAGTTGTCTAAGTTAGAACACTCGGAAATAAAACAACTTCTTACAGAAGCTAACATAGAAGTTGCAAAGCATTACGCAACAAACAAAAAAGCACTCGCTGACATCCTCAATGACTATAATGGTGCAATAAGTTATGATAGAATTCATGAGTTCATAAAGCCGCAACGCGGCGAGGACGAAGTCCATGCAAGAGCATTTCCTTTAAATGACGTTGCTATTGACTTATATCATAGACGTTCAGTACCTCATGAAGTAAGAAGAGAAATGTTTGACATAACAAATGCAAACGTTGGTGAAACAAGAAGAAGAGACGACACACTGAAACAACAGAGAAGAGAGATGTTTAAGAGCGCTATAGAACAAGTTCGCAAAGCTAACGATGTCATTCGTTCCATTGACGACAAACCAAAAGAAGGTGAGAGATGGTTAAAGAAAGATGAAGAGAATAGGAAGAGAAATGTGAAGTCAGGCAATAGACTCATTGACTTTAACATCGAAGCTTTAGATGAACCAAACAGAGACTACTTACACAAACATTTCGGTAAGGTTTTCATGAGACTCTTAGAGAAAATTAAAATAAACTCACAACAGAGATGGATGGTATGTTATAAACTTGGTGGAAAGTATGAATGTTCTACGTTAAACCTCAATAATATTGGAACATTACTACATCAGCTCTTGAAGGAGAACTTTATATCAGAGATAGAAGCAAATGCTGCAGGTATTGTTGAAATGCACTATGACTTCTTCTTGACAAACATAAAGAATCTTACCGAAATAAAGATGTATGATTTAACAGAATATGAAGGCTTAACGATGTCAGATGTAAAGAAAGGCAAACCAAAAAAGAGACCATATAGAGATGAAAGCACACTGACAAATGACCAGAAAGCCATTTTGGAAGCTCTTAAGCAAACAGGAAACCCAGCACTTATAGAAAGCTTTTGGAAAGATAATGGTGAAAAGAAGTTTTATAAGAAGAGAAGCGGTCAGTTCTGGAAGTATCTTTGCACATTACCTATAAATCTTGAACGCTACCAAATCTTCAATGAACTGAACAAAAGAACTGCAACACTTATGACAGAAGACAATTGTTTCGTTTATGCTTGCATTCAGGCTGGAGTAGATGAAGAAACTATTGACCACATGAGAGAAGTCATTCGTGTTAGAGACTTTCCTCAAAGTAAAGTACAAGAAATTTCTGACGCAACAGGTATAGCATTTAATGTTACCATTGGTTATTTCAATGACTCAAGACATAATGAAATAAAGAGATACATACCAAAAGAATGTGAAACTGTTCGAACTATTGACTTACTTCTTGTTGAAGACCACTACATGCTAAATGAAAGATTACCAATGACAACATATTTCATTCGCAACTATATAGAAATCTTGAAGGAGTGTGGTGGAATGAACATTGAGAAACAATGAAGATTTATACAAAGAGAGAAGATAAATATGTAGTTCGTTATGATAGAACAACCGTTATGGGATGTTATGAAAACATTGTGGGAGTGCAAATATTTCGAACCTATTTCTTATGGAGAACTTTTCACATATACGACTGACTTATATAAACAGAACCTTGCACCATTTAAAGATTTGACATATGCTCCAAAGTATTGTGTACAACTGAAGAAGAAAGCAGAGTCAAAAGAAGTAAATAAAGCTAAATGTAAGTTCATTCCTGAGCACGTTTTCTTTGCTGACTTTGAGTGTAGCACAGACGGCTTTCATAAAGCTTTTAACATCTGTTATGACAGTGAAGATGGTTCAGTGAGTGAAAGCATTTGGGGTCAGAACTGTGCAACAGAATTTTTGGAACGACTTCCTGACAAGAGTTTAATATATTTCCATAACCTCAGTTATGATATAAACTTCATCTTAAGACACATGACAGAAGTGAAAGGAACTCCCATCATTAAAGGTTCACGAACAATGCAAATAACTGGCTTATATAAAGGAAGGGCAATTATTATAAAAGACTCTTACAGTGTTATAAATAAGAAGCTTAAACTATTTCCTGCTATGTTTAACTTACAAACAGGACCGAAAGAAGTATTTCCATAACTACTACAGCAGTGTTTTGTTAGCAAATGACAACAGAACTGGTGTCATTTCTGAAGCATGTAAGTTTATCCGGGATGAATACATTCATGAAAACATAGATTCCATCAAAGGTTGCAGAATAGATGAGAAACTTCGACTTAGAAAAGTATAGCACATTTTATTGCAAACAAGATGTAAGAATTTTAAGAGAAGGTTTTGTTAAGTTCCGCAATGACATATTGAAAGAATTTGATTTAAACGTTTATGACTACGTTAGTATTTGTTCAATTGCTAACAAATTATTTGAGAACAGAGTGTACTTCCCGAATGGAAATTTATATGACCTCTCAAATAAACCAAGAGAATTTATTTCACGCTGTATTCAAGGTGGAAGATGTATGTTGTCAGATAACATGAAACAAAAGAGCGAAAAGAAACTCATTGCTGATTCGACGCTGTTTCATTATATCCATCAGCTATAGCAAGACTTTATACTTTAGAAGGTATTCCAAAGGTTATGAAGAAGAAATGTTAAGCACAGAGTATCTCATGAGACATTTATTCGATGACGACCAAAAGGAACCCATTGGTGAAAAGTTTATGTCTGGCTTCTTTGTTCTCATTAAGATAACAGAGATTGGAATACATAGACACTTTCCTTTAATAGTTTGTGACCCTGAACTAAATCCAGAACTTAACGTTCCCAGAAGTTCAAACACTTGCTGTTTAATGTATGTTGACCATATAACATTACAAGACCTCATAAAATATCAAGGTGTCAAATGTGAAGTGTTGCAAGGATACTATTACGATGGAAACAGAGATATTAGAATAAGAGATGAAGTAAAGAAGTTGTTTGAGTTAAGGTTAAAGTATAAGAAAGAAGGAAATCCTTTGCAAGAAAATATAAAGCTCATTCTGAACAGTATTTATGGCAAAACTATTCTATCTCCTATTGAGTCAAAAATAACCATAGTAAATGACAAAGATGCTATAAGATATGCCATCAGAAACTACAACCATATAGTGAAGTTCGAAGGTTTGGATGGTTCAGATAAAACTATTTTCAAGCTAACGAAAAGCATTTGCAGACACTTTAACTTCTGTCCACTTGGTGTTAACATTCTGTCTATGTCGAAGAGAATAATGTGAAGTATTCTGTACTGCTGAAGATATGGGACTTCAAATATTTTACCAGGACTGTGATAGCATGCATATTTTCAATGAAGACATACCAAAGCTTGCAGCAGAGTTTAAGAAGAGATACGGTCGCGAACTTATAGGAAAGAACCTTGGTCAATTTCATTCTGACTTCGCAGAAATAACACCTGGAAAACAAAGTTTAGCATACAAGTCAATATTTTGTGGAAAGAAGACTTACATAGACTTACTCACGAATGATTTAAATGAAGTTGCATTTCATGCACGTTGCAAAGGTGTCAAACAAGACGTCCTTGCTTTAACAGCAATGAAATGTTTCCTGAAGCTATACAATGCTATTACAATGAAGATAAGAACATTCACATACCTGTTGGAACATATGACAAAGACTCTGAGTTCAGTTTAATGAAACTTTACAAAGCACTTCATGATGGTCAAGAGATTGGATTTGACTTATGTAAGTCATGTCAACCTTGCTTTGCTGAAAAGTTTAACTTCTCAATAACGACTAAAACAAGCTTTATTCGTAAGTTGAAGTTCTGAGGTCATTTATTTTTGTCAGCAATGAGGTCATTCGTGATAAAAATATTGAGGTCATATATTTTTGTCATTTATGTATAACCATTGTCTCTCTTAAACTTTGCAATAGACAGCTTTGTTCTTCTTCCTTCTACATCTGTAATGTTTATATAATCTTTGTTATACTGTCTTAAGACATTCATTCGTCTGTATTGAGTTCCCATGAAATAGTAAAAGGCATCTTCACTTGGGACATAGTAGTAGTTCTCTAACGTGTGATATGAGTATTGTATAATTTCAACAGCGTCTTCAGGAAGAGAGTCAACAATGTCAAACCAATAGCCATTTGAACCAGAAATATTTCTCATGTTTTCTCTTCTTGTCGTCCATCTTAAGTTCGAGATATGAAAGTCTCCTCTGTCTCTGTTTATATGGTCTACTTCACGAAGTCCTTCAGGGTTCGGAATGAAAGTTTCTGCAACTATTCTATGTTTCATCAGCTTGTGTTTGTTTAAATTTACACAAATATAACCATCTCCTTGGTCAAACTCACTAACAACTCTTTTATTGCTTATACGTCTAATTGGATAAGGGTACTCTGAAAAGATTTCATAGTCATTGTCATGTTCGAGTGTTTGCCAATGTCCTTCACCTTCCATGCCTTTCACTCAAATCAAAATTTTCAGAAAAAATAAAACTAGCGTAGATTTTACAATACAGCTATTGTAGAGTTTAAGAGTTGTGCTTCAATGTAGAGACAGTCCTTATGGTCTGGAGGTAAGAACACTGGGCAGTTATGGTCATGAGTGGAGAACATGTCTATCCAAAACTCACGATTGAAGCCAGTAAGCTTGTAATACTTAGGATTTGACAGTGGTGAAGTTCTTGTATGACCAATGAACTCATTTTCAACTCCCTTACTTAAGTTTGAATATAATATAGCTTGCTTTCTATCCCAAATGCCAGGTGTTACAATCTTTGAAAATTCATTTTTCCTCGGAAGCATTGCATAATAATTGAAAACATTCTTGAAGTCTTCATTGAGTTCAGAGATTTGAAACCTTATACGTAATGGATTTTCTTTCTCTTTAGCTACTTCATTGAATGGTGAATATATAACAAACTGACAGTCATGTGTTCCATCTTCATTTTCATTAAATTCATAATGAAAGTCTATAAGTTGTGGCTGACTACCTTCTTCTTTCAGTTGTGCAAGAAACTCACGTAAAGGCTGTAAAGTTTGTACTTCAATGTTAAACTTTTTCTCGAACATCTCATTAAATGAAGTCATACATTGTTGCAATGTTGTATCGTCTTTAAAGTATTTGTATATGTGAATGTTTTGGGCGCTTAAAGACTGTTCGTCATTTTCTATCTCGACTTGAAGTATAAAGTCAACTTTCCTAAATGCATGTGTTATATACATAGATGTTATGCCAATGTACTTCTCTTCATTTATGTTCACAATCCAGTCTGTTGGAAACTTAAACGTTACTCTGTTCCCCTTTATTTTGACGTCAGGGTTTTCACTACTGAACGCAACAGATAAAGGTATTTGTCTATACATTTAATTCGGATAAAAATAAACCATTTACTCTTTCTTTGCTTCAGCTTCTTTAGCTTTTGCTTCAGCTTCTTCTCTAGCTTTTTTCGCCAGCAAACGTGGGTTCTTTTGTCTTCCAGCAGCTAATGCAGCTAGTTGTTTTTCACTAAGTTTTCTCTTTGGTCTCTCTGGCTTTTGTTCTTGTTTTTGTTCCTTCAGTTCGGATAAAATTTGCTCACGAATTTCTTTCTTCAATGCTTCAACATCTATGACCCCTTGGGTCTTGTCCGTAGGGTTTGTCTGAGTCATTTGACTGCGGATAAAAATCTAACTTAAAACTTTAACCGATGTAAAATGAGCTTGTCAAAATCAGAACGAGAGTCTATTATATTAAATGACGCAAGAGGAATACAACATCCTTTCTATTACGTAAGTCAGAGTAAAGATGGTAAAATATACATAAGAAAAAGAAAGGTTCCATTAGCAAATGCAGAAAGCGACAACATTAAGGTGTATGGCAAGGGTGAAGTCCACGAAGCCCATATAAAACCTTCTATTCAAACTGAAAAGTCAATAGAACCAGAAGAAAAGAAGCCAGATGTTCTTTCAATAACGAACCAAGAGCTTATTGCAAAGTTCGTGAATTTCATTGAAAAGCAAACCGAGTCAAAGAACCCTGACCCACCAGTGAAAGAAGTTGAGACAAAAGAGAATGTACAGTTCATTGAAAATGTCAAGAAACAACTTCCACCACGAATGCCAAGAAGAAGAGTGAGAATAATGAAGTAAATAGATATTTTTATCCGAAGTAAATACATGCAGAACGAACAGTTAAACGAATTTACTCCAGCAGAGCATATTCATCAGATTCGCTCATATTTCGACATCATAGACAATGCAGTTCAAATTGGTGACACTAATAGAAAATATTCTGACGCAAAGATTCCATCACAACCTGGAACTGCTAAAGATAACACATGGGTAACATTCAATCTCTCACCTCCTGGTGAAAATATGTTGGACCTTTAATACATTCATTACGTATAAAATGGAAGGTCAATTTATTGTAGATAAAGAAATTGGTTCAGGTTCCAATAAAACAAACCCACCAGGATTTTGGATTGGTTTCGATGACGCTTTCTATGCAGTTGCTGGATATCAAATCCTTGCAAATGGTCGTATCGTATATTCTCAAGACAACGCAAGAGAAGAAGCATATATAACTTCAAACTCACAAACTACCGAACAAATAAAGAAAGTAGATGTTTTCTCAAAGACTCGACATGAAGATGTATGGAGTCATTCGGGAACATGCAGAACAGGACAAATTGTTAGTGGTCCAATTACAGCAGGAAAATCATTTGATTTTAAGCTTCGTTTAAGAATTCCTGTTAGAAAGTTTTTACCATTAGAAGCTATTCGATTTATTCCAGCTTTTGCAGGAAACATTCAGCTTAAAGTAAAGTTCAGTAGCGACGCCTTACAATGCACATCTATATCTATAAATGATATCATTGCTTTCAATCCAACTCTTAAAGTTGCATTTGCTTCAGATTCAAATCCACCGACAAATAAATTTGTTCCATGGAATGAACCATTCACTATGATAACGAAGGCAATAGAAGCTAGTGGAACAGTTACTATTACAACTGTAACCCAGCAACTATTTCGAACAAAGATGGATTTTAATGAATGTTTCATTCATCCAAAGTCATTCTCTTTAGACCCTAACATTTATACAGAACTTGTAGAACATTATACAAACGAGGCTTTATGTTTTCCTGTTAAAGTTATGGATTGGATTCCTATGGACGGTTCATTCTCAAAGAATACAGATAGTTCAAGTGCAACATTTACAGCAGCTTATACGCCTATTAATGTTAAAAGTATTTGGGCACTATTTAGAAAGAAAGACAACTATTATGTTAATTTTGAGAACCCTAAGTTTAAATATCTTCAGCTTTCCATGGGAGCTTATGGAAATATGCCTGCAGAACCTGAAAAATCATATGGACCTGTATTTTATGAAATGGTTGCGAACGCTTGCAATACAAACAATGATATGATAGGATTTAATGAAGATGTTATGAGGTCATTGGTGGATGATGGTAGTGTGGAACATAAATGGATAGCTATGACAACACACATTTCTTATGTGGTTTTCCAACAGAAGTGGACTTTTGCTTCCAGCAAGGTCAAACATCTACTGCTCCAATAACATACAAATTGTCTGTTAAAGGACCTATTGAACTAGCAACTGAAAATGTACCAAAGCCACTTATTGGATTTATGAGGGATTGTTGCTTTGCCATTCAGGTGCGTGCTAATGGAATCCCAATAATAAGATTAGATGACTATAACTTAGCTGCGGACGACAGTGAGGAATAAAGGATGAACGTTTATTTTTAAAGCTTATAAATGAGTTCTTCATCAAGCTCTCGTGAACCTTCACCATCTATGAAACAAACTTTACCAAACGATTATGGAGCACCTATTGAATATTTCTTACGAGCTGCACAATGGCAAAGAGCAGTCTCACCAAGGTTAGGTGTTCCACCAGCCTGTCAAAAATAGCATTTGGTCAAGTCCTTATATAAAATATGGTCTCCCACTAGGTTTGCTAGCTACAGCAGGAGCAGTTATGATGTTGAAAAGAAATAAAGCAAATGTTGTAAATAATACTGAAGTAGCTGAAGTTAAACAAACTCCAACACCTTCGCCAAAACCAACGCCTTCACAAGCAAAACCTTCAATGACTCCTGAACCTATGGAATTACAAACTCCTGTTCAAAAGTCAACTCCAAAACCGACTCCAACATTTAAACCAGAACCTACTCCTCAAATAAATCGTAAAACTCCTGCGTTTCCTTACTGAAAAATAACGTTATTTTTATTTAATATTAAAATTTTTATTTGATTGAAATGACGACTAAAGTCACTGAAGCAATGAAACAAAAGTTTTTGGTAGAATACATTAAATCAGGAATTATTCCAGAAGGTTTTTACATTCATACTATGAAGGATGGTAGAGTTCAGTTTAGAAAGATAAAGCAACCATTAGATAAAGAAGGAATTTTGAGAAAGATTAAACTTCATGAGGACAACATTGCTGAACTTAAGAAGAAGTTAGAAGAGTTGGAGAAAGGAAGAGAGTTATAAAGCAATGAATTCAACAGGGTAGAAAAGAGGTTAGATATCAGGTTAGATCTACCCTTCTACCCTAAATATATTTTTGTGCTATGTTTTCATACGTGTGAGGGTGGTGATATCATTAATTTTTAAGTTTATTTTTATATAAATGACGAAAACTATTGAGATAACAAACTACAACGGTCATGAGTTCAAGAATTTGTTCTTCGTTCCTCGTGAAAATACATTCTATCAGATACGAGGGAGAAAGGGTAAAGTTAGTTTGAGCGTTTATGAAGGAATGAAGAATGGAAAGTTTATACAAGCATACGATACAAACGGTAAACGTGTTTCATTAGCTTTGTCAAAACTTACTAACATTCATTTTGACAGTGATTTTGACCTATATGAAGAAGAAAGTGAGTCAGAAGATTATGAGCTGTTATGTGAAGCACAGCAATGGGAGGAGTTGCAATACTTTTGTAAGTGAGAACGTTTATTTTTACATTAATGAAGTCATTAGTGAAAACGTTAGTGAAGTGAAGTGGTTGGCGGCTTTGTAAATATTTAATGTTAAGTTAGTGTTGTCGTTTGTGTTGTAAAATATACGTTAATGGTTTTGTAAATATTTAAGGTTAAGTGGTGTACGGAGGCGCGCAGTGCCTCAGTACACGACTTAGCCATACTAACTAATTTTGCATCATTTCATTTTTTAATGGGAAAATCATCTATATTTAATCAAAAAAGAGCAAACTTTACAGACGAAAATAAAATATTTATCAGGGAACAATCTGATAAATACCAAAAATCAATATCGAGAGATGAAAAAACGAATATAATCAAACAAGTTCTTCAATATTTTAATATTAAATACGCCGAAAATGAATCTAAAGCTGTCAGAAGATATTTTAGTTATATTGCAGTTAAAAATATTCCCGCAGTTACTGGAAAATATCCTGATACAATTGTTCGCAAAGATATGCTTTATTCGCATGATCATACAAATATTATTAATTCAAATAATATTGAACGTTACTACCGTTGCATCGATCATTCTTGTCAAGCACGTTATTTAGTTAAAATTGAGAACAGTTCAGTTTCCGAAGATTTACAAAAGGAACATATACCCGAATGCAGACAATTTAAAAAGTTACAAAATGAAAAAAATGATCTTCATAAATCAATGACACTGACAGAAATATACAATAAGGCAATGGCAAAATTTTCTGAAGACAACGGCACTTTTCAGCAGATTAAAAAATTTATGACAGAACTTGCTGTTGGTACTGATGAAAACCCATTAATTAAAGATTCATTGGTCAGGGAAGTTTATAATAAGTCCAGAAAAATTTCTGTTGGAGAAAAAATTACAGACGATGAAATTGCTAATTTTTGTTTAATAAATGGCGAGCAGTTTTTCATTGGCCATGATTTTCAAGCAAATTGTGAGACGATGTTTTTTGGTTTTGAGAAGGCAATTCAATTTGCAAAAGAAGCCACAGATTTATTTTGCGATGGAACTTTTAAAATTACACCAAAACATTTTCAAAAAGGACAGATGCTAACAATTATGATTTGTGAACCTTCAACAAATCAATATCTACCACTTTTATTTATATTCATGAAAAACCGCACATTTGAATCTTATAAGAAGGCATTTGAATATATTTTTACTGTCAAGGGTATTCAATTTTCAAAGCTAATTCAAATTCATTGTGATTTTGAAAAGGGAATGATAGAGGCACTTCAACAAATTTTCCCTAAAGTCCGTATAATTGGATGCCTATTTCATTTCAAACAAGCTTTACACAGGAAACTTGTAGCACTTTATACAAAAAATTTCAATACTTTACAAAATTCTTTATTTAAGCTATATTCTATTACTCCATTCATGTCTCATGAAGAATTTGTACTTACAATGCATATAATTAATCAAAATAAAGTTGATTCGATCAAAGATTATATTGATTATTTCAACAAAGTTTGGTTGCCGCACTACAATTTAATATCTCAATATAATAATGCAACTGCAATATTCACTAATGATTGCCTCGAGAGTATGCATTCAGAATTTTCTTCGTTAAAACATCCAAACATTTATGAAGCTATTAAGAAGATATCTCAAATCCAATTAGATAAATATAACGCCATCAAAAATAACCAGAAGATCGAGCGCCATATAAAAACCGTTATCACTGATAGCTACAAAAATTATATTCTTGACTGCTTTCAAAAAGAACTTGAGAAAACAATTTTTTCTATCAAACAATACAACGTAAGTGATCTTTCTTTGGCTCAGAACGAGATTTCTCCATATGGTTCCATAGAATCGAGTTCATTGTTCGAAAATATTCCAGTTCATGATGCAGATATACTCAAATCGATCGATCTAACAGATAAAGATACAATGATCACTAAGTTTATTAATGAAAAAAGAGAAAAAATTATGGCATTATTTAATGAAACATTAAATCATCCAGATTTTAATTCATCCACTCCAATTCAAACTAATTTTGAGCAAGCCGATACAAATCAAGGTTCAGATGCTCCAATTCGCTCCGAAAATTCAAATATTGCAGACTCTACAGATTTAGAACCAGAAAATCAAAACCATCCTTCTACAAATCAAATGTCTAGTAATCTAGAACATAAGCTGGACCTTCTTGATCATATTGAAAAACAATTATCGAAAATGCGCTCGTTATTGGGAATTCTTCCTACTACAAATGCTATTGTTGGGCCGTCAAAACAAGTTTCAGTTAATAGCAAGCAAAATTCTGAAAAAAATAAGAAAAAATCTTCCATAACAACAAAATCAAACAATAAAAAACAAAATTCATCCGACAATCCTCCTAAACGTAAAGCTCCTATTTCGGAAAGGATTCTCAGCGATAATAACTTATATTTTCAAGTTCATCGAAAGAGATCGAAAAGCAAACGTTCCACATCTACAGAGAAAAAGAATTGATATATGAAGTCTAATTCCTTTTATAACTACTATATTTTTATTCTTATGACTAAAAAATAATATATTATTTAACAATTTTCATTTTTTTCTTTTAACAATTTCGTTTTATTTCCATTTATTGTTAAATGATTTTTAGCATACACCTTTCTTTGTTCATCTTCTAAATACAATTTATTTTTTCTTAGATATAATTCTATTCATTCAATTCGATCGTCATTTTTCAGTACATGATCGTAATTTTCAATTATTGATCGCGATTTTTACTTCAGAATTTGTTCGCAATATTGCTTATCAAAATTATATCTCTATTCTCCTCATTTCTGTTTAGTCAATATCATTACACTCCTATTGTCTAATAACATCTATTAATTTTCTTAAAATTAGAAAAAAAATATCAACTTTTAAAAACAGAAACTTAACATCCTTAGGTCAATGGATTTTGATGTGAGATACATTTAATCTGTTTTTCTTTTTTTATTTAAATAATTGAATATTTATAGTTGTTACGGGTCTTACATCATGTAAAACGAATTTTCTTAAAGTAAATTTACTTTTTCTTCAATCTTTCTTACATATTTATTTAAAAAATTATCCAAAAAAGATGTTTTAGAATGAAAAAAAAAAATAGGAAAATCTTCATTTATAGTCTTTCTTAATGTATACGTTTTGATTTTTTTTTTTTTTTTAAAAAATTCAATTTCTAGAAAAATGAGAAAAAATCATTTTCTTCTATTTTTTAGGACGCCATACCCATTGAAATCTCCTCTCAGGACGCCATAAACTATTCAATTATGGTGTAAACTTCTTAAAAATTGAATAGTTTACATCAGGACGCCTTAGGACGCCAACCCTTTACGCGCCCTTTAAAAATAAAAAATAATTGAAATTAAATTCAATTAAAAACTTAATGATTTGCATAGAAAATTGACATTGTTATCATATACTACTTCTAACAAAAAAAAAAAAAAAAAAAAAAGGTAGTGGGGCCTCCAGGCACTTCGTGCCTTCTAGCCCTGAGGATGTTTAGTAATAAATGAAGTTTTTATTCGGAAAAATTGTTAGTCTTCTGGGTCGAAAACATTATATAATGTGTCGCTTTTCACAAATTATATATGTTTTCATGTTTTGTCAAGACTTCTTCGTAAATGTTTTGTCAAGACTTCTTCGTAAATGTTTTGTCAAGACTTCTTCGTAAATGTTTTGTCAAGACTTCTTCGTAAATGTTTTGTCAAGACTTCTTCGTAAATGTTTTGTCAAGACTTCTTCGTAAATGTTTTGTCAAGACTTCATCGTAATGAGTGTAAATGACCAAAAATAATGTTTAGGGTAGAAGGTTAGATCTAAACCTCTTTTCTAACCTCTTTTCTACCCTCTTGAATTTGTCAAGATTTCTTCGTAAATGTTTTGTCAAGACTTCTTCGTAAATGTTTTGTCAAGACTTCTTCATCGTAATGAGTGTAAAGGACCCAAAAATAAAGTTTAGGTGAAGAGGTGAGATCTCACCTGTTTTCTCACCTCTTTTCTCACCTCTTGAATTTTCATGATTTCTTCGTCATAGGCACGGAGATAGGACGGTTATTTTACAAAACTGACAACACTTTGACCGAGTAGTTTTTTGTGCTGAACAAAAAGTGTCATATAAACATCTGTCAAAAACCGCTTTTTAACTTCACTTTAAAAATGCCACGTAAGCTACGTAAGAATATACGTAAGGAAGAGAGCATTGAAACATCCAATAGAAACTGACACCACAACAACAGTTGCAACAACAAATTATGAATGACCCCACTATGTTGCAACAAATGTCAAGCAACCCTATGCTTTTAAACCGAGTTATTGGTGCACAGAGTGGAGGTTTAAGAGCGGCACTTTTAGCGAAAATGGCAGGCTATGGTGGAGCTGCAGATGGAACAGCCTATAACCCTCAAAGTCAAATGAATTTGAGTTCACTCAAAAATCAAATAACAGATGTCAAAAAGTCAAACATAGACATACAGAAACAAATAAGTGAAACGAAAAGAAACTAGAATATGACAGACACACAAAGAAACTAAATGAGTTAAACGTAGAGAAAAAGAAGAAAGAAGAACAACTGAAAGAACTAAGTACAGAGGAATATGCAAAAAAAGTGTCAGAAAAAGCAGCAGAAGTAGCAAAAATGGAACAAGATGTTATAAATTTGAAAAACCATACTACTCAATATAAAGTACTGAAAGATGAAGAAATAAAACAAAAAGCCCTGAAGACATATATGGATAGCGATGAGTATAAAAAAGAAGTTGAAGCAAATGTAAAGCAGAAAAACTTTTACAGTTGCAAAACAAACCGTACAGTATGAAAACTTAGCACAAAAAGTAAAAATTAACGACGCAGCCATGCAAAAGGCAATGAAAAGTGCAGAAATATTAAAAGCTAATAACTGGTTGCCCAAGCCAACGCTAAAGCAGCCCAACTTATAGGGTCAATAAGGACAAAAATACAAGCGGATGAAGACAGTTCAAATGAAGCTTTAATGAATGCTGACTTTAAGAACGCCTTCGAAGCTCTTCATAGTAAGGTGAAACTAGTGAACGACTTCTCATCTGAAAGAAACTGAAGTCTGAAGGTTTCGACAACGAGTTAGAGAAGTAGCACAAAATATGACGAAAATAACAGATGCAGCAACGAGACAGGCAGTTCAAAGTGCCTATGACGCCGTTAGAGCAACTGTTGTGGAAAGTCAAGAAAAAGAGTTACAACAGACCAAAACAGACCTAGTAAATGCTTTCTTAAGAACGAAAAAGTCAGGTAGGACATTATGCTGCAGATGGAACATATGTGCCAGCTGGTGAACTTATATACCAGCTGGTGGAACTTATATACTAGCTAGTGGAACTATATATACCACCAAACCCTCCAAGAGAAGCACCTGCACCAGGACTACCTAAAACATTTACATCGTCACATGGACACAGACACAGGCATGCACCAAAACCAACACAACAACCAACAGTTCAAAATCCAGCACAACAACCAACAGTTCAAAACACTGCACCACAACCAACAGTTCAAAACACTACACCACAACCAACAGTTCAAAACACTACACCACAACCAACAGTTCAAAACACTACACCACAACCAACAGTTCAAAACACTGCACCACAACAACCACAAACAGAGCAAGGACATAAAAGAAGTAGAGAACAAGGAAACCAAGAATTCTTAAAAATGCTTAAGGAAAATTATGGTTACCCAGATACTCTTGACTTTAGTGACAGATATAAAGAAGCTATTAGAAAGTTCAAGGAAGGAAATACTGACCCGAACCTATTTAGCTTTATGGTTCAGCACCAAATGGGATATAATTTCAAACCTGGAAAATACAAGCTCGCTAAGGGATATGATTTAATAGCATATCATCCAAATGACATGACTGAATTTACTCCAAGATATTTGGTGTCAGAGCTAAACGATAATTCAACTCTCTTCATGAAACGCGTAAAAAATAGAGACGGAACGAAAGAAGAAAGGTTTATGAGTCCGGATGACTTAGATAGGGAACTTTTTAAAAACGGTCTCGGAATATATGAAATGCCAGCAGATGAGGTACAAGAAACTCCACAGGAAGAAGTTCAGATACAACCAGACATGGAAGAAATAGTTCAGCAACAACAGCTAGAAGAGCCTGAAAAAACGAACAAGTCCCTCCTTTGGAAACTAACTTCACAGAACTAGATGAAGATTTGGAACAGCCGAAAAATCTTGACCCTCAACAAGTGTATGCGGGAATATGGAATCTTTCCAAGAGTCTAAGAAAAATTCAGCTGACATAGTAGAAGAATATCGAAAAATGTTCGCCGACATACAAAAGACTCCAACATCAGATGAAAATATCCAGCATAGAATGGAAGTACTGAAAGATAATGTACACAAATACAACAATCCTTTTTACTTACGAGCATATAACGTTCAATCTTTGGATGAACTCGGTGAAAAAAAAAGGTTAAATTTCAACAAAACATATAGAAATGAAACATTGTTTAAAGTTCATTCAGAACCTAGCCAATATGGAAACAAACCTACTTTTGTTTCTGCAGACGATGGAACTACAATGAGATGGGGTCATAAAGCTAATCCGGATAGGTGGTTCATAAACTTACAACCACAATTCCAAGAAGTTGTAGACGCAATGGAAGTGAATGGTGAACCAGATATAGCTGGTATTTTCAGCGCGGCTTTAATGCCATTGAAAGATATGAAAGATGCAGATATTTTGGACCAGTATGAAATGAACATGGCTGATGGAAATATAACACCTGACGTTCTAGAACATTTATCTCAAAGAACTACACAGAACCATAGAGATGGTATATTTGGTGAAGAGTTTAGAAAGAAAGTTAGGGAGAGAGAAGGAAGAGAACCTATTGTACATGACCTTGCAAACGAAAGTTTGCAAAATGTCATAAAAACTTACTTTGCAGACAATGAACCGAGAAGGGATGAATATTTAAGAAAACTCAAATGGACAGTACCAAATGAAATGTTAGTATTGAAAAACATGTTCCTTGACAAAATAAAACCAACTACAGAAATAAATGACGCAAGACTGAAACATTGGGTAAAAGCTTTCCCATTCACAAAAGATATTATTGGTAACATGGAAAGAAAACCAGAATGGCTACAAAAACATATATTTGGAAACGAGCTTATTCCATATGGACAAGCTATATTTGAAGAGCTTGAACCGGAAACTCAGGAAAGAGTCATGCAAACAATAAGCGAAGACTCAAATACAAACTATGACAAAATCTTTCTAGGATATAGGTTACCTGAGATGGGCGACCAGAGCCCAAAGGCAAAAAGGACATGGGAAATTTACAACATACTAGGTGAACATGAGGCAAAGATGCAACAACTTGAAGCAGAGGGCAAGTTACCAAAAGCGACACCAAAGAAGAAGAGTAGAACAAAGTAAAGCTTGGTCCGAGTGGGTTCTATTATGATATATAAATCCAACTATTCTATATTTTTACCCATATGAAATGTACGCCGCTCAGAATATAACGCCAACAGTTTTGGATGCCATGAACGGAAATGTTTCCGAATGGTATAACGAATGCGACAATGCCATTAGAAGGTCAGAAATAGTTCCTGGAACTTACGAATATACAACTGCTGTTTCTTATGGAAACGTAGGTGAGTTTGGAGAAGGTTCTTCAACAACAGTAGATATTGCTTGCGACAGGTTTCATATTATTTCTATTGACAACTCATTCTTATACGTGGAACAAGACATTGAAATAAAACCTTCTGCCAAGTTGTCTGACAAGAAAGGTTGCAATGGAATTTTCTATGTCGGATACCAATATGCTCCAGAAGTTTTCATGGGATATAAGATATATTCTAACTCTGACTTAGTTCAAACAGTAACATGGGCAAACTATGAATGGTTCGCTTTGAGAAACTCAGTACAACCACAAGCTAGAGAACAAACAGACCAGTATGCAAATATTGAGAAAATAAGAAGACTTGACCCTAACGTTCCAGGAGTTTATGTTAACCTTTCTGGTTCAGATGGAACTGCTGCCACTAAAGTAAAACTGAAACTTAGAGTTCCTTTGTCATCTTTCCTCATCTTCAGGTTTTTAAGATACTTGCCAAACTGGGCAGGAAAAATTTCTATCGAACTTACTCCAAGCAAAAATAACTTAGTCATTGCACCAACACAAGACCCATTCAGCATTACTGTAGCTGGAACTGGTGGAGCCAAGTTCTGTGACTTTTGCAAAGACAAAGTTGACTTAGACTTTGGTTTCTCAAACTTCAACAATGAAGTAAACTATTATTTCAATGCTGCTGGAACTGCTTGGGACCCAGTTAAGTTCACATGCGAAAAATTTGAATGCAAGAGAATAGAAAGCAGACTTGCAGTCTATATGTTGGACCCAGATATTTCAAATGCTTTAGCTGCCAAATATATTGCAGTTCCACTTATGTTCCCTATACACCAAATATCTGTCAAAGACTTTGCAGGTGAAGTTGGAAACCAAAGTGCTGACCCAGGTGCAAGAACAGATATTGCTTTAACAACTGCAATGAAACATGCAGATACTATGTTTGTACTGTTCAGACGAACTATAAATGACTATTCTTGTTTCTACAACCCCGGTATTAAATATCATATAAACATAGATGGCAAATATTATCCAAGAGAAGAATATTCTACAGTTGAGGATATGAGGTCATACAACTTGACATTAGATGCTATGAACTTTAACAACAACTTCACAACAACCATTAACCCTGAAATGCAAAGTTCTATTATGCCATATGTGAAAGTATGGACTCATACAGGAGGTCAAAAAACTCAATATACAAATGGAGACCGTTCAAACTTTTGGCTTGGCATTCCATTTGCTGACTCAGAAGACTTTATGGGTGGTATTTCAACTGTTGGTACTGTACAAATACAATATACTGGTGACAGAGACGGTCCAGATGAACTGAGAGCAAAGAAGTTTACAAAACCAATAGCACTTTTCACGGAAGATGCTCTTTTGAAGATTCGTTCGATGAAACCTGCTGGGGCTCCTCAGATTGGCATAACGACAGCTTCCATCGAGCAGATTTTGGCAGCAGGTCAGTAAGTTGTTCTTGAACTGACTTCTCTCCGTCAAATATTGACAGTACGCCAGTTTTGACATAATATTGTAAGATAAACTTACCTTTAGAAATATCTGTAAGTTTTGTTATATTTTTGTCTGCTTCAAGAACTTTCACCATTTCAGTTATACCAACTTTCTTTGCTTTATGAAATATTTTGGTTCAGCAAATATTGCTATTCTATAACATTTACCATTGTTTGTATAAAGAACTATTCTGTCAATGTATTTGTATTGTTTGTGTGTGTAAACTTTGTTCTGCTTCAATTCGAAGAGATACTCGAATACGTCCATCTTTTTATTCTAAGTAAAATGTCATTTCCGAAAAATAGAAGCGTAAGTGTTTCAAAAGGTTTAATGGCGGTGGCAGATGTGAAGTTAAATTCACCAACTCAAACAAACAGTCAAAGTGTTGTTGTCAATGTCAAAGACAGAGATGTTGAAGTGGGGAAACCATACGAAGACGAAGATGGTATAACAATTGTTCCTGTAAAAGAACAACCAACATATCCTGAAGTTAGCAGAGACTTAAGTTCTGTTGCAGATATTCGAAACGACTACCAACAACTGAAAGACAAACTTCAAACTCAGGAGAAGATTTGTCAAGCTTTAAGTATAATGTTAAACTTGGTCGAACACAACCCTGTAAAAGTGAACTCATATGTCATTGCACCTCATGAAGTCTTGAAAGAACTATTGAAACTTTTGACAGAGGCAGACGATATAAACATCAAAGAAATAGAACCCGACATTAGTTGCTGTGGTGTTTCATATAATGTCATTGACAAGATATACGTTATGAAAGGAGGTGAAACGTTGAACTTAAAGTATAGTTTCCCAGACGTCATAAAAATATTTGACGACCACAACATTTCATTAAAATTTATTTGCTAAGTAAAAATGTCAAAACTTCTTGAAAGATGTTTGAAGAAAAATAATATAGACTTTATTTCATGTAAAGGACTTTACACACTTTTGAACGATATGAAAGACCCTGTTTTGTTTGTTCGTGTAGACAAAGGAAAGTTCTATGTCTTTACAAAATATTTGAACTTCTTAGACAGAGAACTTCAAGAAACGCCATGTGAAAGTTTAGATGAAGTTCTTCTCCACTTTCAGAAAAACTTTTAAATATATATAAATGGCAGAAGATATAATGGTTTATACTATTACGACTAAAAACCCTGAGTCATATAATTCTATAACAACAAACTTACAAAGTCCTCAAGGACGATATTGTAAACTAACCTTAAACACAATGACGACTAAAGCCTGTTTTGCTCTTTTGACACCAGAAGACTTTATTGTTGTGAATGGTAAAAAATACTCCTTTGAAGATACTTACTCAGATATACCACCAACAGGTTTTGTTGACTTATTTAATACTTTAAGGACGGGTGTAACATGTGCTGCAACTAGAGCAGGTTTCATTATGTTTGGATGTCCGACTGAGTTTACTATAAACAATATGAGCTATAATACAAAACTTATTTCTGGTTTTTACTACCAACAGTTTCCTATAACAGGAAAAGGTGTCATACAAGGAATGTCTATTCCATTGACATTAAGCACACCAATCTTATATATTGTTTCAAACTTAGGTTCAAAGTGTTATTCGAATGTCGACAGAAACTATTATGACCAAAAGATACTTATGCGTATAAACAATACTTTCTCTGCTGGTTTGCCTATTGTTCATTCGAATGCAGAATTTTCAACCTTAGTGAACTCAAACACTTTGGCAAGTATAACGTTGACATTAGTTGACGCAAACTTTGTTCCTGTAAAACTTTTATGTCCTATGTATTTGTCAATGACGGCAGAAAGTTTCGAATTGGAAGATGCAACTGGTGAAAGTATTGTATTACAAGAACAACTTCAACAACAAATAGCTCAAGAACAACAAATGCAACAAATGGAACAACAAAGTCAAGAATAAAAAAAATATTTTTTTTATTTTTATAAAAATGTACAGAATAGATGTTTCAGATTTTTATGACTTCCAAGCATTCAGAAATATGTGTCCATTTCGAGACTATAACAAAGCAGTCGAGAATTTGAAACGTTTAGTCATTTATGTCGACTCTGCCCCAGAATGTTATGTCATGAAAGAATGGGATGTTGTCTTTAACAAACCAAGAGCAACAATAGTGTCTGAACAAGAATGTAGACAGAAACTTAAGAAAATAAAAGTCGTACAAGTTGGCATGAAGATGTTAGATGCTTGGGATATCTTATTGTCAAAGTTAGAAGATTTTTCAGTTCGAGGTATAAAGTTCTATACACCTTCTCCAAACTTCTATTCTATCTTCACTGGATATAAATACGAACAAGTAGAATGGAAAGAAAATATTATAGAAGCTTGGTTAGACCATGTCAAAGAAATTATATGCAATGGAAACGAAAGAGTCTATGAGTATATCTTATGTTGGTTTGCAAACATCTTACAACATCCAAGTGCTAAAAATGAAACTGCTCTCATTATAATTGGAAAACAAGGAACAGGTAAGAACACATTCTTTACAGATATCTTATGCAAACTATTAGAGGGCTATTCGAACCCGAATATGACAAACTTAGAAAACATCTGTGGCAAGTTTAACTCCTCAATAGAGAATATGAAACTTATAGTTTGCAATGAACTTCAAAGTATAGATACAACAAAAGTTTTGAACTCAGATGCTTTGAAGAGTCTTATAACAGACAAAGTTGGAGTTGTTGAAAGAAAGTATAAAGACCAAAGAGTTTGTGAAAATGTTGCAAACTTCATTATGGTTTCAAACAATGTTGTTCCGATGAAGTTAGAAAGTTCTGACAGAAGATATGTAGTTGTCAGAACGTCAGATTCTCATATGCAAGATACAGAATATTTTGACGACTTAGCAGAAACTTTGACATCTGACTTTTACAACCACTTGTTCTCATATTTTATGACATTAGATATTTCAAAGTTCAATCCAAGACAAATTCCACATACCGAAGAGAGACAAACATTGTTAGAAGCAAACAAGAGTGTATATGAACTGTTCATAGATGAAACTGACTTTGAGTGTTTAGATGAAAGGTCATTGTACGATTCGTATAAACAATATTGTCAAGAATATGGTTATATGGCAGCTTCTAAACGAACATTCTTGGCAAATGTCAAAAGTCTTTTAGATGTTCAGAATGGTGTATATACAAAGAAAAATTTTTCTGAGTAAATTTAAAAAAAAATTTTTTTTATCCGATAGAAAAGATGGCAAAATTCATCTCAGTAAATAAGTACATGACAGAGTCAAAGATAAGTTAGCTCCATTCACATATTTGAATGTTTACTTCTACATTTTGAAAAGTCTACATTTGACAAAATTTGGAACATTGCACCAGTTAAGTTTGCTGTTGTTAGAAAAAGTGGTGCAATTTGAAGACTTATACATTGAGGTATGTTGACAGTCAAAGAAAATTTTGACAGAAAGTTCTCAAACTCGAAGAAGGTAAAGCATACAAACTTGTTATACCTTATGAACCAAAGAAAGCAGACGACTATGAATATTATGAGTCTAAGATAGTTGAAGTTCAAGGTAAATTGGGTAAAAAGATTTTAGAGTCTAAGCCAGTGTTTGCCCCTAAAGAGGAAGAGAACATTGACATTGACCCAGAAATGTTCTAAAAATAAAATTTTATTTTTACATGTCAAATTTCTTTTTCTCTGGAACTGGTTCAGGTTCTTTCTTCTTCTTCTTCTACTTTCTTTTCTTTCTTTTCTCTCTTTTCTCTCTTCTTCTTCTCTGGTGGAGTTATGTCAAATTTGGCACAACCATATTTATGTAAAAGTTCTTTGTCCTTTAATAGCTCATCTATTCTGTTTTCTATTTCATCTTCAAGAACAGCGCATGTGTCTTCTTTGCATTCTAAGAACTTTTGTTGGACTTCATCTTTCCAATCGGTGTCATCTCTGTCAACAAGTCTGTCATTGACAAATTTTAAGACTGCTCTTTGTAATGTTTTATGGTTCTTGTCATATTCCCAGAAACAGAACTTTAGAACAAACTCACCTTTCTTGTTTACACTATGTAAGATTTTATGGTCGACAGATGTTTTGCTGTCGAAAAGCTTGTCTCGAATATAGATAGCGAAATCGCTAGACATTTTCTAAAAGATAAAAATTTTAATTTTTCTAAAAATATGTTAGAAAAAAAGTTTGCTGACATTGACAAGAAATTTGAGAATGTTTTAAATAAGAACAAGAGAAAGTTAGAAAATGCTCAGATAAAGCCTATACATGACAAGTTCTTATTTGCTCAGAATGGTATAACAGGTCTAATTGCACCACCTGGGTCGGGTAAGACTTTCACTTATCTTAAAATGGCTGCACAACAACAAGAACTAGATGAGAAGAACCCATTTTATGAGTTAGTTGTCATTTGTAGTACTTCTGGTCAATTTGACCAAACCGTCAATTCGTTCAAAGATATTATAAAGAAGTCTAAGTTAGTATGTATAAAAGACTCTGAGTTGTTAGATTGGATAAAGAAGTACCAAAGAAGAGTTTTGAAGTATAATGCTATAAATGAGTATATAAATTCTAAGTTTAAAGACCCAAATGAGGAAATGCAGAGAATATTAGAGAAGAAACACTTCAGAAACAAACAGAAAGAGATAGAATACATTTCGAAGAAATTGCAATCTTACGATTGGAAGACATACCCTCATAGGTGTCTTCTTATCTTAGATGACTTTGCTTCTCATCCTTTGCTTAAGAATAGAGAACAAGATATGTGTCGAATTCTTAAGAAGCTCAGACACTTTAACATTTCAGTTGTCATTTGTGTACAGACAGCAAAGAGTTTAAGTAAGGATGTTAAAAGAATACTTACTGACATTATACTTTTCCCTGGATTGTCCGAAGACGATTTCATGGAACTTATGAAAGAGTCCATGGCAGGTAAGTTTGACAGACATGAACTATGGGAGAAGTACAAAGTCATACAAGACCCTCATACTTCTTTCAGAATTCATATCTACGCAAACAAAGTTCAAATTGTAAAAAGTCAAGCTTGAAAAATGTAAGTGTTTAGTCTTAGTAAGTCTGTTGTGGTGCTGGGGCTGTCGGTTCTTCTGGCTTTGGAAGGCATTCAGGAAGAGGAACGTCAGTCATCCGTTTGTGTCCTGTCGGAAGGAAGAACTTTTCCAGTTGTCGGGAAAAACTTTTCCTGTCGGAAGGGAAAATATTTTTCTGTCGGATGGAAAAATTTTTCCTGTCGGATGGAAAATTTTTTTCTGAAGTTCGACCAAAAAGTTCTCAATTTTCGAAAATTTGAATGGTTTACGGACGGACAACTGGAAAATTTTTTCTTGTCGGATGGAAAATTTTTTCTTGTCGGATGGAAAATTTTTTTCCAGTTGTCGGGAAAATTTTTTCCAGTTGTCGGAAGGAAAAACTTTTTCTTGTCGTCGGGAAAATATTTTTCTGTCGGATGGAAGGACTCGGAATGCCAGAAGGATTTGACGAGGCAATTTACATTATAGAGCTACCTGAGCCATCTGAAGTCAAGCGTAAAAATAAAGAGTGCAATTTACTCTACTTGTTTGAAGTTGTCAAAATACTCTGTTATTTTTTCCTTTAACAATGGCAAATCTTCTTTGAAGGTAAGTATTGTACAACCTTTCATATCATAGTGTGTTTGAGGTAACGTATCTTGAACTATTTGTTTCACATCTTCATTCGGTGTCATTGAAATCGGTAAGTTTTCGCGATAGAACCAATTTCTGTCAGATTTGTAAATCTTAGCAAGGTCGTAAAAGCTTTTGTTGTTTCTTCTGACTAAATGCAACATAACCATATCTTTATCTTCTTCATTTTCCATCTCTTCAGTATAAATCATATACTTATAGTTCTTTTCCTTTCCTTTTGGTACCGAACGTGGTATTCTTTTCTGAATGCTTTTGTCTTTTGCTTCAATGACTTCATCTTTTGCTTGAAGTTTCTTTTCCATCTCTTCACGTTCTTGTCTATGAATTTCATCTAACATCATGAAAATATAACAAGCATAACGAGGTGAAGCCCACATTGCTACGGCATTTACTAAAAGTCTATGAACATACCAACCTCTTAAATTTATTGGCAAATTTTTACGATTTTCATGTGTTTTATGCAAGGCCGAGAATTCTCGGTCTAGAGAAATTTCACTCAAAAGTTCTTGTGTGCTTCGGTTTTTGAACCAATCGTCTGCGTGTTTGGTATCTGGAGCAAAACATGCAGTCAAAATACTTTGCATTTGGTACATATCGTCTTTGACCGAACGAATGAGACGGAGTTGTTTGTTAAACTGTATGTACTCGTATTCTTCATTTATAGCTTCATGGACTATAACTGTTGTTGTGTTCTCTGTTGTTGACATATCTGTCTTTACATACAAAATAAAAAAATAAATAAAAATAAAACTAACTTTATTTTCTGACTTTCACAAAAGACCAAAAATAAACGCTTTACATGTATTTTTCAGCAACTTCGTCAAATAATTTTATAGCTTTATCTATCTCATCTACTTCAAACGTTTCTTTACCTTTCGTGGGAGCACCATACATTTTCTCAAACTTTTCAAGTAGTTCTGTTTCAGCAGCTCTCATATCGTTAACAAACACAACCTTGACTCTATTGACTATACTGTCATATCTTTGAGTTATATTATATGTTCTTCCTATCTTATATCTCTTTGTATTGAAGTCCTTCGGTTTCTGAACGATGTAAAGTAAGCCTTCACTGCAACGTTCTGAGTCGAATGAACCATATGTTATGAAGTTATATCCAACAACTGGGTCAATCCATAACAAAACTATTGGTATAAGACTTTTGTCGATGAGATATGCTGTAGTTCCACAGAATCTTACCGATATCATAAGCTCAGGATTTCTTGTCAAAATTTTCTGAGTAGAAGCAATTCCAACCCAATGGGATGTTTTCTTTCCAGATGGAGATATAATGTCTGACAAAGAATATTTGTTGTATTTCTTTGAGTATCTTACGTTTAAATCACCAATTCTAACCAATTTAGTGTTATTGTCTATCTTTTTAACTGTTTCAAACTCAATGTTTGTCATTTCTGTTCTTACATACAAAATAAAAAAAAATAAAAAAATAAAACTAACTTTATTTTTTCTATCTTAAGGAAACTCATGATTTTCATAGAGTTTTATGCAAGACCAGGTTTTTTTCCCTGGTCGCTGTTCTTCACGATTTTCATGTGTTTTAGGCAAGGCCGGTAAAATCCGGTCTAGAGAAATTTCACGATTTTCATGAGTTTTAGGCGACTAAGTTTTTTTTCCCTGGTCGCTGTTCTTCACGATTTTCATGTGTTTTAGGCAAGGCCGGTAAAATCCGGTCTAGAGAAATTTCACGATTTTCGTACGGAATCTCTTCTCTCGGTTTTTCCGAGGGAAGCAAGCATATGCCATTTTACTCAGATTTTTGGTCATTTTTCAGCAAAAATAATGTTTAGGGTAGAAGGTTAGATCTAACCTCCTTTCTACCCTCTTTTCTCACCTCATGAATTTTCATGATTTCATCGAAACTAAACGTAAATGTTTTGTCAAGACTTCTTCGTAAATGTTTTGTCAAGACTTCTTCATCGTACATTCTTTGTCATGATTTCATCGAAACTAAACGTAAATGTTTTGTCAAACATGAACATACATGTTTTGTCAAGACTTCTTCGTATATGTTTTTGTCAAGACTTCTTCGTATATGTTTTGTCAAACATGAACATACATGTTTTGTCAAGACTTCTTCGTAATGAGCGTAAATCAGACAAAAATAATGTTTAGGGTAGAAGGTTAGATCTAACCTCTTTTCTAACCTCTTTTCTACCCCAGTTATTTTATAAGCGTTTTACATGGTAAACGTTATTTTTTAAATTTTGTGAAAACTCAACGGTTTGACACAAGCCCTAAAAATTATTTTACTCAGAATTTTGTTGCTGAATTCAGCAAAAATATATTTTAGGTGAAGAGGTGAGATCTCACCCGTTTTCTCACCTGTTTTTTCACCTCAGTTATTTTATAAGCGTTTTACATGAATTGTACGATGTATATTTGAAATCCTAAACAGTTTTGTAGCTTCTATTTCTTCTGTCAGTATGTCAAAAGTTTTAACTATGCCGAAAGTTTCTTTATACTTCTTCTTGACGTCAGACAGAAGGAAATCGTCAGCAGTTGGATAGTTTTTGTTCAGAAATTCTAACATATCCATTTTATCTTCTGCTGGTTTTTCTGCTTCTTTCTTTAAGTCTGCATAGTCGTTTCTCATACGTTCTATCTCTTTGACGGAGTAGTTATATTTCCTAATTGCTGCTTTACATTTAGAACATTGCGGGTTCATTTTTGCGTTATATTCTGAAACCTTACCTGCTAAAACAACTAAGGCGTCAATGGTTTTCTTCATCTCAAACATAGCGGGTCTTATTTGTTCGTTCCATACCTTACCTCTTCTATCTTTATCTCTTATCTGCCAAACACATTCAGCAACTAACGAAACAAAGTTGTCGTAGGTCTTAAACTCCCGGGTTTTGTAAAGGTCAGAAACATTCTTATATACCATGTCGCAATCTTTGTCCATAACCTTATGGTTGCAATGAAATCCTAGAAACTCATAGTTTACCTTTCGTATGAACTTCTTTATTTCTACTGAGTCAGTTGCTTTGACTTCAATTTCGTCAAATTCAGGAATGGTTAGTTTTTGTTGTTGGATTTCAGGCAATTTGGGTAAATGGTCGATGAGGTCCTGCATTTCATAAAGATACTGTTCTTTGTTTCATTCCTGTGCGGTACAGTCTAAATTAGATGTTAAAAGTTCTTGCTTATCTTCTGGATTTCTGTTTCAAAAGTATATGAAGAAGGAATGAAGCTTTTCATTTCTACTAACATTGAAGTTGGGTTTCATAACTAACGAGTTTGGTGCTGTTGTTGCTAACATGTTCTTACATATAAATAAAAAAAATATATTTTTTTAAAAAAACTAACTTTATTTTTTATTTCGGGAAAATTCATGAAAATTCAAGAGGTAGAAATGAGGGTAGAAAAAGAGGTTAGATCTAACCTTCTACCCTAAATTATATTTTTTGCTGAATTCATGATTTTGGTTGAAAGAATACGGTGGAGCCAAAAGTGGCTCGACCTCAAAACAAGCATTTTGTGAAGAATAATACAAAATTCAACGGGTGAGAAAAGAGGTGAGAAAACAGGTGAGATCTCACCTTCTACCCTAAACATTATTTTTGTGCTATGTTTCTGTATAAAATTCATGACAAAATTCAAGAGGTGAAAAAAGAGGTGAAAAACAGGTGAGATCTCACTCTTACCTAAATTATATTTTTCAATACTTTTTCAGCACTTTTCCGTAGTTATATATGAAAGACAATTCGAGATAAAAGTCATAGTACAATGGAATAATATGTTGGAGTGTGGTAGAATTTACGAAAAAGTGACACTAGAAAAAGTGACACTTAACCTTAAATTACCAAACACTATTTTTTGATTGTATTTTGTTATTTATATATTTATATATATTATATATGTATATATATTAGCATATATTTATATATATATATTTATATATGTATATATTTATATATGTATATATTATATATGTATATATTTATATATGCATATATTTATATATGTATATATTTATATATGTATATATTTATATATGTATATATTTATATATGTATATATTTATATATGTATATATTATATATGTATATTTATATATGTATATATTTATATATGTATATATTTATATATGTATATATTTATATATGTATATATTTATATATGTATATATTTATATATGTATATATTTATTAGAAACTGCTTCATGCTGCATTGAGTATTGTTGAATAATTTGAAGTAGTGGTTTTTGAAATCAGCACCCCTATGAGAGCGCTGGCGACCGAAACACCACTAGTAAGATTGTGTATTAGAAACTGCTTCATGCTGTGTTGAGTAAGCTTCGATGTCTTTGTAGGATAGCTTTCTGAGAGCGAAACAAGATAGTGTTGAAAAAAATTTTGAAAATCTGAGAGACTGTGCAAGAGCCAACGACCAAAACACTACCAGTAAGATACAGCAGTAGTAGCTGCTTCATGCTGCATTGAGTATTGTTGAATAATTTGAAGTAGTGGTTTTTGAAATCAGCACCCCTATGAGAGCGCTGGCGACCGAAACACCACTAGTAAGATTGTGTATTAGAACTGCTTCATGCTGTGTTGAGTAAGCTTCGATGTCTTTGTAGGATAGCTTTCTGAGAGCGAAACAAGATAGTGTTTGAAAAAAAAATTTTGAAAATCTGAGAGACTGTGCAAGAGCCAACGACCAAAACACTACCAGTAAGATACAGCAGTAGTAGCTGCTTCATGCTGCATTGAGTATTGTTGAATAATTTGAAGTAGTGGTTTTTGAAATCAGCACCCCTATGAGAGCGCTGGCGACCGAAACACACTAGTAAGATTGTGTATTAGAAACTGCTTCATGCTGTGTTGAGTAAGCTTCGATGTCTTTGTAGGATAGCTTTCTGAGAGCGAAACAAGATAGTGTTGAAAAAAAAATTTTGAAAATCTGAGAGACTGTGCAAGAGCCAACGACCAAAACACTACCAGTAAGATACAGCAGTAGTAGCTGCTTCATGCTGCATTGAGTATTGTTGAATAATTTGAAGTAGTGGTTTTTTGAAATCAGCACCCCTATGAGAGCGCTGGCGACCGAAACACCCTAGTAAGATTGTGTATTAGAAACTGCTTCATGCTGTGTTGAGTAAGCTTCGATATCTTTATCAGACCACCTTTAAATTAACCACTCACATTCTCACTGTGGTCCATCTAAAATTTGTAAACTTTATGACATAAATTATATTATATGCAGGATCCCACCTATTACTTAATCTTTTTGGAATAAATGTTTTATAATATTTATCGATTGATTGTAATTTTTTGTATAAAAAAGTTTTTTATTTATATTAAAAATATATTCGGTTAATGATATTATCTTATAATTTGTAAATAAATCTAGTAATAAAATAACTTTAATAGTTGGTGTCACTTTTTCGAAAATTCTGGTTTTTCCTACTTTTTCAGCACTTTTCCGTAGTTATATATGAAAGACAATTCGAGATAAAAGTCATAGTACAATGGAATAATATGTTGCACACCATTTGTTGTGAACCAAACTTGAAAGTCAGAGAAACTGTTACTAGGTGGTTCGTAGAATTTAGAAGCAAAGTCATAAAAGTCCTTACCAATACATAGAAAACTATTGTTGCTTGAACTGAAACTTGCATGACACATAACATTTTGAGGGTCAAACACGTTTCTATAAACTGTCAAATCTGCTGGTGGAAGTATAAATTGAAATGGACCATCTGGTGGTAATGGTTCGTTCTGGTTTAGTAACCGAAGAAATTGTGCCCAAGAACGTTTGTCTACTTCCCAAAATAAAACTCTGTATCTCTTGGAGGGTTAATTTCAATCTTTTGAAATGAAACGGTGGAGTTCATCTTGTCATATTCTAGTTTCAGATAGTATGTTCCATTTAGTAAAGAGTCGTATTTTTCTTGAAATTCCCAATAATATTTGTTCATTTGAGTTTGAAAGTCATTTAGAGTTTTCTCAAGACTTTCGTCTGAACGAACTGTAAAGATTCTCATTTCGTCAAATTTGTCTATTAGACCACCAGAACCTTTATACTGCCCATGAAAATATACTACGAACATAAATGCGTTAGTTCTATTTGAAAACAAAACTCTTCTAAATCCTATTGCCTTTGCATCTGAAGGACTTTGAAGCCAACGAATTGGATAGTCAAACCTGTATGTTCGGGATGAAATTTCTTCATCTGATATTGTCCTACCAGCATTTGTAAAGATATAGTCTAACGGTTTTGTATCTGCTACTTTTGTTCTTTGTTTTTCAACCTGAAGCATTTAATATATGTAAAAATATATTGTTTTAAAATAGTATGCCATTTCATATTTCTCATCTAACAAACAAGTTTCCCAACGGTCGTCTCCAACAAACTCAGCGTACATTTCAAATAAATTTTTACTTCATGCAATGTTTTATTTCTGTGCCGTCTTCAAGTATGCCCCAGTACTTACGCTTGGAGAGGACATGAACTTCAGAAAATACCTTATCTAGCTTAAAACAGCCCATCTTTTCACCGACCATTCCCATTTCAATGAGTTTGTTGTACCCTTCTTCGTTCGTCATGAGTGCGTCAATGTTCTCATAGTAAACCTTCACTTTGGATTTGACTTCGGAGAAGAATTTGTTGTAGTTGTCAAGGACTGCCTTTGCGAACTGAGGGTAAGACCAATGTCAGACTTATTTATGAACGGGAAGTATCCAGCATGTTGTCTGACTGCTTGAGGGTTAGGTTGGTACCATTCGAACTTGACACTTGCAATTCCTTCAATTGCATTCAAAATGTCTGAGTCGGAGTCAAACATTTGTTCTCTCTTTGTAGTCTTGAAAGCGTCAAGAAGTTTTGCAGCTGTTGTGACATTGCCATTTGCATAGTAAATGTGACCATCCAAATCCGTTATGGTCAATCTGAGATTGTATCCTTTCTTATTTCCATCTTGAATTGCAGCAAGTACACCCATGAAGCCTTCTTTGTTCTTTCCTTCGTCAAAGTTTACTGTAAAGGTTCGACCAGATGTAATTTGACTTCTAACTTCACGATACTTCTCATATGCATATCTTGTTCTTTCCATGGGAGCATGACCATCCTCTGCACTACCTTTTTTCCTTCTCAAAGGATGCAATTGTTCGTCATGTTTCCAGTAGAATCTGGCAAAGCCGTCGTGTCCTTCAACTTGAGGTTCACTAACATCGAAAGGCATGTCCATAAGACGTTCTTCTTCTAACCTCTCTAGTCTGTTTGGATAATTTGCACGTGCTGTTTCCAAATCCATTTCGTAGCGAAGACCAGCCAGTTTGTCATAGACTTTTATGGGTCTTCCCTTCCTATATTTAAACTTCTTCGAAACTCTCCAACCATATCTTTGCAACTCTGCTTTTATTCTAGCAGACTTTCTATCCATTCTATATGGGGGCATTTTTATAAAAATAAAAAAATGTTTTTTTTTCTTTACTTTACATAACCACCTGCTGCCATAAGTCTTTGACGCCAACCCATACCAGCTAATGAAGGTTGACTTGGTTTAGTTTGGAAACTAAACTTTGGTTTTGGTTTATCTTCAGTTTTTGGTTTTTCTTCTTCTATCGTTTTTTCGTCACTTTTCGGTTCCTCTGACTTTACCTCACCTGCAGGAACAGTTGTGTCGTCAACATCTTCATAAATATCATATGCCATTTGTTTTTGTTTTCCTTTCAACTTTTTGTGTTTGTTGTAAAGTTTAGAATATTTCGACTCTAAGTCAATGAGATGTTCTATAATGAACTGTTGGTCAGTGAAGTAAACTTTTCCATCTGTTGTCTCGAAAGCTCCTTCAGACTTCAATATTTTATTTGTGAGAGTCTGTTTCTTTTTTGAGATACTAGCCGTTCCATTTCTATGAAAAGTGACTTTATAGTTAGGGTTTGTATTTCCAGACCTGGCACTTTCTATTATTGAATTTTTCTCTTCATCTGTAAGTTCTTTGACAGGTTTTGACAATGGTTCTGAACTTTTTGTTTGTGGTGTCAAATCTACCGTTTCAACTTCTTCGGTCATTTCATCTCAGTAAAAAATTTTAGTTTGGTTTGTTTTCAACTGGTTGTTGTTGTTTTTTAAGTCGGTCTAAAACTTCCTGAGGTATAGGAAGAACTTGACAAACACGTTGTGTAACTGCTGGAAGTCGACAAATCCATCTTGAACCCATTTGTCTCAATGCTGTATTGTTCATTTCATCTCAGTAAAAAACTTTACATTCCCCACGTTTGAGGCGGTTGAGGTTGGTTATTGTTTACCCATTGTTGTGCATGGTTATATCCTCTGTTAAAGAATCTTTCACCTTGGTCCATATAGTGTCCTGCTTGGTTATAGTAGTCATTTGCTTTGTTATAATAGTTTCCTGCTTGTCTTCCTACATTGTCCATCCATCCTTGAACTTTTCCTCTTGTTTCAGGATTTGGAATAAGATTTGTTGCATCTCGTGCTACATCCCAACCTTTCTGTACAGTTTGTATAATAGGTTGTGCTTTCTCTTTAAGTATACCTAATGTACTCAAAATCTTCCTTCCAACTCCAAATACACCTCTGGCTATTGTTCCCACTGCGGGCAAAAATCTGGATGCAACTCCTGCTAATGCGCCAAATAAACCCATTTCTTATGGGTTAAAAAATGACGAATCCAAACAAGGACCCCTATGTTTCTAAAGCGACAAAGAAAGCACTCATGATAAAAATCTTTAGTTCAACACCAAATGCTTGGTTTATGGATATCTTGGAAAACATTCCGAGAGTTAGAACAGATGGACCACCATACTGGCTAATATTTGTCGGTCAAAACACAAGATACTGTGAAGCCATACCATTACAGTCCAAAGCTATTTTAGATATCTTAGCAGCTTTGACAATATTCGTTGACAAATACCATCCAACAAAACTGACATCTGACTGTGAAAGTTCTTTCAAATCAGATGATATTAAAAACTATCTGCGTTCAAAAAATGTAAACCAATATTTCATTGTCGACCAAAACCATTCTGCTCTTGGTGTCATTGACGGTTGTATAAAAATGTTAAGAGACTTAACCAACCACAAGGTGGTGAAGCAAATGAAATGTCATATGACGACAAATATAGACACTTCTCCATGGCAAAGATGAGACAAGTTTTAAATATTTACAATAACCGTAAACAAAAAGGTTTGGGAAACCACTCCCTGAAGAAATTGAAAAACAACCCTGACTTAGAGAAAGACTATATATTTAATAATTTAGTCAAAAGAGAAAACAAGAAAGAATGCCGGCTTCAAACTTAAGAAAGTGACAAAGTAAAAATAGAAATACCTAAACGCGACCCATATGAAAATACTATTGACTATGACAACAATGGGAACCCGACAGGTACTCACATTCGTGTTCGTAAAATAGAAGAAAGTATACAAGAGAATATTATGAAGTTTTAGGCAAACATGGCAAAATGTACAGACTGCAAGCAGAAGATAAAACTACTATTGTCAGACTCGTTTCAAACTTGTCAAAGTTCAAGGTGGATATACTTTCAAAGACAGTTCCTAACAAATATAAGACAACTCCTGACGAATATGCTAAAGAAGTTGAAAATGACGACTAAGCAATTCTATACCATGCGTAAACTGTCATGTAAGGTGGCATATATTCTTTACTTTGTCCCGTTGTTTGTGTATATCCTGAAACGAAATGTGTATGGTTTCCTTCTCCCTGAGTGTCATCCCAGTAACAATTTATAGCAAACTTAACGTCGTCTTTAACATCAGTATCCTTGACCTTTTGTCATTCCTGACCAATCCCAATATCTATGCTTATGCCAACCTGCTTGAGATGTACTTAAATCTATGTAGTGACTGTGTGCAGGTAAATTTTCACCTGAAATCGTTTTACTTCCACCTGTTTCCTTTGAAGAGTTTGCACAATACAAAAAACCTGTCGACTATTTGTTCCCATGCCCCAACACCAAACATTACTTGAGGACCTCTTGCTTCCATAGATGTATAAATAGAACCTACTGGGTTCATTAAATCAAACATATGAGACATTATAGGATTGTCTCTTTTTGAACTTAAAATATAGTGCAACTATTTCAGGTTTTCTTCTGGTTTGTGTCAGAATATTTTTATATAATATAATCTTATGTTTCAGGGTATGTACAATCTTGACTATAATATTTATTTCTGTCATCTTCATAATAGTATACTATTCTCGTTTTTTCTATTGCATTATATCTTTTATATCTATAATATTTAAATATAATGTTTGCTTTTTTGGGTCTACACGTGCGTCAACACCATAGTCATAATAATATGCGTGCGAGCTGGGTCAGGCAATGTCATATCTGCCATTTCATAAACTCTAAATATTTCTTTTGTTCGTCTCCATATAAGTTTAAGTAGCAGTTGTTGTCTAATGGAACTTTAACTTGTGTACCATCATTCTTTATATAGCCTACATACATTTCATTGTTATTTTTCGGAATGAGTTTATACCGTATACCATTTTTTAAGGAGTGTACAAACTCCCATCTAAAATATTTGTTTTCTTCATTGACAGAAAAGTCACCAACAATAGTTTCAATATTTTCGTTGTTCCTATCAAACTTTGGTATATTTCATTGACATATGTTTTATCTGCTTTCTTTTCAAGGCTAACTTAAGTCTGTTATTTCAGAAGATGTATGTGTATGTCCAACGTCACTTTTCCTGTTTAAGGTTTCTTGTAAGTTTGTAATATTTGCAATGGTATGTGTATGTCCAACGGCACTTTTACTGTTTTAAGGTTTCTTGTAAGTTTGTAATATTTGCAATGGTATGTGTATGTCCAACGGCACTTTTACTGTTTAAGGTTTCTTGTAAGTCTGTTATTTCAGATATAGAATGTGTATGAGTCTTTTTAGAATATTCGTTTTCAGCTCTGTCACTTCACTTGACATTTTATTGTCAACATATGTTTTGTCTGCTAGTTCAGGATGAGTATGTTCTTTTGTTGCATAAGCATTGTTAGCTCTTTCTTCTTCTTTTGCTATTGCATCGTCTACATATTCTTTGTCAGCTTTGTTGTCAACATCCGTTTTCAAAAGAAGTTCATTTATAGGTTTCTCGTTTAAAGTTCCTTTTGTTGGATTTATACAGACAGTATGGTTCTTATTGTCTTGAAACAGAAACTCATCTGTCATTGGGTTTAATGTCAGTTTTAAGTTTCCTTCTTTCAATGACTCAGATATCTTAGAATAGTTTGAAAAGTTTGTTGTGTTCTTATTTAGAGCTTGCATAATGAGTTGTCGGTTGTGTTGTATTTCTCTCATGGAAGCAATATCTTTCGACATTTTTATTCTAGATAAAATATGCTTCCAATAGAAAAAGAAAATTCAAGAGTTGCTACAACTAAACCATTAGATGAACTTTTTACTAATGTCGGTCAAAAGTTTGAGACAGAGACCGTAAAGCATGAAGGCTATCGTTTTGACTACCCATTAAGATGGCTAAGAGACCCATCTGTCACAAAAGCTATTGGCTTTCGTAGAATGAAGTTTGTGTCTGTAGAAGATAAAAGTTTTCCATTTATTGTAAGGTTTCATATAGATTATATATCTGAAGGGAAACGAAAAATGTGGGAAGAAATTGAGCTAATACAAGTTGACCTTTCATCTTCTCTACAGACTGCGTTAAAAAATATAGAAGATAAAATAAATTCATGTTATGCAAAATATGCTGATGAATATGCAAATACCGAGAGCACACTTTATGTGAGAATTGTATATGACAAACAAAATTCACAAGTGTCATTTCAAATCTACGAAGACAATCCAAAGAAAGACGAACAAATATATACAGAATTCACTGCAATGTCATGGTATTATTTGCAAAGAATGTTAAATCAGAAAGTCGAACTTCCTTTAGCAAATATTTACAGTCGATATGCAAGAGATGAACCATATTTATTTAAAGATGTTTTCGACCCAGCTGCTATTATTGTTCATGCTTCATTTTCTGGCGCCCAAAACTCTTTCTTATGCTTGGCAAATGACTTTTACGAAAAACCTACAAAGTTATACGAACCACCAAGTGGAAGTATTTCAGACTTTCAAGTATGGTTTACTACAGATGGAAGAAAAAGAATAATTCCATTATACCATGCGTTTTACTTAGAACTTAGTTTCATATACAACTACTATCGAACGGTAAAAATATAATTTTTTAATACGGTTGAGGTGTTGGATTTGGTTGCCAACTAGACTGTGGTGCAGGTTCAGGCTGTTGTATAACAGGAGCTTGCTCTTCTGGTTCAGGGTCTTTAGGTATAATACCAACAAACTGACCTACCCTTTTACCAATATTTTTGACACCGTTCCAAATTCCTCTTCCTACGGTTTTTATTCCATTCCATATACCTCTTCCAACATTTCGAAAGAAGTTTCCTATCTTACTGAAGAAACCCATTTACTATATGTAAAAATCTAATGTCCGCCTAGTCTCTTACGTTTCCTGTTGAGTTCCATAGCATTCTTTAACTGGAGCTCATACATTCTGTTTCTCCTCTGGTAGAAAACATATTCTGGGTCAACTCCTGTGTTCGCGTCATCTGCATAAAGTTGTTTATATCCCACTTCAGGGTTTGTATAAAACTCTTTCCATCTCATATTTGCATACCATGGTGGCAAACCTAACGCAGCGTCATTTGACATGGCAGTTTGCATTTGTACATCTGTTGGCACTTGACCATAGTTTGCCATTGCAGTTTGTATTCTAACTTCATTTGGAATATTCTCTGGGTTTGGTTGTCCAGGTTGCTGTGCATTCGCTAAGTTCTGTGCGTCCATTTAATATTAGATAAAAATATCTCTTACGAGTACATATACTGAACATTTGCAGGCATTGGTTCATCTTCATATTCTCTGTACTTTTCTGCCACGTCAAATAAATAAATGACACAATGGAAAAAACCTAAAACAAGTAGTCCTATTTCAAACCACATTTACTTACTAATAAATTTCTTTGTTATGACACTTTCTCCAGTTTATAGAACCTCTCTCATATTCTATCTTGTCATATATAAACTCATAGTCATGTATGTCCTCTAACCATCTCATAACGGTTTCCAAACCACTTTTATCGGATGTAAAGTAAAAGCATGGATGGTTATGTAAAACGTCTAAAGTTTCTAAAGAGTCTCTCAAAGTCCAGTCTACTTGGTATTGAAAATCCCATGTGTTATAGAACGGCGGGTCCACTATAAAGAAAACATTTTCCTTGTCTTTATATTTTTCATACAAATCTGTCCAATGACATCTCACAAACTCTATACCCTCAATATATTTTTCTATGTCCTCTTTGAAAACATTTGTATAGTTAAGATATAAAACTTTTGACATAAGTGTTTCAATGTCATGAACTCTTATAGAACCACTATATAATAGTCTAGCAGATATACTATCCCAGTCTATATATTCTGCTTTTTTCAAAACCTCTCTCACAATATTTTTGTTATCTAATGGTATACGTTCCATCTTACCTATAGGTATCTTTTCTTTTAACTCTTTCAATATATTGTTTGTGTCTGGTATATGTTTGAGACGGTCCATATAGTTGTCGAAGTCATTGCATATAATCTTTGAGTCTGGGAATATTATATGGCACAAATGGGATATATAGAAACTTCCACCGAACAAATCTACAAATGTTAGACCATTCGGTAGTTTCTTAAGTTCTCTCAATATAATATCTTTACATCTACTCTTATTTCCAAAGAATGGTAACGGTGGTTTTGTAAAATTCATTTATATATAATAATAAAAATGTTTTTACCCGAAAAGTGACAGAAAAGTGACAAAACATGTACGATGAAATCATGAAAATTCAAGAGGGTAGAAAAGAGGTTAGAAAAGAGGTTAGATCTAACCTTCTACCCTAAACTTTATTTTTGGGTCCTTTACACTCATTACGAAGAAATCTTGACAAAACATTTACGAAGAAGTCTTGACAAAACATTTACGAAGAAGTCTTGACAAAACATTTACGATGAAATCATGAAAATTCAAGAGGGTAGAAAAGAGGTTAGAAAAGAGGTTAGATCTAACCTTCTACCCTAAATTATATTTTTGTCCGATTTTACGAAGAAGTCTTGACAAAACATTTACGAAGAAGTCTTGACAAAACATTTACGAAGAAATCATGAAAATTCAAGAGGTGAGAAAACAGGTGAGAAAACAGGTGAGATCTCACCTCTTCACCTAAAATATATTTTTGTCTGATTTTACGAAGAAGTCTTGACAAAACATGTACGAAGAAATCATGAAAATTCAAGAGGTGAGAAAACAGGTGAGAAAACAGGTGAGATCTCACCTCTTCACCTAAAATATATTTTTGTCTGATTTTACGAAGAAGTCTTGACAAAACATTTACGAAGAAGTCTTGACAAAACATTTACGAAGAAGTCTTGACAAAACATTTACGAAGAAGTCTTGACAAAACATTTACGAAGAAGTCTTGACAAAACATGAAAACATATATAATTTGTGAAAAGTGACACATTATATATAATGTTTTCGACCCAGAAGACTAACAATTTTCCGAATAAAAAACTTCATTTATACTAAACATCTTCAGGGCTAGAAGGCACGAAGTGCCTGGAAGCCCCACTACCTTTTTTTTTTTTTTTTTTTTTAACAAGACTTTTCTGAAAAAATTAGTATATTTGAAGTTTTGCAAGGTTATTCTATTTTAAAATTATCTGATATTATATTCCAATGCATTTGCAATCATCAAAATTTAAAAATAATGACTTTTCTCTCAATTTAATTTGCAATAAAATTCGCAGATATTAGATTTTAATTAATATCAAAATATTAGCCAATAAAAACTTTTGATCAATCCACTTTTAAAATCGGAAAATCGTGAATTTTTAAAACACGCTTCGAAAACAGAAAAAAATGAGTCAGGGATAAATCACAAAAAAATGACATTTTAACTTTACAAAGTTTACATATGTAAAGCGGCATATTTGCCAGTTATTTGCCAACGACCCCAAAAAAAAGTTTGGCGCCAAATCGCAAAAGTGTCATAATCTCATAGTGGACCACAGCTGGTGTCGCCGCCGGCTATCCACTTGCTGTGATGCTACGCAGCCTTTGATCTGGCCAATCTTAGTGCTGCTCCATCCACATCAGCAAGTGATTTCGGCGGGAGATCTCCAATCGGTCTTCCATGAGAGTTCCGCAAGCCAGAAGCGCAATACCTGTGCAGTCTAGCTGCTAGGATATAGTAGCTAGGCTGTGTAGGTATTGCGCTTCTAAGGATATTAGTTATCCGTTATTGCCCTCATGCATTTGTACTACCGCCTTCTGGTCCCCAAAGGACTAAGGATTCTGTAATTACTCGAGCAGGGCAAGGTTCTTCCGAGATCTCTCATTCCATCGAAAGATCTCGGAAGAACCTTGCCTTAAACTACTTAATTACTGTTCCCTCGTTTTCAAAGAGCCAGGGATTATGTAGTTGATCTAATAAGGCAGAGTTTTTCCGAAGTCTCTCATTTGATGAGAGGCCTCGGAAGAACTCTGCCTTAAGATAGTATACTTGTGATCTCTAATAATTTGTGTGTCAGAGAATGTAAATTTATTCGACTAGGACATAGTTTTTCTGAAGTCTCTCATTTGATGAGAGACTTCAGAAAAACTTTGTCCTAGTGTAATGTAGTTGTTGTACTCTGTCAGCAAAGAGCGAGAGAATATGTCTGTAATTCGTTTATGCTGAAGTTATCTGGATGTCTCTTAAATGAGAGAGGAAATCCAGATAACTTCAGCATAAGTTAATGCAGATGTGGTTCTCTGGCTCTTTGTCGGCCAGAGAACGAATAAAAAGTTTATTGAGTGAGTAGGCTCGATGAATGCCTACTCATTGCAAATATACGTTATTTTTTTCATATGAGAAAATAGTTTTCCATTTTTATGATACCATATGCTTTGGTACACAATAAATTATCTATTTCCAAAGAATACAAGAGATTTTCTTGGATTTCTAATTTCGATAAATATTCAAATTTCTTCAAAACTTAAAATTAAGTCAACAGCATAAAAGAATGTCTAAAATTAATCATATATACCGTATTAAAATTTCACAAAAATTTCCAAAAAAATCGCATTTCGAAAATTTCGAAATCAAAGAGCACATTTTTCGCGGAGAAAAAAAGAAAAACGATTTTTTTTTGGAATTTTGGGAAGAAAGAATCTTCTTTATCTCATCATATAGTGCATGTTTTCACGTTCTGAAAGCGGAAAACGCATTTTTTGAATGCGGAGATTCCGAATCACACGGAAAAATTAGGTTTTAATAAGAAAAATAGACTAGTTATGATGAAATAGAGTATATGGTATCATAAAAATGGAAAACTATTTTCTCATATGAAAAAAAAATAACGTATATTTGCAATGAGTAGGCATTCATCGAGCCTACTCACTCAATAAATATATTTTTGACCGTTGAGGTATTAATACTGTTTAATCTTAGAAATGTTGTTTAATTTGCTCGCCAAGCCAATCAAGACCTTCATAGAGTCCATCACCTGTTGTTGCACAGCAACCTTGAACTTGCCATGGCCTGTTTGTGATGGTATTCAAGCGAAGTCTGTTTCCAAGCTCTTGAGGTTTAACAGCATTTGGCAAGTCTTGTTTGTTTGCATAAACCAAGAGGATCGCATCTCTCAGCTCATCTTCTTCGAGAAGCTTATGAAGTTCATCTCTTGCTTCATCAATTCTTCCGAAGTCGTTTGAATCAACAACGAAAATGAGACCATTAGTGTTGTGGAAATAATGTCTCCAAAGTGCTCTGATCCTATCTTGGCCTCCAACATCCCAAATGTTCATGTTGAAACTCTTGAATTCGATTGTTTCAACATTGAAACCAATTGTTGGAATTGTTGTGACGTGTTCACCAAGTTTTAATTTATATAAAACTGTTGTCTTTCCTGCTGCATCCAAACCAAGCATTAAGATCCTTGTCTCTCTGTTAGAGAACCATCTCTTGAATATTTCTGAGAACTGTAATCCCAAAATTTGTCAACGAATAAAAAAGCACATTACTATTCATTTAACGCAACTATACATTAAATATTAAAATGACAAAAATTTTTGATTCAAAATTAAACACCCGACCAATGTAAATCATTCAAAAAAAAAATAAATATGGTGATATATGGAATCCAAGAATATTATTTATATTTTTGTTTGTTATTATCATATAATGAATGTTCTTTCATTACATTACTATAAGCTTAGGTATATATTTCCTTTATGTATTTCTCAATTTGATTTTATAGTTATAATCTTGAAATCATATACTTCGCTTCTGTATCTAAAAATATGATGGAATTGAAAGATTCACACGTGAGGAATATGATTTCAAGTTAAAATTAACAACAAAAATAAATTGAATTACATTTTCAATAAAAAAAATATTTACTTAGTGTATGGTTTTGGTTTGATCAACATGATAGCAACAGATTCTGGTTCTAATCCATAAGTTTCTAAGAAATTCGATATAACAACATTGTTTTCAATGTAATCTTGGCTTGATATTCTAACTTTCGGACTTGAAAACGCGATCTTCATTTTATCCATCGAATTCTGCGAAATTTTTGCCATCTGCGAAATCTTATTTCTTATATCAGAAACAGTTTCTTTCTCAGCGATTGGAACGTAGAAAGGAGTTCCTTCTGTGTGTATGTAACTCTTACTATCCAATCTAGCGAAGTTAACTTGCATCAACATCATGGATTGTTGGTTTGCAGGAGTTACATCAATTCTTAATGATGTGTGTGGAGTCATGATTAATTTGTCATTTTGTGTCTGATAAGCATGCGTCAAAGTTCCAGCTGTTTCAGCGAGACATCTCAAGCTTGACTTAGGCAATTGAACACCTGTATCCGTGAGGAGTTGTAAGACTGTTGCAAGTGTCGTGTCAGGATCAATGAAGTAAGAAAATTGATCTGAAATATTGACACCATCTCTTGCAATTTTGACATGAACAGTTTTACATTTTCTTAGATCCATTTCAGGATCTTTTGCGAGATGGTAAAACAGGATTTTCTTCTTTTTATTGAGCATTTCTTCTTTAAGAGGTGAAGAAAGTGGCAAAGGTATTTGGCAAGGAATATCTCCACCCTGATGATCACTTGCGAAGAACAACATTACATCTCTTGCTTTGTTGTATCTTAATTTTGTAATTTTGACAATTGCTCTTTCTAACTGTGAGAAATGAATTGTCTTTGGCATTGAGAACAAAATAGGAGACAATCTGTAATCATTGTAATCGAAAGCAAGAACATCGTAGTTCTCTTTCAACTCGTTCATGTATTCCTTGTATGTTTGAACAACAGGAACATCTCCTATCAATCTCAATGGGTTCACAGGAACAGAAGAAGACTTTGCAGGCCTTGGAATATCATTTCTGCAATCAAACAATTTGAATCTTTGTGCAGAAAGCTTCGGCATCGTTGAGTTAAGAACTGTATCTGCTTGGAAAACAATTGTTTCAATTTTTCCAAAGTTTTGAGCTCCAATGACTGCAGTCATCTTCAAAGGATCTCCTGTCTTTTCATTGTAAGCAATTAAAACTGTTTCAGGCTTGAAAGCTAATCCGACAACAACATTTTGTGTAACAGAAGAAATAGGAGTTGTCGGAGAACAAACAACGGATCCCAAATAAACAAATGGTTGATCCATTGTTGGATCATAGTATTTGACGAATAATGTGTAATGGTCGTCAGGAATACTAAGGCAATCAATGCTTTTACGTGTTTGAATGAAGATCTTTCTCGTTGGAACACCACTGAAATCTGCTTCTTTCGTCATTGGAACGAAAACTAAATCTTCATCATTAGTTATAACAAACAAACGAATTGTTTCAACAGAAACACCTGCTGCTTCGGCAACATCGAAGTAGATCTGATCTGTTGATGAATATGGATCTAAAAGGACTTTTCCGATAGTTTCTATCGCTTGGAAACCTGGTTTTGATGATCTGGCCAAGAATCTAAGTGTTTCTTCTGTAAAGAAGGCAAATTCGGTGGTTCTCTTCTGTTCTGAGAGCTGGCAATGGTTCTGTAATAATGTTTGTTGCTCTTGGATGGCACTGTCAGCGAAATTCTTGTCAACAATGATGTTTGATGTATCGAATATTCCAAATTGTCCGTTTAACTTGGTATAAACGAGACAAATGAGTTTCTTCTTGAAGTTTGCATCATATACTTCTTGTTTTGATACAATACTTGCCGTAATTCCGTCAATTCTGACCCAATCTCCTTCAATCTTTGGTTGAACAAACAAAATATGACGGCCACCGTCTTCTATCAAGACTTCGTGGAGGACATAATCGAGTTCTGGTCCGATTTTGATCCTTTCTTTGAACTCAAACGGAATTTTCGACCTTTGTTTGTGCGGCCACATTGGTAAAACGTCTGGATATACATCAGGTGGTGATGTAAGTTCGATGGCTTGTTCAATGGTCTTTGCTTCTCTGTTGTTTAAAATAAATGTTGGAATAATCTTGGAAAAAACGGAGTTTCCAAGGACACCAGTAAGTCCAAACATTATTTCTGCGAATAAATCAATTGGAGAATGACCTTTCAGTGGCCATGGTAATGAATTAAGGACTCCATCGCAAATAGAATATTTTGGACTTGATTGTAGAACTGCAAATGTCTTTTTGATCTCTTCAATGAACTTAAATGATTGAGAAATTTCACGTAATGTAAGAAACATTGATCTTATCATTGGAATATTGTAAATTAATTCTAAAATTGCAGGAAGATATGAAGATTCTTCGATGGATGTGACGGATCCAACACCATTATCGAGCTTTCCAAGATCATCAGCTTCAAGAAGGAATCTGCGCGGAGAAGCAACAGGAAAATCTGTTTGTGGACGAACTGGAGAAAGAACTGGGACTGGATTTGGTCCGTACTTGTTGATGTAGTCAACATCAAGTGGGTTTGTTGAAAATGTTGTTGAAACTGTTGCAGGATCTAATGAAATCACTTTGAATAAATATTGGATATCAAAACTGCCTGTAGATGTTAAATAAGTATTAAGTGCATCCATATGCATGCCAAAATATAATGTATCTGATGAACAGAACGATGAGATTTGAATTTGACGAGATTTGCGGATTTCTGTTGCAGAAGGTGAAGTTATTGCGCATTCAAGAATCGCTTGCAAACCATCAGATGAAAGATGATTGCCTGATATAACTATATTGAAAAATGCTTTAGGATTTGTTGTTTTTCTAATTGATAAACTAATTTCGCCAAAATTTCCATTAGCAATAACTAATGGTTCTACTGGCATATCACTCTTCCACTCATGTATTGTCCATGTACCGTGGAAAGATGGAAGTTTCTGCTTAGATTTCATCTTTTTTTGAAAGCCGTTATCAATCAAAAAAACGCCCAGAATGTAAAAATTAGTATTATGAGCAAAATAGGCTCAAATTTTTGTGTAAATTTAAAATTATCTATAAAATCTCACTTATAAGCTTCATTTTTTAGAATCCTAATTTAAATTGTCTAACACGAATTATCAATGGGATGAAACATCTAAGACACTCACAATTATTTCAGATGGGACACCTATTGCTAGTTACCAATCCCAACATAGAACAGATGCTATTCATATTGAAATCCAAGGTCCTGTTAAAATCATTAGAAGTGGAGCGTTTTCGGGATACACTAGTTTGGAGACAATCCTTTTCCCGGACACTGTTGAAATGTTTGAAATAATATAATTAAAGATTCAAAGATAAGAACATTGCACATTCCTTTCAATTTTAAGATATATGATGTAAATGGACCCCTAGAATATAACTATTTATTTGAAGAATTCACAATTGATGAGAATCAACCAAATTTTGCCGTGCTTGATGGAGTTTTGTACTCAAAAGATATGACGAAATTAGTGAATATACCACCTAATTACGATGCAAAGGTATTCACAGTCCCATATGGCGTCAAAGAAATAGTTTACAGCTCCACCGATTGCCTGCAAAAAATAGAACAGTTGATATTTCCACAAACAGTTAAAATAGCTAATTCAATTCTATATAGACCAAAGTCCATTAAGAATTTGATAGTTTATCAAGATAACAGCTCAAATATATCTATCAAATTCCATAATGGTTTTGATCAATCGCCAATTAATGTAAATGACACAATATATATTAATTCAAGTTTGTATGCTACATATTATAAAGGAAACAGAACAGTTGTAATCTCTACGACTAATAGCAGCCAAATCTATGAATACACAGACAAAACTCTTAGCCTCAACACAAACATTAACACTATTATTTATCCTAAATGCGTTGTCAATATTTCATCTTCATCTTTCAAGCCCCTCAGTCATAACCAATTCGTAGTACATATTTTTGATGATTATATGGAGATTTCAATCTCAAATTATAGATATACTGTTGTGTGTCGTGACTACATATCTCTACATTTCTCAATCTCTTCTTTTTCTGTATTTATTCTTCTATAAAATAAAAGCAAGAATGTTTTAAGTATGCATTATATAATATTTCTTCTATCATTAGATGCAGATATAAAATCGAATGATGAAGAAGGTTGAGCTACTATTCATTATGCTTATCTAAGAATTGATATATAATTTGTTGATTTTCCTCTTTTAAATGATGTAGATATCGATGCAAGAGATAAAAACTATGGCTTGTCTCATTAATTTAAAGGATAATAAGAGAAAACTCAGGCTTCATATTACAGCACACAATCAAATGCTATGCATCAAAGAATTAGATAATAACCAATATTAACTTGTTGAAATTAAGTAAAACTTAATAATAAAACCTTTACAACAAGTTTAAATTTTTAAATTATAAAATCTTTAGAATTATTGCAATATTTATGTTGAAAGTATGATTCATTTTGCATCACTATCAATTATAATGCGCATCTATTTTTCCAAAATTTTTCTATTTTTCATTTTTCTCAATTAAATTTGTATTTTTTACCTTGATAAAGATATTTTTAGAATTTTTTTTGGGAAAAATTATTTCGTTCATTAGCTCAACGGATGTGATCCTAACTATCTACCATATAAGTTAAACATTTTTATTGTCTCAAAAACCTTATAAAACAGAAAATTATATGTAATTTTGTTCATATCTTAACAATCAAGATGTTACAAAAGAAGTTTGCGATATAAACTTCATAAACATAATAAAATACATAGCTTTTCATATAGTATCCCGCGTTAGACTCATGAACATTTAAATCTTTTCTCAAATTTTTGATATTAATATCTCTAAAATGCCGGGATAAATTTCTGCGATTCTATGTTTATTAGTTTTATAGCAGGTGGTAAGTATATATATACATTAGCAAAATTGAAAACTGGGCAAGAAAATTGATCTGGACTACCTTTGAATCGACTTCTTATTTGGAAATGTTGCGTCCTTTATTATCTATACATTAGGGCTGCAATTCTGAAATATCTTTCTCCATAATTACAAATTTGTTCGTTAAAATTTTAGGTAATAAATCAAATGAGTCTTTTTCAGCGAATTATCGCTGAAGGGGACCTTATTGATTATAAGTTTAATAAAGACAATATCCAAACTGTCGTTAGTGAGCTTTTAAATATGATAGAAAAGCAACAAGAAACGATAAATAACATTAACGACAGATTAGAGACTTATGCAACAAAAACAGCAACAGAATATTTATCAGAACAGATATCAAATTGCCTTAAAGAGCAATCTAAGTTCATGGAAGACATAAATAAAAAAGTTGATGATGAATCAAAACAATTAAACGAAAATATGAAACAATTAAGAGATTGGACAGAAGAATCCAACAGTTCTACACTTGTCGACGTCAGGAGATACCTTTCAACTGAACTAGAAGACTTAATAAATCAACAACAACAGCAACAACCGAAAGAACAAGAAAAACCACAGCAGCCTACAAAAATCATCGAAAGACAAGTTGGAAATGACGATAGTGCAAGAATCAATCATCAAATATCTCAACTTCAGATCAAAATTGATAATCTCGAAAGTCTTACAAGTAATCTTCCTTCTCAGGACTCTGTGAGGCGTCAAATTGAAAGCGTATCGAACTACTCAGAAGATATCATGGATCACAACATCAGATTAAACAATTTAGAAGGAAATATTCCCCAATTAAACGATATTATTAAATCTCATTCCAAATACATAGAAAATCATTCAGGAGTTCCAACACCAAGACTAGTAGAAGAACCTAAGCCTACTCAAACATCCGCAGCTACAAATCCTGAACCAAATACTCCAATAAAATTAAGAATCGACAGTACTAACAGAAGTTTCATTACTACACCTTCTATGAGTATTTTCTCGATATCTGCAATGTCAACACCTAAGAAAGAACCTCTACAACCTGGAATGCAAACTCCAATTGTAATTGGCGGCGATAACTCTGAAATAGAAAGAGTTGTTCGCAGACAAAATGATACAGTATCAAGTATCAGACTAGTTGCTGATGGATTGGTCGACAGATTCAATCAATTTGAGAACAAATACAATCAATTTGTTGCACAGATCGGTATGAAGAATTTAGAGTACTCACAAACATTGGATCAGATCCAAGCCCAACTTGGAAGAGTTCCTGAGATGATTTCTAAAGATCCTGCGTTTAATAAATTATTTGATCCTTATAAAACAAAGATACAGACCCTAAATGAACGTGTAACTTCTCTTGAAACCAAACACGCACCTGTTCATTCAGCTCTTTACGAAATGCTGGCGAAAGATCCTCCATCTCAACCACAAACGCCTCCAGAGCCAACAGAAGCGGATGTTCAAATGGACAACTCGATAAAGAGCGGAAATGCAACAAGTTTCAGAGAAAAAACGTTCTCAACTTCGACAAATCACAAAGTCATCGATATTGAAAGGACAAGTCCGAAATTGGAGATCTCTGATGAAGATAAACCTGTTCAATTCGCTCCACATACCATAGATATACCAAAACAAAGCAAAGAAACAACCCAAATTAAAATTATTCACAAATCTGACAGAAAAAGCGCTGAATTGCTTGCTGCTTTACAGAATGCACAAGCACAACCATCAATATCTCAAGATGAGATCCAAGAACGCGTAGATGCTGCAATTAGAAATACTTTGACTGGATTTATCGACAGAGTGAAGAAAACAGTGGCCGAACAGATCGAAGAAGGAATTAAACCAATCCACAAAGTCCAAGCAATGATAGAAACTAAGATTGACCGAGATTTTGTCGAAAGAATATTTAATAAGTTCAGAGTATTGATTGGAGAGCTTAAAGATAGAGTTGATAATTTCCAGATGAACTTCCAGAACTGGATAACCCGCGAAGAACTTGAAGAAGTCTTAAATCGCTTCTCAACAACTCTCCAAGAGGTTAAAGACACTGCTGGAACAAGCAGCAAGTACAAATGCTTACTTTGCGGAAGGCCAAGGACACATCTTGCAGGAATGATCGTTTCTTCGCCAAGAGATGAAGATGACGAAAATTCTAGTACTGGATCAGAGAAAGAAGCGGAAACTCCTAAACGCGCTTCAACTGCTAAGTCTAAATCAAGACTTCCTAAAGCTCCAAATAGCATCAGAAGACCAGTTTCTCACGCAATGCCTCGTGATATCGTTCAATTATTCACAGGCAGAGAAAAGAATTAGAAAATTTATGTTTTATAATCTTTTTGTTTATTGTTTATAAATATGTTTTGTTTATAAATCGAAATTTTGAAAATAATCTCAATAATATTCTGAAGTTTGCTCATTATTTTATCTCATTATCATGCTAGAAGTATATTTAATGTATAACTCGAAATACTCATGTACGAAAAAAATAAATCTCAACAGAGTTCTGGTGTTTGTTAACGAAAATTCTTATTATTTTAGATTAAACTATTAATTTGAACCGAAATAAAGCCGTCTGTTTCCAAAAATTGTATAACTATCTCTCTATATAAGTTTAATATAAAGAATCTTCATTATTTTAGGCCATCTTATGATGCAAGCTCTTTAATATTGAAAAGTTTCTCAAAATATATTTGAGTCAATGAATGTCTTTCTTAGATTTCGTTGATTTATTTGAAAATTGAATTTGAAATTTAGTAACAAACTGATTACTAGAAAAAAAGTATTAACAGTTTTTTAAATATATAATATTTAGTCCTTAAATTAATACAGTATAATTTAGCTTTGACCAAATTTTATAATCGAATTCATCAAGGTTGTTTTCATCAGGCATTACGTGTTTGTCTGATTCTATGCATCCTGGAGAGATCTCCAAGATCTGTGTTCCGCAGCAGGAATAGCAAACCTTTGTCTGTGTGATTGTTTGTCCAGTATTTTCATCGAGAACTTGAATTTTTTCTTCCATAACATCTTCACCGTTTTTCCCTTTGAATGAGATTCTTTCTCCTGTGTGTTGTCCTCTTGGGCAGCTGTGTACTTTGTGGCAACTCTGGCAATTGCAAAGCGGGCACTCGTAATAAGCAATTTCTTCAAAAATTTTATAAACATTTTCTTTGAATTTTTCAGTAATTTGGTCGATTTCATCTTTTGCAGTGGAAAGAGGGAACATATAGATGTAGATATTTGTGAGGCCTTCTGTCTTGGGTGCAGGCTTTAATTCGTACCTCATTTTAACGATTTCGTTTGAAGAATTATGGAATTTTCCTGTTTTTTGTTGTTTTGTCATTACTGAGATGTAATCTTGGGTTTGGTTGCTCTGGATTATCTGACTCTGGCTGTATATGTTGTAAAGAACATCATCTAATTGAGCGTAAATGGATCTTGATGAGTTTTTCAATGGAACAAAAATTCTTTGGACAATTGTTGTTAATCTTTGGCAAATTTGAACTGCTTTGATACCCATGTAATCAGCAAATGATATAGCAACATATTGGCCTTCAAGTTCAAAGGCAACTGGAAGAATTGCTGGTAATAATAATTTGTAAATTGTTTTGCTTTTAAGGAATCTCTTTTGATCGTATCCCTTCTCCTCATCAGTTTGGTTCAACGCTAAAGCTTCAACCAAGAAAACAGCCATAGGAATAGGAATAAATTGTTTATGGCCAAAAGCTCTGGCATTTGGTAATGGATCTAAAGAGCTTCTGCATAAGTTCAAAGAAAGATCTTGGCGGATGTCGGATGGGATTGTTCCGTCTTCTTCTAATTGAACAATTTCGTCCTTTAATGAAAATCCGTATTCTTGGGCCAGTAAAACGAATCTGTACATATTCTTGATTGAATCAAGACAAAACGTGTTGTAAATAGCTTGGAAAACTTTCTTTTTGGAATTTTGGGATTGTTTCTTATTTTGTGTTTGAATTGATGTAAGTTTCATAGGACCAAATGTATATTTATTATCTGATGGGTCGATTTTTGCGGCAAATGATACATTTGCAACAAACTTGAAATCGTTATTCTCGAATTTTATTGGTTTGGAATCTTCTGGACGAGAAAATCCATGAACAACGTATAAAATTTTAGCAATATCTTCAGGAAGTGATAATTCAGCTGTTGTAAAATCAGGAGATGCAAATTTGAAATTATATTTTTCCATTAAATCATCGTAAATGGTTTTGATTTCAACTTTTGCTGCTCTCTCAATACGATGACCACCAATAGTTTTATCAACAGCTTTTTCTACTTGTGTTGTTAGATTTTTTGGAGAAAAAACGAGTTTATTAACCTGAGTTGGAAGTCCTAACAAGGTAACAATGTCTTTAATAAGTTCAGGATCATAGATAACTGCAGTATCTTCATGTACTTCAAATCGTTCCGTCATTTTTTTGAAAAAACCGTAATTCTCTTTGAAAATGTCAAAAAATCACATTTATTAAAAATAAATCATGATAAGTATGTATGTTATGTTTTTGAATGTTTTCCAAATTTTCATTGAAAAAGTGACATGATATTTCGAAATTCTAGCCGAAATTGTCTCGAAAAAAGAAAATCGGATAGTTAAACAAACAATAATCAGATATAATTCTTTACAATATACAAAAAATCATTGATGATTTGCAAGACAATACAAAAAGTGCATTACACTACCAGCAATTGGTGTTCTTAATGTTGTTAAGGATTCTCTTTGAATCGCTCTCATGAAACTTCCATCATGGTTTCTTGATGCAGCAATTTCGATAATTTGTTTAATTGCATCATTATATTGCTCTTTCTGGATGATAGTATAGCTTGGTTGTTGCTTAAGGATGCAAGCCTGTTCAATGAAAGAAACTGCCTGCACTCTATGAGGCTCAACCAAAGCTTCCATTCCAGAAGCATCAGGGAAATTCTCTGCAATGCCTCTCATTAAAAACACTGGCCTGCAGACTTGGCTGAATCCCTGAAGAAATTCAGCAGGAGGATGGATCGGATGGAAATCTTTGAAATAATAAGTTCCATTCGACATAACTTTAAACAGGAAGCACTCGAAAAATACCAGAGCTCCTCCTAGATATCTTCCTTTCTGTGTTCCCCACTTAACTCCCATAATTACAGACATTAATGACATAATGTGAGCAAGTTGAGGTGGAAACTTATCTACATTCTGGTTCAATGTCCTAATAACAACACCAATCAGGTTACTGGCCGTTTCGATGTTGAATGAGCCATTAAATGAAATTTGGCCTCTGTCGATATCCATGAGCATTGGAGCGATCACGGATCTGAAGTAGTCCTGACAGTAATTAGTAATAATCAATTCAATTAAGACTGCCAGGTAAGAATCGTCTTGTAACAATTCTCTGTCACTTTTATCGCTATCAAAAACTTCCCTCATGGCCAAACAAGAATAAAGGCCATTATTCATGGATAAATAGCTGTAAACTGTTAAAATAAGGTTCATTATCTTCTTGGAATCTACTGCTTTGATTACTTCTTTGCGGAGAAGGGCTCTTATGATTAACATGTCGTGCATTTCGATTGCGCGCTTGTCTTTGTCGAAAATTCGCTCGGGAAGAGGCCTCTGGAAGTATGGGAATGATGAATAGTAAGGAATATTGTCAGATCTGAGAGCATGAGTTTCCCAGAGCTCTGTATCGTATCCTGGAGGTGGAACAAGCATGAAATCGATCTTGGAAGGCGTTGAGCTGAATTTAATTGTCTTTTTGCTGCGGCTGAGCCAAATAATATCGCATTTGAATTCTGTGTAGAGTTTATTATCTGATGCACGGAATATTCTGACCATATTATCGTTGTATAAGACCGCCCAATATATCTTTTTGTGTCTTCCCCAGAAATCGCGTCTAACTCCGCTAATCATGCATTTAACGCCATCTGGTGATTGAAAATCTTGTATAATTGGAACTTGACAAAGGTTTTGTGATACCCATCTTATTAAACCACAGCTTTGTGGATTATCTTCCATTAAATCAATAAGTGTTGTAATATCGAGTTTTGTATCTTCTGGAAAGCTATTAAACAAGTCTTCATAGTGAGCAGGATCTGATGATGCAATTTGATTTAATATTGATGAATTAAATAAAGTTCTTATATAATATGTAATTCTGTCGAATATATCTTGTTCAAATTCACTTTGACGAGTACATAATGGCTTAATGGCTTTCTTAAAATCTTCATAAGATCGATTTCTACTTGATATTGAGTTTTTTAATTTTGATTCGTTAAAATGCGCTCTCATTGAGTGGACTGAAGATGATTCAACTGTAGCAATAAGGAATGGTTGTTCTAATTGTTCAATTATGGAGCCTCTAACTTGATTTAACGGAACTCTTTGTTGAGGTTGCTGATTTTCTGAGGATTTTTCTGAATCAGATGAACTATCATCTTTTGGACTAGGTGGGGATGATTGATTCAATGAGCTTTTCGACTTTGAAGAGTCAGATGACGAGTCTTCCATAATTTTAAAAAAATCCAAAAATGTAAACTTCATAAAAATTGATTTTGAAAGAAATTATGCAACTTGAGAGTGTTTTATCTAATATTTTGCTTTACACAAGGACAAATATATAAAATTCAATTTGATTTGGTTGAAATCTATCTAAATTAACACAATTTTGATGCAAAATTAGATGAAGAGCTTTGATCATAGCAACTATATCTATGCAAGAGGGTTTTATCATCTTAAATAGAATAGTGGTTATGAAAACATCTCAATAATCAATAATTTTTAGTTTGGATATCAGTATTTGATTAAAGATTATTGATCTAACATAGATAATTGGTATATCATTCAAATTGACTGACATTGTGAATTGTTATGCTTTGAATTCTATCGAAATATATGTGATAAATATGAATTATTTTCTTATTCTCATTTGAAATATGATGATTCAATTAAAAATAATAGATTATGAAGAGTTACTAATGTTTACTAAAGTTTGTAAAAAAAGAGAAAGTTTATTAACATAAGAAATACTTTTATTGATAATTGCAAATTCTGCTTGGCAATTACCAGTTGAAAAATGAATCAATTTGTTAGTAAATAGTTCTCTTGGATTAGTAGGTTTTACATTTCTAGAAAATGTTGTTGAAATCGAATTGTCAATGTAACAACTATCAACTGTTAATTCATCATAATAGTTATATATCAAATATGAATATTTAGGAGCAGTGTTGTTAATAAAAGAACAACTTTTTACAGTAAGAGAATTATAAAAATGGTAAATAATTCCATATTTTGATTGTGTATTAGTATTATTTATAATATTACATGAATCAATCAAAGCTTTATACCAAATATTTATCACATCTCCATTAATATCTGTTGCCAAATTATTAACAACAGTTGTATAATTAAATTTTGTTGTGTATTGAAGTGATTTACCGTTAAAATATCCAACAGGTTGTGCTAAAGCTTTACATGATGAGAAATTTGTTGATGAAACAACAATATTATCACTTATTGCTCTAAATGTGTTGCCACCAACGCTTTCACTTCCTACATCGAAAAGGGAACTTTCAATAAAAAAATTTAAGTTATCTGTATCAACTTCTGTATATGAAAAGTGACCTTTTCCGGAGCTTTGGCATTTTGTACAACAGAATTTTCGTTGAACAATTGAACTATTTCTGCCAATTTTGTAGTAAACGCAATTTCCATCTGATGTAGAAGTGCAATTACTAAAAGAACACCGGTTGTGTAGGAAGAATGTGTTAACAATCGGATTTAAGCTGATAACATTGTTATTATCATTAAAAAAATTGCATTCATCTAAATAATATTGGCCATTTGAGGATGATGGATTGCAATTTTGACAATGTTCAGTTTTTAAACCTGTGAATTGATGATTGAAGTAGTAATTCCAGGGATCGTCATCTTCTGCGGATGACTTTTCCCCAAAATTTCCCACTATGTCATATAACCGTTTTTATCCATACATTATTGGTCAAATCTCTTAAATTAGAACATGCAATTTGATAGTCCAACGAATTACATACTTCATGCTTCTTGATTACGAGAAAGTATCCATGTTATATCGATATGGGCAATAAAAAGTTAAATTACAGTCTCACACATGGAAAATAATCTTAATTTCAAGCATTGTAATACGTTCTCATTTTCTGTCAACTTCAAAACAACAAACAGATTTTTCAAAGATAATTACTCTTATCTGTAAATTGTAAATTGCCATCGGTTATTTTATCATAGTTCACTAATATCATTAAAATAATGTGCTTTGGTTCGATTATCTGATGATTTTATTGAAATTTAATTGTAAAAAGTGTTTAAATTTCTGTAATTACCCAACCACCAATTTGTTTGAGTTCAACTATACTTCTTGATATAATAAATTTTCTAAATCAACATATTCAATCAAACACAAAAGAGTCACTTTTTATTTGAGAACCGTTGATCTTCGAATATTGAATTCAATACAGTTTTATATCAAAAATATAGGTATTATTGGGTTCGTTATCTATTATGTATGAAAATTTTCTCTGAAATATAGCGAACTACCACGCCGAGACCGATACATCGCTTATATGTTGATCACTTTTTTATATTTTTTTTTTCGAATAATTTTTTTTTTTATGAAAATGAATTCCTATTCCCATCCCTTTATATATGCCCAATACCAGATGCAGCAGCCACAAAACAACTCTGCTGGCATCGTTAAGAAAAAATCTACAGCGCGAGTTGCAAGGCTGGTCCGAAATCGGAATAGTGATGCCGATGAAGAACCAAAAATGCCACAGACGCAAACAAATTTATCAACACCAAACCTTTCGCAAATGTAATATCAACCTTTCGGCTATCAATCATGTATGTGTCGCGTAAATTCAGATTCTATCAGCTTTAGTTTACCCCCTTTAAATCCAAGATTAGTCTGCGATTTCTCTTTTGAATATACCATTGATAATCGTATCGTTATTAATACAAGCTCTACAACTGTTATACCATTTATCTTGAATGATGTACCATTTTCTTTGAATGGAAACGAAATAGACGTGACAGATCAAATCAAAATGGGTCAAAATAGACTAATATTCAATACAATGAACGAAAGGCAGGTTATCACTGCAAATGTTCAATGGGAAAAAGCCAAAAACGTTGAAGCGGTCGTCTACAAAATTATGTCGAAATTCCCTCCAATGGAAATTGTGCCCACTAGCGAGTTTGTCAACGAAATTGATCCGATTTCTAAAAATCAGATCAGCTTCCCAGGCCGAGGGTCTACGTGTACTCATGCTCAGTGCTTTGATCTCAAGGCATTTTTGAATAGAGCTTTTGAAACTTCGCATTGGGAATGTCCTTTATGCGGTACCTATCTTACAGAGAACGATCTGCGCTATGATCCTTGCTTTTTTAGAAATTGCGGTACTTCATTTTTAGCCGACGACCTGTATGATACTAATGTTAACGACTTCTTTTAAAATTTTTGTCATTATCATAAACAAATATTGTGTTAATAACCTATATTATTCTTCTAAGCAACACTAAAGAGAATATTTACTAACATATTCATACTTGTTGCTTGCATTTTTTTCAAATATTTTTTATTTTTGCTTATTAAAAAAGCTTATTGCACATACGATAATTCCAAACTCTTGAGATGTTTATAATGCAGTGCTTTAAATTATAAAATTTTCCAAATTTTGGAAATCAATTTCTATATTTCATACAGAAAAAGTTTGATATTCTAATCATACCATATCAATGCTTAATAATAACGCTAACTGTAATACAAATAAGGATAAAAAGTGACATAAAATTTCCAATCTCACAAAATAACTTAATATTCATGAATGTTGCTAGATGTCAACAGATTATCTAAGAAACTAACGTTTAGCAAGTATGGAAGCAAGGAAATTAAGAATAGTTTATCATATCAAGTTTAATTTTTTAATTATTTGCAAATTAAAATTAAAATAATCTTATCATCAAAATCACAAATAAACATACTACAAGATAGATCATCTATCATATAAACTTTATGATTTCTACTCACTTCATAGATTTATCAATTATTAAGATTAATTCCATAAGATGACTTATCTGATCCACTTATATCTTAAAAGAACATTAAAATGGCCTTAAGATTTCAAAATCAATCGAGTATTTAAACCGATCTCAGAGAAGAAACCGTTAAATAATGTATATTTGACACACATTCAATTTTTTTGACAAAGGAGTTTCAAAGCATGTATTTTACCCAGATATGATATAATATTATGACTTGGCATCGCATGCTCGTATAAAATATTAAATTGAAATTGAAAAATTTGGTTTATTTTACTATGAAATCTACTTCAGAGAGAGGGTCAAAGTTGCTATTTGTCACTTTTCCACAAGAATATAATGGAGAAAAAGTTATCATATAGTTGATCTCATTCACTGAGGTGAGAGATGCATGTAGTGTAATATGTAATGGGATAAACAGTGGGATTACTGCTCTAAGTCCTAGGTTCGAGACACATTGGCTTCATTTTTCTCTTTTTTATTGACGTAAACTATTCAATTTTTGTGTTCTCCATTCAAATTTCAGAATTTTTTTTGCAGATTTCACGCTACATTCGAAGTTACCTTTTGTAACAACCACCACTGCCTACGAAAGACGAAAGTGTGTCACGATTTCACCCGGAAATCCGACGGTTGTTTAAGAGTATGCACTTTTGTCACCTACTCATCTACTTCACATGTTAGAAGGTATCAATAAAATTTGAGAGAATGTCAGAAAGTGACCGTTAAGGATTTTCAAAGGTTAAACTTTATGAAAACTAGATTAGCTAAAGATGATAATGCAAATCTAATATATATATTGCTTCTATAGGTGCACTTCAGGTTAACTTTAACAACAACTAGGTTCACATTATTACAGATTTTATCATCAGATAAATCGTAATAAATTGAAAACACATCATTTCTGATATTGTTAAGAACTAATTTTCCCGACCCAGTTTTTGTTTTAAAACCAACATAACTGTTTGTAACAGTTACTACAGCATCACTTTCACTCCCTGTATCAAAGCCATACTCAGCATTATTTTCAAGAAAAATACAATTATCAAAGTTATCTAAATACGAACAAGAAACTACATATTTACCACATTTATTTTGAACAATCGCAACAAATGAATTAGCGATTCCATATGGAAAGCGGGTAGTAAATATATTTAAATACCCATCAATTCAAATTTTTTGGGTCCCTTTTTCAATGAAATCATAATGTCCAAAACAATTTGAAGTGATTGGTATTCCAATATACTCCAAACAATTTTTCTGAGCAAAGCTCAGAAAAAGTTTGGAGTATATTTCTAATATTCAGTACTATTTGGAATATACAATGCAATTCTACCCGCCTTTCCAATATTATCATTAAAATTATTTTTTAATGTGAAATTGATAATATGCAGATTAAAACAATTTTGACCATCATTTAATTCATTATCAATTTCAAACAAATTCATACTTTCATTCATAAAGCTTAAATGTCCAGATCCATCTTTTGTTTTCAAAGAAACATAGCAATTTGATAAAACCATTGTTTGAAAACCAATTTCCAAATAAAAACCATAATTAGCAATGTTATCATGAAAAATGCACTTATTAAAACTAATTATATTTCTACTGCAATGTACAACAGATCTTCCGCACTTATTATGAACAATTGAAACAAAAGAATTGCTGATTGTTTGAGGATGGATACATAAACATTCGATTAAATAATTTCCAGTACTATTACAGTCTGTTACAATAATGTATTTTCCTGTTGAATCAGGGTCTCCTCTCCAGAAAGTATAACCTGCATTGTTTTTACATTTATTTGCACTCATATTTGAATTTTGAATTATCTGTTGCCCCCAATTTAAACTCATTGTACTAGTACTTGTTTGTAAATCTTTTCCACAATTTGCGATTGAACACCAAAGAATATAGTTTTTATAAATATTACCTGTATCAGCTGTTCGAGAATTAATCTTGGCCGCATTACCATAGTTTGATGACCAGCAATATGAAAAACAAACTTGATCTAAGACAGATTGACCATTCAATGTAAAATAGATAGCCCCGCCTCCCTCATCATGTAATGTTAATGTCTCATAGCAACCTACAAATGAAGACTGTTCAACTAAAAGTATATGATTACCATCAACAGCTTTAATACGGATTCCAGAATTTGAAATTCCATAAAAATAACAATAACTGAAGTAGTAATTTTCAATGTCACTTGAACTAAATCTACGCTTCCTATATCTTTTGGAAATTGTTGGATCTCCACTATTTCCAAAGTGAGTGTCCCAATCCATTTTCATCATTGATATCATCTATCTAGTAACATGGGTGCTTCGTTGTACCATTTTCATCAAATGAATGCTAGATAGACAGTATTGCATCGAATGAATTTGAAATGATTTTGAAAGTAATGAAATTGAAAAATCCCTTCAAAATTTGAGAATAATATTTTTTATTCAATTGCATTATTTTTATATGAAGTAGCTTTACGAGCAAAAGAAAAATAGTATTACATTAAAAAAGTATAATATCGAACGGATTCAAATTATTTTTTGATAACTTTTGGCAAATTTTTATTTCTTAACATTTTCCCAAAAGTTAGCTTATTAATTATGGCTATATGTTGACCATTTTAATCTCAGTAATAAAAAATGTATAATTTTTTTGTGAACGTTTGAATTTTTTACTATCCTAAATGATATTAGATTTACAATCCATACTGTACACTTTAATCATTCATTGATGTATAATTATTGACGGTTCCAAGCAGATTCGCCAGTAGTATATAATGCGGGTTTTGTGACTTTTTTTGTAAACGTAAGAATTCATACAATATCGAGTGATTTTGTATCATTTTTTTTAACATATGAAGTAAAAAATGTATGATTCTTACGGTTTTTATTCTTACGTTTTTGAATAAATCAAGATTTAAAAAATTTTCAAAATTGTAAGACATTTACACTAAACCCATACATAATGAAATAAAAAAAATAAAAAAATAAAAAAAATAAACTTTAAAAATTCATGTCTTACATTTTTGAATAATTTATTTTTTAATTTGTATGAAAATGAGTGGATCAAGATTCGTAACCGTCAATCAATTAATGGATGCTCTTTCACCAATTCTTGAAAATGTTAAACAAGTAGATGTTTATTTCGATGATTATGTAGAAAGTATATATTATAAAGGTAAGTTTAATATTAAACCTATTGCTTTTGCATTTGATAATAAATTAATTGAAAATGCAAAAATTTGGGAATTAATTCCAGATATTGAATATATAACAAATATTAATGATAAATGGTTTAAACGAATTCCAACCACAAAAGTTCTTTGTAAATTAATGATCAAAACTGAGGAAAAAGAATTTAACGGGTTTAAATATCATCCAAATAAAGTTTCAGAACTAGAAAATGAAAAACTTCAGAAAAAATTAAACGATAGACTTTCAAATGATCGTATTGAAAAAATAAATAAACTAGCAGAAGTTGCATTTAATAATGAAATATTTGATGAATATAACCTTGAACTCAGTGATGAGCTTTAAGGACCCGGGCTCAACGAGTCATGATTTATGAAATCAATAATTTGATTTATTCGCTCTTCAATAATTTCTATTCTTTTTGTTAAATCATCAATTTTCATTAATGAGGTGATTCTTGATTGAGGAATAGATTTCAAACTAACCACTCCTTTTATTTTTGAAATTTTGAATCCATCAACTTTAAACATTTTATTCAATTTACATGTTGTCAATTCTTCAAATAATTTTTTATTATTAGCATAATAGTCATTAAATTCATCAACAGATGAAAAAATTTTATTTCAGTAATTGGTTTAACAACGTTTATTTTTTGTTGAACATTTTCACTTTCATTTATTTCTTCCTCCTCTGTTTCATTTATTTTTAAAATTGGTTTCATTTATCATTAAAAAAAATTAGAATATAAGTGATGAAATATATTTTTTAATTAATATTAAATCAGAAATGGCGGCAGGATTCTTTAAAAAATTATGGGATGGAATTAAGAAAGCTGCAGGTTGGGTTTATAAAAAGGTTATTAAACCTGTTGCAAACTTTTTGGCACCAGTAGCGAAAACGGCAGGAACTATCATAGGTGGAGTATTAGGTACTAAAGCAGGTAATCCGGCGATGGGAGCACAAGCAGGTAACGCAATTGGTGGAATTGCTGAAGGAATACTTAATAAAATAGGGGGTAAATAGTGGAAAAATAAATAAATATTATTTTTATCTTAGTATTGGTTGTAGTCTTTGATAAACTTTTTCTCCTTTATTTAAAATTTCTCTTATTGGGGCAGCTTTTGGTGTTATTGATTCAGCAACGTCACTAATTGCTTCTTTATTCTTAAATATCCAATTCGCTCCTTTCTTCATTGTTTCCCAAACTTTATGCGCTCCTCTTTTTACTTTATCCCACAGTTTCTTAAAGAATCCTGCAGCCATAGTTGATTATTTCATTAAAATTAAAAATTCATTTTCATATTTTAATTTTGATTTTTTATTTAATAATAAATGACGACTAACTATTTGGTGCCAAACACTAAACCAATTAATGGAAATGTGTTTCATTCATTCGAAAAGATAAATGAAATATTTGCAAAGAATGACGGAAGAAGATATTATAGAGAACTTGAAAGTTCATGCTATGACTCTGATGCTCCATATTTTGATGATAAACAAACTCATTTAAGAATTACAAATCCGGCTCATGATGTGAACCAATTAGGTGACACATATATTAAACGCAAAGTTAAAGCAACTCTAGTTTCAAATAAAGCTTTCACATGTGATGCCGCTTTTAAATGTATGCGTTTATTCGTTGGTTACAAATCATCAAATCAAAGCTTTAAACAATTAGAAGTAGAAACCGAAAGAGGTGATGCCGGTTATCTTCAGATGGATTGCGCCCGTGAATCTTTCGCATTTGCAACATATAAACCAAAATCAGAAAGGAAAGTTAAAAAGTTTGTTCATTCGTTATATAATAATGTTCAAAAATATGATAACTCAGTATGTGGTAAATATATTGACCCTTCAGAAGTTTTCAAGAAAGCAAATGAAGAAGTTGATATCACTTTTGATATGATTATTCCGGTAAATGATTTGTTAGCATTTCAGGCGTTCGATGATTATCCTAAATCATTTGGTGAAATCATTCTTAAATATTATGTTTTCAGGGATACTTTAGTATTTTGTCAGGTTGACCCGTTAAGAGTTGCTGATTTACAAAATTACGTTTATGAAAAGATAACTGATGAAAATTATGAAAAGATTATGAATCATGTTTATAAATATGATCGCAAATTCCAACAAATCGGACTTCCTGCCAAATTAATTACAAGCTTAGCCGCTACATCTGCTGACGCAACAGTTGATGACGTTATTATTTCATGCACAAAGATGGAAGTTTTAGAGGATAAATGCATTACACCAGGATACGGTTTAATTGAAGAATCAGTTAAAGCAATACCACGTTTATTCAGTAAGGAAGATCCATTCATGATTCCAGCTCAACATATTGACGTTCGTTCACTAAATGGAGGTTGCATCACTCCTGAAGGTATCAGTTCAGATTTCTCATACGCTCTTCATAATGTTACAGATGTTGTGTTAGCATTTCCGAAGAATGCAATGCAAAGAACGGTTTTAGAAAATCCAATGCTTCGAGGTCTTCAGGTCACTATAGATTCCAGAAACTTCCCCGATCAAGCGATGACCACAGTGGGCGACATATTCTTTACACGTATGCTTCAAGCTTCTGATTTAGATGGAGTGAATGAATGCACGGAAGAATACGAGGACTCATTAACTAGACCACTGAATGATGATAATGGCGCCATTAGCTAGAACATGGAAAGACCAAACTTCATTCTTATGCACTATTCCAGTTCAACGTGATGGAGCGGGTATATTCTTTGATGGATTAGAAACTTTCAACTCACAAGTTACAGTACAAGTGAAAGCTTATCCAATCATTCAGGGTGTAAATGACACTTACTGTTCAAAGGTGACAAATCCTCCTCAGGTTTGGTTTACTAGGACTACGTATTGGACATGGACACCGGATGAAGGTTTGAAATATCATCCAACAGGTACACCACCACAGTATAGAAGTTCATATGATGAAATATTGATGAATAGAAATGTATAAAATTATAAATTTATTTTTGATTAAATGGATTTAAATTCTGAAGAATTAGCGGGAGTATATAATACATACGTAGATGATATGATTAATGAAGCATTGAGTGATAATAGAAATGCTCTATCTAAGGAAAAATTAATGAAAATTCCATATTCTGAATGTTACTTAAATTCAATCACTGCAGCAATTGGTAAACAAAATAAAGGTAAAACATTAACGATATTAAAACAAATTATCATTATTGCTAACACTTCCCCCATTCACATGTGTTAATTTATATCAACCGTTCAGGTTCACCTTCAGATGATACATTTGAATCTTTAAAGCATTTAATCAAAATTCCAATTATTTATTTATCACAAGAAGAAGCAGAAGATTATTTAAAAAACTTTTTAATGTATAAAGAATTATATAATACAATCAAGAAGCAAGGATTAGAGGATAAAATTATTGATAAACAACGGGATGAATTATTTGAAACACTTTCTATTTCAAATTTTGATAGAGAATTTTTGCATTCACTCATTTTTCTAGATGATGCGGTGAAATCAAAACTAATAACAAATGAGAAATCATATTTTAATCAGTTATTAACTCAATGTCGACACATTCAGTGTTCATTCTTCATGGCTGTTCAATACTTCAAAGCATTAAGCACAAACATTAAATCAAATCTATCAACACTTTTCATTTTCAGTGGTTTTAGTCGTCAACAGTTGAACGTTATGCTTTATCAAGTGAATTTACCAATGAGCATTAATGAACTTTACACACAATATCAACAATTAGGTGAACATGGAAAAATAATAGTTGATTTAAATAAAGGATGTGTTAAATTTGATTAACTTTTTATAATTAATTTTTATTTTTTATTTATAATTAAACATGACAGAAATAGCAAATCTTTTACAGGTTCCATTAAAACAGGGACAAACAAAAAGGGGGGTGTGTATAATAGAACTATGAAAGTTCCAGACGGAATGAAAGAATTAGTTCATATTGTTGCTGGTCTTCAAAAAGATGTAAAACAAATGAGAAACGTTTTAACATTACCAGAAGCTCAAGCATATGCCAAACGTCAAGGTCCAAATTGGGAAGCACATGAAGCAGACATTACAGGTCCAAATGGAAAACCTGATGGTATAAATGAAGTTTTCGTTACTGATGGTCGAGGTAATATTAAAGTCATAAATGGTTACAAATTAACTGTATCTGATTATCCTAAACGTAAAGCATATAATGAATGTTATCCTATGCAATTTGATGAAAATGGAAAAGCTGTTAAACAATACATTGGAGAAGGTGAACATGGCCCAATTAATTCATACCGTCATAATCCATATTCATATTTCAATGAAGAATTAAACGCTATTGAAGAAGGACCGATGGATTACAATATGTTAATCAGTTTGATGGTCAATATGCAAATTTGAGACCTGAAATTCCAGCTAAGAAATTCTTTAAAGTTGCTTTATTCGATCCAGTGTTCAATGAACAGAAAGAAGCAATGAAAGCAGAATTTAAACCAATTCAAGTGGCAAGAATTTCTTCATCTTCACTTGCAGAAGCGTTCAAGGAATTGATAAAGAAACCACTTTATTCTCAACAAGGTTATAACTTTGATTTAATTAAAGAAAGTGATAGACGTAAATTAGAAAAATCAGATGGTTTTAAGAATGCATGTAATGAAATGATTAAAGATATTGTAAATGATGAAATAAGACTGGAAGAAACTCAAAGCAATATCAATAACATTATTGGTGCAGTTACAAAGAAAGTATAAGCAAACAATGATGAACCTTGGGATATTACCGTAACAACTAAATAAAACTTTAAATATATATTTTTCTTTTTTTATTCAATTATAAATGAGAAGACGTTTCACAAGTCAAAAGAACACTAACGCAAAAGCAGAGATTACGGTTGGTTATAACGTAAATGATGATAAATCACGAATTATTCAAAATGTTAAAGTTAATGTTAGCCCTGAATTAACAAGGTCAGCAACTCAACCAAATTTATTAACTCGTGACTTACCGAAGAATGAGGAGAATGAAGAAAACCATGAGAATGGAGACCCAATCATTTTATCTGAACCCGGTAAAGAACCCGTTGAAATCCCCACATATCCAACATACCCCCCACCTCTTTCATCAAACATCGAGAACCCAGGAATATACGATTCCAGTCGCAATGCGCCATATAAAATAGACATTAATTCTGAATTAATGAAAATTTACCGTGATATAATAACTGATAATTATGATTCAATAATAAATTTAATTGATCAATCCGGTTTAATTATTTTACCTTATGAATCATTAATTCACATTATCGCCATTCTTTGTGATGTTCAAGATTCAGACGTTAAGATTCAATTTTTCATAGATGATGAGGTTTCATGCTGCGGAACAGTTGCAAAAATAAATCCTATAAAGGATATTAGCACAATTAAGATATCAAAGAACGGAACAACAACTGAACTTCATTTAACATATAATGATATTTATAATAAAATAGTTGATGAATATAAAATATCACTTGAAAAATTCTTTGTTAAGGCTATTTAATATTCAAGCATTAACATTATTGAATAATAATCCTTTGAATCATAATCAATAATAATTGACCTTTCACCAGTTTCTATCGTTTGTTTTATTTCTTTTCGTTCCCCACTATCTGGATCGGTCATTGTAATTGTTTTTGTTATAGTATCAGCTTTATCTTTAACTTCAATCTTTTTTCCATCAGGATATTTAAACCAAAATTCCAAAAATTCGATATTGTCAATCTGTTCATATTTTAATCTATCAATTGCATTTTTAATACCATCTGAAAATCTTATGAAATGGTCATTATATGGGTTTGATTGAACTAAATTTGAATGAAGTGAAATATAACCCGATGATGAATATGACATTGACTCATATTTTCTGAAAACACTGAAATTTATAACATGAATGAATTTCTTATTCGTTGAATTTATGAATTCTTGAGGTAATCTTATTCTAGTTTTATTTATCACTGGAAAATAACGCTTTACCATATTTTTAATCGTAATAAAAATGTCAATTATCAATATTATTTCGAATAATAGTTGTGAATTAAATTTAACAGTTAGTGGAATTTATAATGTTACTCTCGTTTCTGTGAGTGGTAAATTTAATCCCATTCTTTTAGACCCTTCAGATTATATATCATTTATTAAAGATGACCTTGAAAAAACGTATGATATGTATATAAATAATGTGATAACGAAATGGGATATTAACACAATTTTAAGTTATTTAAATGAATCATTTATCGTTTGGTATGAAGAAAATTTTAAATCAAAACCTGATAAACTTTTTGAACTTGATGAAATAAATAACCTTATTAAATTCCCGCTGAAAATTAAATTTTGTACTCCTCATCTTCGTTCAATGTTGGGGATATTAAATTTTGAAAAAGATGTTGGGGATGTTTTGTATTCTGACACTGGTTCCAATTTCATTTTAATCAAATGTGATAAAGTTAATACCCCAATGAGATTTTCACATCAAACATTAGACCCTAACTCTTACCCATCAATACAAAACATTTTATCCATCAACTTAAACATATTTTCTTTATCATATCCGTTTCAATTATCCGGGAATTCATTTATTCTTCATTCAAAAGATTTATCAAATATTAAATTTAGAATAACTGACCTATTTGATTGTGATTTAGAATTTATGAATGAAATATTATGGCAATTTCAAATAGAAAAAATAGCTGATGAGATAACAGATTAAATATTTATTTTTAAATCATAATAAATGATTAAACAACAGCAACCACAGCAACTTAAGGCACAGACCATTACTTACGCCACATATGCATATAATTCAAAGACGGCAGAACAAACGCAAAGGTTGAAATATGGAGATTTGGAGATAGTATTGAAAAATGACCATTTTGAATTCGTTTGCAAGGGTGGTGCAGTGATATCAAATATAAAAGAAATTTTATTTATGAATTCAAAAATTAAAGGAATAACGGATGATATAACATCAATTCCACCAGAAGAACAAAGATATTACGCATTAAATGCATTTCCTAAAGTTTTGAAGATTGGAAGATTTAATTTAAATGAGGAATTCATAGAAGGTTTCCTAAATGACATAATGAAGAAGGCAGATAAGGAATATGTGGATAGTGAGTTAATGAAGAAGGTAGATAAGGGACTTGTGGCTAGTGCATTAATGAAGAAAGCAGATAAGGAATATGTTAATGAAAAAGATAATGAAATTATCGAAAGGGTTGAATGGTACCATGAACGGACATCGAAGATTTTAAAAACTAAAGCTGATACAGGATGGGTTTCAGAATGTTTAGACCTTAAAGCAGATAAAACTTATGTTAACGATGAGTTAGAGAAGAAAGCAAATAAAGAATATGTGAATGAAATATACCAAAGTTTGATAGGAACAACTAAAAATATTGAAACTATTGCTGGTGACTTTTCCGTCTATGAAGAAAATAAATATTTTAGAGGGCAATTGGTACATTCCTTAAAAAATGGTATGCGGTGTAAACTCATTCCGAAAAATAACAATGAAATGTATGTAAGTTATAAAAAGAATGATGACACACAAGTTAAAGTTCCATTAGACAACAACTGTTACTTAAACTTATATGGAGACGAACAAAAGAAATATTTAAGAGTTTATGAAATGACGGATATGACATTGTCTAACGTAGCTCCAGCACCGTATTATTTCGACTCTGGAGATGATGTCAGAACGCCGCATGTAGATGAACAAAAGCAAACATTATATTTAGATTATTATAGATATAAAAGATATAATGCAATAGAAAAAACGAGAATAGTATATTATTATATAGATGACAAAAATAAATATTATAGTCAAGATTTTACATACCCTGAAAACATAAGATTATATTATAAAAAATATTCTGACACAAACCAGAAGAAACCCGAAATAGTTACACTATATTTTAAGTTCAAAAGAGACAATCCTATATTATCTCATATGTTTGATTTAATGAACCCAGTAGGTTCTATTTATACATCTATGGATGTGAGAGGTCCTCAAGCAATGTTTGGTGTTGGTGCATGGGAACAAATAGTCGACAGGTTTTTGTATTGTGCAAACTCTTCAAAGGAAACAGGGGGAAGTAAAACGATTACAGGTGAAAATTTACCTGCACACAGTCACTACATAGATTTAAGTACATCTCAAGCGGGTTGGCATAAGCATAGATATTGGGATTGGTCAGGAATGACAAAAGGTAAAGGATATGATGTTAAAGACAACGTTAAGTTTGCCATAAATTGTTACTGGAGTGACACTCAGGGAGAAGGAAACCATACACATCGCGTTTCAGGATATACACAAACAACGGGACAAAGTAAAGATTACATGCCACCATTTATGACTGTATTCGCATGGTATAGAGTTCAATGAACGCTCAATGTTTGTTTCACAAACTTTAGGAGCTCCAAAAGAGCAAACGGCATAATTTAAATTTTTATTTTTATCATAAATGAATACCCCACAAGCTCAAAATTTACCACGAATCATAACAAGGGAGGAAATGATAAAAATGATGCAAGAACATGTTAAAAATAACAAACCACTAAAACTGAGAAAATGTGGTTATGCAGTAATGATGGAAAGAGAGATGTTGTCGAAGAGGAATAAAAATTAAATTTGGATTGAGTTTAAAAATTCATCTTTATTAAATTCATCTCTTCCAATCAATTTATTTATTCTATTAAATTCTTTTATTTTTGCTTCACTCAGTTTAAGGATTGAACGGTAAGTTTCTAATTTTTCGATTATTTCTTTCCTCTCTTTATCGTTTTCAACCTCACCGCATTGTGGCTTCTTTTTGTAATAGCATATTTTTGATTTAATTCTGTTTAGTTTCTTTTTATATTCATTGTCTGGACTCTTGGATGCTTCGTTGTCACTCATTTCTTACGAAATAAAAAAAATTAAATATTATTTAAATATAATGGAGTAATAAAATAAATCGGAATTTCTATTAATTTATTGTTAACCTCAACTAATGCATTGCCGTTAATATATCTAACAAATTCAGCTATTGTGTCAAATCTTCGTCTTCTTTTTGTCATTGATTTATCAGTTTTTCCATAATCGAGATGAATCAAAACTTTATCCCCTTTTTAAAATTCATGAGCCCCGAATTAATTTGTTCACGTTTAACATCATTCAACCTTTCCATTTGCTTTCTAATATATTCCCATTCTTTTGAAATATCATTTTTCATTTCCACTGGTTTCATGTTTATTGTTCTATGCCATGTATTATTGTAATAATATACTAACTGTTGTATGATGGAGTCATGATTTCCATCCCAGTATATCTGACCGTTAACCCCTAACGCATCTCTAAGAGTTCTCATTACCGCATCAACTATTTTATTATGAAACGTATATGGAGAGGATGAAAAGTAAAAATTAATTTGTGGGAAATAATGAGTCATAGCTGCCTGAAATCCTTTATCACCATCACCCCTGATATTATCTACTCTTTCATGATCTAGTAAGTATTGAATAGCTCTTCTTGTTTCCTGTTCTGTTTTCCCTTTCACTGGAATGCAATATAAATATCTGGTGTTAATGTTAATGGTAAATAAATAAGTAACGTTTCCTTTTGAATATTCTAAATGATCGATTTCATATGAATATGGATATGGTGCAAATGAAGGGCGACTAAATTTTTCCTTTAACGGTTGAATTTTTGGGTCAATTGGTTTATTTAATATCTTGAAATCCTTTTTAAAATCTTTTTGTTTCTTTAATGTTTGAAATGGATATAATAAAGTGAATGATGAAAGATTAACTGAAGGAGGAGGTGGTTTTGGTGTTGCAGGTACTGTCGTTAGAGGTTTTGGTGTTGCAAGTGGTTTAATTTTATCTGCTTTGATTTTGGATGATGAAGTTTTGGAATTCCTTCCTTCCTTCATTAATTCTGGATGTATTCTATTCATTTGTTTTAAATATGCTGTATATAAAGGTTTAATATACTTTCCCGCTTCGAGTTTATGTTGAAGGATGAATTCCAAAAGTTGATCTTCATTTAAAAGTCGGGCTGAATATGGTTTAACTAATGAATCATAAATTAAAGCTTGTGCATCATTTATGGTCTGAAGGACCTGGGCGTTTTGCACCTTTTGTTTTTGCTTCTTTTGCTTTTGCGGCTCAGGATTATATAATTTATATAATTCATCAATATCTTCTTCTGTTAATACTTTATTTTTAAAATCTTTCAATTGTTTCAGTTGTGATTTAGTTTTTCCCTTTGAATATTCATTATTTTTAATTTTGTCTTTAATTTTAGAAATTATTCTATCATGATATTTCAAAATTTCATTTTTATAATATGGATAATAATATCCCATATCATCACCCGTTATATTATTATATTTTTGGAGATATGATTTTAATTCATAATAACTAAGAATTTTTTGATTAAGTACTAAATCATCAATTAAATTTTCTAAATCTGCGTTATCCATTTATATAAAAATAAAATAAATGTTTTAAGGGTGCCCACCTCTTTGAATCATAGTATCAAAAACATCATTAACGGTTCCTTTTGTCTCTTCTGTGGTATTTTATTAAATAAATGGCATACAACATCCATTTTCACAACATACAGCCTTAGTGTGTGCTCCTGTTAATGCAGTCTTACCAATTGTTAAGCGAGTCATTGACCCGTTTTTAAGTTGTAAATTAATATTCTGACCATCAAATATCAATTTATCATTTATTATATCCAAATAATTTTTAGGTGTTAATTGTTTATTTTGTCGTAAACTAACTCCTTTCATTTTTTGTGCAATCTTTTTAAAATCACTTCCATCAATTGAACCGTTGAATGATGTATAACACTTGGGGCATAAAGCAACCATGTTATCACCTTGTTTCTCAATTGCTAAACCCAATAACTTCTTCTCATGTGCTTTTTCTTCAGCTTTATTCTTTAATTTAGGTTTAAATTTCTCATTAAAACAAAAGAAATCAAAAGGTGCGAATTTGTAAATGTTTTTATCATAAAATTGTTTATCAGTAACAATTGCTTGAAATGCTTGAGTGTTAGGAAGATTTGGGTCGCCAGCGATTGCCCAATAAGATGAATCAGTATCACCTTCAATGAAATGAAAACGATTAACATTCATGCATTTATACATAAAATCATAAATGAAAACCAAATACCAGTATTTTGCGTTATCTAAAGTGAAGAATGCCTCTTGTAAACATGTATCACATCTATAAAATCTATCTTTAAGCATCACTTGATACGTATCTTCACCTATTTCTCTTATGTTTTTAAACTTATTTGACATACATGCAACGCGTGCCTTCTGTGCATTCATTATTTTAGTCTTTGCGTAATTTTGTGTATTCATTGCATCGTAACCATATGATCCATTAAGTGAAATCTTGCAAAATAAACTTTTTCCTTTATTTCCTTCTAATTCAGCCTTTTGTCTTTCGTTCATAAATTCGTTCGCAAATTCATTAAAGCAAGTGTTTTTCGTAAATGTTAAAATTGATTGAATATCATCAATGATAAAATGAAATCTGTCTATTAGATACCAAAGATAATAAGAAGAAAATGGTTGATATTGGTTGTGTGTTGATGCTAACTGAGTTAATTTCCTCTGTTTCTGGTCAACTGGTAGATTGTTTGATTTCATGTAATTATACATAAAACTGCCAATTGTTTTTTCATCTGTGATAATATCTAAGTTTCTTATTATTGGTAAAAAGTTTATGTAATCATTAATGTATTTTTCATCAATGTGACCCTTTACTTCAGCCACGAATAAAGTATTTTTCTTTCTAATTATTCCCAGTGCTTTTGCTTTCTTTGTTGCTGTATCACAAATGATAACACCATTCAATCTTCCCGGCATATACATTTTATGGTCAGTATATTGAATGAAATCATGAGGATTAGATGAAAATGATGAAGGATATAATGAATTAAAATCAACACCAACAAAATGAGTCATAATGTTGGTGGTGTCCTCATTTGATACAGTTTTAGTTTCTGGATTATATGAAAGTTTATTAATGTGCGTGATTCCTTTAAGATTAACACGATGTTGAACATTTGATAGACCACCAGTAATTCCATTACGGAGAATGTGATAAGCTTCAACTGAATCTAAAGTCATTGGTAAATTATTTTTTAATGCATAATTTCTTAAATTGATTCTTAAACGTTGAACATCTTCATCTTTATTTGATTTTACGACATTGCAATAACAACACATTAACTGACAATTTTCTTTGGTATGTGGTTTTTCATTATCGATTCTATCCAATGTTGGTTTATTAGCATATGTAAACGCTTTACCACACATTTTGCATTTAGATGAAAGGATTAAATCGTGATAGTATTGATAGTCATTCATTGAAACATTGTTTTTAGTATCCCTTTCTGCTTTTTCATCTTGTTTCTTATATGATTCAATTTTATATTTCCAATACTTTTTCGTTAATTCAAAACTTGATTCCACATTTTCTTCTTCTGGATATGTTTCGTTAGGATTGAAGTTCTTATATGCTAACGCGTAACGAATCATTGATGCATTCGATGATAAAGAAAGATTATGAAGCATGTCAATTTTATAAACAAATGTTTCTTCAATAATTTTATCAATTGGGTTAATCATAATTTCAACGTCTTTATTGCAATAATGAATAAAATATTCTAATCTATTCTCAAAATTTTTAGCATCATTGAGATATATTTGATAATCTGAATCGGATATAGTTTCTTGAGTTAATGCTGAATAAAATGAATCTTTCGTGAATGGTTCCTTTTTATATAATTCATCTTCGTAATTTTCCCACGTGATGAATTGATAAGGGAAAAAGGATTTAACACGTGATTTATTGTTTCCGAAATCTTGAGTGAATTGGTCTAATGTTCCACCCGCTATATAATTTCTGATGTCAATAAATCTTAATTCATATGGACAGTTTGTTTTCTTTACAATGATTTGCTTAAATTGAGAAGATGAACCCAGCATTGATTTTATTTTCCATTTTGCAGTGTTTAAATCACGAAGAATTAAATTTAAATCAAACTTTCCCGAATTAAAACCTATGATATTCACTTTATTAAATTCTTCATCTAAAAGCTCTTTCATTGCTTCCTTTTGTTTCTCATTTAATGTATGAGACAAAGTCCCGCCGTTTGGTCCGTTTGCGGCTTCATTAATTCTTCATATTGTTCAATATTTGATTTAGCAACTAATGAACAGGTTGAAAATAAAAACTCAATCCAATCAGAAATAAAAGAATCACTCGAAGTTAAGCAAAAATTCCTCGTAAATGTTTTATCACGGTCTACGACCTCGCCGCTTTGCGGCTTTATTTTGACAGTTGATGATACCATAAATGGTTTTAAGTAAGCGTTCAAAGTTGCACATTCAGAAAGTTGAAGTTCTTCTTTAGTCTCTAATGTTTCGAAGTCAAAAGTAATATAATATCTTGTTGTTTATAATATTCCTGCAAATTATGTGCTAATAGCCATTGATATATCTTCTGTTTCGTGATATGTGGTGCATATGGTTGTTGTGTGTTTTGCAATTGAACGTCTTGAATTAATCTTCCATTATTTTCTTTACATTTCTCACAATGTTTTAAAAATCTTCTTTGGTTTTTCCTTTCTGGATCATCACGGATAGAATAAACTTCTTCTTTGCAATATGGACAAACTTTATAGCCGGTGAGTGCTTCAACGTCTGTTATTCTGTCAGCGTGAAGTTTTCCACATGGACTCTGTGTTAATAAAATATTTACTGTTTCAAATTCTGGATCTATCATTATTGATTCCACTAATGGAAAGTCTACCTTGTTAATGTCTACGTCTTCTGGTTGAGGGTCACAATAATAAAAATCAATATTAACGTTTAACATTCTTGCTAACCTCTCACTTTCTGATGAAATGTCAAACCCTTCATATGCATCTATTGCTTCATTTAAATAGCTTCTACGAGTTTTAGGATTAACACCATCAGGAATGTTATAGAAGCGTTTAAATAACCTTCTACCTTCTGCTCTAATTTGATTATCATTCATTTTAGCTGTTCCGTTTTTGTTCATTTATGTAAGAATAAAAATTAAAAAAATAAATAAAAATAAAGTTTATTTTTTTTAAAGTCCAGGGCTAAAGTCCATAAAATGAATTAAGAACACATAAATTTTTATCATCCGCGACGTGACGAATACATTTTAATTTACTCAAGAATGCGTACCCTGATACATTAAATCTAATTCCTGTCTTATTTAATTTCACAACTTTGAAAAGGAATGTATGAATAGCTATAAAATGATGAGATGATGTTTTATGGGTTGCTTCCATTTTTTCTGAAATAAATGAATAAATATAATGCTTATACGTTTTCATATCTTTTATGTTCTTAATAATGAATGGTATAGACCTTTCAACTTCATCTTCCTTCGGTGCTGTTCTTTCATATGAAACATTATTGGTATCTTCAATAATGAAACCACAATCGCATAAAATTTTATATGTACCAATTGTTTCTTTTGATATTTTATCTAACAAATCAAAAACTTTATCAACACCTGTGCATTTATTTAAATAATAATTTGTGTAAATATCATGGTCTTCTTTCTTAATCGTATTTGTTGCATATGTTACATTTTTCAGTGCTTTTTTGAATTTTTCAGAATCAAGAGGAGGTGAAAGTAATATACATGGATAATCTCCATCGTCAATAAATTGTAACTTATGTTTATGAATAAATTTAGTACCTTCTTGTGAAAGTGTTTCGTCTATTTCACCATCTAATAAATTTTGTGTTGATTCTGAGACATAATTTTTATATCTTTCTTCATGAGATTTTTGAACTGCTGATTCTGAAGCTGGGATATTCATTAAACCCTCTACTTCATTTTCATTATATTTTTCAACTTCTCTTAATTCCTTAATTTTTTCATCTATTTCATCTCTTATTTTTTCCAGTCTTTCAATTTCATCATATTCATCATCTTTAATCCGTTCTTCATAATATTCAGGGAAAACATCAGGTTCTTTAGGTTTTTCTTCTTCAGATGTGGGATATAAGAAATTTATAACATCATCTTTATTCATTTTTCTATCATAATCAAACTCATTTAAAAACTCCGCGAATTTTTGACAATTTCTTAAATAATATTTACTAACCTCATAACCCGCTTCCTCTAATATATCCTTTATTTCCTCATTTGTGAATCCCAATTTTTTAACGTTGTTAGTTTTGACACTCATTTTCATACAAATTAAAAAATAAATTATTCAAAAATGTAAGACATGAATTTTTAAAGTTTATTTTTTTTATTTTTTTATTTTTTTTATTTCATTATGTATGGGTTTAGTGTAAATGTCTTACAATTTTGAAAATTTTTTAAATCTTGATTTATTCAAAAACGTAAGAATAAAAACCGTAAGAATCATACATTTTTTACTTCATATGTTAAAAAAAATGATACAAAATCACTCGATATTGTATGAATTCTTACGTTTACAAAAAAAGTCACAAAACCCGCATTATATACTACTTTCGCCCATTTGACAGCTACTTCAAATTATTCCCAATCACTTGTATTCTACTTAGCTCGCATTACCACTATTAAAGAAAATTTTCATAAGAAATGACAAAATTAAATCTATTGTTCCAATTTTTACATAATTATTGGACGTGAATATGGAATTTTATTTATGAGGTTCTAAAGTTCTTTTCGTTCTCCATTATTACAAAATTTTTCATACTATTTTTATGATGAATTACTTTGGCTTTGACAGGAATGTAAACAAATGTATCGAAGTACATGTTAATTCAAATATTTCAAAATTGCATGCTGCATCAATCTAATATGTTAGTAGATTTAATAACTTACGAATACCAATTAATTTGTAGATTGATGCCAATTTAAGTTTGGACTTACCACTTTCTGACATTCTCTCAATTTTTTTGACACTCTTCAAGGTAATAATTTTGTTCAGGTAAAATGACTTTTACATTAATGTTATACCTTTTTGCTATTACAATAAAGATATTTTGATATTATGGAATATGTGGTAAGTACCACCTTTAATATAAAAATATTAACAAATAATAAAAAAGTTCACATTTTAATATATAAAAAAATAATAAAAAATAAACTTATAATCCATCGAGGTAGATTATACGCGCGTACTTTGCGCTAAACCAGATATCGAGAAGTTTCTCGAATCTCTGTTGGTCTAATTTGAGGATGAACCCCTGTGTCATTCCGATGTCTTCATCACCGTAATCATTGATGTAAGGCGAAGGAAGAGCATAATAAGATTTGTGACCAAAAACCAACACACTACTTAATCTGTCTGCGGAAACATCAATGAGAAGATTGAAAGGATTCATTAACAACCTGCTGAGTTGATTAGCACTGACTATTTCTCCTGCATTATTTCCATCCAAAACTAAGTATGTCTGTATCTTATTTGCGATGTTGATTTCGAAAGGAGGTTCCATGAAATCAATAATTGTTTTCGGAAGCCGAATTTTGAGGGAAACTCTGTTTGTTGAATCCTTGTAGTTCAAGAATTGTTTTCTATCATTTTCATCTTTGATTTCGAAGAAGTCGAGAAGGTTATTTATATCAAGAACTTCATCCCAATCGACATCTTTCATTTCATTTTGTTTTACCAATTCGATCTTCAAAATGAACTGATAGAAAATCGCGAGTCTTCTCAATACAACAGGATTCATTTCATTATGGCTTTTGAGTAATTCAAGAGTGAATTTCTTGATGTCCTTGTAATCCTGGTTTTCCAAGCATGCCAATGAGTAGAAAATCTCATGACAATAGTATTCAGGGAGTTCTCTTGGACCTGATTCTGTTTCAATAACTTCAGGAGGATCGGAATATAAATGATCATATTTAATGACCAATCTTATGACTCTCCAAATGTTTCTTAATCCCGTGAAATTATAACCCATGAAACAATTTGGATTAATCAAATGTCTGAACTCCAAAACAGCGATTTCATTGATGATTCCATCAAGAGCATTTCTTATATCCGCATGGATATTATCCAAGAATTCGAAACAAGCATTTGCCAAATTAGAATTAGTTATGTTACATTCATCAACATCATCAGGAATCAAAGGACAAATTGCATTGCAATGTCCTCTATCCAAAGGACAATCAAACAACATTGCTGGAACACATTTCCTGTGCAAATGATGGTTACATGGGAAATATCGAATTTGTGGAATAGTGAAATTAAATCCATATGTTTCTGTTGGTCCATAAGTTGCCAAAACAGGGAAACCAACAATATCTTGTGATTTCAAATCATTTGGTTGTTGACAAATTGGACAAATGTCTTCATCCATATTTTCATCATCAGAAGATTCATCGTCAATATTTCCAAGGAAACTAGATTGTTGGCGTTGCATTTCTGCAATTGCTTTAAGACGCATTTCTCTAGCAATTTTCTTTTTCTCGTTTATTGTGTCTTCGTTCATTTTGATTTCTCCAACATTTATTCTTCTCAAGAATTCTTCTCCAGGAATTCCCAACTGAGAAATCATTTTGAAAAGCTTTCCTTCTTGTTTTGTCATAAACAATTCTTTCAAATCTGTTTCGAAAATCTCCTTTTTCGGTTCGTCTTTGATTATTTCCGCAGATTTCTGGTGTTTCAACACGAAAACAGGCATCAAGAAATGAATCATATCTGTATCATTCTTCAACATCAAGTTCTCTGCAGCATAATTCCATTTCTTTGTACAAATATATCTCAATAACTTCAAATCATTATAATCAGAATCAACAGTTAAAGGGAATAAAGAAGCCTTGTTTTTGCTTGTAAAAACTTGTATCATTTCTCTTAAAAGAGGAAGATTGAAGAATGAATTATAATAGGGGAGGAAATTCTCATCTTTCAAACGAACAAAAACATCATCACTTTCGAATTTGTTACAAATTTCTCTTATTTCCTTGTTTATGTCAACAACACTTGTATTGATATATAATCTATTGAGAACATAATGCAAAGGTATTGGACGAATCCTTATCATTATAAATGTAAGGATTTTGAGGAAATTCAAGTCGGAATAATCAAATCCAAGTCTTTGCAAAGAAATCGTTGTAAGGAAATGAATGTAATCAGCATCATCGCGTTCAACAGCAAATGTAGAATCAACTAATTCCAAGAATTTCTCAGTAGACATGATACCAGCACAAATTTGGACCATTCCGAACATCGGAACCCATATGTCTTTGATGCAATTGTCGCTGTGTAATACTCTGAACGCGATGCTGATGATCGTTGCATTTCTTGCGAAGAAATTCTTTTCAGAGTAGTAATGGCCGACAAATGCTCTCATTGGCAAACTTGCAATGACAGAACAAAAATCATCAAGAGAAACATCCAATTTCTTGGCAGCGTTTTCGAAGATTGGTCTGAATTCTTTTGCATCAACTAATGCAATGTATGTTGACACACAAAGAACTTGCATTAAATGAACAGTGTTCTCAGGATTGGCCGGACAATTATTATCCGAAATCGGTTGTTTCTTGTGGAGTTTGTACAAGGAAATTAACATCCTTTCCTTGTCAAGATAAGGAGCAAGAGTGATCGTGCAGTAGTCAATGTAACAAAGAGTGAGTAAATGGACAATTGTTGGGTCTTCTTCGTCATCATCTACTTTGTCTCCGGTTGGAATTCGGTTGAAATTAACTCTGTAAGGGAAAAGTTCGAGGTAATCGATGTAGACATCGCCAAGCATGCGCTTTTGTTCGTCTGTAACTTCTGGTTTCTGGACAATTCGTTGGATAAAAGATTGATATTCGGAAATGAAGGAAGAAATGGCAGATTGAGTGTAGGAATGACAGTTAGTTACTCGGCTGTAAAGATCGTAAAGCGCGAAAAGTGCTTCGCGAACAGAAGAGATCCAACTTGAATCTCGTAAGAAAATGTCGATAATAACGCTGGAATAGCAGTGGAAAAAGAAGCCTGCAATGTTCTCATTCTCATCGCGGATGGGAGCTTTGAGAATTTTTGGTAGTTCGGATAATAAATATGGTAAAAATGTGCGATCGAAGTAAATCTCGTTAACGATGCTGGATTCGAGCGCGAGAAGAGCGGTGAGAGCATCTGAATGAAGTCTTAAATGAAGCTCAACGGTGCATGCTGGACAAATGGCCATGGAAAAGCATCTGAGAACTGGATCTCCAAATGTAGTGAATCTTTTGAGCCACCTGATGATGGTGAGTGCACCACTATTTGGGGCATCCTGAAGAAACAAAGCAGCTGTTGAAAATGCTATAAAGAAATCTGATTGTTCTTGTTCTGTCAAAAGAGCTTCGGGATGCTCGCTTTGCTTGTGATGCTTGGTACAGAATGATTCTTCCTTCCAAAAATTAGTGTCGCCACAGTCGCAGTTGCCACTTTGATTAATATGGCATTTAACATGATGTCCTTCGTGATTTGAATGCCTAAAACAATCATAGCATATACAACTGTTTGAAGAAAGTCTGCATTCCTCGCAGTTAAATGAAAGGCAGTCTTTAAACCACGAATTATTGCATTTCGAAGATGGATACTTAGATCTGTAAAAATCTTCCATCTCATCGAAGTCACTGAAGCGTGAACCTAGTAATGCTTCTTCAATATCTTCAAGTTCATCTTTATAAGGATCATCCTGATGATATAAATTAAACATTATGATGTCACTTTTATTGAAAAGGGTGGGCGTCCTGATGTAAACTATTCAATTTTTGAGAAGTTTACACCATAATTGAATAGTTTATGGCGTCCTGAGAGGAGATTTCAATGGGTATGGCGTCCTAAAAAATAGAAGAAAATGATTTTTTCTCGATTTTTCTAGAAATTGAATTTTTTTAAAAAGAAAAAAATCAAAACGTATACATTCAAGAAAGACTATAAATGAAGATTTTTCTATTTTTTTTTTCATTCTAAAACATCTTTTTTTGGATAATTTTTTTAAATAAATATGTAAGAAAGATTGAAGAAAAAGTAAATTTACTTTAAGAAAATTCGTTTTACATGATGTAAGACCCATAACAACTATAAATATTCAATTATTTAAAATAAAAAAAAGAAAAACAGATTAAATGTATCTCACATCAAAATCCATTGACCTAAGGATGTTAAGTTTCTGTTTTTAAAAGTTGATATTTTTTTTTAATTTTAAGAAAATTAATAGCATGTTATTAGACAATAGGAGTGTAATGATATTGACTAAACAGAAATGAGAGAATAGAGATATAATTTTGATAAGCAATATTGCGAACAAATTCTGAAGTAAAATCGCGATCAATAATTGAAAATTACGATCATGTACTGAAAAATGACGATCGAATTGAATGAATAGAATTATATCTAAGAAAAAATAAATTGTATTTAGAAGATGAACAAAGAAAGGTGTATGCTAAAAATCATTTAACAATAAATGGAAATAAAACGAAATTGTTAAAAAAAAAAATGAAAATTGTTAAATAATATATTATTTTTTAGTCATAAGAATAAAAATATAGTAGTTATAAAAGGAATTAGACTTCATATATCAATTCTTTTTCTCTGTAGATGTGGAACGTTTGCTTTTCGATCTCTTTCGATGAACTTGAAAATATAAGTTATTATCGCTGAGAATCCTTTCCGAAATAGGAGCTTTACGTTTAGGAGGATTGTCGGATGAATTTTGTTTTTTATTGTTTGATTTTGTTGTTATGGAAGATTTTTTCTTATTTTTTTCAGAATTTTGCTTGCTATTAACTGAAACTTGTTTTGACGGCCCAACAATAGCATTTGTAGTAGGAAGAATTCCCAATAACGAGCGCATTTTCGATAATTGTTTTTCAATATGATCAAGAAGGTCCAGCTTATGTTCTAGATTACTAGACATTTGATTTGTAGAAGGATGGTTTTGATTTTCTGGTTCTAAATCTGTAGAGTCTGCAATATTTGAATTTTCGGAGCGAATTGGAGCATCTGAACCTTGATTTGTATCGGCTTGCTCAAAATTAGTTTGAATTGGAGTGGATGAATTAAAATCTGGATGATTTAATGTTTCATTAAATAATGCCATAATTTTTTCTCTTTTTTCATTAATAAACTTAGTGATCATTGTATCTTTATCTGTTAGATCGATCGATTTGAGTATATCTGCATCATGAACTGGAATATTTTCGAACAATGAACTCGATTCTATGGAACCATATGGAGAAATCTCGTTCTGAGCCAAAGAAAGATCACTTACGTTGTATTGTTTGATAGAAAAAATTGTTTTCTCAAGTTCTTTTTGAAAGCAGTCAAGAATATAATTTTTGTAGCTATCAGTGATAACGGTTTTTATATGGCGCTCGATCTTCTGGTTATTTTTGATGGCGTTATATTTATCTAATTGGATTTGAGATATCTTCTTAATAGCTTCATAAATGTTTGGATGTTTTAACGAAGAAAATTCTGAATGCATACTCTCGAGGCAATCATTAGTGAATATTGCAGTTGCATTATTATATTGAGATATTAAATTGTAGTGCGGCAACCAAACTTTGTTGAAATAATCAATATAATCTTTGATCGAATCAACTTTATTTTGATTAATTATATGCATTGTAAGTACAAATTCTTCATGAGACATGAATGGAGTAATAGAATATAGCTTAAATAAAGAATTTTGTAAAGTATTGAAATTTTTTGTATAAAGTGCTACAAGTTTCCTGTGTAAAGCTTGTTTGAAATGAAATAGGCATCCAATTATACGGACTTTAGGGAAAATTTGTTGAAGTGCCTCTATCATTCCCTTTTCAAAATCACAATGAATTTGAATTAGCTTTGAAAATTGAATACCCTTGACAGTAAAAATATATTCAAATGCCTTCTTATAAGATTCAAATGTGCGGTTTTTCATGAATATAAATAAAAGTGGTAGATATTGATTTGTTGAAGGTTCACAAATCATAATTGTTAGCATCTGTCCTTTTTGAAAATGTTTTGGTGTAATTTTAAAAGTTCCATCGCAAAATAAATCTGTGGCTTCTTTTGCAAATTGAATTGCCTTCTCAAAACCAAAAAACATCGTCTCACAATTTGCTTGAACATCATGGCCAATGAAAAACTGCTCGCCATTTATTAAACAAAAATTAGCAATTTCATCGTCTGTAATTTTTTCTCCAACAGAAAATTTTCTGGACTTATTATAAACTTCCCTGACCAATGAATCTTTAATTAATGGGTTTTCATCAGTACCAACAGCAAGTTCTGTCATAAATTTTTTAATCTGCTGAAAAGTGCCGTTGTCTTCAGAAAATTTTGCCATTGCCTTATTGTATATTTCTGTCAGAGTCATTGATTTATGAAGATCATTTTTTTCATTTTGTAACTTTTTAAATTGTCTGCATTCGGGTATATGTTCCTTTTGTAAATCTTCGGAAACTGAACTGTTCTCAATTTTAACTAAATAACGTGCTTGACAAGAATGATCGATGCAACGGTAGTAACGTTCAATATTATTTGAATTAATAATATTTGTATGATCATGCGAATAAAGCATATCTTTGCGAACAATTGTATCAGGATATTTTCCAGTAACTGCGGGAATATTTTTAACTGCAATATAACTAAAATATCTTCTGACAGCTTTAGATTCATTTTCGGCGTATTTAATATTAAAATATTGAAGAACTTGTTTGATTATATTCGTTTTTTCATCTCTCGATGTTGATTTTTGGTATTTATCAGATTGTTCCCTGATAAATATTTTATTTTCGTCTGTAAAGTTTGCTCTTTTTTGATTAATTATAGATGATTTTCCCATTAAAAAATGAAATGATGCAAAATTTACGAAAACCGTTCGAAAATTGAATCAAAAATGAAAAGTAATACTTAAATGAGGAATTCTTTGAGATATTGGTCTTAGATTGAATGTAGCGTCATTCTTATATAGAATATATATTCATATCATCGGAAATATGATAAAAAGCATATAATAAATGTCAAAAAAGTGAACAAATAAGCAAAGATATTTTTTAAAAAACAATGAAAAGTAATACTTAAATGAGGAATTCTTTGAGATATTGGTCTTAGATTGAATGTAGCGTCATTCTTATATAGAATATATATTCATATCATCGGAAATATGATAAAAAGCATATAATAAATGTCAAAAAAGTGAACAAATAAGCAAAGATATTTTTTAAAAAACAATGAAAAGTAATACTTAAATGAGGAATTCTTTGAGATATTGGTCTTAGATTGAATGTAGCGTCACAAATTTCACAAATATAATTTACTATACAATTTTATTCATTTTTTTAAAATGGCTGACGACAGTCTGTATCAACTAACTCAACTAGTCAAGCATAATGATTATTCTTCGGATTCATTAAATCAACTTTATCAATGCATAAGTACAATGACAGAAAGATCAATTGGATGCTTGAATTGGGATAAATTTTTCAAAAAAATCACAGTGACTGATGAAGTTCTTTTACATTTTTTAGCATCTGTTTTTAAACATTGAAAAGATATCAGAATGTTTCAAGGATTCTATTTTTTATCACAATATTAATCTTGAAAAATTCAGTAATTTAACTGAAACAGAACAACAAACAATTTTAAATTCCTACAAAGCGGATAAATTTACATATTACATAATGTGCTCACAAATTGTAAAATCAAACTGGAACAATTTATCCCAAACTTTAGTTAATATTGCAAATCAATATTTGCCATTTTTAGATGAAGAAAAGCAAATATATATATTTACTGAAATAACTGGCAATTATCAAAATTTTGAAATTTCAGTTGCAAACTTGTTACTTTTTTATGAAAACAATGAAGAAAAATTAAGCAACTGTTTTAATTTAACATTGTTCCAGCAAATTTATTCCAAAAATGGAATCGAGCAAATGATATTTTTTGCTGCAAATACAATTTGTTGCAATAACACTTCTATCAATTTTTACAATCTCCTTGAAATTGAAGAAATGAATCCATTTGATTTTTTTTATTTCTCAATTCAATATAAAGAGATATTAAATTGCGATGATTTTCCAAAAGTTACAGAAGTAATCACAGGTTTAATCTCAGCTTCAAATATTAATGCTATTATGCGAATTTGCCAAAAAATTTTGGATAAAATTACATTTTATAAATGTAATTATTGCCATATTACCTCAATATGGAATTTTATCACAAATGCAGCAATAATTCTTCCTGATGAAGATTTATTAATCAAATTATTAAAATTCATAGAAAAAACAGAAAAAGCAACAGATGAATTATTCGAACCGGAGAATGATTTGGGTTTCTATGAATATTTAAATTCGATTTTCTCAGATATTACATCTGCGAGAAATAAGCAATTTCTCTTGGAATTTCTAAATACCCATGAAGATAACTTCACTTATTATCAAACATTGTGAGGTCATTTTTGATCAACAAATTAATTGAAATTCCGATCAAAAAAAATTCACAAATTGGATCAAAAAAATCGAATCTCAAGTTAAAAATAAAAAATTTCTACATTTTTATCAAATTTAGATTTTTTTCAAATCATGCGAATTGATTGAATAATTGCATATTTTCTCCCATGCATCTAGAAGTATGTGTAATATTTTTGCTTTCATCAAGAAATTGTCGAATTTGATCTTAATTTTTTTGAAAAATATACTTTTAGAAAAAGAAATAGTGATTGAATAGCTGCCCATGCTGTAAAAGGGTTATTTTTACAAGTAAAAAAATTGTTATTTTTCGAGCAAGTCGAGGCTTTTTTACCATCTTATTTTTGAAAAATTTACGAAAAATTATATCTGAAAAAACGCTTCATTTTGATATCTTACAATGATAAAATACCAATGTTGCTGGGATATAATAGCTACACCTGGACATCTACTACATTAATGCGTATGACAGGTAAAGTTGATTTCAAAAGTATAGCCTGGAAAGATTACAATAAATCAACGATAATTCAAAAAAATTTCTTATAAGTTAACATAATAAAAATTTAATTTTTATATTGCTTGTATTATACTTAAGTATATAATATATTTAAATCTTAGAATGAAAATTCGGGACGCCCTAGCTATTCAATTTTCCCTTAGGACGCCCATAAACCTCTCAAAAATGTGATGTAAATATCACAATTTTGAGAAATTTACACTAGGACGCCTTAGGACGCCAAACCCCTTTTTTACCATTATTTTGACAACATCAACATTTTTTCTTCTGTGAAATTAAAAGCATTTGGCTTGTAAATGAAATAAATGATTTTTGTTTGATAGAAATGTCAAAATTTTGAGGATGGGATTATCCAGCAATTTTTAATCCTGACAGAAGACATCCAAAAAAACTCCAACATATCAATCTTTTGCATATCCATAGATTAATGAGAGGTAATTTTGAATTTCGAACCTAAATTTTAATTTACTGTGCTTATAATGCTTATTAATTACTGCAAAATAAATCTATACCTATATAAATAATATTTTAGGATAGAATAATAAAAATAAATGTTGACATACAAAATTATTTTTTCATTTTCGTTCAAAAAGATAAAAAAAGAGATGAATTCCACTAGAAATAAAGAATATTATAGCTGTTACTCATTAAAACTTGAACACTCAAAAATACATAAAATCATTTCAAATAAAGTTTTTATACTCAGTTCATTACTCATTAATACTTCGGAGGCGAAACATAAGAACTTTAGATGATAGTTAAAGGATTATCAGTATATGTCGAAATTTCGTGTAAAGTTTGAGTTTTGTTAAAAAATATATGTGCTGAAATCTACAATGATGAGTATAGAATCATGTTATACCACTTTAATATCTGCTTATTTACCACGCAGACAATAGCAATGAAAATAAGTTTTTTATGTCACTTTTCTTCCTAGAACATGAAAATACTCTGTAAATAATTGTCACTTTTTCATTCTGAATGCACTCTAAAAAAGGATCCCTTGTTTTCAAATTTCTAGCAATTGGTGATTCAGATGTAGGTAAAACTAGTCTCGTGAAGAGATTATGCTCGAACGAGTTTTCGGATGCAGAGTCTAGTACAATAGGGGTCGAATTTCTGACTCATAAAGTCAAAATTAATAATCAAAAGATACACCTTCAGATATGGGATACTGCTGGCCAAGAGAAATACAAATCCTTAGGAAAAATGTATTATCGCGATGCAGTAGCTGTATTATTAGTTTTTTCAATTGTAGATTCGGCTTCATTTGAACATTTAGAAGACTGGTATACAGAAGCAAGGAAATTGTGCCATCCAAACGCGAAAATGTTATTAGTCTGCAATAAAATAGATTTAATCGAAAATAGAGTTGTATCAATTATGCATATAGAGCAATTTTGTAAAGCACGTCAATTAGAATATATTGAAACCTCCGCAAAAGAAAATTCCAACGTGGAAGAGTCATTTCAGCTTTTAGCACGTAAAGTATTACAAGCAGTAGCTACAAATGAAATACAACTTGACGATGCATTCCCACAAGAACACATTATCGAACCTACACCAGAAAGAGCTTGCTGTTAAATTAATATCATTAATTTATAGTCTCTATGTACAATATGCTTGTATGTTTTTCTATTAAATGTATATGTTTTAACCAAAAAAATATATTTCGATTTTTTTATTACATTAGGGCTCATAATGCTATGACATAGTTTCACAATGAAGCTTAGAAACTAATGACAGCTTCTTTTATGTATTAAGTAACAATTAATTTTTGCTTTGTAAATTTTAAAGCTTTGGAAAATTGTACTATTACCATTTTCATTGACTAGTGATTATCATATGATTCTTTAATTCATATAGCTCTAATCAATGTAATAATTAAAGATATTGATTCGATAATCAAGCAAGTTTTATAAAAAGTTCAGAAATTGGCTCACAATCTAAAAATGATAAAAGAATTTGAATTGTGAAGTCATTATTTTTCTGGAAAAATAATTTTTCTGATGGAAATTTTATAGTTTACATTTTTTTCAAATTCCATCATCAATGAGTGATATAACATTTACAGAAGAAGAAATCAATGCAGAAATGAATAACATATCAGATGAAGAGGTTCTTGAACAAATTAATAAAGAAATTCAAGAAGGAATGCACAAAAAACTAGAAGACAAAAAATACAAAGAGAATTTAGAGCGCCTGAATAAAATTTTGATGAATTTAGACAAATGGAAAACTTTAATTACCAGTCAACTCCAAAAATATTCCGAGATTGTTGATAGCTCAAAATCTAAGAATCCTAATATTAAAAGTGAAGTTACATCAGATATGTTAAGGGAATCCATTAATGATAAACAAAGATTTATAGATTTAATTCAACAATTTGAAGACTCAGTGAAAAATAGCACTGCAAACTAAGATACCTTTAATTTTTCATCTTCCTACTGTATGCTATTAAGTAATATGTACAATTACTCTTTAATTATTAAATAATTTTTATTATTATAAATAAAAATCTTGGTAATCATTTGTAACATCTTATTTTAAAGCAAAATAAATGCAACTTATTATTTTCATCCATTGATTTTAAATGTTAATTTTTTAAAATATTAGTCTACAAACGAATTTCCAAATAAGTATCATCTTAGTGATCGGAAAAAGTATCAGAACCTATTAAAATATGTATTCACACTTTTTATTGGATTGCAGCTTCTCACATAAAGTGCGAAACATATTTTGAATATGATGGCAAGCTCGAATTTAAATTAAGTGGATCATCAAGTGACGACAATCATGCCATTGATGGATCCAGTTCAAAATACGATTTTTACTCGATTCCCTCTTCTTCTTACAGAAAGATGGATTCATATAGTGCAGTTGGAAAAGCAAGTTGTCTTGGCCTTCCATCATGGGCAATTGCTATTGTTGTTATCTTTGTTATCATTTTTATCATACAATACTCCAGAAATGAAAAATGAATATGGCAATCCATACAAATAATAGTCACAGAAAGCGATGTTAATTTATTTCGAATTAAATTGAGAAATATGTGTATCTAATAAAGTTTTTAATTATATAGGTCAGGTAAGTGGGGCTTCCAGGCGCGTTGCGCCCTCTAGCCCATAAGAAATTTTGCCCAAGACCCAAGAGGAGGACCGAACCCCAGCCGACCAGCCGGTGACAAAACCAAAACCGTTGTTATTTACATCATATTAATGGTGTCACTTTTTAAATGTCACTTTTTATATCACTTTTCACAAATTATATATGTTTTCATGTTTTGTCACTTTTCTGTCACTTTTCGGGTAAAAACATTTTTATTATTATATATAAATGAATTTTACAAAACCGCCGTTACCATTCTTTGGAAATAAGAGTAGATGTAAAGATATTATATTGAGAGAACTTAAGAAACTACCGAATGGTCTAACATTTGTAGATTTGTTCGGTGGAAGTTTCTATATATCCCATTTATGTCATACCGTATTTCCTGACTCAAAGATTATATGCAATGACTTCGACAACTATATGGACCGTCTCAAACATATTCCAGACACAAATAATATATTGAAAGAGTTAAAAGAAAAGATACCTATAGGTAAGATGGAACGTATACCATTAGATAAGAAAAATATTGTGAGAGAGGTTTTGAAAAAAGCAGAATATATAGACTGGGATAGTATATCTGCTAGACTATTATATAGTGGTTCTATAAGAGTTCATGACATTGAAACACTTATGTCAAAAGTTTTATATCTTAACTATACAAATGTTTTCAAAGAGGACATAGAAAAATATATTGAGGGTATAGAGTTTGTGAGGTGTCATTGGACAGAGTTGTATGAAAAATATAAAGACAAGGAAAATGTTTTCTTTATAGTGGACCCGCCGTTCTATAACACATGGGATTTTCAATACCAAGTAGACTGGACTTTGAGAGACTCTTTAGAAACTTTAGACGTTATACATAACCATCCATGCTTTTACTTTACATCCGATAAAAGTGGTTTGGAAACCGTTATGAGATGGTTAGAGGACATACATGACTATGAGTTTATATATGACAAGATAGAATATGAGAGAGGTCCTATAAACCGGAGAAAGTGTCACAATAAAGAAATTTTATTAGTAAGTAAATGTGGTTTGAAATAGGACTACTTGTTTTAGGTTTTTTCCATTGTGTCATTTATTTATTTGACGTGGCAGAAAAGTACAGAGAATATGAAGATGAACCAATGCCTGCAAATGTTCAGCATATGTACTCGTAAGAGATATTTTTATCTAATATTAAATGGACGCACAGAACTTAGCGAATGCACAGCAACCTGGACAACCAAACCCAGAGAATATTCCAAATGAAGTTAGAATACAAACTGCAATGGCAAACTATGGTCAAGTGCCAACAGATGTACAAATGCAAACTGCCATGTCAAATGACGCTGCGTTAGATTTGCCACCATGGTATGCAAATATGAGATGGAAAGAGTTTTATACAAACCCTGAAGTGGGATATAAACAACTTTATGCAGATGACGCGAACACAGGAGTTGACCCAGAATATGTTTTCTACCAGAGGAGAAACAGAATGTATGAGCTCCAGTTAAAGAATGCTATGGAACTCAACAGGAAACGTAAGAGACTAGGCGGACATTAGATTTTTACATATAGTAAAATGGGTTTCTTCAGTAAGATAGGAAACTTCTTTCGAAATGTTGGAAGAGGTATATGGAATGGAATAAAATCTGTCGGAAGAGGAGTATGGAACGGTGTCAAAAATATTGGTAAAAGAGTAGGTCAGTTTGTTGGTATTATACCTAAAGACCCTGAACCAGAAGAACAAGCTCCTGTAATACAACAGCCTGAACCTGCACCACAGTCTAGTTGGCAACCACAACCTGTATATTAAAAATTATATTTTTACCGTTCGATAGTAGTTGTATATGAAACTAAGTTCTAAGTAAAACGCATGGTATAATGGAATTATTCTTTTCTTCCATCTGTAGTAAACCATACTTGAAAGTCTGAAATACTTCCACTTGGTGGTTCGTATAACTTTGTAGGTTTTTCGTAAAAGTCATTTGCCAAGCATAAGAAAGAGTTTTGGGCGCCAGAAAATGAAGCATGAACTATCACAGCATCTTGGTCGAAAACATCTTTAAATAAATATGGTTCATCTCTTGCATATCGACTGTAGATATTTGCTAAAGGAGGTTCAACTTTCTGATTTAACATTCTTTGCAAATAATACCATGACATTGCAGTGAATTCTGTATATATTTGTTCGTCTTTATTTGGATTGTCTTCATAGATTTGAAATGACACTTGTGAATTTTGTTTGTCATATACAATTCTCACATAAAGTGTGCTATCGGTATTCGCATATTCATCAGCATATTTTGCATAACATGAATTTATTTTATCTTCTATATTTTTTAATGCAGCCTGTAGAGAAGATGAGAGGTCAACTTGTATTAGCTCAATTTCTTCCCACATTTTTCGTTGCCCTTCAGATGTATAATCTATATGAAACCTTACAATAAATGGAAAACTTTTATCTTCTACAGACACAAACTTTATTCTTCGAAAGCCAATAGCTTTTGTGACAGATGGGTCTCTTAACCATCTTAATGGGTAGTCAAAACGATAGCCTTCATGCTTTACGGTATCTGTCTCAAACTTTTGACCGACATTAGTAAAAAGTTAGTATCCCTAAGTTGCGTACTGTGGCACTGCGCGCCTCCGTACACCACTTAGCGGTTTTGACACTTTACGAAACCGGTAACGTATATTTTACAACACAACCATAACACCAACTTAACCTTAAATATTTACAAAACCATCTGACACATAAACGACTTCACTAATGACTTCACTAATGACTTCACTAAATAAAAATAACCTTATTTTATTTATTTTCCAACTTTTTTATTTCATTACAAAGACATGTCTGACTACATTTACTATGACTCTTTCCCAGAACGTTTCCGTGAACTATTCAAAACTCAAGTAAAACTGAGAAACATGCATTTTAACAAAGACAGACCCATTGACGATGAAAGAAACCCTGAGTATATTATAATACCTTATGATGCTAAATTTATTGCATACATTCCTTATGGTCGCAGAGGAACGAAAACTATTTCAACAAAGACGAAAAATTATTTCTGGAGCGATGAAGAAAATTGCCTTATCTACATAAATGCATACTTAAATAAAGCTACATATTGTACAAAAGAAGGTTGGACTGGATTTGAGCTCTACATATACGACGACGATGGAAACAGACGCTGTGTATACCCATACGATAATATGTACCATTGTTTTCATCAAGCATTAAACGAATACATAGTCAGTAAGGGTCTCATTCCTGTTGAGTAGATATGCTTTATTTTTGTTCTGTCATTTATATAAAAATAAACTTAAAAATAAACTTAAAAATAAATGATATCACCACCCTCACACGTATGAAAACATAGCACAAAAATAATGTTTATGTTAGAATGTTAGATCTAACACGTTTTCTAACCTCATTTCTACCCTGTTGAATTCATTGCTTTATAACTCTCTTCCTTTCTCCAACTCTTCTAACTTCTTCCTAAGTTTAGCAATGTTGTCCTCATGAAGTTTAATCTTCCTTAATATACCTTCTCTATCTAATGGTTGCTTTATCTTTCTAAACTGAACTCTACCATCCTTCATAGTATGAATGTAAAAACCTTCTGGAATAGTTCCTGATTTAATGTATTCTACCAAGAACTTTTGTTTCATTGCTTCAGTGACTTTAGTCGTCATTTTACTCTAAGGTGAAGCTAGCACAGCGATAATGGATTTCATGACTTTTTAGTATTTCATGCAATCTTAACAGATAGCCTTACAAGTACTTCCAGTGTCCCTAGCTGTCCCTCCTTTTTATATAACTCCATGACATTTATAATCTCGCGAAACTTAACAGGTAGCATAACATATTAAAATCAGATGAGGTTTTGAACCAAAATTTCTAAGCAACGTTGTCAAGGATTTTGAGGAACTAGGGACAGAGTGTGGCAAAGTCCAAGATTTAATTTATCTTCATCTGTTTCATCAGCTATCTCATCTAATATGCCAATATTTTATTCATAACTCGTGGCAAACTCACTAACTTTCATTATGTTCATCTGCATGCTTCATCTGATAGAAAGTATGACTTTCATTAACTCTGTGAGATAATGAAAACTACTAGGGACAGAGACCATGGCAAAGTTTATGACTTTCATTATTTCCAGAACTTAATGAAAACTACTAGGGACAGAGACCATGGCAAAGTTCATGATTTAATTTATTCTCTCACTAACAACAAACACAAACTCCAACACTAACATCAAGTACTAACCTCAGCACAAATGACAAACACTAACAACAAACACAAACTCCAACACTAACGACAAGTACTAACTTCAGCACAAATGACAAACACTAACAACAAATACAAAACTCCAACACTAACGACAAAAATAAATGTCCTCACTTCTTAACAAAGTAATATGTGCTTCTTACACCACCATAGCTCAAACGTTTCTTTTCAAACATCGATTGAAACTTATTTTGAGTCATTGGCTTTAGTCTCTTTTTCTTCAAATACGCCAAGAAATCTTCTTCACATCTTTTCACTTCATAGCCTTCTTTAAACTCCTCCTTGTTAAGTTCTATGAAATCCTTTATCTCATTCTTTGTTGCAATGGCTTCTTCACGAACGACATCATGAACTATTTCAACACTGTTCTCATGAACGACCTCCTCACTGTCTTTCATGAACTATTTCATCACTGTTCTCATGAACGACCTCCTCACTGTTCTCATGAACTATTTCAACACTGTTCTCATGAACGACCTCCTTACTGTTCTCATGAACTATTTCAACACTGTTCTCATGAACGACCTCCTCACTGTTCTCATGAACTATTTCATCACTGTTCTCATGTATGACCTCCTCACTGTTCTCATGAACTATTTCAACACTGTTCTCATGTATGACCTCCTCACTGTTCTCATGAACTATTTCAACACTGTTCTCATGAACGACCTCCTTACTGTTCTCATGAACTATTTCAACACTGTTCTCATGAACGACCTCCTCACTGTTCTCATGAACTATTTCATCACTGTTCTCATGAACGACCTCCTCACTGTTCTCATGAACTATTTCATCACTGTTCTCATGTATGACCTCCTCACTGTTCTCATGAACTATTTCATCACTGTTCTCATGTATGACCTCCTCACTGTTCTCATGAACTATTTCAACACTGTTCTCATGTATGACCTCCTCACTGTCTTTCATAAGCGTTTCAAAGTCTCCTTTACTCATTACTTCAATCTCATGCTGTTCACAGTAGTACTTAAACTCACTGTATATGTCTTTGTTGTATGTTATATTGCTTCCCATGTACTCCATGAATTTTTCAAGCACTTCCTCATAATTCACTGTTTCTTTCTTTCCACGACCTTCTAATATCATACTTGCTTCATAAATATAACTTCTTGCAGAACCGTCTCGCTTTCTACTTCTCTTCACAAATTCTCTCATCTTGCCACCAAATACATTTGAACTACATGCAAAGAATTCATTCTCCTTCGCAAATTCTTTATATCTTCTATAGCACTCTGTACAATTCCATCCGGATACAAACTTTTCATAGAACTCCTCGTAAAACATTTGGTAAGGTGTTTTGTTCATTTCGATGAGTTCTTGTTTAGCCCTGGTGAATGGTATCTTCCTTACATCAAATTCACTTAAATCTTTCCTCATGAAGTACGTCAGTAAGTTTGAATAAAACTCTTCATTAAAGCTTTCAATGAGATTTGAGAAATATTCATAATTTCCTTTGTATCTGCTGCTTACGTCAATGACAACAAATCTTCTGTCGTCTTTGTCAATCTTTACTGAGTTGAAGTTGTTAGATATCATGATGATATTACAAACATTCTCTATCTTTCTTACTGGCTGACACTTCTGATTTAAGTCCAACTGAGTCTCTGTTACTATTGACTTTAGTGCGTCGTGGTTCATGACCTTAGACGTATCGCATGAGCTTAGTTCATTGCATACGATGAGCTTCATGTTCAATAGCAGCATTGAATCTACCAACCACATTCTCTATTGCCGTTATATTATTGTTGGCGTACTTGCTAATGAGCTCGCATAGAACATTACTAAGTACATTCTTACCAGTTCCTTGCTTTCCGATTAACAAAAGTACTGTTCCAGTCTTTCCACAAGGATTTTGAACGATGTAGGCGAACCAGTTCAAAACATACTCATAAAGCTCTTCATCCTCATTACATATGACATCGTGAACATGTTTCAAATATCCTTCAATAACGTTCTCATCTACTTCATTCAGTACCTCATACTCATATCCTCTGAAATAGCTGTAAATGTCATCTCTTTCGTCAAAGAATCTCATGCCTGACTTCATAAGATAGTTCTTGTTCTGACCCGCTTCATAAATCATCAGTGGTTCACATCCTTCTCCTCAATACGTCCTACATAAATACTCTTCATGAGCTTATTGAATTCCTTGCTATCTACTGACACAAGTGTTGTTGTGTTTCGTATTCCATCATAATCTTTCACTAGATATGTCATACGTGCTCCGTCAATAACAACAACACATCTTCTTAAGTCATTTATAACACTAGCTATGTCAATACCGTCCTCACTCATGTACTTATTTCTTCTCAGTCCTTTAGTGTGAAAGTGTCTCTAAGTTCTATTTCAAGCAATTCATTTACACATCCTTTGCAATACTTCTCTATAAAATATTTCTGTCGTTCTTTACTAAGTTTCTTAACAGCTCTGAAGAACCATGTGTTTTGACTCAAACATCCTTCACAACTTCTCTCATTCATTCCTAGTTCTTTCATGTCATTATCTTCAACCTCTATGGTCTCATTGACTAAGGTCAAAGGGTTCTTAGTCATTGCTGGTCTTATCTGAAACAATGTTTGTGCAACAGGTTTAACTAGTTCAGCAACGTCCTTCCTTAATATGAATAGCTGTTTCCACTCATCTTGCTAACAGTTCTTTCATAACCACTGACAGTAATGATTTCATTTGCTGACCTTAGACACTTATGTTCTATCATTTGTATTGCTTTTGTGTAAGGCTTTCGTGACATAGGTTGTATATGTCATTCCTGCAATGTTCATTCATGCCAATAGTACTAAATCCTTTCTTTGCTGTTGAGTGCATAATATCCATTAGTTCCTGTGTTCGTATTGCTGTCTCATAAAATACAACAAGACCTTTGTCATCTATGACGTACTTACCGAAAACATTGCTTATATTCTTTAACCATGAAATAACATCCTCATTCATGCTGTCAAACATGAAGTAAGGTCTTACATACTCTTCACTTATAAGATACTCCACAAAGTACTTGTTAAGCTCTATGTCCTCGTGAGCGATTTCATTAGGTTTGATATTAGTTCTTTTGTCATTGCTGTCATGTACTTCACTCTCATAGTTCCTTTCAATAGCGTAAAAGTACTTCATTGTTTCATAACTGCTCTAAATTCTGTTCAAAATTCGTACAACATAACTTTTAACATTAGTGAAAGAACATGAGCGAAACAACAACATCTAACATTACAGAAGAAGTCAATGACAATGCCGATGAAAACATACAGAAGGAGCTAGTGAAAATATTGACGAGTTCAGTGAGGAAGAAGATATTGAGGACGTCAATGAGAAACGTTAGTGGGGAACAAACTCAATGGGAAACATTGAGAAATCATGAAGATTATGAGATTTGTACGACATATCCTTTTACTATTCGTCGAAAGAAAACAAACATATTAAGAGTGAATGCTTAAATAATCATGGTTATATTGAGCTTAGTTTAAACAACAAAACGCATTTAAAGCATAGAATTATTGCAGAACAGTGGATTGAAAATCCAAACAATTTGAAAGAAATAGACCATATAAATCATGATAGAACGGACAACAGAATCTCAAACCTTCGTTGGTGTTCTAGATCTGAAAACAATAGAAATAAAAGCAAGTATGGCGATATAGTTTATGAGTTCGTTGATGAAATATCTGACGAAAGCTGTTGAAATAACAGATTATGGTAAGCATTCGTTTGAGTTCTACTACTATGTTGAGAATGAGGACGCATTCTATTATTATACAGGTCTTAACTATCGAAAACTTCATATAAACTTTACAAAAACAGGTGCTGCTTATGTTTGTATGATAGATACAGAAAACAAGAGAGTAATCTTATGCATAAACAAATTCAAACGCTTGTACGGCTTCATGTAGGACAAACATTATTTTTCAACACTAACGCCAACACGTAGGACAAACATTCATGACTAACATTACTGTATAACATAAATGTTTTGTCATGACTTCTTCGTATATGTTTTGTCATGACTTCTTCGTATATGCTTTGTCAAAACTTCTTCGTAAATGATTTGTCAAAACTTCTTCGTATATGTTTTGTCATGATTTCATCGTATATGTTTTGTCATGACTTCATCGTAATGAGTGTAAATGACCCAAAAATAATGTTTAGGGTAGAAGGGTAGATCTAACCTCATTTCTACCCTCTTTTTTCACCCTCTTGAATTTTCATACGGAATCTCTTCCCTCGGTTTTCCGAGGGAAGCAATCATATGAGGAAATTCTTCTAAAAGTTCTTTTGTCTGTTGGTTTTCAAACCAATGATATGCTTGCTTTGTAGAACGAAGAGTATTATAAGGCATTTTGTGAAGAATATATCAATCGACGGAATTCAGACGGTTGCTTTTTATACAAAATTCACGCAGGAAAATTCTTGAGTTTTGGTTGAAAGAATACGGTCAAGCCAAAAGTGGCTCGACCTCAAAACAAACATTTATGAGCTTACTAAGGCGTTATGAATGAATTCAAAGGTATTTGCATACATCCTGACCTCGTTCATTTTGTTGTTGAATTCAGCAAAAATAATGTTTAGGGTAGATGGTTTTAGGTGTCACTACGTCACCATGTCACCAGGTTAATTAACTTCTCTTAAAATTACTGACAACATGACATTTAGACAACAGGTACGAAAGGAGGAAGGCATTTATGAATTATTTTTGAATAACTGAAGGTGCTACCATGTTACCATGTGCTACCAGGTTAATTAACTTCTCTGAAAAAGTGTGACAACATGACATTTTGACAACAGTCGGGGAAATATATTTTATCATATATGTTTTGTCATGACTTCATCGTTTATGTTTTGTCATGACTTCATCGTATATGTTTTGTCATGATTTCATCGTATATGTTTTGTCAAGACTTTGTCATGACTTCATCGTATATGTTTTGTCAAAACTTCATCGTAATGAACGTATATGTTTTGTCATGATTTCATCGTATATGTTTTGTCATGACTTCTTCGTATATGCTTTGTCATGATTTCTTCATCGTAATGAACGTATATGTTTTGTCATGATTTCATCGTATATGTTTTGTCATGATGCAAAAATAATGAGTTCATTTACTCACAATATTTTTGTACAAAATGTAAAGTATGGCGGTTTGAAACCGTCGGGAACCTTCACTTTTTTGACGAAGTGCAATTCTTCACTTCGTGTCAAAACTTCATCGTATATGCTTTGTCATGATTTCTTCATCGTAATGAACGTAGCACATGGTAACATGGTAGCACCTTCAGTTATTCAAAAATAATTCATAACTGCCTTCCTCCTGGACTGTTGTCAAAATGTCATGTTGTCACACTTTTTCAGAGAAGTTAATTAACCTGGTAGCACCTTCAGTTATTCAAAAATAATTAATTATTGAATAACCTGAAACCATTAATGTAAACATTATTTTTGGGTCATTTACACTCATTACGATGAAATCATGACAAAACATATACGTTCATTACGATGAAGTTTTGACAAAACATATACGATGAAGTCATGACAAAGTCTTGACAAAACATATACGATGAAATCATGACAAAACATATACGATGAAGTCATGACAAAACATAAACGATGAAGTCATGACAAAACATATATGATAAAATATATTTCCCCGACTGTTGTCAAAATGTCATGTTGTCACACTTTTTCAGAGAAGTTAATTAACCTGGTAGCACATGGTAACATGGTAGCACCTTCAGTTATTCAAAAATAATTCATAAATGCCTTCCTCCTTTCGTACCTGTTGTCTAAATGTCATGTTGTCAGTAATTTTAAAGAAAGTTAATTAACCTGGTGACATGGTGACGTAGTGACACCTAAAACCATCTACCCTAAACATTATTTTTGCTGAATTCAACAACAAAATGAACGAGGTCAGGATGTATGCAAATACCTTTGAATTCATTCATAACGCCTTAGTAAGCTCATAAATGTTTGTTTTGAGGTCGAGCCACTTTTGGCTTGACCGTATTCTTTCAACCAAAACTCAAGAATTTTCCTGCGTGAATTTTGTATAAAAAGCAACCGTCTGAATTCCGTCGATTGATATATTCTTCACAAAATGCCTTATAATACTCTTCGTTCTACAAAGCAAGCATATCATTGGTTTGAAAACCAACAGACAAAAGAACTTTTAGAAGAATTTCCTCATATGATTGCTTCCCTCGGAAAACCGAGGGAAGAGATTCCGTATGAAAATTCAAGAGGGTGAAAAAAGAGGGTAGAAATGAGGTTAGATCTACCCTTCTACCCTAAACATTATTTTTGGGTCATTTACACTCATTACGATGAAGTCATGACAAAACATATACGATGAAATCATGACAAAACATATACGAAGAAGTTTTGACAAATCATTTACGAAGAAGTTTTGACAAAGCATATACGAAGAAGTCATGACAAAACATATACGAAGAAGTCATGACAAAACATTTATGTTATACAGTAATGTTAGTCATGAATGTTTGTCCTACGTGTTGGCGTTAGTGTTGAAAAATAATGTTTGTCCTACATGAAGCCGTACAAGCGTTTGAATTTGTTTATGCATAAGATTACTCTCTTGTTTTCTGTATCTATCATACAAACATAAGCAGCACCTGTTTTTGTAAAGTTTATATGAAGTTTTCGATAGTTAAGACCTGTATAATAATAGAATGCGTCCTCATTCTCAACATAGTAGTAGAACTCAAACGAATGCTTACCATAATCTGTTATTTCAACAGCTTCGTCAGATATTTCATCAACGAACTCATAAACTATATCGCCATACTTGCTTTTATTTCTATTGTTTTCAGATCTAGAACACCAACGAAGGTTTGAGATTCTGTTGTCCGTTCTATCATGATTTATATGGTCTATTTCTTTCAAATTGTTTGGATTTTCAATCCACTGTTCTGCAATAATTCTATGCTTTAAATGCGTTTTGTTGTTTAAACTAAGCTCAATATAACCATGATTATTTAAGCATTCACTCTTAATATGTTTGTTTTTCTTTCGACGAATAGTAAAAAGGATATGTCGTACAAATCTCATAATCTTCATGATTTCTCAATGTTTCCCATTGAGTTTGTTCCCCACTAACGTTCTCATTGACGTCCTCAATATCTTCTTCCTCACTGAACTCGTCAATATTTTCACTAGCTCCTTCTGTAATGTTTTCATCGGCATTGTCATTGACTTCTTCTGTAATGTTAGATGTTGTTGTTTCGCTCATGTTCTTTCACTAATGTTAAAAGTTATGTTGTACGAATTTTGAACAGAATTTAGAGCAGTTATGAAACAATGAAGTACTTTTACGCTATTGAAAGGAACTATGAGAGTGAAGTACATGACAGCAATGACAAAAGGAACTAATATCAAACCTAATGAAATCGCTCACGAGGACATAGAGCTTAACAAGTACTTTGTGGAGTATCTTATAAGTGAAGAGTATGTAAGACCTTACTTCATGTTTGACAGCATGAATGAGGATGTTATTTCATGGTTAAAGAATATAAGCAATGTTTTCGGTAAGTACGTCATAGATGACAAAGGTCTTGTTGTATTTTATGAGACAGCAATACGAACACAGGAACTAATGGATATTATGCACTCAACAGCAAAGAAAGGATTTAGTACTATTGGCATGAATGAACATTGCAGGAATGACATATACAACCTATGCTCACGAAAGCCTTACACAAAAGCAATAAATGATAGAACATAAGTGTCTAAGGTCAGCAAATGAAATCATTACTGTCAGTGGTTATGAAAGAACTGTTAGCAAAGATGAGTGGAAACAGCTATTCATATTAAGGAAGGACGTTGCTGAACTAGTTAAACCTGTTGCACAAACATTGTTTCAGATAAGACCAGCAATGACTAAGAACCCTTTGACCTTAGTCAATGAGACCATAGAGGTTGAAGATAATGACATGAAAGAACTAGGAATGAATGAGAGAAGTTGTGAAGGATGTTTGAGTCAAAACACATGGTTCTTCAGAGCTGTTAAGAAACTTAGTAAAGAACGACAGAAATATTTTATAGAGAAGTATTGCAAAGGATGTGTAAATGAATTGCTTGAAATAGAACTTAGAGACACTTTCACACTAAAGGACTTGAGAAGAAATAAGTACATGAGTGAGGACGGTATTGACATAGCTAGTGTTATAAATGACTTAAGAAGATGTGTTTTGTTATTGACGGAGCACGTATGACATATCTAGTGAAAGATTATGATGGAATACGAAACACAACAACACTTGTGTCAGTAGATAGCAAGGAATTCAATAAGCTCATGAAGATATTTATGTAGGACGTATTGAGGAGAAGGATGTGAACGCACTGATGATTTATGAAGCGGGTCAGAACAAGAACTATCTTATGAAGTCAGGCATGAGATTTTTGACGAAAGAGATGACATTTACAGCTATTTCAGAGGATATGAGTATGAGGTACTGAATGAAGTAGATGAGAACGTTATTGAAGGATATTTGAAAACATGTTCACGATGTCATATGTAATGAGGATGAAGAGCTTTATGAGTATGTTTTGAACTGGTTCGCCTACATCGTTCAAAATCCTTGTGGAAAGACTGGAACAGTACTTTTGTTAATCGGAAAGCAAAAGGAACTGGTAAGAATGTACTTAGTAATGTTCTATGCGAGCTCATTAGCAAGTACGCCAACAATAATATAACGGCAATAGAGATGTGTTGGGTAGATTCAATGCTGCTATTGAGAACATGAAGCTCATCGTATGCAATGAACTAAGCTCATGCGATACGTCTAAGGTCATGAACCACGACGCACTAAAGTCAATAGTAACAGAGACTCAGTTGGACTTAAATCAGAAGTGTCAGCCAGTAAGAAAGATAGAGAATGTTGTAATATCATCATGATATCTAACAACTTCAACTCAGTAAAGATTGACAAAGACGACAGAAGATTTGTTGTCATTGACGTAAGCAGCAGATACAAAGGAAATTATGAATATTTCTCAAATCTCATTGAAAGCTTTAATGAAGAGTTTTATTCAAACTTACTGACTACTTCATGAAGGAAAGATTTAAGTGAATTGATGTAAGGAAGATACCATTCACCAGGGCTAAACAAGAACTCATCGAAATGAACAAAACACCTTACCAAATGTTTTACGAGGAGTTCTATGAAAAGTTTGTATCCGGATGGAATTGTACAGAGTGCTATAGAAGATATAAAGAATTTGCGAAGGAGAATGAATTCTTTGCATGTAGTTCAAATGTATTTGGTGCAAGATGAGAGAATTTGTGAAGAGAAGTAGAAAGCGAGACGGTTCTGCAAGAAGTTATATTTATGAAGCAAGTATGATATTAGAAGGTCGTGGAAAGAAAGAAACAGTGAATTATGAGGAAGTGCTTGAAAAATTCATGGAGTACATGGAAGCAATATAACATACAACAAAGACATATACAGTGAGTTTAAGTACTACTGTGAACAGCATGAGATTGAAGTAATGAGTAAAGGAGACTTTGAAACGCTTATGAAAGACAGTGAGGAGGTCATACATGAGAACAGTGTTGAAATAGTTCATGAGAACAGTGAGGAGGTCATACATGAGAACAGTGATGAAATAGTTCATGAGAACAGTGAGGAGGTCATACATGAGAACAGTGATGAAATAGTTCATGAGAACAGTGAGGAGGTCGTTCATGAGAACAGTGATGAAATAGTTCATGAGAACAGTGAGGAGGTCGTTCATGAGAACAGTGATGAAATAGTTCATGAGAACAGTGAGGAGGTCGTTCACGATGTCGTTCGTGAAGAAGCCATTGCAACAAAGAATGAGATAAAGGATTTCATAGAACTTAACAAGGAGGAGTTTAAAGAAGGCTATGAAGTGAAAAGATGTGAAGAAGATTTCTTGGCGTATTTGAAGAAAAAGAGACTAAAACCAATGGCTCAAAATAAGTTTCAATCGATGTTTGAAAAGAAACGTTTGAGCTATGGTGGTGTAAGAAGCACATATTACTTTGTTAAGAAGTGAGGACATTTATTTTTGTCGTTAGTGTTGGAGTTTTGTATTTGTTGTTAGTTTGTCATTTGTGCTGAAGTTAGTACTTGTCGTTAGTGTTGGAGTTTGTGTTTTTGTTAGTGTTTGTCATTTGTGCTGAGGTTAGTACTTGATGTTAGTGTTGGAGTTTGTGTTTGTTGTTAGTGAGAGAATAAATTAAATCATGAACTTTGCCATGGTCTCTGTCCCTAGTAGTTTTCATTAAGTTCTGGAAATAATGAAAGTCATAAACTTTGCCATGGTCTCTGTCCCTAGTAGTTTTCATTATCTCACAGAGTTAATGAAAGTCATACTTTCTATCAGATGAAGCATGCAGATGAACATAATGAAAGTTAGTGAGTTTGCCACGAGTTATGAATAAAATATTGGCATATTAGATGAGATAGCTGATGAAACAGATGAAGATAAATTAAATCTTGGACTTTGCCACACTCTGTCCCTAGTTCCTCAAAATCCTTGACAACGTTGCTTAGAAATTTTGGTTCAAAACCTCATCTGATTTTAATATGTTATGCTACCTGTTAAGTTTCGCGAGATTATAAATGTCATGGAGTTATATAAAAAGGAGGGACAGCTAGGGACACTGGAAGTACTTGTAAGGCTATCTGTTAAGATTGCATGAAATACTAAAAAGTCATGAAATCCATTATCGCTGTGCTAGCTTCACCTTAGAGTAAAATGACGACTAAAGTCACTGAAGCAATGAAACAAAAGTTCTTGGTAGAATACATTAAATCAGGAACTATTCCAGAAGGTTTTTACATTCATACTATGAAGGATGGTAGAGTTCAGTTTAGAAAGATAAAGCAACCATTAGATAGAGAAGGTATATTAAGGAAGATTAAACTTCATGAGGACAACATTGCTAAACTTAGGAAGAAGTTAGAAGAGTTGGAGAAAGGAAGAGAGTTATAAAGCAATGAATTCAACAGGGTAGAAATGAGGTTAGAAAACGTGTTAGATCTAACATTCTAACATAAACATTATTTTTGTGCTATGTTTTCATACGTGTGAGGGTGGTGATATCATTAATTTTTATATAAATGACGAAAACTATTGAGATAACAAACTACAACGGTCATGAGTTCAAGAATTTGTTCTTCGTTCCTCGTGAAAATACATTCTATCAGATACGAGGGAGAAAGGATAAAGTTAGTTTGAGCGTTTATGAAGGAATGAAGAATGGAAAGTTTATACAAGCATACGATACAAACGGTAAGCGTGTTTCATTAGCTTTGTCAAAACTTACAGGTATAAACTATGACAGTGATTTTGACCTATATGAAGAAGAAAGTGAGTCAGAAGATTATGAGCTGTTATATGAAGCACAGCAATGGGAGGAGTTGCAATACTTTTGTAAGTGAGAACGTTTATTTTTTACATTAGTGAGGTGAAGTGGTTGGTGGTTTTGTAAATATTTAAGGTTAAGTTAGTGTTGTCGTTTGTGTTGTAAAATATACGTTAACGGTTTTGTAAATATTTAAGGTTGAGTTGGTGTTATGGTTGTATTGTAAAATATACGTTACCGGTTTCGTAAAGTGTCAAAACCGCTAAGTGGTGTACGGAAGCGCGCAGTGCCACAGTACACGACTTAGCGATACTAACTGTAAAAAGTTCATCTAATGGTTTAGTTGTAGCAACTCTAGAATTTTCTTTTTCTATTGGAAGCATATTTTATCTATAATAAAAATGTCAAATGAAACAGCGTCTATGAGAGAAATACAACACAACCGACAACTCATTATGCAAGCTCTAAATAAGAACACAACAAACTTTTCAAACTATTCTAAGATATCTGAAACTTTAAAGGATGGAAACTTAAAACTGACATTAAACCCTATAACAGATGAGTTTCTATTTCAAGACAATAAGAACAATACTGTCTGTATAAATCCAACAAAAGGAACTTTAAACGAGAAACCTATAAATGAACTTCTTTTGAAAGCAGATGTTGACAACAAAGCTGACAAAGAATATGTAGACGATGCAATAGCAAAAGAAGAAGAAAGAGCTAACAATGCTTATGCAACAAAAGAACATACTCATCCTGAACTAGCAGACAAAACATATGTCGACAATAAAATGTCAAGTGAAGTGACAAGAGCTGAAAACGAATATTCTAAAAAGACTCATATACATTATATTAACCAAATACCAAGTCTTAAGGAAACATTAGAGACAAAAGCAGATAAGACTCATACACATTCTATATCTGATATTACAAACTTACAAGAAACCTTAAACAGGAAAAGTGACGTTGAACATACACATTCTATATCTGATATTACAAACTTACAAGAAACCTTAAACAGGAAAAGTGACGTTGAACATACACATTCTATATCTGATATTACAAACTTACAAGAAACCTTAAACAGGAAAAGTGACGTTGAACATACACATTCTATATCTGATATTACAAACTTACAAGAAACCTTAAACAGGAAAAGTGACGTTGAACATACACATTCTATATCTGATATTACAAACTTACAAGAAACCTTAAACAGGAAAAGTGACGTTGAACATACACATTCTATATCTGATATTACAAACTTACAAGAAACCTTAAACAGGAAAAGTGACGTTGAACATACACATTCTATATCTGATATTACAAACTTACAAGAAACCTTAAACAGGAAAAGTGACGTTGAACATACACATTCTATATCTGATATTACAAACTTACAAGAAACCTTAAACAGGAAAAGTGACGTTGAACATACACATTCTATATCTGATATTACAAACTTACAAGAAACCTTAAACAGGAAAAGTGACGTTGAACATACACATTCTATATCTGATATTACAAACTTACAAGAAACCTTAAACAGGAAAAGTGACGTTGAACATACACATTCTATATCTGATATTACAAACTTACAAGAAACCTTAAACAGGAAAAGTGACGTTGAACATACACATTCTATATCTGATATTACAAACTTACAAGAAACCTTAAACAGGAAAAGTGACGTTGAACATACACATTCTATATCTGATATTACAAACTTACAAGAAACCTTAAACAGGAAAAGTGACGTTGAACATACACATTCTATATCTGATATTACAAACTTACAAGAAACCTTAAACAGGAAAAGTGACGTTGAACATACACATTCTATATCTGATATTACAAACTTACAAGAAACCTTAAACAGGAAAAGTGACGTTGGACATACACATACATCTTCTGAAATAACAGACTTAAACGTTAGCCTTGAAAATAAAGCAGATAAAACATATGTCAATGAAATATACCAAAGTTTGATAGGAACAAAAATATTGAAACTATTGTTGGTGACTTTTCTGTCAATGAAGAAAATAAATATTTTAGATGGCAGTTGGTACAGTCCTTAAAAAATGGTACACGGTATAAACTCATTCCGAAAAATAACAATGAAATGTATGTAAGCTATAAAAAGAATGATGGTACACAAGTTAAAGTTCCATTAGACAACAACTGCTACTTAAACTTATATGGAGACGAACAAAAGAAATATTTAAGAGTTTATGAAATGGCAGATATGACATTGCCCGACCCAGCTCCAGCACCACATTATTATGACTATGGAGATGACGACAGAACACCACATGTAGATGAACAAAAGCTAACATTATATTTAGATTATTATAGATATAAAAGATATAATGCAATAGAAAAAACGAGAATAGTATATTATTATACAGATGACAGAAATAAATATTATAGTCAAGATTTTACCTACCCTGAAAACATAAGATTATATTATAAAAAATATTCTGACACAAACCAGAAGAAACCTGAAATAGTTGCACTATATTTTAAGTTCAAAAGAGACAATCCTATAATATCTCATATGTTTGATTTAATGAACCCAGTAGGTTCTATTTATACATCTATGGATGCAAGAGGTCCTCAAGTAATGTTTGGTGTTGGTGCATGGGAACAAATAGTCGACAGGTTTTTGTATTGTGCAAACTCTTCAAAGGAAACAGGTGGAAGTAAAACGATTTCAGGTGAAAATTTACCTGCACACAGTCATTACATAGATTTAAGTACATCTCAAGCAGGTTGGCATAAGCATAGATATTGGGATTGGTCAGGAATGACAAAAGGTAAAGGATATGATGTTAAAGAGGACGTTAAGTTTGCTATAAATTGTTACTGGGATGACACTCAGGGAGAAGGAAACCATACACATTTCGTTTCAGGATATACGCAAACAACGGGACAAAGTAAAGAATACATGCCACCTTACATGACAGTTTACGCATGATATAGAATTGCTTAGTCGTCATTTTCAACTTCTTTAGCATATTCGTCAGGAGTTGTCTTATATTTGTTAGGAACTGTCTTTGAAAGTATACCACCTTGAACTTTGACAAGTTTGAAACGAGGTCTGACAATAGTAGTTTTATCTTCTGCTTGCAGTGTGTACATTTTGCCATGTTTGCCTAAAACTTCATAATATTCTCTTGTATACTTTCTTCTATTTTTACGAACACGAATGTGAGTACCTGTCGGGTTCCCATTGTTGTCATAGTCAATAGTATTTTCATATGGGTCGCGTTAGTTAGTATACATATATTGTGTACTGAGGCACTGCGCGCCTCCTTACACATTATATGTGAATTTGACACTTTACAAAACCGTTAACGTATATTTTACAACACAAACACAAACACCAACTTAACCTTAAATATTTATAAAGCCACCAACCACTTCACCTCACTAACGTTTTCACAAACGACTTCACTACTGTAAAAAATAAACGTTCTTACTTACAAAAGTATTGCAACTCTTCCCATTGCTGTGCTTCACACAATAGTTCATATTCTTCAGTATCGCTGCTGTCGCGCCAATCGTCAGAGTCAAAGTCACTGTCAAAATAAATGTTAGTAAGTTTTGACAAAGCTAATGAAACACGTTTACCGTTTGTATCGTATGCTTGTATAAACTTTCCATTCTTCATTCCTTCATAAACGCTCAAACTAACTTTATCCTTTCTCCCTCGTATCTGATAGAATGTATTTTCACGAGGAACGAAGAACAAATTCTTGAACTCATGACCGTTGTAGTTTGTTATCTCAATAGTTTTCGTCATTTATATAAAAATTAATGATATCACCACCCTCACACGTATGAAAACATAGCACAAAAATAAATTTAGGTGAAGTGGTGAAATCTCACCTCTTTTTTCACCCGGTTTTTCACCCTGTTGAATTCATTGCTTTATAACTCTCTTCCTTGGTTTCTTTTTAGTTGCTTTCTTCACGTCTGTCTCCAACTTGACTGTCTTTCTTCTTCGTCCATAATGATACCAATTACTTCCACCAGTCAATGGGTCAAATGGTCGTTCATAAGGGTTTCCATACATTCCATAAGGTCCGTACGGATAAACCGCTGGTGGAGAAGAAACATTTTCTTTAGTTCCATCGATCTATTTAAATGCATTGTTTCACCTTTCATCTGGTCATTAAAGTCTTTTGCGTGTTTTGCAAACTCATCGTCCTTTCCTAAAGCATTTTCTGACTCAGTCGCAACCAAATTGGATGCTTTATTTATGAGCCCTATTTTATTTAATCTTAACTTCTTTGCAACCCAGCCTCCAATCTTCCCTTTATTTGCATCTAATGTCTTCGAAACCCTTCCTCCACTCATTTTATTTACTGCGTCATAAGCTCCAAGTGCTTTTGCTCCAAATGCTAATGCTTTTGTTCCCATTGCGCCTAAAGCTGCCCAAGCTACCATTTACACCATATTAAAATCATCTCTCTTCAATATTATCTCATAAAAGTTCTCGTTACTGGAGAAAGTCAATGAAACATAAACGTTCTCACGGGCTTCGCCCTCACCGCTTTGCGGTCTATCTAACTTCTTTCTTATCTCATCTATACGCTTCAAAATGTCTGAACAATTGCTAACATCTTCTACAACAGTTATTTCATCATGAATGACCTTCAAGAACAAGCTCATTTAATATGCTATTAAAATCATCTCAATAATGAGTCCATCCTTTCCGTCTTTGGGTAGCACAACATCTTTCATTGAAGAAGGTTCGACAAGTCTTATGTTAAACTTACTGACAAAGTTTGTTATACTATAATGCTTCGGCGGCGAATACATGTAGTTTGAAAGACATAATATAGATTCTTCAGCAAATTCACTTATACTGGATTTTATAACAATGTTCTCACGAGACCAAATACCACCAATTGACAATCTTGTAAGCAATCCTGCTGAACCTTCTACTGTAAACGTCGATGGTAACATTCCACGAAGGTCATCTATTGACATCGTTGAGTCACTGTATTTAAATATTTTCTTAAAGCAATCGTCATTATCTAACCATGCAATAGCTTTGAAGTTTTCATTCGAATATACATCTGCTTCATTAAATGTAAAACCTGACTTCTTTGCAGAGACGACTTTAAAATCTATTGAGTTTGTTTCAAAATTATATGCTATGGTAACTTCTGAAGGTAATGGATGTCCTTCCGCAGTCAGTTGTTCTCTCACTACCGTTTGAAGCTTTGTATTAAAAACTTTCATGTCATCTCCTGTATCTAAGTTCACATACACAGCAACAGGGAAACTATCTTGCTTCTTTGTTTCATCATTATATCTCAAAACATTAAAGTTCTTCAATAATATTGTTCTTCCTGCTGGAATACTTCGAACCTGTCTGATTTCAATAGCTTTCTCACCTCCTACATACTCTACCCAGTGTCTTGGATATTCATAAGTATACTGACTTTCTTGAATTTTGGTTGGTTTCATCATAACATGTTCATAGTATATCTTTATACTCTTGTCAGTTAGACTCGGTGCTATGTTCTGAATATTTCTGACTTGCATTTTTAATGGAGATAAAATGAAGCATTTAATACATGACGTAGATGAAGACATGAATGAAAGCAGTGAAAAGCTCAACAGTTCTCTCATTCTTCCTTTCAGTAAGGACTATGAGTTCTGTTCAAATGGTGTTTATTTCTATTGTGGAAAGATGGGTTCAGGTAAGACATTTAACCTCATTCGTCATATACTCATAACAGAGCGTTTAGGAAACGACTCTTACTATGACCAAATCATTATATCAGCAACTTCAGACTCTATGGACTCAACAGCGAAAACATTTATGTCAAAAGTTCAAGCCTCTGTCGTTAAAGTTCCAGACAGTGAACTCATTGAATTTCTTCAACGTTACATTCGACGTAAGAGGAAATATTATGCCATCGTTGAATTTATACAGTCAGGAATGCAAAAGACTTCTGAGGAGATGGAAAGAATTATTGACAAACACCACTTACGTCAATACTCAGGAGTTTACGATATGAAACGACTTACAAACTACATTCTGTCAAAACTTTCAAAATACCCCTTCAAAAAATATCCATCAAACACTTTATTAGTTTGTGATGATTTCGCTGGTAAAGGTTTAGTGTCAAAACCAGACTCACCATTAGCTAACATCATTACTAAAGTCAGACATTACCACTTAACTGTAGCAATACTTATGCAAACATGGAGGTTTTTAGCTTTAAACATAAAACGTCTCATAACTGACTTCGTTATCTTTCAAGGTTTCTCACGTTATGATATTGAACTCATTTGGAAACAGTCAGGTATAACATTACCTTTTGAAGAAATTTGGGAAGCATATAAGTCTCTCATCTCTCCTCGTTCATACCTTGAGATTCATATCATGACTAATACCATTAAAGTCAAAAATATTCCATGGGAACGACCAACATTGTTTTAAAGTTTAACCTTCAATTGACTGATGGTAAACAAATTCCATGCATCTCTGTCGCCATTTCTGTTAATATTTTTGCTGTCATTCATATCATCCACTTCCCTATCCGTTAGCTTTTGAGGATATGCGTTAGAATAGCTGTTCTTAAATGAAGGCTTTTCACCTTTGAGAGCATAAACTCTATAACTTTCTGCATACTTTATGTTTGAACCTCCTGAGCCATCATTGACATAAATTTTTATAGGCTTCCACCCTTTGTTCATGTTCCTGCTTCTTCCCTTAGCTCTTTTGTTCAGTAGTTCTACATCTTTATACACAGCACCTGTCTCAGTGAATTCAACAATATTTTCATTCGTTAGCTTTACATTCAAACCCTTGTCGAGTATATTGTTCATTTCATACATATAAAAGGTTTTTATTCTATATGAAATGAGAAGCAAATCCATCTTAGCTGGTGCCGTTAATGTTCCAATTGAACCAACATCAAATGTTGACTCACGAACGACAAACAATATTGTCATAAAGAACTATAGTTCAGAGTGTTTGAAAGAAAAAGAACCAGAACTTAAGTCGGTGAATTTAAACACAGCTTCAAACGCTAACGCTACATCAGATGTTAAGTTAGAGTATCCACCACTGGACCAAATTCTTTCAAGAGAAGCCAACGACAACCCTTACACAAATGTTCAAACAAATCCTTCAGATAACGTAGACCATTACCTTCTTCAGTTATATCAAACAACTTTACTCAAAGACGATAAGAAGCTTTTGGTAAATCTTATAAGCAAGAACCAAATAATTCTAACAAAGGAGGACCTTGAAAATGTTATCTCACGAATAACAGGGAAACAATGTGTCATTGACTATCTCGACCCTGAAATCGAATGCTGTGGTCAAACCCCAATATTCATGAAAATAGGTAACATCCGCATCATTGAAACACCAGGAACTACAGGAGTTGAGTTTAAGTATAAATATTCGAATGAATATACAAAACTTTCAACAGAATATAAACTTTGCTTGAAATATGTTTTAGTAAATTAAAGCAGTCAGGACCTTCGGTCTTGGCGCTTTGCGCCGTCAGTCAAAAAATTTCAAGTTAGCAATTTGTAATATCTGTCCAAAACTTCTTCAACAGTATCGAACTCATCTTTATAATGCAAACCTAATCTTATTGACTTGGTGCAGTTTTCACTAACACAATATTTTTCTGTTCTCTTGACTGACATAACTAACTCATTTGTTTCATCAAACAGCAACAACCAAAGTTCATGACCTAATACATAACATTCATACTTTATATTTTTAGCTCTGAGTTCTCTTGTAAGCTGTGCATTTAATATTTTCTAAAAAGTCAACTTCAACAGTCATTCGCACTGGTGCCTTCAGTTCTACAGGCTCTCCTTGAAAGTCAACAAGTCTGAATTGCATGTCTTTCAAATTATGAGGACTAATGCGAACCCATTTACCTAAATGAGTTGCTATGACAGGAACGTTTGGAATGAACATTGAATTGACTGCATAACAGAAAGACTTATATTCTACTGAACCTTTACTATTAACTCCTGAAATACCTGTGACATTAGCTATTTTAGACTCAATGTACAAACAATTGCCATAACATACGTATGGAACAGATTTCATCTCAATCGTTTTGTCAACACTTTTCAAAGGAAATGTCATATGGTATGCTCCCAGAAGCAATTGAACTCTATGACTCATTCGTGTTATCTTAAACTTTTCGCATAACTGAACTTCAATGTTCCCTCAGAAGAGAGTTCGACATCTATGTTGTCAATAGTTTCTTCATTTATGAGAGTATCTATGACTCCAGCAATTTTATCTATTCTATACCCAGCTCTGTTAGGAAATGTTATAACACTTCTTTTGTCATCTATTTCAATCTCTATGAAATCTGTTTCATCTGTTATGACAAAAGTTGCGATAGTATTGAAGTCAACAACTCTGAAAGCAAGCGCTTCATTCTGAAGACCTAAGTTTGTTTGTAGCTTTACTGTCCCGTATTCGTTTGGGTCTGTACTTTGCAAATAGAACAACATTTTATTCTCATTAAAATATGACTATTGCTGCATATGCGTATGAAACAAATGAAGCAAGAAGAGCACATGAACTAGTAAACGAAAACTCAACTTTAACATTGGAAGGCAATTTTAGTCATTGACGATGGAAAAACTAAAAAAGTCATTGATTTCGATACTTTTAACACTTATGACCCATTCATTACAACAAGTAAAGTTCCTATCATAAATGATGGAACGGTGCAATATATAAATTCTACAGTAGATGCCTCATTAGTGAAAGTATTAAATGTTCTCATTGAATTGTTAAAGAGCTTTCGATTTGACGACAACATTAAATGCCTAAAGAATTTAGTCATGAATGAGAAACAAATTCTCGGCGTTGCTGGTAGCAGTAATGATGTACACCTTATGACATTAGAATATTATAACGAACATAAAGATGAACTGAAAGGAGAGAAGGGTGACACGGACTCAAGGACCACAAGGACACAAGGAATACAAGGAATACAAGGACCTCAAGGCGAAAACGGTTTGGATGGTGAAGATGGAAAGGATGGAAAAACTGCTAAATCATGGATATGGAACCTTATAAATACTGGTTTAACAGCTGCTTCATATGGAGTTCTTCAATACCAAATCGGAAAGATATGGGCAGTACTTGGTGAAGAAGTTTTAGATGACGTTAAAAATGCTTTGAACTTCATTTCAAATGGTTCGGATACTATTAAAACTTTATCTGGTTGGATGCAAGAAACAAGGAGTCAAATAGATACTGTAAGACGTATAGCAAACAATGCACGTACGGGATTGGATACTTTACGAGAAGCACAAAATACACTAAAGGAAGCAAATGATATTCTTGGCTCAGTATCAGACATGCATGAAGATTGGCTTAAAGGTATTGACAAATCTTTAAAAAATCACAGTCAGTCTATTGCTGACTACAAGAAAAGTATAGATTTTTTACATAGTGCTATGGACGTACATGATGGAAGCATAAGGAACTTACTTAATGCTAACAATAACTTACCAGGAACTATTAAAGCATTTATAAAGTCCTTTGTAAAACCTGGTGCTCTAACATTTAGGTCTTTGAGAGCAAGAGCATTGAAGTCAAGAGATGCAGAAACTCCAACAGAACCTACAGAAGGAACTGAAACAACAGAAACTCCAGAAGAACCACCAAAACCAACAGCTAATGAAATATTGTTCGAATATTTTCCAAGGTACTCTGTTCTCATTGCATACATTCAAGAAATACTTAAGAAAGCAGACTTGACTTTAGGAGATGATGAAAGTTCTGTATATCTTTCGTTCCAGTTTCAAATAGCAGAACTTTTGAGACAGATATGCTTAATGTATGACAACATCTCTAATTTCGCAAGATATGATGACGACCATGACCCCGAACACGGTGAAGAAGAAGTTTTACAAACATCCATTAAGACAGGAAAGTTTTAACTCAAAGTCTCATTATTGACACCAAAGATGGCGAAGTGGACGTTCTTCAAGAGCTGAAGAAAAAATACTTCTGAAGGAGGTGGTGGTAGGCATGAACTTGAAATAAATGAGATAGAGAGAAATTAGCCGAAAAAGCAGATAAAAACCATGTTCATTATATAAGTTCAGACGAACAGATTATAACGGACTACCATGGATATTTAACACAGATGAACAAATAAGCACTGAAGATGTTAATGAAGAAGATATAAATACATTCGTGCTGAAGGTTATGACATACGCTGTACTGTACAGTATGACACAGGTAAAGCACCAGAAGCATTTGGTTATAACAATGAAATTTATGCTTCATACTTCTTTGTTAACGGTGTATTAGTTGAACCAAGATTTACTTTGAGAGTTAAGGCAAAAATAACTTTTGAAGATGCTATTAAAAGTAAAGCTGACAAAGATGAACTTGACGCAACGAACAAAGTTTTGAAATCTCATAAACACAATATCTCCGATATAAATGAACTTCAAGCTACATTAAATAGTAAAGCTGACAAGAACCATACACATGAATCCTTCACTACTGTTAGAGCAGACGACATAATATTGAACTATACCCTTGGTTCAAGTGCACCTTTAGAGAATCCAAGTACAAGCGTAAAAATAATCTAAACTCCTTAAATAGTAAATGTATGAACATTGAAGGTCATGTCAGAAACTTTGAAACATATAACTACCAGCAATGTTAGATAAGAAAGCAGATAAAGAACATACACATAACTCCTTCTCAACTGTTGCTATAGAAAGTATTGAAGGAACGGTTGGTGGAACTGGTGGGGATGCATTATATTATAAACCTCCTAACTTTCCACAAGGTTTAACATCGAATGAAAAAATAACAACGAAGAAAGAAATTAGCTGTAAAAATGTTTATGTCATGGATGATGAAAATAATGTTAAATTCACTGCTCAAGATTTATATGATAAGAAAGCCGACAAGAACCATACACATAAATCCTTCACTACTGTTAGAGCAGACGACATAATATTGAACTATGATTTGGGTTCAAATGCACCTTTAGAGAATCCGAGTACAAGCGTAAAAGATACTCTTAACAATTTAGATAACAGTTGCAGGAATATCGAAGATCATGCCAGAAACTTTGAAGCATATGAACTACCAACAATGTTAGATAAGAAAGCAGACAAAACTTATGTAGATGAAAATTATGCAAAGAAGTCGGAAGTAAATGCTGCGGTTAATGGAAAAGCTGATAAAGAGCACGTGCATGAAGAATTTCAAACAATCAGGATTAAAGAAATTAATGCATACATTGAAGAAGTAACAAAAACGGGAAGAGACGGTACACCTTTAGTTGAACAAAAATTTATCCTCCTACTTTTCCTAATGGTTTAATAACAAACAATATAAATATGTATGATGGCAAAGGATTTATAAATGTTAAACATGAACTTCAAACAATGAAGACTCAGATTTCTTGAAACCATATATCCTATAGGCTCTATTTATACGTCAATGAATTCAACAAATCCGGCAAGTGTTTTAGGTTTTGGTACGTGGCAGCAGATTGTAGATAAATTCTTATACTGTGCTAACTCTTCAAAGCAAACAGGAGGTTCGAAGAAAATTAAAGAAGCAAACTTACCTGCGCACACTCATACAGGAACGACAAACTTTTCTGGCGACCATAGCCACTCATTAAGAGACCACCCATTATACAACTCAGACTATAAAGCTGGCAATGACGTTTTATTCTCCATCTTATAACAATTCAGCAAAAAAGACTTTTCGACCAACTGAACCAGGAGGAAATCATGTCCATACTTTCACAACAAATCCAACAGGCTCGGGGGAAGATTATATGCCACCATTTATGACTGTATTCGCATGTACCGCGTTCAATGAACGCGCTTGAGCCTAGACCCTTTGGGTCAAGGCTTACCGTCTTGAATAAAATCTTTAACTTTACATAAATGAGCTTGAAAGAAGTATTCGAACAACATCCATGGAGGTCATTTAAGAAGTTCAATGAAGCTGCAAAGAGTTGGGGATTTACTAACAGAGCTGAAGTGAAAAAGTTCTTTGACAAAAATGTTGTACATCAAACAAAAGTAAACCCTTACGACTACTTTTTACCAATTTACTCCAACGCTCCTGACGCATACCAATTTGACACTCTCGTTCAGAGTAAGAAAGGAAGAAAGCCACCATTCCTCATCTTCATTAATGTTAACACTCGCAAAGCATATGCATATCCAATGAAAAATAAAGGAACTCGTGAAGTGTTAAGAGTTTTGCAGACGTTCGTGGCAGAACATCATCCCACTTCATTAACTTCAGACCAGGATTCAGCATACCTCAGCAATGAAATCACAGATTTTCTCATTAAGCATAACATAACTCACTACACTACTGAAGACCATAACCATAACATACTCGGCATCATAAACCGCTTCATAAGAACGCTCAGAGATTTAAACCAAGAGCGAGACTTTACCGAAGAAACAATGAAACATTTTCTCGAAGTATATAATTCCTCAACACATTCTACAACAGGACATACACCAAATTCAATGACACAACAACAAGAAGAAAAGTATATACAAAAGAAACGAAGCCAAACACAAAATATCAGAAATTCAACACAATTTACCCTCATTCCTGGTACAAAAGTTCGTGTAGTTCTTGACGACAAACCGTTGACAAAGAAACATTTAAGGTTAAGTAGAAACTATTATATCGTAGACTCTACGCAAGGTAATGGATATCTTATAAAAGCTGCTGACGACTCTATTGCGTTTTACCCTCGTCATAAATTAGTTGAAAGTAGTAATGGCAAACTTCTGAAACCATTGACGAAGCAAAGCGAGGAGTGGTTATTGAAATACTTGGCTATAACATAAACGATGACACTTATAAAGTAAGATATGAAGGAGGCGTTGAAGATGTTATACCATCTAAGAACTTGAGAGAGTCGAAGCCAACACATCTGGGACCATTAGAGCGGGAGTACTGGAAAGACAAAAATATGCCAGAAAGAATAAGAAAATTCTTCTAAACTTTTTCATTAGATGCAAATCAGACAAAAATAAATTTAGGTGAAGTGGTGAAATCTCACCTGTTTTTTCACCCTCGTGAATTTTCATGAATTTCCTTAAGATAGAAAAAATAAAGTTAGTTTTATTTTTATTTATTTTTTTTATTTTGTATAAAAGATATGATTTCAACAATCCGCACAACAACAATTCAAGCTGCGAACGGCGGGACTCTGTCCACAACTACAGCACCAAACTCGTTAGTCATGAATCCTACGTCAATGTTGGAAGATGAAAAGCTTTATTCCTTCTTCATATACTTTGAAACAGAAATCCAGAAGATAAAGCAAGAACTTTTAACAAGTAATTTAGACTGTAGTGCGAAAGATGAAACAAATGAACAGTATCTTTATGAAATGGAGGACCTCATCGACCATTTGCCTAAACTACCTGAAATTCAGCAGCAAAAACTAACTATTCCTGAATTCGACGAAATTGAAGTCAAAGCAACTGACTCAGTAGAAATTAAGAAATTCATACGTAAAGTAAATTATGAATTCCTTGGTTTTCATTGCAACCATAAAGTTATGGACAAAGATTGCGACATGGTTTATAAAAATATTTCTGACCTTTACAAATCCGAAGAATTTAAGACATACGATAACTTTGTTTCATTAGTTGCAAAATGTGTTTGGGAAATAAGAGATAAAGATAGAAGAGGCAAAGTATGGAACGAACAAATAAGACCCGCTATGTTTGAGATGAAGAGAGCAATTGACGCTTTAGTTGTTTAGCTGTAATGTTTCAATGTATAACGCAAAAACGATGCCGCAATGTTCAAAATGTAAAGCAGCAATAAGAAAATATAACTACTCAGTCAAAGAGATAGAAAGAATGCGAAACGACTATGCAGACTTAAAGAAAGAAGCAGAAAAGCCAGCAGAAGATAAAATGGATATGTTGACATTTCTTAATAAAAACTATCCAACAGCAGAAGATTTCCTTCTGTCTGACGTCAAGAAGAAATATTCTTATATACGAAAAAAAGAGATCTGACATTGTGTCAGATCTCAGTAAAAGTGACATTTACATGTCAAAAAAATAGAATGAGTTTAAGTAATTAAAATTGAGGGTGAGAGTAGTATTGTATGAAATAATATCTCTCACCCTCCAATTCATCCTATGGCGCCGAAAAAATTTTGGTGAAATGCGACCACATTTCACCAAAATTTCTCGGCGCCATATAGAGAACTAGAGCCTGTGAGGTACTGATACTATCCATGTACCTCGCAGGCTCTAGTTCCAAGCCAAAATGGCTAAAATTGCCCGCAATTGTTCACATTGCGGGCAATTTTTAGCCATTTTGGCTGGGAATTGGAGGTGAGAGTAGTATTGTATGAAATAATATCTCTCCCCTCCAATTCATCCTATGGCGCCGAAAAAATTTTGGTGAAATGCGACCACATTTCACCAAAATTTCTCGGCGCCATATAGAGAACTAGAGCCTGTGAGGTACTGATACTATCCATGTACCTCGCAGGCTCTAGTTCAAAGCCAAAATGGCTAAAAATTGCCCGCAATTGTTCACATTGCGGGCAATTTTTAGCCATTTTGGCTGGGAATTGGAGGTGAGAGTAGTATTGTATGAAATAATATCTCTCACCCTCCAATTCATCCTATGGCGCCGAAAAAATTTTGGTGAAATGCGACCACATTTCACCAAAATTTCTCGGCGCCATATAGAGAACTAGAGCCTGTGAGGTACTGATACTATCCATGTACCTCGCAGGCTCTAGTTCCAAGCCAAAATGGCTAAAAATTGCCCGCAATTGTTCACATTGCGGGCAATTTTTAGCCATTTTGGCTGGGAATTGGAGGGTGAAGTAGTATTGTATGAAATAATATCTCTCACCCTCCAATTCATCCTATGGCGCCGAAAAAATTTTGGTGAAATGCGACCACATTTCACCAAAATTTCTCGGCGCCATATAGAGAACTAGAGCCTGTGAGGTACTGATACTATCCATGTACCTCGCAGGCTCTAGTTCCAAGCCAAAATGGCTAAAATTGGCCCGCAATTGTTCACATTGCGGCAATTTTTAGCCATTTTGGCTGGGAATTGGAGGGTGAGAGTAGTATTGTATAAATAATATCTCTCACCCTCCAATTCATCCTATGGCGCCGAAAAAATTTGGTGAAATGCGACCACATTTCACCAAAATTTCTCGGCGGCCATATAGAGAACTAGAGCCTGTGAGGTACTGATACTATCCATGTATCGCAGGCTCTAGTTCCAACCAAAATGGCTAAAAATTGCCCGCAATTGTTCACATTCCCATCTTTTGTTGGTAAGACGAAGAATATGAAATAAATTATGAAGAAGATAATGATGAATAAAATATCACTTTTTATATTTTTGACACGTAAAGGTGTCACTTTTCTGTCAAACTGTTTTTATCGTTTTCGTATATAACAATATAAAGAGACTTTCGGCATGATTAAAACATTCAATGTACTAAAAGAAGAAATAGAAGCTACGAAATTGTTTAGGATTTCAAATATACATCGTACAATTCATGTAAAACGCTTGTGAAAAAAGAGGTGAAAAAACATGTGAAAAAAGAGGTGAAAAAAGAGGTGAAATCTCACCTCTTCACCTAAATTATATTTTTGCTGAAAAATGACCAAATTTCATGAATTTTCATAAAAGATAAAAATAAAGTTAGTTTTATTTTTATTTATTTTTTTATTTTGTATGTAAAGACAGTAATGTCAACATCAGAGAACACAACAACAGTTATAGTCCATGAAGCTATAAATGAAGAATACGAGTACATACAGTATAACAAACAGTTACGTCTCATTCGTTCAGTCAAAGACATATGTACCAAATGCAAAGAGTATAATGAATGCTCTTCGTTCTACAAAGCAAGCATATCATTGGTTTGAAAACCAACAGACAAAAGAACTCTTAGAAGAATTTTCTCATATGATTGCTTCCCTCGGAAAACTGAGGGAAGAGATTCCATACGAAAATCGCAAGAATTTGGCTCCTGGTTTGAAAGGTTATTATGTTCATAGACTTTTAGTAAATGCTGTAGCAATGTGGACTTCACCTCGTTATGCTTGTTATATTTTCATGATGTTAGATGAATTATATAAAGCAGAACGTGGAGAGTTGGAAAAGAAACTTCAAGCAAAAGATGAAGTCATTGAATCCAAAGACAAAAGCATACAGAAAAGAATACCGCGTTCAGTACCAAAAGGAAAGGAAAAGAGTTATAAGTATATGATATATACTGAAGAGTTGGAGAAAGAAGAAGATAAAGATATGGTTATGTTACATTTAGTCAGAAGAAACAACAAGAGCTTTTATGACTTAGCTAAGATATATAAATCTGACAGAAACTGGTTCTATCGTGAAAACTTACCGATTTCAATGACACCGAATGAACAAATAAAGGAAATTGTCAAAAATACTCTTCCTCAAACACACTATGACATCAAAGGTTGTACAATACTTACATTCAAAGAAGACTTAACATTACTGAAGGAAAAAATAACAGAATATTTCGATAACTTCAAAGAGGAAGAATGAAAAAAAATCTCGTCGGGTGCCACATTAGGACCATAGTGGAGAAAACCATGATAAAAACAAAACACTCCGTCAAGTTTATTTTGTTTTTACCATTTAATTGTTTCCATAAACGCTCCATGTCGATCATAATCGACGAAGAGAGAATCGTCTGATCGTCAAGTTTATTTTGTTTTTACCATTTAATTGTTTCCATAAACGCTCCATGTCGATCATAATCGACGAAGAGAGAATCGTCTGATCGTCAAGTTTATTAGTTAACGGGAGGGTTAGATATATTCCATCACAACTGAAAACATTCGTGAAAACATTAACGTAAACATTTGTTTCCAGGACTGTTGTCAAAATGTCATGTTGTCATCATTTTTAAAAGAAGTTAATTAACCTGGTGACATGGTGACGTGGTGACACCATCAGTTATTCAAAAATAAATTTTCTTATAAAGCTTCAGGGTCAATTTCTTCAACCATTTCACTTCCTTCGTCAATGTCAATAGAAGCTTCTTCAACCTTTGGTAAGAATTTCTGTATAACATCTTTGTTCGTTATTGTCTTCAGAGATGAAGGATAATATTTCACATTTGTTTCACCTGGAGGGCTCTTTGAGTCCATCTCGGCGCAAGGCGCCTTCTTATATTCTTTCTGTTCGGAAAGATTTAAAGCAATACTGAAGAAGTCAATGTTAGAGTTCTTTATGACAGTATAGTGTGTATCTTTGACATTCACGAAGAAACTCTTTTGTTTCAAAACTACTGCTAACTCTTGTGAAGTATAACGTTTGCGGTCAATGACGATAGCTAATGGTCTGACATACTGACCAAACTTAGATTCTTTCACAAACTTCTTGTTAAAGATAACATTAACATTTGAAGCACCATTGAACTCATTCTTGATGGCAGTAGCGAGAGCATTGTATGAAAAGAACTTGCAATCTTGCATGTGTTTCATTAAAATAAAAATATTAAATTATTTTGAAAAATAACTTAAAAAATCTAATCTAATTTTTTCAAAAAATATTTTTTTATTTCCTACTAAAGATGTATCGGAAGTTGTCTAAGTTAGAACACTCGGAAATAAAACAACTTCTTACAGAAGCTAACATAGATGTTGCAATTCATTACGCGACAAACAAAAAAGCACTCGCTGACATCCTCAATGACTATAATGGTGCAATAAGTTATGATAGAATTCATGAGTTCATAAAGCCGCAACGCGGCGAGGACGAAGTCCATGCAAGAGCATTTCCTTTAAATGACGTTGCTATTGACTTATATCATAGACGTGCACTATGACTTCTTCTTGACAAACATAAAGAATCTTACCGAAATAAAGATGTATGATTTAACAGAATATGAAGGCTTAACGATGTCAGATGTAAAGAAAGGAAAGCCAAAAAAGAGACCATATAGAGATGAAAGCACACTGACAAATGACCAGAAAGCCATTTTGGAAGCTCTTAAGCAAACAGGAAACCCAGCACTTATAGAAAGCTTTTGGAAAGATAATGGTGAAAAGAAGTTTTATAAGAAGAGAAGCGGTCAGTTCTGGAAGTATCTTTGCACATTACCTATAAATCTTGAGCGCTACCAAATCTTCAATGAACTTAACAAAAGAACTGCAGCACTTATGACAGAAGACAATTGTTTCGTTTATGCTTGCATTCAGGCTGGAGTAGATGGAGAGACTATTGACCACATGAGAGAAGTCATTCGTGTTAGAGACTTTCCTCAAAGTAAAGTACAAGAAATTTCTGATGCAACAGGTATAGCATTTAATGTTACCATTGGTTACTTCAATGACTCAAGACATAATGAAATAAAGAGATATATACCAAAAGAATGTGAAACTGTTCGAACTATTGACTTACTTCTTGTTGAAGACCACTACATGCTAAATGAAAGATTACCAATGACAACATATTTCATTCGCAACTATATAGAAATCTTGAAGGAGTGTGGTGGAATGAACATTGAGAAACAGATGAAGATTTATACAAAGAGAGAGAACAAATATATTGTTCGTTATGATAGAACAACACCGTTATGGGATGTTATGAAAACATTGTGGGAGTGCAAATATTTCGAACCTATTTCTTATGGAGAACTTTTCACATATACGACTGACTTATATAAACAGAACCTTGCACCATTTAAAGATTTGACATATGCTCCAAAGTATTGTGTACAACTGAAGAAGAAAGCCGAGTCAAAAGAAGTAAATAAAGCTAAATGTAAGTTCATTCCTGAGCACGTTTTCTTTGCTGACTTTGAGTGCAGTACCGATGGCTTTCATAAAGCTTTTAACATTTGTTATGACGGTGAAGATGGTTCAGTGAGTGAAAGCATTTGGGGTCAGAACTGTGCAACAGAATTTTTGGAACGACTTCCTGACAAGAGTTTAATATATTTCCAGAACCTCAGTTATGATATAAACTTCATCTTAAGACACATGACAGAAGTGAAAGGAACTCCCATCATTAAAGGTTCACGAACAATGCAAATAACTGGCTTATATAAAGGAAGGGCAATTATTATAAAAGACTCTTACAGTGTTATAAATAAGAAGCTTAAACTATTTCCTGCTATGTTTAACTTACAAACAGGACCGAAAGAAGTATTTCCATACAACTACTACAGCAGTGTTTTGTTAGCAAATGACAACAGAACTGGTGTCATTTCTGAAGCGTGTAAGTTTATCCAGGATGCGGATACATTCATGAAAAACATAGATTCCATCAAAGGTTGCAGAATAGATGAGAGCCACTTCGACTTAGAAAAGTATAGCACATTTTATTGCAAACAAGATGTAAGAATTTTAAGAGAAGGTTTTGTTAAGTTCCGCAATGACATATTGAAAGAATTTGATTTAAACGTTTATGACTACGTTAGTATTTGTTCTATTGCTAACAAATTATTTGAGAACAGAGTGTACTTCCCGAATGGAAATTTATATGACCTCTCAAATAAACCAAGAGAATTTATTTCACGCTGTATTCAAGGTGGAAGATGTATGCTGTCAGATAACATTAAACAAAAGAGTAAAGAGAAACTCATTGCTGATTTCGACGCTGTTTCATTATATCCATCAGCTATAGCAAGACTTTATACTTTAGAAGGTATTCCAAAGGTTATGAAGAAAGAAATGTTAAGCACAGAGTATCTCATGAGACATTTATTCGATGACGACCAAAAGGAACCCATTGGTGAAAAGTTTATGTCTGGCTTCTTTGTTCTCATTAAGATAACAGAGATTGGAATACATAGACACTTTCCTTTAATAGTTTGTGACCCTGAACTAAATCCAGAACTTAACGTTCCCAGAAGTTCAAACACTTGCTGTTTAATGTATGTTGACCATATAACATTACAAGACCTCATAAAATATCAAAGTGTCAAATGTGAAGTGTTGCAAGGATACTATTACGATGGAAACAGAGATATTAGAATAAGAGATGAAGTAAAGAAGTTGTTTGAGTTAAGGTTAAAGTATAAGAAAGAAGGAAATCCTTTGCAAGAAAATATAAAGCTCATTCTGAACAGTATTTATGGCAAAACTATTCTATCTCCTATTGAGTCAAAAATAACCATAGTAAATGACAAAGATGCTATAAGATATGCCATCAGAAACTACAACCATATAGTGAAGTTCGAAGGTTTGGATGGTTCAGATAAAACTATTTTCAAGCTAACGAAAAGCATTTGCAGACACTTTAACTTCTGTCCACTTGGTGTTAATATCTTATCTATGTCGAAGAGAATAATGTGTGAAGTATTCTGTACTGCTGAAGATATGGGTCTTCAAATATTTTACCAGGACTGTGATAGCATGCATATTTTCAATGAAGACATACCAAAGCTTGCAGCAGAGTTTAAGAAGAGATACGGTAGAGAACTTATAGGAAAGAACCTTGGTCAATTTCATTCTGACTTCGCAGAAATAACACCTGGAAAACAAAGTTTAGCATACAAGTCAACATTTTGTGGAAAGAAGACCTACATAGACTTACTCACTAACGATTTAAATGAAGTTGCATTTCATGCACGTTGTAAAGGTGTAAAACAAGACGTCCTTGATTTAACAGCAAATGAAATGTTTCCTGAAGCTATACAATGCTATTACAATGAAGATAAGAACATTCACATACCTGTTGGAACATATGACAAAGACTCTGAGTTCAGTTTAATGAAACTTTACAAAGCACTTTATGACGGTCAAGAGATTGGATTTGACTTATGTAAGTCTTCTAGTCCTTGCTTTGCTGAAAAGTTTAACTTCTCAATAACGACTAAAACAAGCTTTATTCGTAAGTTGAAGTTCTGAGGTCATTTATTTTTGTCAGCAATGAGGTCATTCGTGATAAAAATAAGCCGCTAGCGGCAAGGGCGAAGCCCATGAGGTCATTTACAATACAGCAATTGTAGAATTTAAGAGTTGTGCTTCAATGTAGAGACAATCTTTCCCATCTGGAGGTAAGAACATTGGGCAGTTATGGTCATGAGTGGAGAACATGTCTATCCAAAACTCACGATTGAAGCCAGTTAATTTATAGTATTTAGGGTTAGGATGTGGTGAAGTTCTTGTATGACCAATGAACTCATTTTCAACTCCCTTACTTAAGTTTGAATATAATATAGCTTGCTTTCTATCCCAAATGCCTGGAAATCTAATTTCGGAAAAATCATTTTTCCTCGGAAGCATTGCATCATAATTGAAAACATTTTTGAAGTCTTCATTGGGTTCAGAGATTTGAAATCTTATACGTAATGGATTTTCTTTCTTTTTAGCTACTTCATTGAATGGTGAGAATACAATGAATTGACAGTCATGAGTTCCATCTTCATTTGGTACAAACTCGTAATGAAAAGATATTAATCTTTCTACAATTCCTTCTTCTTTCAGTTCTGCAAGAAAATCACCTAAAGGTTTTAATTTTTCTAAATCCATGTTAAACTTCTTTTGAAAATTTTCGTAAAATGTAATTATACAGTCTTCTAACGTCGTACTATCTTTAAAGTATTTGTATATGTGAATGTTTTGGGCGCTTAAAGACTGTTCGTCATTTTCTATCTCGACTTGAAGTATAAAGTCAACCTTTCTGAAAGCACGTGTTATATACATAGATGTTATGCCAATGTACTTCTCTTCATTTATGTTCACAATCCAGTCTGTTGGAAACTTAAACGTTACTCTGTTCCCCTTTATTTTGACGTCAGGGTTTTCACTACTGAACGCAACAGATAAAGGTATTTGTCTATACATTTAGTTCCGATAAAAATAACACATTTACTCTTTCTTTGCTTCAGCTTCTTCTCTAGCTTTTGCTTCAGCTTCTTCTCTAGCTTTCTTCGCCAGCAAACGTGGGTTCTTTTGTCTTCCAGCAGCTAATGCAGCAAGTTGTTTTTCACTAAGTTTTCTCTTTGGTCTCTCTGGCTTTTGTTCTTGTTTTTGTTCCTTCAGTTCGGATAAAATTTGCTCACGAATTTCTTTCTTCAATGCTTCAACATCTATGACCCCTTGGGTCTTGTCCGTAGGGTTTGTCTGAGTCATTTGACTGCAGAGAAAAAACAAAATTAAAACTTTAACCGATGTAAAATGAGCTTGTCAAAATCAGAGCGAGAGTCTATTATATTAAATGACGCAAGAGGAATACAACATCCTTTCTATTACGTAAGTCAGAGTAAAGATGGTAAAATATACGTAAGAAAAAGAAAGGTTCCATTAGCGAATGCAGAAAGCGACAGTATTAAGGTGCATGGCACCGAGGGCGAAGCCCATGTTAAGCCTTCTATTCAAACTGAAAAGTCAATAGAACCAGAAGAAAAGAAGCCAGATGTACTTTCAATAACGAACCAAGAGCTTATTGCAAAGTTCGTGAATTTCATTGAAAAACAAACCGAGTCAAAGAATCCTGACCCGCCAGTGAAAGAAGTTGAGACAAAAGAGAATGTACAGTTCATTGAAAATGTCAAGAAACAACTTCCACCACGAATGCCAAGAAGAAGAGTGAGAATAATGAAGTAAATAGATATTTTTATCTGAAGTAAATACATGCAGAACGAACAGCTAAACGAATTTACTCCAGCAGAGCATATTCATCAGATTCGCTCATATTTCGATATCATAGACAATGCAGTTCAAATTGGTGACACTAATAGAAAATATTCTGACGCAAAGATTCCATCACAACCTGGAACTGCTAAAGATAACACATGGGTAACATTCAATCTCTCACCTCCTGGTGAAAATATGTTGGACCTTTACAATACATTCATTACGTATAAAATGGAAGGTCAATTTATTGCAGATAAAGAAATTGGTTCAGGTTCCAATAAAACAAACCCACCAGGATTTTGGATTGGTTTCGATGACGCTTTCTATGCAGTTGCTGGATATCAAATCCTTGCAAATGGTCGTATCGTATATTCTCAAGACAACGCAAGAGAAGAAGCATATATAACTTCAAACTCACAAACTACCGAACAAATAAAGAAAGTAGATGTTTTCTCAAAGACTCGACATGAAGATGTATGGAGTCATTCGGGAACATGCAGAACAGGACAAATTGTTAGTGGTCCAATTACAGCAGGAAAATCATTTGATTTTAAGCTTCGTTTAAGAATTCCTGTTAGAAGATTCCTTCCATTAGAAGCTATTCGATTTATTCCAGCTTTTTCAGGAAACATTCAGCTTAAAGTAAAGTTCAGTAGCGACGCCTTACAATGCACATCTATATCTGTAAATGATATCATTGCTTTCAATCCAACTCTTAAAGTTGCATTTGCTTCAGATTCAAATCCACCGACAAATAAATTTGTTCCATGGAATGAACCATTCACTATGATAACGAAGTCAGTAGAAGCTAGTGGAACAGTTACTATTACAACTGTAACCCAGCAACTATTTCGAATAAAGATGGATTTTAATGAATGTTTTATTCATCCAAAGTCATTCTCTTTAGACCCTAACATTTATACAGAACTTGTAGAACATTATACAAACGAGGCTTTATGTTTTCCTGTTAAAGTTATGGATTGGATTCCTATGGACGGTTCATTCTCAAAGAATACAGATAGTTCAAGTGCAACATTTACAGCAGCTTATACGCCTATTAATGTTAAAAGTATTTGGGCACTATTTAGAAAGAAAGACAACTATTATGCTAATTTTGAGAACCCTAAGTTTAAATATCTTCAGCTTTCCATGGGAGCTTATGGAAATATGCCTGCAGAACCCGAAAAATCATATGGACCTGTATTTTATGAAATGGTTGCGAACGCCTGCAATACAAACAATGATATGATAGGATTTAATGAAGATGTTATGAGGTCATTGGTGGATGATGGTAGTGTGGAACAGAAATGGGATAGCTATGACAACACACATTTCTTATGTGGTTTTCCAACAGAAGTGGACTTTTGCTTCCAGCAAGGTCAAACATCTACTGCTCCAATAACATACAAATTGTCTGTTAAAGGACCTATTGAACTAGCAACTGAAAATGTACCAAAGCCACTTATTGGATTTATGAGGGATTGTTGCTTTGCCATTCAGGTGCGTGCTAATGGCATCCCCATAATAAGATTAGATGACTATAACTTAGCTACGGACGACAGTGAGGAATAAAGGATGAACGTTTATTTTAAAGCTTATAAATGAGTTCTTCATCAAGCTCTCGTGAACCTTCACCATCTATGAAACAAACTTTACCAAACGATTATGGAGCACCTATTGAATATTTCTTACGAGCTGCACAATGGCAAAGAGCAGTCTCACCAAGGTTAGGTGTTCCACCAGCTCCTGTCAAAAATAGCATTTGGTCAAGTCCTTATATAAGATATGGTCTCCCACTAGGTTTGCTAGCTACAGCAGGAGCAGTTATGATGTTGAAAAGAAATAAAGCAAATGTTGTAAATAATACTGAAGTAGCTGAAGTTAAACAAACTCCAAAACCAACGTCAAAACCAACGCCTTCACAAACAACACCTTCAATGACTCCTGAACCTATGGAAGTACAAACTCCTGTTCAAAAGTCAACTCCTAAACCGACTCCAACATTTAAACCAGAACCTACTCCTCAAATAAATCATAAAACTCCTGCGTTTCCTTACTGAAAAAATAACGTTATTTTTATTTAATATTAAAATTTTTATTTGATTGAAATGACAAATAAAGTCACTGAAGCAATGAAACAAAAGTTTTTGGTAGAATACATTAAATCAGGAACTATTCCAGAAGGTTTTTACATTCATACTATGAAGGATGGTAGAGTTCAGTTTAGAAAGATAAAGCAACCATTAGATAAAGAAGGAATTTTGAGAAAGATTAAACTTCATGAGGACAACATTGCTGAACTTAAGAAGAAGTTAGAAGAGTTGGAGAAAGGAAGAGAGTTATAAAGCAATGAATTCAACAGGGTGAAAAACCGGGTGAAAAAAGAGGTGAGATTTCACCACTTCACCTAAATTTATTTTTGTGCTATGTTTTCATACGTGTGAGGGTGGTGATATCATTAATTTTTATATAAATGACGAAAACTATTGAGATAACAAACTACAACGGTCATGAGTTCAAGAATTTGTTCTTCGTTCCTCGTGAAAATACATTCTATCAGATACGAGGGAGAAAGGGTAAAGTTAGTTTGAGCGTTTATGAAGGAATGAAGAATGGAAAGTTTATACAAGCATACGATACAAACGGTAAACGTGTTTCATTAGCTTTGTCAAAACTTACTAACATTTATTTTGACAGTGACTTTGACTCTGACGATTGGCGCGACAGCAGCAATACTGAAGAATATGAACTATTGTGTGAAGCACAGCAATGGGAAGAGTTGCAATACTTTTGTAAGTGAGAACGTTTATTTTTTACAGTAGTGAAGTCGTTTGTGAAAACGTTAGTGAGGTGAAGTGGTTGACGGCTTTATAAATATTTAAGGTTAAATTGGTGTTTGTGTTTGTGTTGTAAAATATACGTTAACGGTTTTGTAAAATGTCAAATTCACATATAATGTGTAAGGAGGCGCGCAGTGCCTCAGTACACAATATATGTATACTAACTGCGTTTAGGTATTTCTATTTTTACTTTGTCACCTTTCTGAAGTTTGAAGCCCGGCATTCTTTCTTGTTTGTCTCTTTTGACTAAATTATTAAATATATAGTCTTTCTCTAAGTCAGGGTTGTTTTTCATTTCTTCGGGGGAGTGGTTTCCCAAACCTTTTTGTTTACGGTTATTGTAAATATTTAAAACTTGTCTCATCTTTGCCATGGAGAAGTGTCTATATTTGTCGTCATATGACATTTCATTTGCTTCACCACCTTGTGGTTGGTTTAAGTCTCTTAACATTTTTATACATCCGTCAATGACACCAAGAGCAGAATGGTTTTGGTCGACAATGAAATATTGGTTTACATTTTTTGAACGCAGATAGTTTTTTACATCATCTGATTTGAAAGAACTTTCACAGTCAGATGTCAGTTTTGTTGGATGGTATTTGTCAACGAATATTGTCAAAGCTGCTAAGATATCTAAAATAGCTTTGGACTGTAATGATATGGCTTCACAGTATCTTGTGTTTTGACCAACATATATTAACCAGTATGGTGGCCCATCTGTTCTAACTCTCGGAATGTTTTCCAAGATATCCATAAACCAAGCATTTGGTGTTGAACTAAAGATTTTTATCATGAGTGCTTTCTTTGTCGCTTTAGAAACATAGGGGTCCTTGTTTGGATTCGTCATTTTTTACCCTGTAAGAAATGGGTTTATTTGGCGCATTAGCAGGAGTTGCATCCAGATTTTTACCCGCAGTGGGAACAATAGCCAGAGGTGCATTTGGAATTGGAAGGAAGATTTTGAGTACATTAGGTATACTTAAAGAGAAAGCACAACCTATTATACAAACTGTACAGAAAGGTTGGGATGTAGCACGAGATGCAACAAATCTTATTCCAAATCCTGAAACAAGAGGAAAAGTTCAAGGATGGATGGACAATGTAGGAAGACAAGCAGGAAACTATTATAACAAAGCAAATGACTACTATAACCAAGCAGGACACTATATGGACCAAGGTGAAAGATTCTTTAACAGAGGATATAACTATGCACAACAATGGGTAAGCAATAACCAACCGCAACCACCTCAAACTTGGGAAATGTAAGGTTTTTTATTGAGATGAAATGAACAATGCAGCATTGAGACAAATGAGTTCAAGATGGATTTGTCGGCTTCCAGCATTTAAACCGATACCATATAGTCAGGCTCAGCATGTGAAACTGAATGATATTATTAAAGGAACCATCCCACCTCCACAACAACAACCAGTTGAAAACAAACCAAACTAAAATTTTTTACTGAGATGAAATGACCGAAGAAGTTGAAACGGTAGATTTGACACCACAAACAAAAAGTTCAGAACCATTGTCAAAACCTGTCAAAGAACTTACAGATGAAGAGAAAAATTCAATAATAGAAAGTGCCAGGTCTGGAAATACAAACCCTAACTATAAAGTCACTTTTCATAGAAATGGAACGGCTAGTATCTCAAAAAAGAAACAGACTCTCACAAATAAAATATTGAAGTCTGAAGGAGCTTTCGAGACAACAGATGGAAAAGTTTACTTCACTGACCAACAGTTCATTATAGAACATCTCATTGACTTAGAGTCGAAATATTCTAAACTTTACAACAAACACAAAAAGTTGAAAGGAAAACAAAAACAAATGGCATATGATATTTATGAAGATGTTGACGACACAACTGTTCCTGCAAGTGAAGTAAAGTCAGAGGAACCGAAAAGTGACGAAAAACCGATAGAAGAAGAAAAACCAAAAACTGAAGATAAACCAAAACCAAAGTTTAGTTTCCAAACTAAACCAAGTCAACCTTCATTAGCTGGTATGGGTTGGCGTCAAAGACTTATGGCAGCAGGCGGTTATGTAAAGTAAAGAAAAAAATATTTTTTATTTTTATAAAAATGCCCCCATATAGAATGGATAGAAAGTCTGCTAGAATAAAAGCAGAGTTACAAAGATATGGTTGGAGAGTTTCGAAGAATTTTAAATATAGGAAGGGAAGACCCATAAAAGTCTATGACAAATTGTCTGGTCTTCGCTACGAAATGGATTTGGAAACAGCACGTGCCAATTATCCAAACAGACTAGAGAGGTTAGAAGAAGAACGTCTTATGGACATGCCTTTCGATGTTAGTGAACCTCAAGTTGAAGGACACGACGGCTTTGCCAGATTCTACTGGAAACATGACGAACAATTGCATCCTTTGAGAAGGAAAAAAGGAAAAGGTGAAGACGCACATGCTCCCATGGAAAGAACAAGATATGCATATGAAAAGTATCGTGAAGTTAGAAGTCAAATTACATCTGGTCGAACCTTTACAGTAAACTTTGACGAAGGAAAGAACAAAGAAGGCTTCATGGGAGTACTTGCTGCAATTCAAGACGGAAATAAGAAAGGACACAATCTCAGATTGACCATAACAGATTTGGATGGTCACATTTACTATGCACATGGCAATGAACAAACAGCCGCAAAACTTCTTGACGCTTTCAAGACTACAAAGAGAGAACAAATGGTTGACTCCGACTCAGACATTTTGAATGCAATTGAAGGAATTGCAAGTGTCAAGTTCGAATGGTACCAACCTAACCCTCAAGCAGTCAGACAACATGCTGGATACTTCCCGTTCATAAATAAGTCTGACATTGACTTGACAAGGTATGGAATTTACAATTCAATTGAAACAATTGTCAACGAACCTTGCATTCTTACATGTCTCAGGAACTCTGGTCTTGTTACAGATGAGAAGATGAAGTATCTTGAGTCATGTGTGAAGACAAGGTACATTCTCAGAGGTCAATTGGCAAAAATTGCACCGTTGGCAAATGTCAATATCCGAGTCAACATACCTACAGCTAAAGGTTCTTCACATGACGACTATGTTGTTGACAAAGACTTACCATGGTTGAAGATTGTAATTGTCCACAACCACTTCATGTTGAACGAAAGTCTTACAAACCCATTCTTTGGTAAAAGTAAGTGCAACATTGTCAGAGCTGTAAACATTCTTTTCGAGAAAGGTTTGTTGGAACCAATTCCAGATGACAAGCTGACAGAAACTTTTGTACCAAAAGACGAAACAAACTTTTCATTGTTAGCAAGACCAAAAGTTGTTCCAGACAAAGTTCTAGTACAAAAGAAGTACACAGTTCCACAAGGAGTTGGTATGTTCGGATACCAACCTGAACCAGAAGAACTTCCAATGAGGTTGCAAGAACTTCAAGATGCTATAAACAAACTTCCATTGAGACATCCAATTGACGTCAAATTGTATTGGAGAGCATCTGAGTTAGGTCAGAAGGTTTTATATGAAACAGGTTGCTTCGACGATGTTTATGAGATAACAGGAGAAGTTTCTCAGAAGATAAGAGACTCACTTGAATTTCCACAAACTGGACCAATTGGTTGCGACAAGTTCGACTCAGATGAAAAGATATACTATGTCGACCTTAACGCTGCATACATGAGGTTTGTCCAATATATTCCGACTGGAATTCCAAACGAAGATGGTGAGTTCCCGGGAAGGAACTATACAGTTGGAAAAGTCATACAACAACTGTATGATATTAGGAAAGCTTCAAACCCCAAACTTGCAATGACACTCAAATTGCTTATGAATTCGACATGGGGATATTCCATTAAGAAACCTCAAGAGATGAAGAGTAAACATTATGAGAAGGTCGACAACTTTGTTGAAAGGTTTTCTCCTTTTGTTTTGAAGTACGAATTCACTCAAGGTCAAAGTGGCTTAGTAACCACATTAAAACCTATTGTCGAACATTGGTCTTACCCTCAGTTCGCAAAGGCAGTCCTTGACGAGTACAACAAATTCTTCTCCGAAGTCAAATCGAAAGTCAAGGTTTACTATGAGAACATTGACGCACTCATGACGAACGAAGAAGGCTATAACAAACTCATTGAAATGGGTTTAGTCGGTGAAAAGATGGGCTGTTTTAAGCTAGATAAGGTATTTTCCGAAGTTCATGTAATATCGAAAAGGAAATATTGGGGCATACTTGAAGATGGCACAGAAATAAAACATTGCATGAAGTAAAAACGTTTTTCAAAAAAGTGACATTTTTTTTAATGGCGTACATCCCTGAGCGCTTCGTCCAGTTCAACCAAATGTTGGTCTCGGACCCAGGCAAGAGATATTCCAGGCTCGAACTCAACCGTCTCTTCAAAGAATGGATTGAAGACTACAGAGGAGACGAGTGGTTGACAATTGAATTTGCTCGGGCTTGGAATTGCTACAGAAGGGTCTTAGACGTGGACCCAAGACTCACGTACAGAGGTTGGGATGTGGTCTTTACATTCCAAAATTGGTACCAATACCAAAAATAAAAACTTAAATTTACTTGGGGTTTCCCCCTAAAATAATTTTTTTACTCTTAGAACCACTCGAGGTTCTCCTTATGGTTGTTGAGCTTGTCACCGTCAATGTGTCTGACCTTCGTCTTCTTGTCTGGATTTGGAACCCATTGAATTGCGACAAGCTTGCCCATGGAGATTGAACCGCGATTCCGAAGGTTAAGGTTCAAGTGTCCCAAGTTGTTGAGGACTGGGGTAAGAACCTTGCCTGTCTCCTTGTTGCGGATTTGGTATGGGTAGGGTTGGGGAATTTCGTAAGCGTCATCGGCAACAAGGGTTGCCCAAACTTCCTCTTCTTCGTGTTTCTCTTCTTCTTCTTCCTCGACAATTCCTTCTTCAATTTGGTACTCACGAAGTACGGTGTTGCATGTTCTGTCCTTTCCGAGTACCTTCCAGATGGCGTCTATCTCTTCGAAGAAACGGTAGATGAGTCTGGCAAGGTCTCGGTTCTCTCTCTCGTAATTGCGCAACGATTCTGAGAAATCGTTCAGGACTTTCTCATTGGAAGCTTGGTTCATGAGGACATCGGCTTTGAGATTGGTCATCTCTGTCATAAGACTACTTTGGAGAGTCTTAATGGTGTTTGTCAGATGAGCTTTCAAATTCATAATTTGAAGTTGAACTGGCCGCTTGTCTGGCAACCTTGAAAGGACATCTTCCATTGAGTTTGGCTTCGGTGCTTGTTCGGACATCGAAAAAATGAAGTGGTTTGAGAATGACGGTTTTACTTCAAAAAGCTGGTTATGACAGTTAAGTCATACAACAAGTTTAAGATAATATCTTGCTCTTCTTCTGAACGTTTGTTGTCTCTTCCGATAAAGTTTCGAACATGAGAACCAAAAAACGTTTTTTGAGGAACCGAAAGAGTTCAGGCAAATTTTCATATTCTGGATATGTTGGGAGCAGTTCAAAACATCTGAGCTGACTTTCGGACAAAATTGGGACAATGTCAGAAAATTCAGCTTTGGTCGGACTGCTTGAAGGTAAGTCCCTTACATGTAAGTAGCTCTGGTAAAGTCTTCTCATTTCTGCTAACTTTTGGAGTATAGCTTCGTAGTTTAGAAGTTTCAATTTTAATTGTCTTATTCCACTCTTTACTTCTAAACGGTAAGTATCCATGAGGTCAAGAGTAGCTTTGGTAGCTTTAAGTGGAGCTATCTGTTCCTTGACTTCTGCAATTTTGGTTGCAATTGTGGTTTGAGCTCCTTCAAGTTCGCCGTCTATGTCGTTCTCAACGCCTTCAACCATGGCTTGAAACTCTTCATCGGTCCATTGAGATTGGTGTGGGACGAATTTAACTTGCTTCATTCAAAAAATGAAAAAAAATGTTTTTACTCTAAACGTGCCATATAGATGGCTATAAGTGCTTTGTTATATGACTTCTTCTTCACATGAGTCTTTGGCAACTTGAGAGTTCTTGTTGGAGTTGGGTCTGGAATTTCAATTCTCTCTCGAGCGCAACAACAGATGTCAGAATAACATTCCCCACTGTCTTTCTTGCCACCATAAACTGTGTATTGACCAAACTTGCATTTACAGGAAGACCGGTCAATACAAGGTTCACAGTTGAAATAGTTGTACTCATACCTGGTGAGTACGAGTGTGAGTAAAAACATAAAAAAGTGAGTTAAAATGAGATGTTTACTGAACTGGCTGAATGTCGCCTTCTGTAGTTATAAAGAATGGTTGACCAGAGAAGTGAAGGAGAGACTGAATTGCCAATTTCATATGGGGTATGGGGTTCTCCTTGTTTGGTATTTTTATCCAAGGACGTTTGTTTAGGAACTTAACAAGAGCTTCTCTTTTGGCGTCCTTTATGCCATCGTAGGCTGTCCCGTCTGGTATTTGAATTGGAATTCCAGTCGAAGTCTCGAGCTGAAGTGTAGACCTTCCAGAAATAGTGATGAACTTGACCTTGGGCTTCATTACCTTGCGCAAGTAGTCTTTTACGCAGTCGTTAATTTCAATTAGGTAAATTGCCTCGTCAAGTCTTTCTTGCATTCCAAGTTCTTCCATCCGACAGGAAAATATTTTCCCGACAAAGGGAAAAATTTTTCCCGACGACAGGAAGAACTCTTCCAGTTGTCCGTCCGTAAACCATTCAAATTTTCGAAAATTGAGAACTTTTTGGTCGAACTTCAGAAAAAGTTTTTCCTTCCGACAGAAAAAGTTTTTCCTTCCGACAGAAAAAGTTTTTCCTTCCGACAGAAAAAGTTTTTCCTTCCGACAGAAAAAGTTCTTCCATCCGACAGGAAAAATTTTTCCTTCCGACAGGACACAAACGGATGACTGACGTTCCTCTTCCTGAATGCCTTCCAAAGCCAGAAGAACCGAAAGCTGCAGAACCACAACAGTCTCCTCAGCAACCTCAGTTCCAGCAAGTACCTCCGAATTACTACCAATTTCCACCTCAAGGTTACTACCCACCACAAGGCTTCCCGAACTACCCTCCTCAGCCTATGCCTTACTTCCCCAACCCTTGGTTGTTCCAGCAAGCTCCACCTCAGCAATTCCAATTCCAATCTCAATCGAAGAGAGACCAAGACTTCGAAGAAGGTCTGAACCGCTTACGCAAAGAGTATGCTACAGCTCCAATGGAAGACGACAGGCTTTCAGTCTCTTCCCTCAAATCGACCGATTCGACTCGTACCACAGATTCGGTTCGTGACCGTGAAGACTACCTCAAGCAGTCTGAGAGACTCTTCATCCTACAACCATTTACAGTTGGAGCTCTCAAGAACATGCGCAATTACGAAGGTCAGACACCAGCTGGAGACCGCAAAACAGGCGTACTCGCAAGAGCCGTCCAGCTCGTCAAAACAAAGACGGAGATAGTCGACTTCATACTTGCAGCTTGCCCTTACAAGTAAAAAAATAAACAATTACGAATTAAACTTTTTACTCTTTCTTTTCTGAGTTGTTTAGAGCTGGTTTCTCTTGTAGAAACCTTTCGTACTCTTCCATGGTCATGTAATTGCGAATTTGGTACGCAATTCCAGGTTCGTTGTTTTTGAACCTGATGTATGTAACGCTTCCATCCTCCTCAGGGAAGTAAGCTGCTAACATCTGACCAAGTTTTCTCGGTGACTCGGAGCTCATAAAAATGTCACTTTTTAAACGTTAAGTTTTTAGTCTTAATTTACCCTTTGTTTGTCAAGGTAGTATTGGAGTGCAATTTCTCCAAATTCTCTGTGTCGGAGTTCTTCAGCATTTTCCAAGGTGTACCTGGAGAACTCAAAGAAGTTGTCAAGAACATACTGCCATGCTGCTCTTCTGAGTTCGTCGGTATTTTGGAAGTGTTGCACCTTCGAGTCTTCGGACATGAAAAAAATGACACTTTTTCTATTAAACCGTTTTGGCATTTCTCATGAGTGAGTATAGTTCTGCCGAACCATTGGAAGAGAAGAAGTACCCTTGCTGGCAAAAGACAAAAATAGTTGCCTTAGTTGTCATTGCAATTGTACTCGTAATTGAATTCATTGTACTTCTCTTCACGTACATAAAACTCAGCAATGGTATTTGCTTTAAGAAGCTACCATCTTACTAAGACTAAACACTTAGATTTTTCAAGCTTGACTTTTTACAATTTGAACTTTGTTTGCGTAGATATGAATTCTGAAAGAAGTATGAGGGTCTTGTATGACTTTATACTTCTCCCAGAGTTCATGTCTGTCAAACTTACCTGCCATGGACTCTTTCATAAGTTCCATGAAATCGTCTTCGGACAATCCGGGGAAAAGTATTATGTCAGTAAATATTCTTTTAACATCCTTACTTAAACTCTTTGCTGTCTGTACACATATTACGACTGAGATGTTAAAGTGTCTGAGCTTCTTAAGAATTCGACACATATCTTGTTCTCTATTCTTTAACAAAGGATGAGAGGCGAAATCATCTAAGATAAGAAGACACCTATGAGGGTAAGTCTTCCAATCGTAAGATTGCAATTTCTTAGAAATGTATTCTATCTCTTTCTGTTTGTTTCTGAAGTGTTTCTTCTCTAATATTCTCTGCATTTCCTCATTTGGGTCTTTAAACTTAGAATTTATATACTCATTTATAGCATTGTACTTCAAAACCCTTCTTTGGTACTTCTTTATCCAATCTAACAACTCAGTATCCTTTATACATACTAACTTAGACTTCTTTATAATATCTTTGAACGAATTGACGGTTTGGTCAAATTGACCAGAAGTCGAACAAATAACAACTAACTCATAGAATGGGTTCTTCTCATCTAGTTCTTGTTGTTGTGCAGCCATTTTAAGATAAGTGAAAGTCTTACCCGACCCAGGTGGTGCAATTAGACCTGTTATACCATTCTGAGCAAATAAGAACTTGTCATGTATAGGCTTTATCTGAGCATTTTCTAACTTCCTCTTGTTCTTGTTTAAAACATTCTCAAATTTCTTGTCAATGTCAGCAAATTTTTTTCTAACATATTTTTAGAAAATTAAAATTTTTATCTTTTAGAAAAAGTCTAGCGATTTCGCTATCTATATTCGAGACAAGCTTTTTGACAGCAAAACATCTGTAGACCATAAAATCTTACATAGTGTCAACAAGAAAGGTGAATTTGTTCTAAAGTTCTGTTTCTGGGAATATGACAAGAACCATAAAACATTACAAAGAGCAGTCTTAAAATTTGTCAATGACAGACTTGTTGACAGAGATGACGCCGATTGGAAAGATGAAGTCCAACAAAAGTTCTTAGAGTGCAAAGAAGACACATGCGCTGTTCTTGAAGATGAAATAGAAAACAGAATAGATGAGCTATTAAAGGACAAAGAACTTTTACATAGATATGGTTCTGAGAAATTTGACATATCTCCACCAGAAAAGAAGAAGAAAGAAAAGAAGAAGAAAGAAAAGAAAGAGAAAAAAGAAGAAGAGAAGAATGAACCTGAACCAGTTCCAGAGAAAAAGAAATTTGACATGTAAAATATAAAATTTTTAAGAACATTTCTGGGTCAATGTCAATGTTCTCTTCCTCTTTAGGAGTAAACACTGGCTTAGACTCTAAAATCTTTTTACCCAATTTACCTTGAACTTCTACAACTTTAGACTCATAATATTCATAGTCGTCTGTTTTTTTGGTTCATAAGGTATAACAAGTTTGTATGCTTTGCCTTCTTTAAGGTTTGAGAACCTTCTGTCAAAACTTTCTTTGACTGTTAACAAACCTTCTATGTCTAAGTCTTCAAATTTCGCACCATTTTTAGTCACAACAGCAAACTTAACTGGTTCGATGTTCCAAACTTTGCTGAATGAAGACTTTTCAAAATGGTAGAAGTAAACATTCAAATATGTGAATGGGTCTAGTTCTTCTTTAAGTCCTGACATGTACTTGTTTACTGAAATATATTTCGTCATCTTTTCTATCGGATAAAAAAATATTTTTTTTAAAATTTACTCAGAAAAAATTTTCTTTGTATATACACCATTCTGTACGTCTAAAAGACTTTTGACATTTGCCAAGAATGTTCGTTTAGACGCTGGCATATAACCATACTCTTGACAATATTGTTTATATTCATCATATAAAGACTTTTCATCTAAACACTCAAAGTCGCTTTCTTCTATGAACAGTTCATATACACTCTTGTTTGCTTCTAACAATGTTTGTCTCTCTTCGGTATGTGGAATTTGTCTTGGATTGAACTTAAAAATATCTAATGTCATGAAATATGAGAACAAGTGGTTGTAAAAGTCAGATGTCAAAGTTTCTGCTAAGTCGTCAAAATATTCTGTATCTTGCATATGAGAATCTGACGTTCTGACAACTACATATCTTCTGTCAGAACTTTCTAACTTCATCGGAACAGCATTGTTTGAAACCATAATGAAGTTTGCAACATTTTCACAAACTCTTTGGTCTTTATACTTTCTTTCAACAACTCCAACTTTGTCTGTTATAAGACTCTTCAAAGCATCTGAGTTCAAAACTTTTGTTGTATCTATACTTTGAAGTTCATTGCAAACTATAAGTTTCATATTCTCAATTGAAGAGTTAAATTTACCGCAGATGTTTTCTAAGTTTGTCATATTAGGGTTCGAATAACCTTCTAATAGTTTGCATAAGATATCTGTAAAGAATGTGTTCTTACCTGTTCCTTGTTTTCCAATTATAATGAGAGCAGTTTCATTTTTAGCACTTGGATGTTGTAAGATATTTGCAAACCAACATAAGATATACTCATAGACTCTTTCGTTTCCATTGCATATAATTTCTTTGACATGGTCTAACCAAGCTTCTATAATATTTTCTTTCCATTCTACTTGTTCATATTTATATCCAGTGAAGATAGAATAGAAGTTTGGAGAAGGTGTATAAAACTTTATACCACGAACTGAAAAATCTTCTAACTTTGACAATAAGATATCCCAAGCATCTAACATCTTCATGCCAACTTGTACGACTTTTATTTTCTTAAGTTTCTGTCTACATTCTTGTTCAGACACTATTGTTGCTCTTGGTTTGTTAAAAACAACATCCCATTCTTTCATGACATAACATTCTGGGGCAGAGTCAACATAAATGACTAAACGTTTCAAATTCTCGACTGCTTTGTTATATTCTCTAAATGGACACATATTTCTGAATGCTTGGAAGTCATAAAAATCTGAAACATCTATTCTGTACATTTTTATAAAAATAAAAAAAAATTATTTTTTTATTCTTGACTTTGTTGTTCCATTTGTTGCATTTGGTGTTCTTGAGCTATTTGTTGTTGAAGTTGTTCTTGTAATACAATACTTTCACCAGTTGCATCTTCCAATTCGAAACTTTCTGCCGTCATTGACAAATACATAGGACATAAAAGTTTTACAGGAACAAAGTTTGCGTCAACTAATGTCAACGTTATACTTGCCAAAGTGTTTGAGTTCACTAAGGTTGAAAATTCTGCATTCGAATGAACAATAGGCAAACCAGCAGAGAAAGTATTGTTTATACGCATAAGTATCTTTTGGTCATAATAGTTTCTGTCGACATTCGAATAACACTTTGAACCTAAGTTTGAAACAATATATAAGATTGGTGTGCTTAATGTCAATGGAATAGACAAACCTTGTATGACACCTTTTCCTGTTATAGGAAACTGTTGGTAGTAAAAACCAGAAATAAGTTTTGTATTATAGCTCATATCGTTTATAGTAAACTCAGTCGGACATCCAAACATAATAAAACCTGCTCTAGTTGCAGCACATGTTACACCCGTACTTAAAGTATTAAATAAGTCAACAAAACCTGTTGGTGGTATATCTGAGTAAGTATCTTCAAAGGAGTATTTTTTACCATTCACAACAATAAAGTCTTCTGGTGTCAAAAGAGCAAAACAGGCTTTAGTCGTCATTGTGTTTAAGGTTAGTTTACAATATCGTCCTTGAGGACTTTGTAAGTTTGTTGTTATAGAATTATATGACTCAGGGTTTTTAGTCGTAATAGTATAAACCATTATGTCTTCTGCCATTTACTTAGCAAATAAATTTTAATGAAATGTTGTGGTCGTCAAATATTTTTATAACGTCTGGGAAACTATACTTTAAGTTCAACGTTTCACCTCCTTTCATAACGTATATCTTGTCAATGACATTATATGAAACACCACAGCAACTAATGTCGGGTTCTATTTCTTTGATGTTTATATCGTCTGCCTCTGTCAAAAGTTTCAATAGTTCTTTCAAAACTTCATGAGGTGCAATGACATATGAGTTCACTTTTACAGGGTTGTGTTCGACCAAGTTTAACATTATACTTAAAGCTTGACAAATCTTCTCCTGAGTTTGAAGTTTGTCTTTCAGTTGTTGGTAGTCGTTTCGAATATCTGCAACAGAACTTAAGTCTCTGTTAACTTCAGGATATGTTGGTTCTTTTACAGGAACAATTGTTATACATCTTCGTCTTCGTATGGTTTCCCCACTTCAACATCTCTGTCTTTGACATTGACAACAACACTTTGACTGTTTGTTTGAGTTGGTGAATTTAACTTCACATCTGCCACCGCCATTAAACCTTTTGAAACACTTACGCTTCTATTTTTCGGAAATGACATTTTACTTAGAATAAAAAGATGGACGTATTCGGATATCTTATTGAATTGAAGCAGAACAAAGTTTATACTCACAAACAATACAAATACATTGACAGAATAGTTCTTTACACAAACAATGGAAAATGTTATAGAATAGCAGTCTTTTGCTGAACCTAAATATTTTCATAATAAAGCAAAGAAAGTTGGTATAACTGAAATGGTGAAAGTTCTTGAAGCAGACAAAAATATAACTTCAAAACTTACAGATATTACTAAAGGAAAGTTTATAATACAATATTATGTCAAAACTGGCGTACTGTCAATATTTGACGGAGAGAAGTCAGTTCAAGAACAACTTACTGACCTGCTGCCAAAATCTGCTCGATAGAAGCTGTCGTTATGCCAATCTGAGGAGCCCCAGCAGGTTTCATCGAACGAATCTTCAAAAGAGCATCTTCCGTGAAAAGTGCTATTGGTTTTGTAAACTTCTTTGCTCTCAATTCATCTGGACCGTCTCTGTCACCAGTATATTGTATTTGAACTGTACCAACAGTTGAAATACCACCATAAAGTCTTCTGAGTCAGCAAATGGAATGCCAAGCCAAAAGTTTGAACGGTCTCCATTTGTATATTGAGTTTTTTTGACCTCCTGTATGAGTCCATACTTTCACATATGGCATAATAGAATTTTGCATTTCAGGGTTAATGGTTGTTGTGAAGTTGTTGTTAAAGTTCATAGCATCTAATGTCAAGTTGTATGACCTCCATATCCTCAACTGTAGAATATTCTTCTCTTGGATAATATTTGCCATCTATGTTTATATGATATTTAATACCAGGGTTGTAGAAACAAGAATAGTCATTTTATAGTTTCGTCTGAACAGTACAAACATAGTATCTGCATGTTTCATTGCAGTTGTTAAAGCAATATCTGTTCTTGCACCTGCGGCTCCTGGATTTTTGGTTTCCAACTTCACCTGCAAAGTCTTTGACAGATATTTGGTGTATAGGGAACATAAGTGGAACTGCAATATATTTGGCAGCTAAAGCATTTGAAATATCTGGGTCCAACATATAGACTGCAAGTCTGCTTTCTATTCTCTTGCATTCAAACTGTTCGCATGTGAACTTAACTGGGTCCCAAGCAGTTCCAGCAGCATTGAAAATAATAGTTTACTTCATTGTTGAAGTTTGAGAAACCAAAGTCTAAGTCAACTTTGTCTTTGCAAAATTCGGCGAATGACGTTTGATTTGTTCCCTTTACGTCTGTAATAGTGAATGGGTCTTGTGTTGGTGCAATGACTAAGTTATTTTGCTTGGAGTAAGTTCAATAGAAATTTTTCCTGCCCAGTTTGGTAAGTATCTTAAAAACCTGAAGATGAGGAAAGATGACAAAGGAACTCTAAGTTTCAGTTTTACTTTAGTGGCAGCAGTTCCATCTGAACCAGAAAGGTTAACATAAACCCCTGGAACGTTAGGGTCAAGTCTTCTTATTTTCTCAATAGTTGCATACTGGTCTGTTTGTTCTCTAGCTTGTGGTTGTACTGAGTTTCTCAAAGCGAACCATTCATAGTTTGCCCATGTTACTGTTTGAACTAAGTCAGAGTTAGAATATATCTTATTCCCATGAAAACTTCTGGAGCATATTGGTATCCGACATAGAAAATTCCATTGCAACCTTTCTTGTCAGACAACTTGGCAGAAGGTTTTATTTCAATGTCTTGTTCCACGTATAAGAATGAGTTGTCAATAGAAATAATATGAAACCTGTCGCAAGCAATATCTACTGTTGTTGAAGAACCTTCTCCAAACTCACCTACGTTTCCATAAGAAACAGCAGTTGTATATTCGTAAGTTCCAGGAACTATTTCTGACCTTCTAATGGCATTGTCGCATTCGTTATACCATTCGGAAACATTTCCGTTCATGGCATCCAAAACTGTTGGCGTTATATTCTGAGCGGCGTACATTTCATATGGGTAAAAATATAGAATAGTTGGATTTATATGTCATAATAGAACCCACTCGGACCAAGCTTTACTTTCTTCCTGACTGAGTTTTTTAACTGAATCTTTAACTCTTCTTTTTTCCTTCATTGCCACTACTTTCACTAGATGAAGTTACTTCTTCACTACTTTCACTTTGTTCTACTCTTCTCTTCTTCTTTGGTGTCGCTTTTGGTAACTTGCCCTCTGCTTCAAGTTGTAGCATCTTTGCCTCATGTTCACCTAGTATGTTGTAAATTTCCCATGTCCTTTTTGCCTTTGGGCTCTGGTCGCCCATCTCAGGTAACCTATATCCTAGAAAGATTTTGTCATAGTTTGTATTTGAGTCTTCGCGTATTGTTTGCATGACTCTTTCCTGAGTTTCCGGTTCAAGCTCTTCAAACAGAGCTTGTCCATATGGAATAAGCTCGTTTCCAAATATATGTTTTTGTAGCCATTCTGGTTTTCTTTCCATGTAACCAATAATATCTTTTGTGAATGGGAAAGCTTTTACCCAATGTTTCAGTCTTGCATCATTTATTTCTGTAGTTGGTTTTATTTTGTCATGGAACATGTTTTTCAATACTAACATTTCATTTGGTACTGTCCATTTGAGTTTTCTTAAATATTCATCCCTTCTCATTTCATTGTCTGCAAAGTAAGTTTTTATGACATTTTGCAAACTTTCGTTTGCAAGGTCATGTACAATAGGTTCTCTTCCTTCTCTCTCCCTAACTCTCTTTCTAAACTCTTCACCAAATATACCATCTCTATGGTTCTGTGTAGTTCTTTGAGATAAATGTTCTAGAACGTCAGGTGTTATATTTCCCTCAGCCATGTTCATTTCATACTGGTCCAAAATATCTGCATCTTTCATATCTTTCAATGGCATTAAAGCCGCGCTGAAAATACCCGTTATATCTGGTTCACCATTCACTTCCATTGCGTCTACAACTTCTTGGAATTGAGGTTGTAAGTTTATGAACCACCTATCCTGATTAGCTTTATGACCCCATCTCATTGTAGTTCCATAGTCTGCAGAAACAAAAGTAGGTTTGTTTCCATATTGGTTAGGTTCTGAATGAACTTTAAACAATGTTTCATTTCTATATGTTTTGTTGAAATTTAACCTTTTATTTTCACCGAGTTCAGCCAAAGATTGAACGTTATATGGTCGTAAGTAAAAAGGATTATTGTATTTGCGTACATTTTCTTTCAGTACTTCCATTCTATGCTGAATATTTTCATCTGATGTTGGAGTCTTTTGTATGTCGGTGAACATTTTTCGATATTTCTTCTACTATGTCAGCCGAATTTTTCTTAGACTCTTGGAAAGATTCCATATTCACCTCATACTCTTGTTGAGGGTCAAGATTTTTCGGCTGTTCCAAATCTTCATCTAGTTCTGTGAAGTTAGTTTCCAAAGGAGGGACTTGTTCGTTTCCTTCAGGCTCTTCTAGCTGTTGTTGCTGAACTATTTCTTCCATGTCTGGTTGTATCTGAACTTCTTCCTGTGGAGTTTCTTGTACCTCATCTGCTGGCATTTCATATATTCCGAGACCGTTTTTAACAAGTTCCCTATCTAAGTCATCCGGACTCATAAACCTTTCTTCTTTCGTTCCGTCTCTATTTTTTACGCGTTTCATGAAGAGAGTTGAATTATCATTTATCTCTGACACCAAATATCTCGGAGTAAATTCAGTCATGTCATTTGGATGATATGCTATTAAATCATATCCCTTAGCGAGCTTGTATTTTCCAGGTTTGAAATTATATCCCATTTGGTGCTGAACCATAAAGCTAAATAGGTTCGGGTCAGTATTTCCTTCCTTGAACTTTCTAATAGCTTCTTTATATCTGTCACTAAAGTCAAGAGTATCTGGGTAACCATAATCTTCCTTAAGCATTTTTAAGAATTCTTGGTTTCCTTTTTCTCTACTTCTTTTATGTCCTTGCTCTGTTTGTGGTTGTTGTTGTGCAGGGTTTTGAACTGTTGGTTGCTGTGCTGGTTGTGTAGGTGGTTGTTGTGCTGGTTTTGGTTGTTGTTGTTGTGCAGGGTTTTGAACTGTTGGTTTTGGTTGTTGTTGTTGTGCTGGATTTTGAACTGTTGGTTGTTGTTGCTGTGCAGGGTTTTGAACTGTTGGTTGCTGTGCTGGATTTTGAACTGTTGGTTTTGGTTGTTGTTGTGGTGCTGGATTTTGAACTGTTGGTTGTTGTGTTGGTTGTTGTTTTGGTGCATGCCTGTGTCTGTGTCCATGTGACGATGTAAATGTTTTAGGTAGTCCTGGTGCAGGTGCTTCTCTTGGAGGGTTTGGTGGTATATAAGTTCCACCAGCTGGCACATATGTTCCATCTGCAGCATAATGTCCTACCTGACTTTTCGTTTTTAAGAAAGCATTTACTAGGTCTGTTTTGGTCTGTTGTAACTCTTTTTCTTGACTTTCCACAACAGTTGCTCTAACGGCGTCATAGGCACTTTGAACTGCCTGTCTCGTTGCTGCATCTGTTATTTTCGTCATATTTTGTGCTACCTCTCTTAACTCTTTGTCGAAACCTTCAGACTTCAGTTTCTTTCCAGATGAGAAGTCGTTCACTAGTTTCACCTTACTATGAAGAGCTTCGAAGGCATTCTTAAAGTCAGCATTCATTAAAGCTTCATTTGAACTGTCTTCATCCGCTTGTATTTTTGTCCTTATTGACCCTATAAGTTGGGCTGCTTTAGCGTTGGCTTGGGCATCTAACCAGTCATTATTAGCTTTTATAATATCTGCGCTTTTCATTGCCTTTTGCATGGCTGCGTCGTTATTTTTACTTTCTTGTGCTAAGTTTTCATACTGTACGGTTTGGTTTTGCAACTGTAAAAGCTTTTCTGCCTTTACATTTGCTTCAACTTCTTTTTTATACTCATCGCTATCCATATATGTCTTCATGGCTTTTTGTTTTATCTCTTCATCTTTCAGTACTTTATATTGAGTAGTATGGTTTTTCAAATTTATAACATCTTGTTCCATTTTTGCTACTTCTGCTGCTTTTTCTGGACACTTTTTTCGCATATTCCTCTGTACTTAGTTCTTTCAGTTGTTCTTCTTTCTTCTTTTTCTCTACGTTTAACTCATTGAGTTTCTTTGTGTGTCTGTCATATTCTAGTTTCTTTTCGTTTTCACTTATTTGTTTCTGTATGTCTATGTTTGACTTTTTGACATCTGTTATTTGATTTTTGAGTGAACTCAAATTCATTTGACTTTGAGGGTTATAAGCTGTTCCGTCTGCAGCTCCACCATAGCCTGCCATTTTCGCTAAAAGTGCCGCTCTTAAACCTCCACTCTGTGCACCAATAACTCGGTTTAAAAGCATAGGGTTGCTTGACATTTGTTGCAACATAGTGGGGTCATTCATCATTTGTTGTTGCAACTGTTGTTGTGGTGTCAGTTTTACTATTGGATGTTTCAATGCTCCCTTCCTCTTACGTATATTCTTACGTAGCTTACGTGGCATTTTAAGTGAAGTTAAAAAGCGGTTTTTGACAGATGTTTATATGACACTTTTTGTTCAGCACAAAAAACTACTCGGTCAACGTGTTGTCAGTTTTGTAAAATAACCGTCCTATCTCATTCTATAAGGGGGAAAGGCTTCTCAAAGTATACTTCCTTGGAACGCCTGTAACTTTTCCTGTAGCGATGATAGACCCTTACTTGTCCGGACAAAGTTATACTATTTTAAGTGCTCTACAAAAAAGTCAACGGAGACGACTCTCAAAAACCGTTGTGTAAAAAAGTTTTACCGTTGGACAAAAAAGTATATATAGAAAACAAAAAACGTTTATAATTCATTCAATATTTGAGATAAACTGTTTTTCCAACGGTAACTATTAAATAAAATAAAAAAATAGTGGGTGTTACCGTTGACGAAAACGGTTCATCTCAAATATTTAAATATCTGTCTTTTTTGGTCAGTTAACCACAATTCAAACATTAACAATTCTCAACCGCTAACCAAAGCCAAAGCCCCACAACCTCCAAGAACCGGCACAGCGGTTAGAATAACCACCAAAAAGTCTAACAGCGAATTAAGAGAAATTCTTCAACAAATTTGCTCTAAATATCTCAAAGACGCCGAAGAAAACACACAACCAGACGCTACATACAATACTCAGTTCTGTGAAGTTCTGAACAAAGCAATTACTAGTTCAATTGAACTTACTAAGACAATTCCAAGTCCAATTGAGCTTAGCGATGTCTTAGTTCAGTATTTTCCAACATTTACTAAGCTTATAATGTTGAGAACTTTATACCAAGTTCGTCAAAATCTTCCTCGTTACATCCAACGGTCATTCGACACGAGAATTGCCGAATTCCAAGTCTTGAGTTATGGATATGACGAAGATGAATACGTTGACGAGTTCGGAGACAACCGTACAAAATGGTTTGAATGTTATACGACAACACAATTTGAATTCGACTTTCTCGAATTCAACGCAGCAACCATTCATATCATTGCTCTTTACCTTTCCGAACAACAACAAGACCTCGCAGATGGAGATGTTGTTACTGTCGTCATGAAAACTCCTGAACAATTCGGAAAAAGAAGTCTCTAATTGCCAAATTCGTTCCAGGACATCAGCTTTTCCAACGCACAGAAGTCTTCTGTATTCCTGGAACTAAGTTCTTTGTCAGGAGCGAACTCAAAGAAAGATATAATGTGTCATTCAATTACACATTATATAATGTTTTCGACCCAGAAGAAGGCTTCTTCCCAGAAGCAATGGAGGAGGAAGAAGAGGAGGAGGAAATACAAGACTCTATCCAAGAAGAGTCCTCCGAATTCACACCAGAAGACTAACAATTTTCCGAATAAAAGCTTCATTTATACTAAACATCTTCGGGGCTAGAGGGCGCAACGCGCCTGGAAGCCCCACTTACCTGACCTTATATGATACTTAAGATCTTTTGACACCGAATGAGACGAAAACTTGATTTGAAATTTCGATTTTGTAGACTTATAGAGAGGCTAATTCTGTAAATGTAACACATTTGCACAAGAAATTTAGTACAAAATTACATTCCACCTTTATTCAACTTATATGTGTGGAGAATAAAAATAATTAGCATGAAACTCTAATACTATGACTTATTGTATCAAAATATTATTGTTATCTGTTAATAGCCATATAATAACAAACTATACTGTGATAGTTTACGTCATTATTCGGTCATGATGCAAGCAAAAGTACAGTAATACATTGTGCGTGCCCGTGTGCCTCCAGCACGCGGTCCCGACACAATGGGACCATATTGCAATCACACGGGCACGCACAATATATAATGCCTACATTTATTATTATATAGTATAATTGAGAAAGAAAAAAGTGTCATAATTATTATGGACGCCATAATGAGACGTGCCTTTAGTGGCGAAGAAACAGCCAGACGTACAACTGGGGGATTCTTATTCGCACCAATTGATATGGATGATGTTCCAACAGATAAGAGACAAAGGATCCAGAAGAGGATCGAGATCATGACAAAGATCATAAGAAACCAAGATCACATTATAAGTAAGCAATACTCGCAAATACAAAGAATGAAGAGAACAATGAAAATGATCGAGTATGCAATAGAACAAAGAAAGAAGCCACTTGTTGACGATCAAACAGAGGAAGAGGATGATCAAACGGAGGAAGGAGATGTTCAGACAGAAAAAGAGGAAGTACTTATAATAAACCTCCAATCCTCAGAGGAGGATAAAGAATGATAACAAGATCAAGATCTTGTTGACCACAGTACCTAAGAAAACTCAACAAATCAAATCCCTTCAGAATAAACATTCATTTAATAACTTTACTCTTTTTTTATGTGTTTGAGGACGACCTTTGTGATCACAAAGATCGTGATCTGTATATATGAGTGTGAGACTATATATGTGAGTATAAAAAAGAGTTATAGTAGTAAAATTAGGTGTTTATTCGTGGTTTAGAGGAGGGATCAGAGATCGTTCGCTAAATTTCTGATACACTTCTTTAATTGTTGGAGGCACGCTTCTGCGTAAAGGCACCGGGAATGCCAGTTGTCTGCTTGGTCACCGAGGCATTGTTTCTCATAGATCAGATCACTGATTCTATTTGCGTACGAGCCATTGTTCCTCTCAAGGTAACGAATATACTCTTGGTTCTTCCGAACTTGTTCCTTAACCTTCTTCTGTGATTCCTTGAGATCAGCGATCGTGATCTCCTGTTTCTCCAAGAGAGCTGTCATTTCCCTGACTCTTGTTGCAAGTAGAAGCTCTCTTGGAGTAGCAGGAGGTCCGGTCTTCTTTGCTGTCTGTTTTTGGGGATCGGGGATCTTGATCTTGACCTCTCTCTTTGCAGCCATGGGTATTTCCTCTTCTTCTGAGGATGACGAATTAACATCATCCTTGGCTTTGTTCTCTTCAGGAGCTTTTGGCACGAGTGTGGCTTTGTTCTAAGCCATTAAAAAATGTAAACTTTACGTGCCAGATTTTTTTGACATGTAAACCCATATATAATAAAAATATATTATAACACATATAATAACATATATTTTTACTCACTCCTATACCAACAATAAACAGTCATAAATGGAGGCATATAGTTGACACCTTTTCCTGTTGTATCTGTGATTCCAGCTACTGTGTGAGTATGGTTTCCTGCAGATCCGCAGAAAATACCTGTACTAACATCTCTAGGGTCATCTGTGATATCATATCTATTCATACCTTGCCTATCAGAACCTGTAGCAAGATTTGTATAACCTCTTTTTGTCATCGAATGTGTATGTTCTCCATTTGTAGATGTTGTTGCACTGAACCTATGATTATGTGAAGGTAAATTATCCACACTTATTTTCTTAGAACCACCAATCTCTTTAGATGAATTAGCGCAGTATAAGAAACGGTCAACAATTTGAGTCCACTTACCGAAACCAAATATTTGCTCAGGTGATGTGTTATTCATAGAGGTATAAATACTTCCAACAGGGTATATTTTCTGCATCATTAGTGTTTCTAATGATGTTTTCTTAGTAACTTTGAGGTTAAATATAGGTGTAAATAATGAAGGGTCTGCAAAATAATCGTATGCATGAAATGTTTCATCATTGACATTAATGTTACCTGTTTCTTGAGTATACATTGGGTCATAATGATATGAACCTTCAGTAATATAACCTTTCTTTCTTGTGTACTTATAAAGGCGACTATCTTCATCCTCAGCTTCTTTAGTAAAATATTCACTCACATCATAAGCTTCATTCACTTCAAACTCTTCAGTAATGAAAGGTATTGTCTTCATATCACTCACATTCTTTATCTGTTCATCCACATAAGTTTTATCAGCTTTCTTGTCTAGCATTGCTGGTAGTTCATATGCTTCAAAGTTTCTGACATGTCCTTCAATATTCGTACATTTACTATCTAAACTATTAAGTGTATCTCTTACACTAGTGCTTGGATTTGGTAAAGGAGCTTTTGAACCGAGGTCAAAGTTCAGTATTATGTCATCTGCTCTAACGGTTGTAAATGTTTCATGAGTGTGACCTATTAGTGAGTTCGTTACTGTTCGCTGTTGTTCTAGTTCATTATATATATGACTAAATGTATTGATTAATTCTTCACCTTTATACACAATTGAGCCAGAACTAACACCATCAGGGAAGTTAACTTTATCCTTAAACTCTTCTTCCACATGTTCTTCAGTTCCATCTGGTCTTAATATAACTTCACCCGTTTGTCGTTTCTTTGTGAGTCCATGTATTATATCAAATGTCATCTCATTACCTTTGTCCAATTTCTTTGCAATCTCAGTATCAACATAAGATTTGTCGGCTTTGTCTGCAATCTCAAGTGCAGTTCTTCCTGCATTATTTTTGTTGTCGTCAACTTTCCTTGTTATCTCAGCAAGCATAATCATTGTTAAGTCATGTAAATTATCACCATCAGACTTTAGTTTATTTAATATCATAATCTTAAAACTTTGATACAGAATGTCTTTGAAACCAGGCACTATTTTTGTCAATTTATCAAGTAGAGTTTCCTTATTTTCTTCAACACTTCTTAGTAAAGGTAACTCAACTTCCCGCAATATATCCCAACCATCATTAACTCGTTGAGTAATTATTTCTTCAATATAGTTGTCAGACATAGGTTCGCCAATACCTTCTGACAGATCATATAGCTCCATCGCATTTTCATCAAGTAGTTGATGCCCTTGACGACTTATGCTATTTCCAGACTGTGTTACTTTTTCAGCTGCATCTTGGACATTGTCAACAAAATCGTTGACGGCTTCAGGAAAATTTCCTCCCTCACCACCGAATGTACTTCTCAACGTATCCAAACCTTCATCTTTTCCGAGAAAAGCCCATATTGCATTAATTTGGTGCTGTAATGAAGCATATGCCGCACCAGTTATGCCTGCATTAACAAGGTCACCAATGAGACTGAAAGGATTAAATGACTGACCTTTATTATCTTGTCGTTCAACAAAATCATCAATATGTTTCTTTAAGTATTCCTTTGTGAGAATAACTCCATCACCAGCAATACCAGTTGCTTTAGGTCCATCTTCAGTAAACGTCAAAGGTTTCTTTAACATAACTTTATCCAAGTATATTGCAATACCACTATTTTGTATCTGTTCATGACCTAAAATATAAGCAAAAGCAATGTTTAATGCATTATATAAAGTATCTTCTCTAGTTGTTAATACATTGTTTTCAATGAATGGGATATTAAACAATGTAGACTTTGGGTCAAAATGAACTCCATGGTCAACCGATAATAACCGTTTGACATGATAGATGATAGTCTCTAATGCTTCATTAATATTTATCTCACGAGTTGTTTGTAATCCATTATCAGCCATACATGATAACATATATTTCTTATCAGGAGCGAAGAAATTTGCTTCATCCTTAAATGTCTCTAATGATGTTAATCTATCATTGACAACATTCATCATAGTATTTAATGCATCATAAGGTACTAAATCAGTGGAACCACCAATGACTACATCATCTTCTCCTTCTTTACTTAACACTAATGCATCTTCTTTGATAGTTAATGTATATTTGTCATATTGTATTAAACGAGCCTTTTCACACTCAAATGCATATGGAACAACGCTCATCTTTTTTATTCTGTTAAAAATGCTGTATTATTTGCAATCCACAGATCCAAACAATTATGGAACAATCCAATTCCATGCAGACCCAAACATGGGTCATCCGACAAAAGTTATGATGAGAGTGAGGTCAATTAATACATATGCAAACTTTGCATTATCTACTAAAGTTGATTACACAACATTTAAGGCAGAAAAAGAACCAGATGTATATACTCCATCTCATGAAGAGTTATTTCTAACATATTACTTTGAAGATAAGTGTAAATATGATGAACATAACTACTTAGACTATTTACAGAAAAATGTGTTTACACAAGATGAAAAACCAACAATTACTGTCAACCAAGACCCATTTGGTAGAATCAAACTTTCTATAACATCAGAAAACACAGATACTTTCAAAATAGTTGATGCATCACATAGAGCAATGATGTTATTAGGTATGTATAACTCAAAGCTACCATTAGTATTTGACAAAGATGGTGAATACTTCTCATTAACAATGCCATCAACACCATATTTATCATTCGGTAATGAACTATTCTTAAGGTCATCATTATCATCAATTTCTGGCTTCAATAACATTGCAGGAGTAAAAAATTCAACAAACGTGATGTACAGAAGTGTTTAATGTCTCAGAGTTTCTTCTGCCAGGAAAACCAATCATTGCAAAAGAATTGCAGAACTGGTATGATGCATATCCATGGGAACTCAATAATGTCACTTTTACTCTAGTTGACTGTCAAGATCAACCGATCAAACTTTTTAGTCCATTAAATATAGTTGTAGAGATAAAGAAGCTTGAATTAGATGAAGAATTTGAGGATTATGATCCTGATGAAGAAGAACGATAAAATAAATTAATCGTTTATTTTTATTCTACATAAATGAAGACGCTGAATAGTTTTATTGGAAGCATGAAAGCTCAAGACTTCAAAGATGCTTTGAACTTCTTTACTATTCGCTTCAATCCAAGATCTAGTATAACAGATCTGAAGAAAGCTCATAAACGTTCATTATACAATGCATGTATGCAAAATAATATAAGGACTGTTGAAGACTTTACTTCTAGAGTACAAACAGTTAACCAACACTTAGATTCTTTGATGAACATGGATTCTCAACCAGGAAGAACAAGAAGATCTGAAGAAAGTCGAGATCACGTACAAGCTTTAATGAATATGGCACCACAACCTGGTAGACAACAGTCAAATCATGAAACAAGACATACAATCTGGCAGATGTTAAACATTTCTCCTTTATACTCTGATCCAGTAGAACCAGCAATAGATGAGAACAACCTTGCTAAAGTACAGGTCGAAAATGCTTACAGAACAATTGCTAGCATTAATGGAAAAAGAGCTGAAGGTGAAGTATGGTTAAGTCCAAATGTTAAAGCAAACAATAGATACATGAGATTTGACATACAAGATTATGATGCAGAAGGTAAGGATTACTTCAATAGAATGTTTCCTAAAGTAATGACAGAATTTATTAAACAGATCGATGCATTTAAACAGAATTGGACCTTTTATTATGACATGTCTAGTCGAACAAACATATTACGTCATCTTAATGTCAATACAATGGGTTCATTAGTTCATCAACTCCTTAATGAATCACCTATTGATGAAGTAAGAGCATTAGCTGCAACAGTACTTGAATCAAACTATGACTTCTTCCTTTGCAACATTCCTGAGTTAAGAAAGATCGAGATCTTTGACTACACAATGTTTCAAAATATACCTGTAATGAAGATACGTAATGGAAACGTTCAAGATGAGATACAACTTACTGAGATGGAGAAGAAGATTCTTAAAGCTGCAAAGAAAGGTGGTGCAGGAGATCTTGCAATGGAATACTTCAAACAGATGAGAGACCAATTGACAAAGAAGAACAGAACAAACCGTTCAAGAAACGCACAATTATGGACATGGACATTGAAGCTTCCGATCAACCTTGAAAGGTATCAGATCTTTAATGAACTCAATGCAAGGACTGCAAAACTTATGATGAATGATTGTTGCTTTATCTATGCTTGTATTGAAGCTGGCGTTGATGAAAACACAATAGATCATATGCGTGAAATGATCAGAGTCAAAGACTTTCCAATGATGAAGATAAAAGTCATTGCAAAAGAGACGGGAATAAAGTTTCATGTCATTAAATACAATCCAGACTATTCTAATTATTCTTACACATTTGAACCAGATGGAGAACCAAGGATGACGATAGAACTTCTTTTAATGAATGATCATTACATGCTCAATGAAAAAGTTCCTATTAGTACAATGTTCATCAAAGATTATGACAACATCTGTCAAGTTTGCAAAGATTGGTCATTAGAGAAGAAAATGCTCATCAACAGAAAGTATGAAACAAGATACGCCATCAATTCAAAGCTTGTGACTCCAATCAGTAAAATCCTTGAACTTCGTTTCAAACATAACTATTTCGAACCTATCAGAACTGGTGAGTTATGTACATATTTCACAACTTTATACAAAGAGAAACTAGGTGAAATGATTGACTTAAATTACACACCGAAATATTGTACAAGAGTCAAGAAAGATTGGAGTGCAACAACGAAGAAAGACATGAAGTTTCCAAGAGAACATGTTTTCTTTGCTGACTTCGAAGCTTCAACTGATGGTGACATTCATAAAGCTTACAACATTTGTTACATGGAAGATGATGATGACAGTTATACTTCCATTTGGGGAGATAATTGTGCTCAAAAATTCCTTGAAGCTTTACCAGATAAGAGTTTAGTATATTTCCACAACTTATCTTATGATATCACTTTCCTCATGTCTCGTCTTGAAGAAGTAACAGGTACACCTATCATCAAAGGATCACAAACGATGCAGATACAAGGAAAATATCATGGTAAGTTATTATGCTTCAAAGATTCTTATGCTATCATTACAACAAAACTTGAAAATTTCCCTGAAATGTTTAAGCTTGAAAGTGGTGAAAAAGAAGTTTTCCCATATAATTACTACACAGAAGACCTTGTTAAGACAACAAGAATTGGCAACATTGATGATGCCATGAATCATGTCAAAGATATTGAAGCTTTTTATCAGAACATTGAGAAGATTGAAGGTTGTAAGATAGATGATGAACACTTCGACATGGAAGTTTATTCATCATTCTATTGCGGTCAAGATGTGCGCATTTTACGAGATGGATTCCTCAAGTTCCGTAATGATGTCATGAAAGAGTTTGAAATAGATGCTTACGATTATGTTTCAATGAGTTCTATCTCAAACAAACTCTTTGAGATGAGAGTATATTGGAAGAATGGAAACTTATTCGACTTAGCAGGAAAACCAAGAGAATACATCTCTAAGTGCATTCAAGGAGGAAGATGCATGTTAGCAAACAATGAGAAACATTTCACTGACTTTGATGCTGTATCATTGTATCCATCAGCAATTGCTAGACTTTACTGTTTAGAAGGAATTCCAGAGGTCATGACAGAAGAGATGAAGAGCAGTGAATACTTGTTAGAACATCTCTTTGATGATGACCAAGCTGAACCAACAAAGGAAAAGTTCATCTCAGGATTTTACTATCAGATCGAGATCTTGTCGATTGGTAAAAAGTCAGCATTCCCATTAATTGTCGTCAATCCTGACATCAATCCTGACCTTAATGTTGCTCGCAGTTCCAATACATGTTGTAAGATGTTCGTAGACCACATTACGCTTCAAGATCTGATCAACTTTCAAGAGATCACATGCAAAGTCATTGATGGATACTATTATGATGGTAAAAGGACTTGACATTTTTCTGTAAATATGGCATAAGTTCCTTATCGTCTTTCTTCAGTACTGGTGCTTTGACTTAGTTAGTATGGTTAACTTGGGTACGGCGGCACTGCGTTCCACCTTACCCAACTTAACCTTAAATATTTACAAAACCATCTGACACATAAATGACTTCACTAATGACTTCACTAACGACTTCACTAATGAAAAATAAACGTTCTCACTAACGTTCCCACTAATGTTCTCATTTACAAAAGTATTGCAGCGCTTCCCATTGCTGTGCTTCACACAATAGTTCATATTCTTCAGTATCGCTGCTGTCACTCCAATCGTCAGAGTCAAAGTCACTGTCAAAATAAATGTTAGTAAGTTTTGACAAAGCTAATGAAACACGCTTACCGTTTGTATCTATTGCTTTTATATATCTCCCATTATGTTTGTTGTCATAAACGCTCAAACTAACTTTACCCTTTCTCCCTCGTATCTGATAGAATGTATTTTCACGAGGAACGAAGAACAAATTCTTGAACTCATGACCGTTGTAGTTTGTTATCTCAATAGTTTTCGTCATTTATATAAAAATAAAATAAAAAATAAAATAAAAAATTAATGATATCACCACCCTCACACGTATGAAAACATAGCACAAAAATAAATTTAGGGTAGAAGGTTAGATCTAACCTCATTTCTACCCTCATTTCTACCCTGTTGAATTCATTGCTTTATAACTCTCTTCCTTGGTTTCTTTTTAGTTGCTTTCTTCACGTCTGTCTCCAACTTGACTGTCTTTCTTCTTCGTCCGTAATGATACCAGTTACTTCCACCAGTCAATGGGTCAAATGGTCTTTCGTAAGGGTTTCCATACATTCCATAAGGTCCGTATGGAAGAACTACTAGTGGAGAAGAAACATTTTCTTTAGTTCCATCGACTCTATTTAAATGCATTGTTTTACCTTTCATCTGGTCATTAAAGTCTTTTGCGTGTTTTGCAAACTCATCGTCCTTTCCTAAAGCATTTTCTGACTCAGTCGCAACCAAATTGGATGCTTTATTTATGAGCCCTATTTTATTTAATCTTAACTTCTTTGCAACCCAGCCTCCAATCTTCCTTTATTTGCATCTAATGTCTTCGAAACCCTTCCTCCACTCATTTTATTTACTGCGTCATAAGCTCCAAGTGCTTTTGCTCAAATGCTAATGCTTTTGTTCCCATTGCGCCTAAAGCTGCCCAAGCTAATACATTTACACCATATTAAAATCATCTCTCTTCAATATTATCTCATAAAAGTTCTCGTTACTGGAGAAAGTCAATGAAACATAAGCGTTCTCACGGGCTTCGCCCTCACCGCTTTGCGGTCTATCTAACTTCTTTCTTATTCATCTATTCTCAATAAAATATCTGAACAATTGCTAACATCTTCTACAACAGTTATTTCATCATGAATGACCTTCAAGAACAAGCTCATTTAATATGCAATTAAAATCATCTCAATAATGAGTCCATCCTTTCCATCTTTAGGTAGCACAACATCTTTCATTGAAGAAGGTTCGACAAGTCTTATGTTAAACTTACTGACAAAGTTTGTTATACTATAATGCTTCGGTGGCGAATACATGTAGTTTGAAAGACATAATATAGATTCTTCAGCAAATTCACTTATACTGGATTTTATAACAATGTTCTCACGAGACCAAACGCCACAATTGACAATCTTGTAAGCAATCCTGCTGAGCCTTCAACTGTAAACGTCGATGGTAACATTCCACGAAGGTCATCTATTGACATCTTTGAGTCACTGAATTTAAATATTTTCTTAAAGCAATCGTCATTATCTAACCATGCAATAGCTTTGAAGTTTTCATTCGAATATACATCTGCTTCATTAAATGTAAAACCTGACTTCTTTGCAGAGATGACTTTAAAATCTATTGAGTTTGTTTCAAAATTATATGCTATGGTAACTTCTGAAGGTAATGGATGCCTTCCGCAGTCAGTTGTTCTCTCACTACCGTTTGAAGCTTTGTGTTAAAAACTTTCATGTCATCTCCTGTGTCTAGGTTCACATACACAGCAACAGGGAAACTATCTTGCTTCTTTGTTTCATCATTATATCTCAAAACATTAAAGTTCTTCAATAATATTGTTCTTCCTGCTGGAATACTTCGAACCTGTCTGATTTCAATAGCTTTCTCACCTCCTACATACTCTACCCAGTGTCTTGGATATTCATAAGTATACTGACTTTCTTGAATTTTGGTTGGTTTCATCATAACATGTTCATAGTATATCTTTATACTCTTGTCAGTTAGACTCGGTGCTATGTTCTGAATATTTCTGACTTGCATTTTTAATGGAGATAAAATGAAGCATTTAATACATGATGTAGATGAAGACATGAATGAAACTACAGACAAACTTAACTCTTCTCTTATTCTTCCTTTCAGCAAAGATTATGAATTCTGTTCAAATGGTGTGTATTTCTATTGTGGAAAGATGGGTTCAGGTAAGACATTTAACCTCATTCGTCATATACTCATAACAGAACGTTTAGGAAATGACTCATATTATGACCAAATCATTATATCAGCAACTTCAGACTCTATGGACTCAACAGCGAAAACATTTATGTCAAAAGTTCAAGCCTCTGTCGTTAAAGTTCCAGACAGTGAACTCATTGAATTTCTTCAACGTTACATTCGACGTAAGAGGAAATATTATGCCATCGTTGAATTTATACAGTCAGGAATGCAAAAGACTTCTGAGGAGATGGAAAGAATTATTGACAAACACCACTTACGTCAGTACTCAGGAGTTTACGATATGAAACGACTGACAAACTACATTCTGTCAAAACTTTCAAAATACCCCTTCAAAAAATATCCTTCAAACACTCTGCTCGTTTGTGACGACTTCGCCGGAAAAGGTTTAGTGTCAAAACCAGACTCACCATTAGCTAACATCATAACTAAAGTCAGACATTACCATTTAACTGTAGCAATACTTATGCAAACATGGAGGTTTTTAGCTTTAAACATAAAACGTCTCATAACTGACTTCATTATCTTTCAAGGTTTCTCACGCTATGATATTGAACTCATTTGGAAACAGTCAGGTATAACATTACCTTTTGAAGAAATTTGGGAAGCATATAAGTCTCTCATCTCTCCTCGTTCATACCTTGAGATTCATATCATGACTAATACCATTAAAGTCAAAAATATTCCATGGAACGACCAACATTGTTTTAAAGTTTAACCTTCAATTGACTGATGGTAAACAAATTCCATGCATCTCTGTCGCCATTTCTGTTAATATTTTTGCTGTCATTCATATCATCCACTTCCCCATCCGTTAGCTTTTGAGGATATGCGTTAGAATAGCTGTTCTTAAATGAAGGCTTTTCACCTTTGAGAGCATAAACTCTATAACTTTCTGCATACTTTATGTTTGAACCTCCTGAGCCATCATTGACATAAATTTTTATAGGCTTCCACCCTTTGTTCATGTTCCTGCTTCTTCCCTTAGCTCTTTTGTTCAGTAGTTCTACATCTTTATACACAGCACCTGTCTCAGTGAATTCAACAATATTTTCATTCGTTAGCTTTACATTCAAACCCTTGTCGAGTATATTGTTCATTTCATACATATAAAAGGTTTTTATTCTATATGAAATGAGAAGCAAATCCATCTTAGCTGGTGCCGTTAATGTTCCAATTGAACCAACATCAAATGTTGACTCACGAACGACAAACAATATTGTCATAAAGAACTATAGTTCAGAGTGTTTGAAAGAAAAAGAACCAGAACTGAAATCCGTGAATTTAAACTCAGCTTCAAACGCTAACGCTACATCAGATGTTAAGTTAGAGTATCCACCACTGGACCAAATTCTTTCAAGAGAAGCCAACGACAACCCTTACACAAATGTTCAAACAAATCCTTCAGATAACGTAGACCATTACCTTCTTCAGTTATACCAAACAATTTTACTCAAAGACGATAAGAAGCTTTTGACAAATCTTATAAGCAAGAACCAAATAATTCTAACAAAGGAGGACCTTGAAAATGTTATCTCACGAATAACAGGGAAACAATGTGTCATTGACTATCTCGACCCTGAAATCGAATGCTGTGGTCAAACTCCACTATTCATGAAAATAGGTAACATCCGCATCATTGAAACACCAGGAACTACAGGAGTTGAGTTTAAGTATAAATATTCGAACGAGTATACAAAACTATCTACTTACTATAAGCTTTGTTTGAAATATGTTTTAGTAAATTAAAGCAGTCAGGACCTTCGGTCTTGGCGCTTTGTGCCGTCAGTCAAAAAAATTTCAAGTTAGCAATTTGTAATATCTATCCAAAACTTCTTCAACAGTATCGAACTCATCTTCATAATGCAAACCTAATCTTATTGACTTGGTGCAGTTTTCACTAACACAATATTTTTTCTGTTCTCTTGACTGACATAACTAACTCATTTGTTTCATCAAACAGCAACAACCAAAGTTCATGACCTAATACATAACATTCATACTTTATATTTTTAGCTCTGAGTTCTCTTGTAAGCTGTTGCATTTAATATTTTCTAAAAAGTCAACTTCAACAGTCATTCGCACTGGTGCCTTCAGTTCTACAGGCTCTCCTTGAAAGTCAACAAGTCTGAATTGCATGTCTTTCAAATTATGAGGACTAATGCGAACCCATTTACCTAAATGAGTTGCTATGACAGGAACGTTTGGAATGAACATTGAATTGACTGCATAACAGAAAGACTTATATTCTACTGAACCTTTACTATTAACTCCTGAAATACCTGTGACATTAGCTATTTTAGACTCAATGTACAAACAATTACCATAACATACGTATGGAACAGATTTCATCTCAATCGTTTTGTCAACACTTTTCAAAGGAAATGTCATATGGTATGCACCCAAAAGAAGTTGTACTCTATGACTCATTCGTGTTATCTTAAACTCCTTCGCATAACTGAACTTCAAAACTCCTGCAATAAGTTTAACATTCATTAAGTTTTCTTCGTTCTCCTTGTTTATTGTAGTATTTATGAGCGCATTTAACACTCCAGCTAATGTTTCCATCTTATATTCTACATTATTGTGAAATCTTATTTCGTGCTTCTTTCCATCTATTTCAAACTCCATGAAATCTGTTTCGTCAGTTATAACGAATGAAGCAATAGTATTAAAGTCAACAACTCTGAAAGCAAGCGCTTCATTCTGAAGACCTAAGTTTGTTTGTAGCTTTACTGTCCCGTATTCGTTTGGGTCTGTACTTTGCAAATAGAACAACATTTTATTCTCATTAAAATATGACTATTGCTGCATATGCGTATGAAACAAATGAAGCAAGAAGAGCACATGAACTAGTAAACGAAAACTCAACTTTAACCATTGAAGGCAATGATTTAGTCATTGACGATGGAAAAACTAAAAAAGTCATTGATTTCGATACTTTTAACACTTATGACCCATTCATTACAACAAGCAAGGTTCCCATCATAAATGATGGAACGGTGCAATATATAAATTCTACAGTAGATGCCTCATTAGTGAAAGTACTGAATGTTCTCATTGAATTGTTAAAGAGCTTTCGATTTGACGACAACATTAAATGCCTAAAGAATTTAGTCATGAATGAGAAACAAATTCTCGGCGTTGCTGGTAGCAGTAATGATGTACACCTTATGACATTAGAATATTATAACGAACATAAAGATGAACTGAAAGGAGAGAAGGGTGACACCGGACCACAAGGACCACAAGGAATACAAGGAATACAAGGAATACAAGGACCTCAAGGCGAAAACGGTTTGGATGGAAAGGATGGAAAGGATGGAAAAACTGCTAAATCATGGATATGGGACCTTATAAATACTGGTTTAACAGCTGCTTCATATGGAGTTCTTCAATACCAAATCGGAAAATATGGCAGTACTTGGTGAAGAAGCTTTAGATGACGTTAAAAATGCTTTGAACTTCATTTCAAATGGTTCGGATACTATTAAAACTTTATCTGGTTGGATGCAAGAAACAAGGAGTCAAATAGATACTGTAAGACGTATAGCAAACAATGCACGTACGGGATTGGATACTTTACGAGAAGCACAAAATACACTAAAGGAAGCAAATGATATTCTTGGCTCAGTATCAGACATGCATGAAGATTGGCTTAAAGGTATTGACAATCTTTAAAAAATCACAGTCAGTCTATTGCTGACTACAAGAAAAGTATAGATTTTTTACATAGTGCTATGGACGTACATGATGGAAGCATAAGGAACTTACTTAATGCTAACAATAACTTACCAGGAACTATTAAAGCATTTATAAAGTCCTTTGTAAAACCCGGTGCTCTAACATTTAGGTCTTTGAGAGCAAGAGTTGAAGTCAAGAGATGCAGAAACTCCAGAAGAACCACCAAAACCAACAGCTAATGAATATTGTTCGAATATTTTCCAAGGTACTCTGTTCTCATTGCATACATTCAAGAAATACTTAAGAAAGCAGACTTGACTTTAGGAGATGATGAAAGTTCTGTATATCTTTCGTTCCAGTTTCAAATAGCAGAACTTTTGAGACAGATATGCTTAATGTATGACAACATCTCTGATTTCACAAGATATGATGACGACCATGACCCCGAACACGGTGAAGAAGAAGTTTTACAAACATCCATTAAGACAGGAAAGGTTTTAACTCAAAGTCTCATTATTGACACCAAAGATGGCGAAGTGGACGTTCTTCAAGAGCTGAAGAAAAATACTTCTTCGGGAGGGGTGGTAGGCATGAACTTGAAATAAATGAGATAGAAGAGAAATTAGCCGAAAAAGCAGATAAAGAACATAAACACAATATCTCCGATATAAATGAACTTCAAGCTACATTAAATAGTAAAGCAGATAAAAACCATGTTCATTATATAACTTCAGATGAACAGATTATAACGGACTACCATGGATATTTAACACAGGATGAAAAAGTGAAGACGGAAATGTTAATGAAAGAAGATATAAATACATTCGTGCTAAAGGTTATGACATAAGCTGTACTGTACATTATGACACAGGTAAAGCGCTAGAAGCATTTAGTTATAACGATGAAATTTATGCCTCTACTTTCAATGTTAACGGTGTATTAGTTGAACCAAGATTTACTTTGAGAGTTAAGGCAAAAATAACTTTTGAAGATGCTATTAAAAGTAGAGCCGACAAAGATGAACTTGACGCAACGAACAAAGTTTTGAAATCTCATAAACACAATATCTCCGATATAAATGAACTTCAAGCTACATTAAATAGTAAAGCCGACAAAAATCATACACATAAATCCTTCACTACTGTTAGAGCAGACGACATAATATTGAACTATGATTTGGGTTCAAGTGCACCTTTAGAGAATCCGAGTACAAGCGTAAAAGATACTCTTAACAATTTAGATAAGAGTTGCAGGAATATCGAAGATCATGCCAGAAACTTTGAAGCATATGAACTACCATCAATGTTAGACAGTAAAGCCGACAAAAATCATACACATAAATCCTTCACTACTGTTAGAGCAGACGACATAATATTGAACTATGATTTGGGTTCAAGTGCACCTTTAGAGAATCCGAGTACAAGCGTAAAAGATACTCTTAACAATTTAGATAAGAGTTGCAGGAATATCGAAGATCATGCCAGAAACTTTGAAGCATATGAACTACCATCAATGTTAGACAGTAAAGCCGACAAAAATCATACACATAAATCCTTCACTACTGTTAGAGCAGACGACATAATATTGAACTATGATTTGGGTTCAAGTGCACCTTTAGAGAATCCGAGTACAAGCGTAAAAGATACTCTTAACAATTTAGATAAGAGTTGCAGGAATATCGAAGATCATGCCAGAAACTTTGAAGCATATGAACTACCATCAATGTTAGACAGTAAAGCCGACAAAAATCATACACATAAATCCTTCACTACTGTTAGAGCAGACGACATAATATTGAACTATGATTTGGGTTCAAGTGCACCTTTAGAGAATCCGAGTACAAGCGTAAAAGATACTCTTAACAATTTAGATAAGAGTTGCAGGAATATCGAAGATCATGCCAGAAACTTTGAAGCATATGAACTACCCGCAATGTTAGACAAGAAAGCAGACAAAACAGAGCTTCAAACATTAAAGACTCAGATTCTTGAAACATTATATCCTATAGGCTCTATTTATACGTCAATGAACTCAACAAATCCAGCAACAGTTTTAGGTTTTGGTACATGGCAGCAGATTGTAGACAAATTCTTATACTGTGCTAACTCTTCAAAGCAAACAGGAGGTTCGAAGAAAATTACTGAAGCAAACCTTCCACCGCACACTCATACAGGAACTACAAACTTTTCTGGCGACCATAGCCACTCATTAAGAGACCATCCATTATACAACTCAGAGTATGAAGCTGGCAATGATGTTTTATCTCCATCTTATAACAATTCAGCAAAAAAGACTTTTCGACCAACTGAACCAGGAGGAAATCATGTCCATACTTTCACAACAAATCCAACAGGCTCGGGTGCAGATTATATGCCACCATTTGTGACTGTATTTGCATGGTACCGCGTTCAATGAACGCGCTTGAGCCTAGACCCTTTGGGTCAAGGCTTACCGTCTTGAATAAAATCTTTAACTTTACATAAATGAGCTTGAAAGAAGTATTCGAACAACATCCATGGAGGTCATTTAAGAAGTTCAATGAAGCAGCAAAGAGTTGGGGATTTACTAACAGAGCTGAAGTGAAAAGGTTCTTTGACAAAAATGTTGTACATCAAACAAAAATAAACCCTTACGACTACTTTTTACCAATTTACTCCAACGCTCCTGACGCATACCAATTTGATACTCTCATTCAAAGCAGAAAAGGAGGACATAAACCATTCCTCATCTTCATTAATGTTAACACTCGCAAAGCTTTTGCGTATATAATGAAAAATAAAGGAACTCGTGAAGTGTTAAGAGTTTTACAAAAGTTTGTAGCAGAACATAGCCCAAGTACTTTAACATCAGACCAAGACAGTGCATACCTCAGCAATGAAATCACAGAATTTCTCATTAAGCATAACATAACTCACTACACTACTGAAGACCATAACCATAACATACTCGGCATCATTAACCGCTTCATAAGAACGCTCAGAGATTTAAACCAAGAGCGAGACTTTACCGAAGAAACAATGAAACACTTTCTCGAAGTATATAATTCCTCAACACATTCTACAACAGGACATACACCAAATTCAATGACACAACAACAAGAAGAAAAGTATATACAAAAGAAACGAAGCCAAACACAAAATATCAGAAATTCAACACAATTTACTCTCATTCCTGGTACAAAAGTTCGTGTAGTTCTTGACGACAAACCGTTGACAAAGAAACGTTTAAGGTTAAGTCGAAATTATTATATAGTAGACTCTACGCAAGGTAATGGATATCTTATAAAAGCTGCCGACGACTCTATTGCGTTTTATCCTCGTCATAAATTAGTCGAAAGTTGTAATGGCAAACTTGCTGAAACCATTGACGAAGCAAAGCGAGGAGTGGTTATTGAAATACTTGGCTATAACACAAACGATGACACTTATAAAGTAAGATATGAAGGAGGCGTTGAAGATGTTATACCATCTAAGAACTTGAGAGAGTCGAAGCCAACACATCTGGGACCATTAGAGCGGGAGTACTGGAAAGACAAAAATATGCCAGAAAGAATAAGAAAATTCTTCTAAACTTTTTCATTAGATGTAAATCAGACATGAATGAGAACAGTCATGTATTATTAATGGTACCATTTATTTTAACATAAAGACGCAAACGGACTCTTTGAGTCCTGAGGTCTTTCAGACCGAAGCGGCGAGGACGAAGTCCATGACCAAAAATAATGTTTAGGGTAGATGGTTAGATCTAACCTCATTTCTACCCTCATTTCTAACCTCAGCCGCTAAGCGGCGAGACCCAAAGGGTCTTGAATTTTCATGAATTTCCTTAAGACAGAAAAAATAAAGTTAGTTTTATTTTTATTTATTTTTTTATTTTGTATGTAAAGATATGATTTCAACAATCGAAACATCAGCACTTTCGACAGCATGCACGGTACCAAACTCGCTAGTCATGAATCCTACGTCAATGTTGTAGAGATGAAAAACTTCATTCCTTCTTCATATACTTTTGAAACAGAAATACAAAGAATAAAGCAAGAACTTTTAACAAGTAATTTAGACTGTAGTGCGAAAGATGAAACAAATGGAGAGGAGCTATATGAAATGCAAGATATCATAGACCATTTGCCTAAATTACCGGAAGTTCAGCAACAAAAACTAACTATTCCTGAATTCGATGAAATTGAAGTTAAAGTTACTGATTCAGTAGAAATAAAGAAGTTCATACGTAAAGTAAATTATGAATTCCTTGGTTTTCATTGCAACCATAAAGTTATGAACAAAGATTGCGACATGGTTTATAAAAACATTTCTGACATATATAAATCTGAGGAGTTTAAGACATACGACAACTTTGTTTCATTAGCTGCTGAATGTGTGTGGCAGATAAGAGATAAAGACAGAAGAGGCAAAGTATGGAATGGACAAATAAAACCAACAACTTTTGAGTTAAAGAAAACCATTGACGCCTTAGTTGTTCTAGCAGGTCAAATTTCAATGTATAACGCAAAAATGAATCCTCATTGTTGCTTTACATTTTGAACATTGCGGATTCATTTTTGCGTTATACATTGAAATTTGACCTGCTAGAACAACTAAGGCGTCAATGGTTTTCTTTAACTCAAAAGTTGTTGGTTTTATTTGTCCATTCCATACTTTGCCTCTTCTGTCTTTATCTCTTATCTGCCACACACATTCAGCAGCTAATGAAACAAAGTTGTCGTATGTCTTAAACTCCTCAGATTTATATATGTCAGAAATGTTTTTATAAAACCATGTCGCAATCTTTGTTCATAACTTTATGGTTGCAATGAAAACCAAGGAATTCATAATTTACTTTACGTATGAACTTCTTTATTTCTACTGAATCAGTAACTTTAACTTCAATTTCATCGAATTCAGGAATAGTTAGTTTTTGTTGCTGAACTTCCGGTAATTTAGGCAAATGGTCTATGATATCTTGCATTTCATATAGCTCCTCTCCATTTGTTTCATCTTTCGCACTACAGTCTAAATTACTTGTTAAAAGTTCTTGCTTTATTCTTTGTATTTCTGTTTCAAAGTATATGAAGAAGGAATGAAGTTTTTCATCTCTACCAACATTGACGTAGGATTCATGACTAGCGAGTTTGGTGCCGTGCATGCTGTCGAAAGTGCTGATGTTTCGATTGTTGAAATCATATCTTTACATACAAAATAAAAAAATAAATAAAAATAAAACTAACTTTATTTTTTCTGTCTTAAGGAAATTCATGAAAATTCAAGACCCTTTGGGTCTCGCCGCTTAGCGGCTGAGGTTAGAAATGAGGGTAGAAATGAGGTTAGATCTAACCATCTACCCTAAACATTATTTTTGGTCATGGACTTCGTCCTCGCCGCTTCGGTCTGAAAGACCTCAGGACTCAAAGAGTCCGTTTGCGTCTTTATGTTAAAATAAATGGTACCATTAATAATACATGACTGTTCTCATTCATGTCTGATTTACATCTAATGAAAAAGTTTAGAAGAATTTTCTTATTCTTTCTGGCATATTTTTGTCTTTCCAGTACTCCCGCTCTAATGGTCCCAGATGTGTTGGCTTCGACTCTCTCAAGTTCTTAGATGGTATAACATCTTCAACGCCTCCTTCATATCTTACTTTATAAGTGTCATCGTTTGTGTTATAGCCAAGTATTTCAATAACCACTCCTCGCTTTGCTTCGTCAATGGTTTCAGCAAGTTTGCCATTACAACTTTCGACTAATTTATGACGAGGATAAAACGCAATAGAGTCGTCGGCAGCTTTTATAAGATATCCATTACCTTGCGTAGAGTCTACTATATAATAATTTCGACTTAACCTTAAACGTTTCTTTGTCAACGGTTTGTCGTCAAGAACTACACGAACTTTTGTACCAGGAATGAGATAAATTGTGTTGAATTTCTGATATTTTGTGTTTGGCTTCGTTTCTTTTGTATATACTTTTCTTCTTGTTGTTGTGTCATTGAATTTGGTGTATGTCCTGTTGTAGAATGTGTTGAGGAATTATATACTTCGAGAAAGTGTTTCATTGTTTCTTCGGTAAAGTCTCGCTCTTGGTTTAAATCTCTGAGCGTTCTTATGAAGCGGTTAATGATGCCGAGTATGTTATGGTTATGGTCTTCAGTAGTGTAGTGAGTTATGTTATGCTTAATGAGAAATTCTGTGATTTCATTGCTGAGGTATGCACTGTCTTGGTCTGATGTTAAAGTACTTGGGCTATGTTCTGCTACAAACTTTTGTAAAACTCTTAACACTTCACGAGTTCCTTTATTTTCATTATATACGCAAAAGCTTTGCGAAGTGTTAACATTAATGAAGATGAGGAATGGTTTATGTCCTCCTTTTCTGCTTTGAATGAGAGTATCAAATTGGTATGCGTCAGGAGCGTTGGAGTAAATTGGTAAAAAGTAGTCGTAAGGGTTTATTTTTGTTTGATGTACAACATTTTTGTCAAAAAACCTTTTCACTTCAGCTCTGTTAGTAAATCCCCAACTCTTTGCTGCTTCATTGAACTTCTAAATGACCTCCATGGATGTTGTTCGAATACTTCTTTCAAGCTCATTTATGTAAAGTTAAAGATTTTATTCAAGACGGTAAGCCTTGACCCAAAGGGTCTAGGCTCAAGCGCGTTCATTGAACGCGGTACCATGCAAATACAGTCACAAATGGTGGCATATAATCTGCACCCGAGCCTGTTGGATTTGTTTGTGAAAGTATGGACATGATTTCCTCCTGGTTCAGTTGGTCGAAAAGTCTTTTTTGCTGAATTGTTATAAGATGGAGATAAAACATCATTGCCAGCTTCATACTCTGAGTTGTATAATGGATGGTCTCTTAATGAGTGCTATGGTCGCCAGAAAAGTTTGTAGTTCCTGTATGAGTGTGCGGTGGAAGGTTTGCTTCAGTAATTTTCTTCGAACCTCCTGTTTGCTTTTGAAGAGTTAGCACAGTATAAGAATTTGTCTACAATCTGCTGCCATGTACCAAAACCTAAAACTGTTGCTGGATTTGTTGAGTTCATTGACGTATAAATAGAGCCTATAGGATATAATGTTTCAAGAATCTGAGTCTTTAATGTTTGAAGCTCTGTTTGTCTGCTTTCTTGTCTAACATTGCGGGTAGTTCATATGCTTCAAAGTTTCTGGCATGATCTTCGATATTCCTGCAACTCTTATCTAAATTGTTAAGAGTATCTTTTACGCTTGTACTCGGATTCTCTAAAGGTGCACTTGAACCCAAATCATAGTTCAATATTATGTCGTCTGCTCTAACAGTAGTGAAGGATTTATGTGTATGATTTTTGTCGCTTTACTGTCTAACATTGATGGTAGTTCATATGCTTCAAAGTTTTCTGGCATGATCTTCGATATTCCTGCAACTCTTATCTAAATTGTTAAGAGTATCTTTTACGCTTGTACTCGGATTCTCTAAAGGTGCACTTGAACCCAAATCATAGTTTCAATATTATGTCGTCTGCTCTAACAGTAGTGAAGGATTTATGTGTATGATTTTGTCGGCTTTACTGTCTAACATTGATGGTAGTTCATATGCTTCAAAGTTTCTGGCATGATCTTCGATATTCCTGCAACTCTTATCTAAATTGTTAAGAGTATCTTTTACGCTTGTACTCGGATTCTCTAAAGGTGCACTTGAACCCAAATCATAGTTCAATATTATGTCGTCTGCTCTAACAGTAGTGAAGGATTTATGTGTATGATTTTTGTCGGCTTTACTATTTAATGTAGCTTGAGTTCATTTATATCGGAGATATTGTGTTTATGAGATTTCAAAACTTTGTTTCGTTGCGTCAAGTTCATCTTTGTCGGCTCTACTTTTAATAGCATCTTCAAAAGTTATTTTGCCTTAACTCTCAAAGTAAATCTTGGTTCAACTAATACACCGTTAACATTGAAAGTAGAGGCATAAATTTCATCGTTATAACTAAATGCTTCTAGCGCTTTACCTGTGTCATAATGTACAGTACAGCTTATGTCATAACCTTTAGCACGAATGTATTTATATCTTCTTTCATTAACATCTTCCGTCTTCACTTTTCATCCTGTGTTAAATATCCATGGTAGTCCGTTATAATCTGTTCATCTGAAGTTATATAATGAACATGGTTTTATCTGCTTTACTATTTAATGTAGCTTGAAGTTCATTTATATCGGAGATATTGTGTTTATGTTCTTTATCTGCTTTTTCGGCTAATTTCTCTTCTATCTCATTTATTTCAAGTTCATGCCTACCACCACCTCCCGAAGAAGTATTTTTCTTCAGCTCTTGAAGAACGTCCACTTCGCCATCTTTGGTGTCAATAATGAGACTTTGAGTTTAAAACCTTTCCTTCTTAATGGATGTTTGTAAAACTTCTTCTTCACCGTGTTCGGGGTATGGTCGTCATCATATCTTGTGAAATCAGAGATGTTGTCATACATTAAGCATATCTGTCTCAAAAGTTCTGCTATTTGAAACTGGAACGAAAGATATACAGAACTTTCATCATCTCCTAAAGTCAAGTCTGCTTTCTTAAGTATTTCTTGAAATGTATGCAATGAGAACAGAGTACCTTGGAAAATATTCGAACAATATTTCATTAGCTGTTGGTTTTGGTGGTTCTTCTGGAGTTTCTGCATCTCTTGACTTCAATGCTCTTGCTCTCAAAGACCTAAATGTTAGAGCACCGGGTTTTACAAAGGACTTTATAAATGCTTTAATAGTTCCTGGTAAGTTATTGTTAGCATTAAGTAAGTTCCTTATGCTTCCATCATGTACGTCCATAGCACTATGTAAAAAATCTATACTTTTCTTGTAGTCAGCAATAGACTGACTGTGATTTTTTTAAAGATTTGTCAATACCTTTAAGCCAATCTTCATGCATGTCTGATACTGAGCCAAGAATATCATTTGCTTCCTTTAGTGTTTTTGTGCTTCTCGTAAAGTATCCAATCCCGTACGTGCATTGTTTGCTATACGTCTTACAGTATCTATTTGACTCCTTGTTTCTTGCATCCAACCAGATAAAGTTTTAATAGTATCCGAACCATTTGAAATGAAGTTCAAAGCATTTTTAACGTCATCTAAAGCTTCTTCACCAAGTACTGCCCATATCTTTCCGATTTGGTATTGAAGAACTCCATATGAAGCAGCTGTTAAACCAGTATTTATAAGGTCCCATATCCATGATTTAGCAGTTTTTCCATCCTTTTCCATCCTTTCCATCCAAACCGTTTTCGCCTTGAGGTCCTTGTATTCCTTGTATTCCTTGTATTCCTTGTGGTCCTTGTGGTCCGTGTCACCCTTCTCTCCTTTCAGTTCATCTTTATGTTCGTTATAATATTCTAATGTCATAAGGTGTACATCATTACTGCTACCAGCAACGCCGAGAATTTGTTTCTCATTCATGACTAAATTCTTTAGGCATTTAATGTTGTCGTCAAATCGAAAGCTCTTTAACAATTCAATGAGAACATTCAGTACTTTCACTAATGAGGCATCTACTGTAGAATTTATATATTGCACCGTTCCATCATTTATGATGGGAACCTTGCTTGTTGTAATGAATGGGTCATAAGTGTTAAAAGTATCGAAATCAATGACTTTTTTAGTTTTTCCATCGTCAATGACTAAATCATTGCCTTCAATGGTTAAAGTTGAGTTTTCGTTTACTAGTTCATGTGCTCTTTCTTGCTTCATTTGTTTCATACGCATATGCAGCAATAGTCATATTTTAATGAGAATAAAATGTTGTTCTATTTGCAAAGTACAGACCCAAACGAATACGGGACAGTAAAGCTACAAACAAACTTAGGTCTTCAGAATGAAGCGCTTGCTTTCAGAGTTGTTGACTTTAATACTATTGCTTCATTCGTTATAACTGACGAAACAGATTCATGGAGTTTGAAATAGATGGAAAGAAAGCACGAAATAAGATTTCACAATAATGTAGATATAAGATGGAAACATTAGCTGGAGTGTTAAATGCGCTCATAAATACTACAATAAACAAGGAGAACGAAGAAAACTTAATGAATGTTAAACTTATTGCAGGAGTTTTGAAGTTCAGTTATGCGAAGGAGTTTAAGATAACACGAATGAGTCATAGAGTACAACTTCTTTTGGGTGCATACCATATGACATTTCCTTTGAAAAGTGTTGACAAAACGATTGAGATGAAATCTGTTCCATACGTATGTTATGGTAATTGTTTGTACATTGAGTCTAAAATAGCTAATGTCACAGGTATTTCAGGAGTTAATAGTAAAGGTTCAGTAGAATATAAGTCTTTCTGTTATGCAGTCAATTCAATGTTCATTCCAAACGTTCCTGTCATAGCAACTCATTTAGGTAAATGGGTTCGCATTAGTCCTCATAATTTGAAAGACATGCAATTCAGACTTGTTGACTTTCAAGGAGAGCCTGTAGAACTGAAGGCACCAGTGCGAATGACTGTTGAAGTTGACTTTTTAGAAAATATTAAATGCAACAGCTTACAAGAGAACTCAGAGCTAAAAATATAAAGTATGAATGTTATGTATTAGGTCATGAACTTTGGTTGTTGCTGTTTGATGAAACAAATGAGTTAGTTATGTCAGTCAAGAGAACAGAAAAATATTGTGTTAGTGAAAACTGCACCAAGTCAATAAGATTAGGTTTGCATTATGAAGATGAGTTCGATACTGTTGAAGAAGTTTTGGATAGATATTACAAATTGCTAACTTGAAATTTTTTTGACTGACGGCACAAAGCGCCAAGACCGAAGGTCCTGACTGCTTTAATTTACTAAAACATATTTCAAACAAAGCTTATAGTAAGTAGATAGTTTTGTATACTCGTTCGAATATTTATACTTAAACTCAACTCCTGTAGTTCCTGGTGTTTCAATGATGCGGATGTTACCTATTTTCATGAATAGTGGAGTTTGACCACAGCATTCGATTTCAGGGTCGAGATAGTCAATGACACATTGTTTCCCTGTTATTCGTGAGATAACATTTTCAAGGTCCTCCTTTGTTAGAATTATTTGGTTCTTGCTTATAAGATTTGTCAAAAGCTTCTTATCGTCTTTGAGTAAAATTGTTTGGTATAACTGAAGAAGGTAATGGTCTACGTTATCTGAAGGATTTGTTTGAACATTTGTGTAAGGGTTGTCGTTGGCTTCTCTTGAAAGAATTTGTCCAGTGGTGGATACTCTAACTTAACATCTGATGTAGCGTTAGCGTTTGAAGCTGAGTTTAAATTCACGGATTTCAGTTCTGGTTCTTTTTCTTTCAAACACTCTGAACTATAGTTCTTTATGACAATATTGTTTGTCGTTCGTGAGTCAACATTTGATGTTGGTTCAATTGGAACATTAACGGCACCAGCTAAGATGGATTTGCTTCTCATTTCATATAGAATAAAAACCTTTTATATGTATGAAATGAACAATATACTCGACAAGGGTTTGAATGTAAAGCTAACGAATGAAAATATTGTTGAATTCACTGAGACAGGTGCTGTGTATAAAGATGTAGAACTACTGAACAAAAGAGCTAAGGGAAGAAGCAGGAACATGAACAAAGGGTGGAAGCCTATAAAAATTTATGTCAATGATGGCTCAGGAGGTTCAAACATAAAGTATGCAGAAAGTTATAGAGTTTATGCTCTCAAAGGTGAAAAGCCTTCATTTAAGAACAGCTATTCTAACGCATATCCTCAAAAGCTAACGGATGGGGAAGTGGATGATATGAATGACAGCAAAAATATTAACAGAAATGGCGACAGAGATGCATGGAATTTGTTTACCATCAGTCAATTGAAGGTTAAACTTTAAAACAATGTTGGTCGTTTCCATGGAATATTTTTGACTTTAATGGTATTAGTCATGATATGAATCTCAAGGTATGAACGAGGAGAGATGAGAGACTTATATGCTTCCCAAATTTCTTCAAAAGGTAATGTTATACCTGACTGTTTCAAATGAGTTCAATATCATAGCGTGAGAAACCTTGAAAGATAATGAAGTCAGTTATGAGACGTTTTATGTTTAAAGCTAAAAACCTCCATGTTTGCATAAGTATTGCTACAGTTAAATGGTAATGTCTGACTTTAGTTATGATGTTAGCTAATGGTGAGTCTGGTTTTGACACTAAACCTTTTCCGGCGAAGTCGTCACAAACGAGCAGAGTGTTTGAAGGATATTTTTTGAAGGGGTATTTTGAAAGTTTTGACAGAATGTAGTTTGTCAGTCGTTTCATATCGTAAACTCCTGAGTACTGACGTAAGTGGTGTTTGTCAATAATTCTTTCCATCTCCTCAGAAGTCTTTTGCATTCCTGACTGTATAAATTCAACGATGGCATAATATTTCCTCTTACGTCGAATGTAACGTTGAAGAAATTCAATGAGTTCACTGTCTGGAACTTTAACGACAGAGGCTTGAACTTTTGACATAAATGTTTTCGCTGTTGAGTCCATAGAGTCTGAAGTTGCTGATATAATGATTTGGTCATAATATGAGTCATTTCCTAAACGTTCTGTTATGAGTATATGACGAATGAGGTTAAATGTCTTACCTGAACCCATCTTTCCACAATAGAAATACACACCATTTGAACAGAATTCATAATCTTTGCTGAAAGGAAGAATAAGAGAAGAGTTAAGTTTGTCTGTAGTTTCATTCATGTCTTCATCTACATCATGTATTAAATGCTTCATTTTATCTCCATTAAAAATGCAAGTCAGAAATATTCAGAACATAGCACCGAGTCTAACTGACAAGAGTATAAAGATATACTATGAACATGTTATGATGAAACCAACCAAAATTCAAGAAAGTCAGTATACTTATGAATATCCAAGACACTGGGTAGAGTATGTAGGAGGTGAGAAAGCTATTGAAATCAGACAGGTTCGAAGTATTCCAGCAGGAAGAACAATATTATTGAAGAACTTTAATGTTTTGAGATATAATGATGAAACAAAGAAGCAAGATAGTTTCCCTGTTGCTGTGTATGTGAACCTAGACACAGGAGATGACATGAAAGTTTTTAACACAAAGCTTCAAACGGTAGTGAGAGAACAACTGACTGCGGAAGGGCATCCATTACCTTCAGAAGTTACCATAGCATATAATTTTGAAACAAACTCAATAGATTTTAAAGTCATCTCTGCAAAGAAGTCAGGTTTTACATTTAATGAAGCAGATGTATATTCGAATGAAAACTTCAAAGCTATTGCATGGTTAGATAATGACGATTGCTTTAAGAAAATATTTAAATTCAGTGACTCAAAGATGTCAATAGATGACCTTCGTGGAATGTTACCATCGACGTTTACAGTTGAAGGCTCAGCAGGATTGCTTACAAGATTGTCAATTGGTGGCGTTTGGTCTCGTGAGAACATTGTTATAAAATCCAGTATAAGTGAATTTGCTGAAGAATCTATATTATGTCTTTCAAACTACATGTATTCGCCACCGAAGCATTATAGTATAACAAACTTTGTCAGTAAGTTTAACATAAGACTTGTCGAACCTTCTTCAATGAAAGATGTTGTGCTACCTAAAGATGGAAAGGATGGACTCATTATTGAGATGATTTTAATTGCATATTAAATGAGCTTGTTCTTGAAGGTCATTCATGATGAAATAACTGTTGTAGAAGATGTTAGCAATTGTTCAGATATTTTATTGAGAATAGATGAGATAAGAAAGAAGTTAGATAGACCGCAAAGCGGTGAGGGCGAAGCCCGTGAGAACGCTTATGTTTTCATTGACTTTCTCCAGTAACGAGAACTTTTATGAGATAATATTGAAGAGAGATGATTTTAATATGGTGTAAATGGTAGCTTGGGCAGCTTTAGGCGCAATGGGAACAAAAGCATTAGCATTTGGAGCAAAAGCACTTGGAGCTTATGACGCAGTAAATAAAATGAGTGGAGGAAGGGTTTCGAAGACATTAGATGCAAATAAAGGGAAGATTGGAGGCTGGGTTGCAAAGAAGTTAAGATTAAATAAAATAGGGCTCATAAATAAAGCATCCAATTTGGTTGCGACTGAGTCAGAAAATGCTTTAGGAAAGGACGATGAGTTTGCAAAACACGCAAAAGACTTTAATGACCAGATGAAAGGTAAAACAATGCATTTAAATAGAGTCGATGGAACTAAAGAAAATGTTTCTTCTCCACTAGTAGTTCTTCCATACGGACCTTATGGAATGTATGGAAACCCTTACGAAAGACCATTTGACCCATTGACTGGTGGAAGTAACTGGTATCATTACGGACGAAGAAGAAAGACAGTCAAGTTGGAGACAGACGTGAAGAAAGCAACTAAAAAGAAACCAAGGAAGAGAGTTATAAAGCAATGAATTCAACAGGGTAGAAATGAGGGTAGAAATGAGGTTAGATCTAACCTTCTACCCTAAATTTATTTTTGTGCTATGTTTTCATACGTGTGAGGGTGGTGATATCATTAATTTTTTATTTTATTTTTTATTTTATTTTTATATAAATGACGAAAACTATTGAGATAACAAACTACAACGGTCATGAGTTCAAGAATTTGTTCTTCGTTCCTCGTGAAAATACATTCTATCAGATACGAGGGAGAAAGGGTAAAGTTAGTTTGAGCGTTTATGACAACAAACATAATGGGAGATATATAAAAGCAATAGATACAAACGGTAAGCGTGTTTCATTAGCTTTGTCAAAACTTACTAACATTTATTTTGACAGTGACTTTGACTCTGACGATTGGAGTGACAGCAGCGATACTGAAGAATATGAACTATTGTGTGAAGCACAGCAATGGGAAGCGCTGCAATACTTTTGTAAATGAGAACATTAGTGGGAACGTTAGTGAGAACGTTTATTTTTCATTAGTGAAGTCGTTAGTGAAGTCATTAGTGAAGTCATTTATGTGTCAGATGGTTTTGTAAATATTTAAGGTTAAGTTGGGTAAGGTGGAACGCAGTGCCGCCGTACCCAAGTTAACCATACTAACTGACTTGACTCATAAATGTTTTGGCGGTTTTGTCCATTGTTCCTGATGTTGCAGAGATTACAATGGAGTCATAATAAGGAGTCTTTATAAACCTGTCCGTTATCATGATATGTCTAATGACACCATAAGTCTTTCCTGAACCCATCTTTCCACAGTAGAAATACACTCCGTTAGTACAAAAGGGATAATCATCAGAAAATGGCATAATTAATGCGTTGTTTAGTTCTTTGCTATTTTTTCTCGCTCCGTCATGTAAAATCTTATCAACTTGATTGATGACTTTTTCCATCCTTTACTTATGTATAAAATGTCTAAAAGCAACGGTTTATACTATGAACATGTCATGAATGATGGAGTCATCAAAGACAACTCAATAACATTTAAGCTACCACGTGATTTCATTGAATATCCAGCAAAGAAAGCCATTGAAATCAGAAAGATCAACATTCAATTACCTGAGTTTTTGATGTTATCAGTACCATTTTTTGAAGAAGATGGTACTGAAATAACTCCAACATTCTGTCATATCATGCCTGAATTAACACCAAAGGAAATAACTGATACATTTCTCTCTCATACTGATGAAAAGTATAAGAAATACTTTGAGATATTTTATAGCACCCAAGATACTTGTATGAAGTTCGTCAGGAAACCATTAGGTTATGGTGATGTAAAATTCCAGCATGGTATGTTTAGTACCCTTTTTGATAATTTCTTCGGTGATAATTCACATCAAGCTATTGACTTACTTAGTGAAATAAATAATTTAAAGGAGAAGGAAAGATACAAAATAACTGAAACAAGTTATGGAGAGTTATTGGAAAGTAATATTGACGCATTCATTGAGAAATTCGAAGATTATCAATCATCTCTTATTCAATGGATTCACATGGAATACATTCTAGATTATGATGAATATGATCAGTTCCATGAAGATGATGAGGAAATACCTGAAGGTACTAAACGACATGTAAGAGACTTAAAAACTTTGACCATTCGAATAGTCAACTATGACTTTATCTTTGAAAGACTTTATAATGACTATTACTTTAGTGAGTATCGTATCAGAAATCTTCCATTAGCTTTAGGTGTTATTGCAACAAGCAATATAGCACATGATAATAAACAGTTTATTTGCAATGTTAATGAAGCTCTCATTCCTCCAAAGTATTATGACATATCTGGATATAAGGATACTATAACATTTGAGTTCTTTAAGCGAAACAGTATTATAAGAGATAAAAAGATAGATAACCTCATTAAATCAGATCCATACATAATACCTAATACTGCACGCATTCAAGTTGAGATTATCATCATGGCTGGAACTAATGTACAAGAGAAGTAATATACTATATATTTTTATACTATATCATTCGCTCTATATAATGCATGATAATATAAATGATGGGATAATTTTGCCGGTTGACCCATTGTGACGGGACCGCGTGCTGGAGGCACACGGGCACGCACAATGTATTACTGTACTAGCAAAAAAATAGCCCAACTGTTTGTTGACTTCAAATAAGTACAGTTCTCTTTTTTTTCATTACTCGATAGATGAGTAAAAATAATTCATTTGAATATCATATTTGCTTCATTTTGAAAAAAACCCAAAAGATGTAATTTCATTATAAGGAAAAATAAGATTAGATTTTAAATTCATTTCAAAAATTAATTTGTCTTTCCAAGTGATATAAACTTTTCTAAATGTTCAATTTTTTTGAATTTCATAAAATTGAATTTTGAATCAGTAATAAGTGGTAAATTGATTGCCTATCTATAAATATGTAAGATAAATACATTAAGTCGGCTGTGCGACTTTCCAATAGAAAATCTTAATTTCTTTTTCATTCAAATTTTATGAAGCGATCTTGATACAATTGTTATACATAAGGTGTGAATGAAAAAGAAACTAAAATATCATATGCGACTTTTTGAATTTTCAATTCAAAAAGTCACACGGATATTTTTAATTTCATTTCTTTGAGAAAATAACACATATTGAATGATATATTATTTTGTTCAATATATAATCTTCACAAAAAGTAATAAAACCTATCGTCAAATGTTTGAATACTTTTTTTTCAAATTTTTTAATGCTAAGTCTCATAACCACCCTTGCTCATTCGTATACAGTAAGTTCCACAGGCTACGATTATATGAGCATATCAAGTTCAAATACCGACCTTAAATTCGATCTTAAAGCAAAATCAAGCGCTGATTATTACATCGCATTTGTGGAAGATCTATCATCTATATATATTGATGGCAAATATTTAAGTAATAGAGTCTACAAAATCTCTTACCCATCTGCAACGTATAAAATATCAAGCACATCTACATATAGGTTTCATTTTGGCATTTTCCTTCTCCCAAAAACATACGATTCTCTTGAATTCTGGATTGTTCCGGCTTCAGAAACATATACAATATCAAAATCTTCTTCTTCCAGTTACGATTATTATTTAGTTATTTTAGATTACACTGATTTTGATGTATCTGTCGAAAAATCTGATAGCAACTATGTTTATTATTCATATACTGGTGATATACCCGGTAGTCCTTTCGTTTCTGGCACACTTTATAACAAGAAGATAGTTACATTACTGTATAAGTATAAAGGATATTCAGCTTCCACATCTTATACTGTTACAGCAAATTCTTATAACTCTGCCTACAACTATAAATACTCCGACAATAGTGAATCACACCTTAATTTTAATAATGGAATTTCCATTAGCTCGCTTTCATCATCAAGTGGAAGCTCATCATCAGGTGGAAGTTCTACTTCTGGCTCATTTTCATATGGATCTAATTCAATGACAATTTCTTCCTCAACTACATACTCAATCCCTGAAGATACATTAATTGTTTTCACTAAATCTAAATCTATTGAAGGCAAAGCAGCTGTTGGATCAACAACTCTTGATATTCTTGGTTCATTAGATAGAAGAGCTATTTTATTTTCATCATCTGGCACGCTTACATTAACTTCAATAAGTAGTTCACAAACATGCAATTTTATTGCTTATAACTATTCAACTTTATCTTCATCCTGTAATTATGTAACAATACTTTCTGGTACAGCTAAATACAAATTACAAGATCCAGATGACAATAAATTATATTGCGTTGTATCTGCTTTCACAAGTGGTCGTGTTGATATTAAATCTGATAATCTTTATCATTTCTCTAAAGATGCATATGGTTCTAATGAATACAGTACGACACAATCAGACAAGAATGAGGATAATCCTATTATAACAGTTACATTTAACTCTTATTTTTTTATTGCTAGTACATCTAATGGCAAGATCGAATTTGATTTAAGAGGATCATCAAGTGACGACAATTATGCCATTGATGGATCTAGTTCAAAATACGATTTTTACAAGATTTCCTCTTCTTCTTACAGTAAGATGAATTCATATCGTGCTGTTGGAAAATCAAGTGTTAGTGGTGATGGTCTTCCAACATGGGCAATTGTTATTATTGTTATTGTTGTTATCATTATTGTCATTAGTATCATATGCACAATATGCTTCATCTGCTGTTGTTCTTCAGGATGTTGTTCATCTTCATCATCAACAACAATATCAAACAACCATCATGAAGAATATCAAGTTGAAACTGTTCAAGAAGATCGCCCAACACCAGTTCAAACCAACACAGCTCCTGCATCATACTATTCTCCTCCACCACCACAACTACTACAACAACAGCAGCAACAACAATCACAACCAAATTACATTCCACCTCCACCACACAACGTTCCTCCACAACAAGCAAATCCATACAATTCAGCAGCTGCACAACAACCTCAACCACCATCATCTGTTTATGGTGCTCCTCCACAACAACCTGCTTATGGAGCTCCTCCACAACAATCTGTTTTTGGAGCTCCTCCACAACAATCGGCAAACCCAAATTTTAGCTAAAAGTGACAGGGGAAAAAACGTTTAGTATTAAAAAAAAGACCGATGAGAGCTTCGTTCGAAATATAGAGGGAACTGAGAATGCGTAACCATTCTCAGGGAATATTGGATGCTATTCCCGTTCCCTCTGTATGGAAAATTGAGGTTTTCAAAGGGAGTTAAAATAATATCAAATTTATACTAATTTACTTCAAAATACAAAAGTATTTGACAGCTAAAATTAGTTACTTTAGCAAGCCTATCAATACCCTTTTACGATTATTGCTACTTTTTCGAAATAAAAGTAAAAACAAATTTATACTAATTTACTTCAAAATACAAAAGTATTTGACAGCTAAAATTAGTTACTTTAGCAAGCCTATCAATACACTTTTACGATTATTGCTACTTTTTCGAAATAAAATAAATTTATTATCAAAAACCTTTTTTTTCTTAGTAAAAATAAACGAAATTTTTTACCTTATGAACTTTTGATGGAAATATGCAAATTTAAAATAATAAAGAAAGCCGCGAGCGAAGCGATCGGCTTAGTTCGAAGATTTTGATTCAAATCTTTGCTGATCTGTAATTCGCGGAAGCCGCGAGCGAATCGAGCGGCTTAGGTCTAAGATTTTGATTCAAATCTTTGCTTATATTCCTTAAATTCTTTATGAAACTCGCAACAGTTCCATAAAAAATTTTAAATTCTAAACTGTCGAAATTACTGATCGGTAATCACACCCTTCACGGGTGTGTCACTTTTAGCTAAAATTACCCCTACTCCACAACAATCTGGACAATATATCGCTCCAGCGCCAGCACCAGCGTACAATTCTCCAGATACCAAAGAAGACTATGACAATCCATACTACTAAATATACTATATTACATTATATTAAATAAAAATACCAATTTAGATTAATTTTTTAGGGAATAATCATTTTTGGGGCATGATTATGGTTCCAATTTGACTGTATCAAAGTGCTAAAATGTTCTCTGAAGTAATTTATAAAAGGCATTTTTTCTTCTAAAGCAAAATCTTTTATCGTCCTACGTCCATTAGGATGGATTTTGTTCAAGCAATTTCTATTCTAGGAGATCAAAGTAACCCAAACCTACCTGAGGCAGATAGATTTCTTACAGAAGCTAAGACTCAACAGCCAGAGCTTTTCTTGAATAAACTTTGCGAAATCATTTTAAATCCAGATCTACCTATTAGAATCAGAAAAAATACAATTAAGATGTCTACAAGTGTAGCTAGGATCAAAATCGAAGATGGCAAAATAGAATCAGTATCAATTTCAGGAATTTCACCAGAATCAATACAAAACTTTATTAGCGCTCTCGAATCACAGTTTTCTTCAACCGACGATAGCAATGAAGGCATAGAGTATGGTAGTTCTCTTGCTGTTACATTAGCTCATTTTAGAATTGCTCAATACTATCTTTCTCCTTCAAGAACAGGAATACAATATCCAGCGTTAGACTTCTTACCTCTTATATCCACCGATAGTACAATAATGGCAGTTCAAAATGCATTAATTTCAATTGATTCAATTATTGATTGCTTGCCAGTGAATTCACCATCAGCTGCAGAGTTAATTGTTAGTACAATACTCCTTTACATCAATCAAAATCAAAATAACTTAACTCTTGAACATTTATTTATTAATATTGCCGGAAAACTCATAAAACCACTATGGTCAGCCATGGCAAAGAACAGTGAGTTCGGTCTTGCGTTTATTGGGCATCTATTGGGTGTAGAAGAAGCAGATCCCGTTGACTTTTTCTGGTTTGTGGCCCAAATTCCTCAATATTGCTACCAAATGCTTGGCTTGGCCTTCGATTGTCCTCCGGAGACATTTTCATATGTAGAAAACTACTTTAGCAACCAAGAACGTCAAATTGATCCAAAAATTTTGATTTTTATCATGCAATTCTGGCTTTACGTGTGCGAAGATGAAACAAGGATTGAAACTCCATTTAAATTGGTCGAAAATAACCTCCAAAAGATCATAGATCTCGGTTTATTCATAATTCAAAATGATCCAACGACCACTTCATATACACAAGGAGATTATTCACCAGTAATAGCTGCTATGGATACACTTATATCCGTTATTGAGTGTTATTTTAATCTTTGCGTTAGTTATTTGGTTGAAATAATATCTGAGAACGCGAACAGCGAAAATAAGTCTTCAAAGTTTACTGCAGCATTTCTATTGCATGAAGTTATTAAAAACAGTAAGAAAGAAGTAGATCCTGCCATCGTAGAGTTATATTCCGAGACCATCTCAACTTTCCTTGAAGATGACTCCATAAGAATTAAATTATGGCTGTCAAGGCCTTCTCACAAGCAGTTTTCATCAGGATTTGTTGAAATTGACTCCGACCAATTATCCGGAATTTTCGAATTTTGCACTTCCACTGATTCTGTTATGGTCCATTCAGCACTACATTGTGTTTCCGTTATTGGAACTAGCGTTCCTCAAGTTATTGCCCGATTTTGGAATTTTTATTGCAATTCATACAGAATACAGAGAACCAAGCCTACCAGAATAGGCATTTGATATAATGATGACCTTAAGAGCAAAATGGACATCCAAACCGTCTGCGATTGTTCAATCTTTTATTTGATTTTGCAAATCAACTAAAAGACAATCAGAGAACCATGATTGACAAGATAATGAGTGTACTAAACTCATTATTCGCAACAATCATTACTACTGAGAAGCAATTCACTGATGAAATTTATGATAAGTTATATAACCTTGCAAACGAGATCATTGAGTCCCAACAAGAGTCCAAATCATCAATAGAAATAATTGGAAACCTTGGATACTACTATGGCAATCAAAATTCCGAATTATTAGTTCATGCATTAAATGTCTGCGCAACATTCATGTTAAACAAGGAATTCCCAACAGAAATGGAAACAGCAATCAAGAGCGCATGCGTGTTAATGACGAAAGTCGACAGTTTGGACGTTTTAGCCCAATTTTCCAATTTTGGAGCTCAAATTTTATCAGACAATGAAGTTTCTCCTGATTGTTACTCATTCACAGCATCACTTATAAGTATAATAGGAGGAATATCAATAGAACCATTATCTATTGTTGCTGAATCAATTGTTTTGAGCTTGCAAAGGATATTTGATATTCACATCAAATACATTGACTCAATTAAACAATTTACGAAGCTGTAATAACAATGTCTTATGTGTGTAAGGACATGCCAGAGTTATTACAGATTATTTTGGATCTTGGCAAAGTATCCATACAATTAATTGGAGCAGAAATCAACTTCCCGAAGAGATTACGAGAAGTTGGTGTTGGATTGTGTCACATGATATACAGAAACGCTCCAGAGATGTGGAATGAAGTAAGACAACTTCAGTGCTGCGATTTCATTCGTGTTGGCGGAAGTAAGATCAAAGACGACTTTGTTCAGAAGAGAATGGAAGAACTGTTCTCTTAAAAAATAAACTATTCTGTTTTTTTATTTCAAAAACTTACATTAATCTGTTTACTTTTTCATGGGAATCTTCGCATACATTCTCTCAAAAGGGCTCCCACACTAAGCTAAAATCACAAAACCTGCTCATATTAATGATAGAAGTACTTATATGAGGGAATATAAAACCATGATTAATTCCATGGTTTAATTTTCCATGTGAGAGACTGTGATTTAACTTCTTATTGCCCAATTCATATAACATGGATTCTTTCTCGTAATCAAGAAGCATGAATCATGTATTTGGATGAGCCATCAAATTACATCATCTAATTAAAGAGATTTGACCAATAATGTATGAATAAAAACAGTTATTTGACATAGTGGGAAATTTTGGGGAAAAGTCATCTTTTGCAGATGAAGATCCTTGGAATTACTACTTCAATCATCAATTCACAGGTTCAAAAACTGAACATTGTCAAAACTGTAATCCGTCATCCTCAAATGGCCAATATTATTTAGATGAATGCAATTTTTTTAATGATAATAACAAAGTTATCAGCTTAAATCCGATTGTTAACACATTCTTCCTACATAACCGCTGTTATTTTAGTAATTGTGCATCAACATCAGATGGAAATTGCATTTTCTACAAAATTGGCAGAAATAGTTCAATTGTTCAACGCAAATTCTGTTCTACAAAATGCCAAAGCTCCGGAAAAGGTCACTTTTCATATACAGAAGTTGATACAGATAACTTAAATTTTTTTATTGAAAGTTCCCTTTTCGATGTAGGAAGTGAAAGCGTTGGTGGCAACACATTTACAGCAATAAGTGATAAAATCGTTGTTTCATCAACAAATTTCTCATCATGTAAAGCTACGAACAAACCTGTCGGACATTTTAGAGGTGAATCACTTCAATACACAACAAAATTTAATTATTCAACTGTTGTTAATAATTTAGCAACAGATAGTGAAGGTATAATGATAAATATTTGGAAAAACGCTTTGATTGATTCATGTAATATTATAAATAATACTAATATTAATACAAAAACAAGAGTCGGAATTATTTTCCATAGAAATAATTCTCTTACTGTAAAAAGTTGTTCTTTTATTAACAACACTACTCCTGAAGATTTGTGTTTGATATATAACTCTTATGATCAATTAACAATTGATAGTTGTTACATTGACAATTCGATTCCAAAAACATTTAAATATAATGCAGAAACTAAAAATCTAACAGAACTATTTACTAACAAATTGATTCATTTTTCAACTGGTATTTGCCAAGCAGAATTTGCAATTATCAATAAAACTATTTCTAAAGTTAATGAACTTTCTCTTTTTTTTTTGCAAGTTTTAGTAATCATTAGTAACTCTACATAATCAATAATTTTTAATTGAATTCTCTATACTCCAAATAATATATAATTAGAAAATATGAGCCCAAATATTTTGATAGAATTCAAAGCATAACAATACGCAATGCCAGTCTATTTGAAATATATACCCGTTTTTAAGTCAAATATTGAAATCTAAACTAAAAATTATTGACTATTGAGATGTTTTCATTGCTCTCATCCTATTCAAGATGATGAAACCCTGTTACATGCATATAATTGCTATGACCAAAGCTTTTCATCTAATTTTGAATTCAGCAAATTGTTTTTAATTAGATTGATTTCAAATAAATCAAAAAGAATTTTAAACTGCTTGCAAAAAAAAGGTAGTGGGGCTTCCAGGCGCGTTGCGCCCTCTAGCCCCGAAGATGTTTAGTATAAATGAAGTTTTTATTCGGAGGGCTTCCAGGCGCGTTGCGCCCTCTAGCCCATAAGAAATTTTGCCCAAGACCCAAGAGGAGGACCGAACCCCAGCCGACCAGCCGGTGACAAAACCAAAACCGTTGTTATTTACATCATATTAATGGTGTCACTTTTTAAATGTCACTTTTCACAAATTATATATGTTTTCATGTTTTTGTCACTTTTCTGTCACTTTTCGGGTAAAAACATTTTTATTATTATATATAAATGAATTTTACAAAACCGCCGTTACCGTTCTTTGGAAATAAGAGTAGATGTAAAGATATTATATTGAGAGAACTTAAGAAACTACCGAATGGTCTAACATTTGTAGATTTGTTCGGTGGAAGTTTCTATATATCCCATTTGTGCCATACAATATTCCCAGACTCAAAGATTATATGCAATGACTTCGACAACTATATGGACCGTCTCAAACATATTCCAGACACAAACAATATATTGAAAGAGTTAAAAGAAAAGATACCTATAAGTACAGTATACATTGTGCGTCGCCTGTAGCCTACAGCTACAGGCACCGACACAATGAAAAAAGTGACAGAAAACTGACACCATACGGGCGCGCATATGTACGCATATATGTGTAAAAATAAACGTTCATATGTAAACTAACCTTTATTCACTAGCAGGGGCTGATAAATCATAATCGTCGAGAAGTACGATAGGTGGTCCCACCTGTTTAATCTGTATGGAGAGGCAAACGTGACGTAAGAAGCATAACACTGGTTTCTCAGTATATTTAATAGACTCTGCTGTTGGCTTAACTGTAAGCTTATATGTAATAGGTGAATTAGATAACTGACCCTGTTGGAATGTATAATCAGTTTCGCAAGGGAATCCACATAGGTAATGACCTAAGTCATTTGACTCGATTCCAAATTGAGGGACTGATGTGGTTGTGATAGACCTCATGACATCATAGTTGAAGCCAACAGTATCGTTATTATTGTTAGTGGCATTTGCCTGCATCTCATAGAAGATTGGATCATTAGATGCTTGAGCCTCAGCGGGTATGTTACCATATGCTCCACAGTTCAATTGAATTTGTTCAAACAATGGATTTTCATAGGTAGTGTTATAATTAGGTGTCTTCTTAAATAGTGTATAAATGGTGTTCACATATAATGGAGTAAATGCTGCCGTAAATGTACAAGGAGTTCCTTCACCTTTAGCCATTGAACCATCCATAGTAATGCAGTCAATTCTTTTGATTGGGAAGTTTAGAGTCTTTGCCGAATATCTTGTCACCAAATCACTATAGATGTTAGGGTCCAAAGAGAATGAGTTACAGTATGTAATCATTTCAAAGAAGTTTGCATTCTTCTTAGCGAACTTAATAAACTTGGTACCAAATGATATCGTACTCTTATCGGCAGTCCAAGTTACAGTATCAATAACTTTGATACCTTCATAGATAGGAGTGAAGTGATTAGTGATTGGAATATAGCTTGTAACATTGGCTTGCATGTTCGGTAATGGTAGAATATCCTGATAACTTAATGGTGTCCAAACCATACCAGCAATACTGAACTTAACCTTAAGTTGTAAGTTACCAGCAAACGCTGGAAGGAATCTAATGTTATTAAGTATTAGGAATCTTCTTAGGTCAATCTTGATTGGTATGTGGAACTTTAATGTAGTTGCACCACTAATTGGTTTATTGAACTCAATAATCTGTCCAGAACGAACTGTATCACATCTATTGAAAACATCTTTATGTCTAGCCTTACTAAATACATCAACTTTCTTAATAGCTTCTGTTGTAGATGCAGTAGAAGTAATGTAACCTTCTTCTCTAGCATTATCTTGTGTATAAACACTTTTACCATTAGCGATTAATTGATATGATTCAACAGCATAGAATGAATCAATGTATCCCAACCAAATTGCTGGAAGATGTGCACATGATTTGCCACCAGCATATTTAGTATCAATTGCTTTAATTGCTGTAACATTTGATCCTGTAGGAGCTGTCTCAACAGCTCTTTCTTTATATACTTCACCATCATATTTAGGAACTTTTTCATCAGCTGGTTCAGTTTCTGTTGTAATTATGCACTCACCATCGACATAACCACTAATGAACGTATTATATAAGTCAATCATGTTCTCACCAGGTGGTGATATGTTAAATGTAATATAACCGTTATCAATAGTATTTGTCGGCATAGCTGGCACTTTTGTTGGGACATATCTATGGTTAGTATCTCCAATAGGAACTGCCCCATCAACTTGATCGAAATAATATCTTACTTGTCTGATGGAATCAGCAATACTGTATGTATTGAGGTTATCGTTCAACATCTTTCTCAGCTATAAAAAATTTACAATCTTCTTATTCTTGGGATTATTCGTCTTATTTGTGGCTGAGGTTTAGGAGGTTCTGGTTCAGGCTCTGGTTCATCATCGAAGTGTATTCTTTTCTCTTCCATTGATTGAACATATTCTTGATTCTCTTTAGTTTCCTTCTCACGTTCAATTGGGTCCATGTTTGGTTCATTAACTACACTGTTACGTTCTAATATCTTTGTCATCATCTCTAACAACATTTTATTAGTATATGCTTGTTCTTCTTCTTTCTTCTCATCAACTTTAGGAGCTTCTTGAACAACAGGAGCTGGGGCAGGAGCTGGTGAATTCAATGGTGCCTTTCTCTTTCTAACTTGAACTGAACCATTCTTCATATGACAAACATAATATAATGGATGTTGTATTCCTTTAGCTTCATTCAATATGATTGATTGCTTTTCACTTGGTGAAAGTTTTGACGTCATTTCTATCCTAATAAAATTTTTTACTCCTAACAAAATGACTGAGAATACTTTCGACAGAGAAGCACTCAAGAATGAACTTCGTGAAGAAATACTTAATGAACTCAAACCAAAAGAACAAACACAAGAAGAGAAACCAGCTAAACCAAAGCGTAAACTCACAGAGAAACAATTAGCTGCATTAGCAGCTGGACGCGCAAAGAATCCACGAATGATTGCAAAGAAATTGAGAGAAGAGGAAGAAGCTAAGAAAAATAATAAGTAAGTGTTTAGAACTTTAACTTACGTTCAAAAGATGACTTCGTTGAAATAGTGAAGTCCTTATTTTTGTTGAAGCATGGTTTCGAACCAATGCACAAGTCAAAGGTTATCTCATCACCTTCATAAAGAGATTTGTACAATTCCACGATGCTATATTTTTCCCCAACTTTCTCAGGGAAGAACAAACCTTTCTTCTCGTCATAATGTACTTGTATCGCATCTGGGAACATTTGGTTTGCAGTAAGTGCAATTACGTCCTGTGTGATTCCCTTCATTCGACAGTGGAAAGCAATTTCCTTGAGGTCATTGGTTAATTCGTCGAGGTAAGTCTTCTTTCCAACGAATATAGATCTTTGTGCCTTAGACATATGTCCTGCAGTAATCTCTGCAAAGTCTGAATGAAATTGACCCAGTGCTTTTCCAATGAGTTCTCTGTTATACCTTCTCTTGTATTCTTCTGCTAACTTATCTAAGTCCTTCTCATACAAGTGTAAACTATCTGTATCCTGATAGAACAACTTCAAGCCCAAATCTTCTGCTGTGAAGAATACTTCATTCATGATTCGTTTGGACATAGAAAGGATTGAAACACCTAATGGACAATAGTTAAAGTGACGAACGATAGGTTTAAATGACTTTACACATGAAAGTTCGGAATCGGGGATGAACTCTATTGTCTGTATGTCATTATAGTTCTTAATGATATAGTCAGTGAGCTTATTGTCCTTGATGAAACGAATCTTTTTGTCAATGGGCTTTAATATCGTCTTACCATAGATACTGTTCAAAAGAAGTTTGATGATCTCTTGTATCGGATTACCTTCCTTCTTATACTTAGCACGTAATTCGAAGAGCTTCTTAACTTCATTCCTTATTGTCATGTCCCTTTTTCCATCATAATAGTATCCATCAATGACTTTGCATGAGATCTCTTGGAACTTGATCAGATCTTGAAGCGTAATGTGGTCTACGAACATCTTGCAGCATGTATTGGAACTTCTGGCAACATGTAAGTCAGGGTTGATGTCAGGATTGACGACAATCAATGGGAATGCTGAGTTCTTACCGATCGACAAGATCTCGATCTGACAGTAAAATCCTGAGATGAACTTTTCCTTTGTTGGTTCAGCTTGGTCATCATCAAAGAGATGCTCCAACAAGTATTCACTGCTCTTCATCTCTTCTGTCATAACTTTTGGAATTCCTTCTAAACAGTAAAGTCTAGCAATTGCTGATGGATACAATGATACAGCATCGAAGTCAGTGATGAGTTCTCCTTCATTGTATTGCTTCTTGTTCTCAGCTAGCATGCATCTTCCTCCTTGAATACACTTGGAAATATATTCACGAGGTTTTCCTGCAAGATCAAAGAGATTACCGTTCTTCCAATATACTCTCTTCTCAAAGAGTTTGTTTGAGATAGAACTTATTGAAACATAATCATAAGCATCTATTTCAAACTCAGTCATGAGGTCATTGCGGAACTTAAGAAAGCCATCTCGTAAAATGCGTACATCTTGACCGCAATAGAATGACGAATAAACTTCCATGTCAAAGTGTTCATCATCAATCTTGCAATCTTCAATCTTCTCAATGTTCTCATTAAAAGCTTCAATATCTTTGACATGATTCATGGCATCATCGATGTTACCAACTTTAGTTGTATTAACTAACTCTTCCGTGTAGTAATTATATGGGAAAACTTCTTTTTCACCACTAGTGAGGTGAAACATTTCAGGGAATCTTTCCAACTTAGTTGAGATGATTGCATAAGAGTCTTTGAAGCAGAGAAGTTTTCCTTTGTACTTTCCTTGTATCTGCATCGTTTGTGAACCTTTGATGATTGGAGTTCCTGTAATCTCTTCTAACTGAGACATGAGAAAAGTGACATCGTACGATAAGTTGTGGAAATAAACTAAACTCTTATCTGGTAAAGCTTCGAGGAATTTTGACGCACAGTCACTTCCCCAAATTGATGTATAACCATCATCGTCATCTTCCATGAAACAAATGTTGTATGCTTTGTGAATGTTTCCATCAGTTGATGCTTCGAAGTCAGCAAAGAAAACATGTTCTCTTGGGAACTTCATGTCTTTCTTCGTCTCTGAACTCCAATCTTTCTTCATCCTTGCGCAATAACGCTCATTGTATGTGAGGTCAATCATTTCTTCAAGGTTCTCATTATACATCGTTGTGAAGTATGTGCAAAGTTCTCCTGTTCTAATTGGTTCGAAATAATTGTTAGCAAACAAGAGTTCAATGACTTTTGCAAGTGGTGTAACTAACTTTGAGTTAATTGCATACCTTGTTTCATATCTTCTGTTAACTAACATCTTCTTCTCTAAAGTCCAATCCTTGCACAACTTACAAACATCTTCATAGTTCTTGATGAACATTGAACTTATTGGAAGCTTTTCGTTCAACATGTAGTGGTCATACATTAATAAAAGTTCTACTGTCATCTTTGGTTCTTCATCTGGTTCATAAGTATATGAATGATTTGAATACTTCTCGTTGTATTTGATGACATGGAACCTTATTCCTGTTTCTTTGGCAATAACCTTAATCTTTGACATTGGAAAATCTTTGACACGAATGATTTCCCTCATATGATTAATTGTTGCTTCGTCAACACCAGCTTGAATACAAGCGTAGATGAAACATGAATCTTTCATCATCTTCTTTGCTGTCTCTGCATTAAGTTCGTTGAAGATCTGATACCTCTCTAAGTTAATAGGTAATTTGCATGTCCATGTCCAAAGCTGACCATTACGTGACCTGTTTCTCTTCTTTGAATGGTTTTGTTTGATGATCTTGAGTGCGATCTTTTCTTGACCTGCTGCTCTCATCGTATCTAACATAACTTGTTCTTCAGCTGTGAGTTTATATGGTGTGTACGTTCCTTTTCTCAAAGCAGAAGCATCAACATCTGAATAAGCTGTATAGTCAAAGATCTCGATCTTCCTTAACGAAGGAATACTACAAAGGAAGAAGTCATAGTTTGATTCAAGGACTTTAGATGCTAATTCTTGTACTTCTGCTATTGGAGCTTCATTAAGTAACTGATGAACTAATGATCCCATTGTATTGATGTTCAAATGACGCAAAATGTTTCTCTTCTCATCAAAGTCGTAATAGAATGTCCACTTCTGTTTGAAAAGGTCTATCTGTCCAATGAACTTTGCCATAACTCTTGGAAACATCTTGTTGAAGTAATCTTTTCCTCTTGGACTGTATTGGTCAATGTTAAACATAATGAATCTTTCTCCTGCTTTAGTTATTGGGTCTAACCATTTCTCATCAGGAAGTTTTTGACCATTAATGTTCTTAACAACGTAAAAGGCATTCTGTATTTCTTTGTATGCTAATTCGCTCTCATCAATCTTTGGTGGAGGGTCTGAGTATATTGGTTGCATCTCCATTAACGCTCTATTATGAGATCTCTGATCGTGATCTAAAGCAACTGGGGAATTTGAAGCTGGAACATTCATGATACCATTGTAGTCATCATAGAAGCTCTTAGCATTCTTGATATCTCTGCACTTCCTGTGTATCCTTGATTCTTAATCAGAGCTAATTTATTGGTAATATCTTTCTTTCTTAGGCATTTTGATCCAAACATATCAACATACCTCTCTTACATCTGGGAAGTTATTAACAATCCTTTAAATACTGACAGACATTTATAACCGATAAAAAAATATACGTTATTTTTTTTAATCGTCATCGTAATCATAATCGTACGAAGATTCTGTATCATCATCACTGACATCATTGGTTTCTCTAACTTCTGGCTTATCTGGTTTAATCTCTATCACCATAAACATTGGTGACAATAATCGAACAGGCTGATCTTGGAAGTCAACTAAGGTAAACGTAACATTAGTTAGTTCCCATGGAAATGCATCTATCCATGGTGAGGATTCCTTACATATAAGTGGTTTACCAGATATCCAGAACTCATTGATGTTATAACATGTAGATCTGTACATGATCTTTCTTCGATCATCAACTTGGTCAATATTATTGAACCCAGAGATGACAGACATTGATGAACGAAGGTATAACTGATACCCGAAGTTGAGCATAGGTGGTTTTGGCATTTGTAGATAATAATTATGTACAATAGGTAGTTCTATTCCATATGCACCTAAAATAAGATTTGCTCTATGTGAAGCATCTTTTAAATAGACTTTATGTCCTTTGTCCTGTGACGTAAATATAAGTTGATTCGTAGCACTCAGTGAAACTGTTACATTATGTTGACCTTTTTTCTTGTTATAATAATCAAACTGTTTTGTTACAATCTCTTGTAGTTTTGATACAATAGTATCCATATCAAATGAAAGAGCTGACTTAAATGTACACACCTTTTCTTCTCCATCTTCGTCTAACTGTAAGACAAAATAATCTGTTTCGTCACAAACAATAAAGTTCGCCATAGTACTGACACTTTTTACTCTCATCTTTATCTTACTTGGATGCCCCATGTTAGGATCTGCTTGAAACTGTATTGTCCCGTAGTTATTAGGATCAGTCGATTGTAGATAATACATCATTTTTATATGTAGTAAAAGAATGAGTGTTGTTCCATATGCATATGAATGTTATAAGTCTAGCGTACTTCAATATAAAGAATATACTCTCAGAATTACTGATAATGCTTTAGTCATACATAAAGAAGGTGCTGATGAAGACATTACCATCGGTCCTGGTATATTACCTATCGAGCAACCAGATGGTACAATTGTTGAAACAGACTTAAATCAATACCTTCAAGCGTTACAGAATCGTGTGACAAAAGTAGAGAATAATTACTTAGATGCTCCATTCTTCACAACTGATAGAGATTATATGTTTTCATGTATGGCGAGTAATGGTTTGCAAGAAACTCGTGAGGTAAATATTAATGAAGCATTAGAGACTATAATATATCATGTTAAACGGTTATTATCGATTGACCATGGAGTTCATTTTGACCCAAGGTCTACACTGTTCAATATACCAATGATTGAAAACAGTCAATTAACATTTAAAGAAGATACATTGTATAATGCTTTAAACGCAGCATTTGCTTATATATTAGGTCATGAACAAGTACAAAATAGTGGTATTGCAATATACTTAGATAAAGTTATGTTAAAGAAACCATTGACATTCACAGAAGATGGTCCAAAAGCAACTGGTATTGTTGGTGATGGAACATTATTGACGAAAGAATACTTAGCAAGTCATGTCGGAGAATTTTTCTCCACTAATGATAGCATCAGTACAACACCAGAAGTTATTTTATTGAAGAAACCAATCACATTTGATGTTAAAGGAAAGACAAAAGCAACTGGTATAGCTGGCGATGGAGTTCTTCTGACTAAGGAATACTTGAAGAAAAATATCAATGACTTCGTTGAAATTGTCAAAGATAAAGAATCTGGTCTTAAGTTCAACCCTTTATCATTCATCTTTGCCATAGCAAACGCCGGTGCTACTGCAGCCTCATGGATATCACTCCAGAGTCAAATAAATGCTCTTTGGGCTTTTGTTGAAAGTCAAGAAGGTATAGATACTGTTCTTGACACTCTGGGTAATCTTGGTCCAAATCATAAAGGAGGTTTTGTGGATGGAATAAAAAATTTAGTTGAAAAGACTAAAACAAGTTTCCAGAAGATAACTCATATAGAAAGATTCAGAAATGAAGGTTATATGGAACTTGAGAGTTTTGATGTGACTGGACCTTTGGAACCAATTCCAATGCACGTGATGCTAATGATGAAGAAGAGAAAGATCCTGGACCAAAAACAATCATTTCTACGTTAAGTACTTTGTACCCTGATTTTGTGACCTTAGTGAAAGTTGCTAATACATCAAGAAAGAACAATAATATTATATGTCTGGTACTGATGACCTTACTGATTATCTTTATCTCATTCTTGCTGAATTAGCGAAGAAAGTTGAGGAGAACAAAAATAATGGAGGAAGAACTGCACTTAAGATTGCAGACAAAGCTGACAAAAGTTATGTTGACGAAGAGATACGTAAAGTTGCATCTAAAGAATATACTTTATCACAGTCTGTCATACTTAAGACAATCAAAGGTCCAGAGAAAGATATGTACCCAGGTGATGGTACAACAGTTAAAGTTAATGAAAGAGTTTCATTCCCATCTGGTATTGATGCAAAAGAAGTATATATTAATGGTGAAAACATCAATACAACATTGATTCCTTTGAAAAATAATGAGTTCACTGAACCTTTGACAGTTAAATCAATTCGTTCAAGAGAAGACAAACCTGTTATAATCAATAAAATAGGAGCTGATAATGACCAACCAGTTCAAATCAAGAAAATAAGAGCTGATGACATTATCTTGAACTATACTTTAGGTTCAAGTGCTCCACAAGAAGATCCTCATATGAGTTTAACAGAGACCTTGCAAAATTTGAATGGTACTGCATATAATATGTCTCTGGTTATAACAACTTTAAAGCACATGAGTTACCAGTTCTGTTAGACAACAAAGCAGACACAAACTTATGTTAATGAACAGATCTCAAAGATCTCTAATGCATCTGTAAACAATGGAATACCTGAAAGCATTACAGTTAGCTTTGGTAATAATGATATGGGTAAAGTTGCAATATTTATAAATTATAACATTGATCCATCAGAAAAAGGTCCAAGTTACTATACATTGAGTCATGGTAAATCTATTGAACTTGTGTTCCACAAAAAAGATGGAACAAACTTAACTATTCATCCTGGAGATACGTTTGAGTTTTATTTGAACGATGTCACCACAGTAGATTATACTTATAGACCTTCTAACATGTTTGACATGATGTATCCAATTGGTTCTATATTTACATCAATGAGCTCAACAAGCCCGCAAACCCTTTATGGTGGTGTTTGGCAACCGATTGTTGATCAGTTTCTTTACTGTTCTAACTCATCAATGGACTTTGGTGGTTCAAAGAAAATAGGTATTGAAAACCTTCCTTCACATATGCATAGGTTCAGTGGAAGAACATCTGTGGAAGGAAACCATTCACATTCAATGACAAAAAGAGGTTATACAAATCTTGCAGCAGGTTCTGATAGACAAGGTATGAATAGATATGATATTTCAACTGACCCAGTAGATTCAAGCACGGGTATTTTCTGTGAAACCACAGGAAATCATACACATGTTGTAGCTGGAATCACAGATGCAACAGGCTCGGGTGAAGATTATATGCCACCATATATGTCTGTGTTCGCTTGGTTCAGAGCTGCTTAACTCAAGATCACGATCACAAACTGTTTCTCAGTATGAATGAGTAGCTCTATTTTTACATCATTACTGAAATATTTCTTTTCTTCATCAATGACAGAAAGAATGTTTTCATCATCTTTTAAAGATCTTACCAAAGTTAGATCTTCATCAGAAAATCTCAAAGAAAGACTCATTTATGCACTAATAAAAATATAGCTAATTATTTTTTATCTGAACTTTTTATCAGGTATATAAAGATGTCTGAACATCATTTGAAGTTCTTTAAGATCCAACAGTTAGTAGATGAAGTGAAGAAGCAAAATAAAACAGCAAAGAGACTACTTATATGCTTACCACAAACATTACGTCAAGGAAAGTATGGTTATAGTGCAAGTCCGATCATGATCTTTGTCGATAAGCAGAAATACACAAATGAAGGTTTAGCTAATTTACTCAAGTTTGAAAAGATAGCTATAAACATTCCTGACCATTTCTCAGCGAGAATAAACCTTGACAAGACTAAAAGTTATTGTTTATATGTAGATCTCACGAAATCAACAAAGAGTAAAGACAAAGAATATAACCCAGTTGAACTTAAGACAATGGGTAAGAACTTACTCAAAGCTGCTATCAAACCTGTCGAAGAGATCGACATTGAGGATGAAGCAGAAGAAATAGATGTAGATCCTGAAGTGTTATAAACGATAAAGTTTATTTTTGGAGGAAGATGGTGTCAGACCATTTGATCTGGCATGCTTGTTCTAGGTAATTGCAGAAACCTAGAAAGATTGTATTGGTCTGAGTTTCATACCTGTCTCTCATCTCTCCATTGAAGCAAGTAAATTTACATGAAGAGTTCGTCTGGATTCTCAGGCTTTGGTACACACTGATCGAAGATCTGTATGACCTCTTCATGACCGTACTCCCTCTGGTCAGACATGAGTGTTCTGAAGAACTTTTGCATCTTCGGACCAGGTTTAGCATCTATGCAACGAGTGGGTCTCATTGACATTTTTGTCACTTTTATTTGGTCGAATGGAAGGATTCGAGTTCATGCCACTTGACAGCAAAGAAGGTGCAGAAGAGGTTGTTGTTGCTGCATTCTATGCGAGCTCACACGTTGACGCATTCCGAACTTACCAGGATGACCTCGAAAAAGAAGGTCGAAAGCTTGGAAAGATCCAAATGTTGCTTGAGTTCTTCCGTGGAAACCTTGCACAGAAGTATGAGAAGAAAGAATAAACAACTAATTATTACTGAGCTTAGCTCATAAATGTAAGTTTTTACTCTGATCAGATCTTAGATCTCGTCGGGACAAGCGGAAAGGATAAAGTCCATGAGCTGGACTTTTGTCTTAGTGAGCGGTACTGCGGTCATGAGTAGTTCGCGCTTGTTTGAGCCACTTGGAACGCGACCCTTCCAATTCCTCATAGATCTCAAGGCAGAGATCGTGAAGAACTCAAGGACAAAGAGTCTTTGAGACTTGGTAAGGAATCCCTCATCATCTCTTTCATCCTGGAGGGTCTTTGTGGATGCAGTGGACTTGATCTCGTCTTCCTCGATCGGATCATTCTCATAATCTTCATCACCCTTCTTCCTAAACGTCATCTGCTCTCTCTTGTAGTCGTTCCTGAGAGCATTGAGTCCAGCTTCAAGATCTTGTGAGTTCTTTGCAGGTTTATTGAAAGTTTTCTTTTCCTGCATTTGCTGTATAAGCTGGGTTTGCTGTTGCATCATCTGCATCATCATTGCCATCATATCTAGTGTTGGTGATGCTGGAGCTGGTGTTGTACCATCTTGGGACATTCGGTCGTCGGTTATGTCTTTACAAAAGACTGCTTTACAAAAGACAGCTTTACAAAAGACAGCTTTACAAAAGACAGCTTTACAAAAGACAGCTTTACAAAAGACAGCTTTACAAAAGACTGCTTTACAAAAGACAGCTTTACAAAAGACGTCTTGACAAAAGACAGCTTTACAAAAGACTGCTTTACAAAAGCATTTTCTCACAAAATTGAATACTTTTGCTTTACAAAAGACGTCTTGACAAAAGATTGCTTTACAAAAGTCTGCTTTACAAAAGACGTCTTGACAAAAGATTGCTTTACAAAAGTCTGCTTTACAAAAGATTGCTTTACAAAAGATTGCTTTACAAAAGTCTGCTTTACAAAAGCTTTACAAAAGAGCTTTACAAAAGATTGCTTTACAAAAGCCATGACTGATCTTCATCCAATTTGTTTAATCGAACTTAATGAAGTAATTTCTGCATATCTCCTGCATGTATTTGGAAACGAGAGGATAAGACAACTCACCAAGGTTTCCAGACGCCAGATCCAAAGACTTGAATCAACTGCAGGAGTAATCCTAAGCTTTGAAGAAGGATTAACCAATAAGAAAGATGTCATTGACTCCAAGCGTGAAAGCCTTGCTGCTTTCTTACGCAAACACCCATGGGTCGATGTTGATCTCCAAACTCCTTACCAAGGACTCGTTGAAACCTTCACGACCTACAGACAGCTCCTTGACAGACCTGAGCAGAACCTTCTGGTCGAACGTGATGGCACATTAAGCCCTACAGACGAGTCAATCCAGAGAGAAGAAGCTCAAGAGTAAAAATCTGACATTTATACTTTACATGACATTTTTTTCATGAGTGTTCACGTTAAGATCAATGATGAAAACATGACTTCATGGGAAGATATCATTGATGACATAGAGAATGACCTTGATGAAAACATGATGGGAGCTCAAACGTCAGTTAAGGTCAAACTTGGTGAAGTTCAAGAAAAGATCTCCGAGATCAATGCAAAAATATCTGCTCTTACAGAGGTTGACGTTTATTACAGAAGCTTGGAGAGAACTTTAAGCAAACTTGAACGTCAGAACCAAAGTCTCATAGTTGTGCTCCAGAAACTCAGTCTCATGCGTAAAGCATATAATGACTACCTACATGTAAGAGACTTACCTTCTTATTCTACTCCAGATCTCGACTTTTCCGATATAAGTCCAATCCTTATTGATACAACACTTACGATAGCAGGGATGCTTCCTACATATCCAGAATATGATAACTTACCTCAGCTCTTCGAGTATCTCAAGAAAAAGTTCATGATCTTATTATGCGAGACCATGAAAAGACGTCAAAATACCAGAACAGAACGAGAACAGAGCTTACTAATAGACTTATTATATAATACTAAAGAAATAAAGGAGTTTTTATTCTAACTTTGGTATTTTTGGGAAGAACTGATCTGGATCATATTTGTCAACCACAGGTTTTGGTATCAAAAGTCTCTCTGGTTCTTGGACGGCTGGTACTGGAAATGGTTCCTTTGGTTTCCTAGCTTTTGGGAGATCTAAAAATTTTCTTGGTCTCTTTCTTTTGTGTAAGTGTTGTCCATTTTTATCGACAACGAATGTGAGCTTTCCGTCGTCAAAGATGAATGTCGTCGCTTCTTCAGTTCCCTCATCAACTATTATCTTCTTGATCTTTCTCTTCTCCATTAACAGAAAAAGTGACATATATTACTTCATTTTTTCTGAGTGTTAGGATTAATTAAACCTCTATCTATAACATGCTTTCTCATAGAAAACTTCTCTCCATATCTTTTTGTCAATATCTCTAAAGTTCTTCTGTATAAGATTTATCACTACTGAAGTAAATAGATGGATAATTAAGGACATCAAAGGTTTCTACAGTATCTTTAAGAGTCCATTCATCTCCATACTGTATAGAATAAGTATGGAAGTATGGAGGATCACATATAAAGAAAACATTGGGAAGATCTTTATACTCATTGAAGAGTATTCTCCAATCTTTATGAACAATAGTTAAACCTTCAAGATAGTCATCTATGTTTTCACCAAATAAGTTAGTATATCTGAGGTATAACACTTTCTTCATTAATGTGTCAAGATCATAGTATTTGTATGCTCCAGAATAGAGAAGACGTGAACATAATGTATCCCAGTCTATGTATGGAGCTTTACTTATAACTTCTCTGACGATCTCTTTCTGATCAGTAGGAATTTTCTCATCTGGCTTAACATTTATTCTCTCCTTAAGTTCCTTAAGTATTTCATTCGTGTCATGAATGTGTTTCAGTCTATCAACGTAGTTATCATAGTCGTTAGCTATGATCGTTGCTTTTGGGAACATAATATGCAACAGATGAGAGATATAGAGAGAACCACCAAAGAGGTCAACGAAGACATAATCCCCTTTGATGTCTTTGAGTATGTCGATAAGATCTTTCCTGATCTTCGACTTATTACCTATGAAAGGTAAAGGAGGTTTGGTAAAAATCATTTATATGGTAATAAAAATAAGTGTTTACTTGAGACAATAACCTCTGTTGAGTTTGTAGAACAAGATCAGAAGTACGATCAAGTTCAAAACAACACAAATGGCTAGGATTGCGTTACCAACAATCTTTGTCTTTTCCCAGCAAGACTTCTTCTTTGGTTCATGTGCTGCTTCGACATCACTGTATGGCTCGGACATTAACTTAAAAAGTGTCATGACCACTTCATTTTTGATGAAGTCAACAGCTTATGTCCACTTCCTCCCACAAGCACTTGAGGGACAAGAGAAGGTCATCATTGACTACCTTCAAGCCACTGAGAAGCTCCAAAAGCTTCAAGATCTCCGCGAAGAGTTCAAGTCCCGCTTGAAACAGGAGAACTTACTACAGGAATACATGCTCATTTTGTACCCATTACTAGATGGCTCCCATTTACCATCAGAGTACACTGCAGCTCTTGATGCACTCAAAGATCTTCGCGATCACCGTCCGATCGGTAAAGAAGCCTTCGAGCTCACCATTGAGCAAGCCATCCTCGCCAAGTACAATGCAAAGAAGCGGATGCTCGAAGCTCTTGATAAGATCAAGGAGTACGTCGAAACGTTCTAAAATAATTACTTGAGTAAACAATAAGTTTTATTGAGTAAGTCTTGAAACATTTGTGCTTTTGTTCTTGTTTGAACAACCATATTTAACATTAGATAAAAAATTTTTTGGTTAAACAATAACATACTTAAGACATAAATTATACCTACTTATTAACTCAGTATATTGTGCATTATATGCATACTTAAACTCTTGAGCAATATTGTTCTCATCAATGATTCTGATCTGAGCTATTTTTGAGAAAGGTGGTGGAATACCACAACATGTGATGTCTGGGTCCAGTAGGTCTATTTCACACTTGAACCCAGTCATTCTGTGAACAACTTCTTCCAAGTCTGGCTTAGGTAGTAAGATCTGATCTTTGCTCACTAAGTTAGAAAAGAGCTCTTTGTCTTGGTCTAGAAGTATCTTCTGGTATATACTAAGTAAATACTCTTCTACACCAATCCTCGATGAAGTCTCCACAGATCTCGATGAGGTCAGGTTGGAAGTTAATGGACTTAAAGGAGGAGGATACATTGGTGCTTCTGAGTTCGTAGTTGTTTCCTCTTTTTTTATCTCTGTTGGAGCATCACTTACTGTACCAGATGGATAGTTCTTTATCACAATGTTATTAGTTGTTCTTGAATCAACATTGCTTGTTGGTTCAATTGGAAGATTAGCTGCACCATAAAGAATTGACTTCGATCTCATTTGTTATGAGTAAAAATTGTTTTATTCTCATATAAATGACGAACATTAACCCAGAGAACAACACAGAATATACTGCAACAGGAGTTGTTTACAATGATCTAGATCAGATCGTCCAACTCAAAGCCCCAAGAGGAAGGAATTTAATAAGACAACCTCCACCAAAGATATATGTTGATGATGGTAGTAATGGGTTCAACTTAGTGTATCATTACTCATATCCTCAATATGCAAAAATTGGGTCTACCCCAAACGTATATTAAATGGACGCACAGAACTTAGCGAATGCACAGCAACCTGGACAACCAAACCCAGAGAATATTCCAAATGAAGTTAGAATACAAACTGCAATGGCAAACTATGGTCAAGTGCCAACAGATGTACAAATGCAAACTACCATGTCAAATGACGCTGCGTTAGGTTTGCCACCATGGTATGCAAATATGAGATGGAAAGAGTTTTATACAAACCCTGAAGTGGGATATAAACAACTTTATGCAGATGACGCGAACACAGGAGTTGACCCAGAATATGTTTTCTATCAGAAGAGAAACAGAATGTATGAACTTCAGTTAAAGAATGCAATGGAACTCAGAAGGAAACGTAAAAGACTTGGCGGACATTAGATTTTTACATATAGTAAAATGGGTTTCTTCAGTAAGATAGGAAACTTCTTTCGAAATGTTGGAAGAGGTATATGGAATGGAATAAAATCTGTCGGAAGAGGAGTATGGAACGGTGTCAAAAATATTGGTAAAAGAGTAGGTCAGTTTGTTGGTATTATACCTAAAGACCCTGAACCAGAAGAACAAGCTCCTGTAATACAACAGCCTGAACCTGCACCACAGTCAAGTTGGCAACCACAACCGGTATATTAAAAAGTTATATTTTTATCGTTCGAAGTTAGTATCCCTAAGTTGCGTACTGTGGCACTGCGCGCCTCCGTACACCACTTAGCGGTTTTGACACTTTACGAAACCGGTAACGTATATTTTACAACACAACCATAACACCAACTTAACCTTAAATATTTACAAAACCATCTGACACATAAACAACTTCACTAATGACTTCACTAATGACTTCACTAACGACTTCACTAACGACTTCACTAACGACTTCACTAACGAATTCACTACCGCCCTCACTAAATAAAAAAATAACCTTATTTTATTTATTTTCCAACTTTTTTATTTAATTACAAAGACATGTCTGACTACATTTACTATGACTCTTTCCCAGAACGTTTCCGTGAACTATTCAAAACTCAAGTAAAACTGAGAAACATGCATTTTAACAAAGACAGACCCATTGACGATGAAAGAAACCCTGAATATATTACAATCCCTTATGACGCAAAGTTCATTGCATACATTCCTTATGGTCGCAGAGGAACGAAAACTATTTCAACAAAGAACAAAAATTATTTCTGGAGCGATGAAGAAAATTGCCTTATCTACATAAATGCATACTTAAATAAAGCTACATATTGTACAAAAGAAGATTGGACTGGATTTGAGCTCTACATATACGACGACGGTGGAAACAGACGTTGTGTATACCCATACAATAATATGTACCATTGTTTTCATCAAGCATTAAACGAATACATAGTCAGTAAGGGTCTCATTCCTGCTGAGTAGAAATGTTATATTTTTGTTCTGTCATTTATATAAAAATAAACTTAAAAATTAATGATATCACCACCCTCACACGTATGAAAACATAGCACAAAAATAAATTTAGGGTAGAAGGTTAGATCTAACCCGATTTCTAACCTCATTTCTACCCTGGTGAATTTATTGCTTTATAACTCTCTTCCTTTCTCCAACTCTTCTAACTTCTTCTTAAGTTCAGCAATGTTGTCCTCATGAAGTTTAATCTTTCTCAAAATTCCTTCTTTATCTAATGGTTGCTTTATCTTTCTAAACTGAACTCTACCATCCTTCATAGTATGAATGTAAAAACCTTCTGGAATAGTTCCTGATTTAATGTATTCTACCAAAAACTTTTGTTTCATTGCTTCAGTGACTTTATTTGTCATTTCAATCAAATAAAAATTTTAATATTAAATAAAAATAACGTTATTTTTTCAGTAAGGAAACGCAGGAGTTTTACGATTTATTTGAGAAGTAGGTTCTGGTTTAAATGTTGGAGTCGGTTTAGGAGTTGACTTTTGAACAGGAGTTTGTACTTCCATAGGTTCAGGAGTCATTGAAGGTGTTGTTTGTGAAGGCGTTGGTTTTGACGTTGGTTTTGGCGAAGGTGTTGGAGTTTGTTTAACTTCAGCTACTTCAGTATTATTTACAACATTTGCTTTATTTCTTTTCAACATCATAACTGCTCCTGCTGTAGCTAGCAAACCTAGTGGGAGACCATATCTTATATAAGGACTTGACCAAATGCTATTTTTGACAGGAGCTGGTGGAACACCTAACCTTGGTGAGACTGCTCTTTGCCATTGTGCAGCTCGTAAGAAATATTCAATAGGTGCTCCATAATCGTTTGGTAAAGTTTGTTTCATAGATGGTGAAGGTTCACGAGAGCTTGATGAAGAACTCATTTATAAGCTTTAAAAATAAACGTTCATCCTTTATTCCTCACTGTCGTCCGTAGCTAAGTTATAGTCATCTAATCTTATTATTGGGATTCCATTAGCACGCACCTGAATGGCAAAGCAACAATCCTCATAAATCCAATAAGTGGCTTTGGTACATTTTCAGTTGCTAGTTCAATAGGTCCTTTAACAGACAATTTGTATGTTATTGGAGCAGTAGATGTTTGACCTTGCTGGAAGCAAAAGTCCACTTCTGTTGGAAAACCACATAAGAAATGTGTGTTGACATAGCTATCCCATTTATGTTCCACACTACCATCATCCACCAATGACCTCATAACATCTTCATTAAATCCTATCATATCATTGTTTGTATTGCAAGCGTTCGCAACCATTTCATAAAATACAGGTCCATATGATTTTTCAGGTTCTGCAGGCATATTTCCATAAGCTCCCATGGAAAGCTGAAGATATTTAAACTTAGGGTTCTCAAAATTAACATAATAGTTGTCTTTCTTTCTAAATAGTGCCCAAATACTTTTAACATTAATAGGCGTATAAGCTGCTGTAAATGTTGCACTTGAACTATCTGTATTCTTTGAGAATGAACCGTCCATAGGAATCCAATCCATAACTTTAACAGGAAAACATAAAGCCTCGTTTGTATAATGTTCTACAAGTTCTGTATAAATGTTAGGGTCTAAAGAGAATGACTTTGGATGAATGAAACATTCATTAAAATCCATCTTTGTTCGAAATAGTTGCTGGGTTACAGTTGTAATAGTAACTGTTCCACTAGCTTCTACTGACTTCGTTATCATAGTGAATGGTTCATTCCATGGAACAAATTTATTTGTCGGTGGATTTGAATCTGAAGCAAATGCAACTTTAAGAGTTGGATTGAAAGCAATGATATCATTTACAGATATAGATGTGCATTGTAAGGCGTCGCTACTGAACTTTACTTTAAGCTGAATGTTTCCTGCAAAAGCTGGAATAAATCGAATAGCTTCTAATGGAAGGAATCTTCTAGCAGGAATTCTTAAACGAAGCTTAAAATCAAATGATTTTCCTGCTGTAATTGGACCACTAACAATTTGTCCTGTTCTGCATGTTCCCGAATGACTCCATACATCTTCATGTCGAGTCTTTGAGAAAACATCTACTTTCTTTATTTGTTCGGTAGTTTGTGAGTTTGAAGTTATATATGCTTCTTCTCTTGCGTTGTCTTGAGAATATACGATACGACCATTTGCAAGGATTTGATATCCAGCAACTGCATAGAAAGCGTCATCGAAACCAATCCAAAATCCTGGTGGGTTTGTTTTATTGGAACCTGAACCAATTTCTTTATCTACAATAAATTGACCTTCCATTTTATACGTAATGAATGTATTGTAAAGGTCCAACATATTTTCACCAGGAGGTGAGAGATTGAATGTTACCCAGGTGTTATCTTTAGCAGTTCCAGGTTGTGATGGAATCTTTGCGTCAGAATATTTTCTATTAGTGTCACCAATTTGAACTGCATTGTCTATGATATCGAAATATGAGCGAATCTGATGAATATGCTCTGCTGGAGTAAATTCGTTTAACTGTTCGTTCTGCATGTATTTACTTCAGATAAAAATATCTATTTACTTCATTATTCTCACTCTTCTTCTTGGCATTCGTGGTGGAAGTTGTTTCTTGACATTTGCAATGAACTGTACATTCTCTTTTGTCTCAACTTCTTTCACTGGCGGGTCAGGATTCTTTGACTCGGTTTGTTTTTCAATGAAATTCACGAACTTTGCAATAAGCTCTTGGTTCGTTATTGAAAGTACATCTGGCTTCTTTTCTTCTTGTTCTTTTGGTGGCTCAGTTTGAACAGAAGGTTTTATATGGGCTTCGCCCTCGGTGCCATGCACCTTAATGTTGTCGCTTTCTGCATTCGCTAATGGAACCTTTCTTTTTCTTACGTATATTTTACCATCTTTACTCTGACTTACGTAATAGAAAGGATGTTGTATTCCTCTTGCGTCATTTAATATAATAGACTCTCGCTCTGATTTTGACAAGCTCATTTTACATCGGTTAAAGTTTTAATTTTGTTTTTTATCTGCAGTCAAATGACTCAGACAAGCCCTACGGACAAGACCCAAGGGGTCATAGATGTTGAAGCATTGAAGAAAGAAATTCGTGAGCAAATTTTATCCGAACTGAAGGAACAAAAACAAGAACAAAAGCCAGAGAGACCAAAGAGAAAACTTAGTGAAAAACAACTTGCTGCATTAGCTGCTGGAAGACAAAAGAACCCACGTTTGCTGGCGAAGAAAGCTAGAGAAGAAGCTGAAGCAAAAGCTAAAGAAGCTGAAGCAAAGAAAGAGTAAACGGTTTATTTTTATCCGAATTAAATGTATAGACAAATACCTTTATCTGTTGCGTTCAGTAGTGAAAACCCTGACGTCAAAATAAAGGGGAACAGAGTAACGTTTAAGTTTCCAACAGACTGGATTGTGAACATAAATGAAGAGAAGTACATTGGCATAACATCTATGTATATAACACGTGCTTTCAGAAAGGTTGACTTTATACTTCAAGTCGAGATAGAAAATGACGAACAGTCTTTAAGCGCCCAAAACATTCACATATACAAATACTTTAAAGACGATACAACATTGCAACAATGTATGACTTCATTTAATGAGATGTTCGAGAAAAAGTTCAACATTGAAGTACAAACTTTACAGCCTTTACGTGAGTTTCTTGCACAACTGAAAGAAGAAGGTAGTCAGCCACAACTTATAGACTTTCATTATGAATTTAATGAAAATGAAGATGGAACACATGACTGTCAGTTTGTTATATATTCACCATTCAATGAAGTAGCTAAAGAGAAAGAAATCCATTACGTATAAGATTTCAAATCTCTGAACCAAGTGATGATTTCAAGAATGTTTTCAATTATGATGCAATGCTTCCGAGGAAAAATGAATTTTCAAAGATTGTAACACCTGACATTTGGGATAGAAAGCAAGCTATATTATATTCAAACCTAAGTAAGGGAGTTGAAAATGAGTTCATTGGTCATACAAGAACTTCACCACATCCTAACCCTAAATACTATAAATTAACTGGCTTCAATCGTGAGTTTTGGATAGACATGTTCTCCACTCATGACCATAACTGCCCAGTGTTCTTACCTCCAGACCATAAGGACTGTCTCTACATTGAAGCACAACTCTTAAACTCTACCATCGCAGTATTGTAAATGACCACATGGGCTTCGCCCTTGCCGCTAGCGGCTTATTTTTATCATGAATGACCTCATTGCTGACAAAAATAAATGACCTCAGAACTTCAACTTACGAATAAAGCTTGTTTTAGTCGTTATTGAGAAGTTAAACTTTTCAGCAAAGCAAGGACTAGAAGACTTACATAAGTCAAATCCAATCTCTTGACCATCATGAAGTGCTTTGTAAAGTTTCATTAAACTGAACTCAGAGTCTTTGTCAATGTTCCAAGGTATGTGAATGTCTTATCTTCATTGTAATAGCATTGTATAGCTTCAGGAAACATTTCGTTAGCGGTTAAAGCAAGGACGTCTTGTTTGACACCTTTACAACGTGCATGGAATGCAACTTCATTTAAATCATTCGTGAGTAAGTCTATGTAAGTCTTCTTTCCACAAAATATTGACTTGTATGCTAAACTTTGTTTTCCAGGTGTTATTTCTGCGAAGTCAGAATGAAATTGACCAAGGTTCTTTCCTATAAGTTCTCTACCGTATCTCTTCTTAAACTCTGCTGCAATCTTTGGTATGTCTTCATTGAAAATATGCATGCTATCACAGTCCTGGTAAAATATTTGAAGTCCCATATCTTCTGCAGTACAGAATACTTCGTTCATTATTCTCTTCGACATTGACAGAATGTTAACACCAAGTGGACAGAAGTTAAAGTGTCTGCAAATACTTTTCGTTAGCTTGAAAATAGTTTTATCTGAACCATCCAAACCTTCGAACTTCACTATATGGTTGTAGTTTCTGATGGCATATCTTATAGCATCTTTGTCATTTACTATGGTTATTTTTGACTCAATAGGAGAAAGAATAGTTTTGCCATAAATACTGTTCAGAATGAGCTTTATATTTTCTTGCAAAGGATTTCCTTCTTTCTTATACTTTAACCTTAACTCAAACAACTTCTTTACTTCATCTCTTATTCTAATATCTCTGTTTCCATCGTAATAGTATCCTTGCAACACTTCACATTTGACACCTTGATATTTTATGAGGTCTTGTAATGTTATATGGTCAACATACATTAAACAGCAAGTGTTTGAACTTCTGGGAACGTTAAGTTCTGGATTTAGTTCAGGGTCACAAACTATTAAAGGAAAGTGTCTATGTATTCCAATCTCTGTTATCTTAATGAGAATAAAGAAGCCAGACATAAACTTTTCACCAATGGGTTCCTTTTGGTCGTCATCGAATAAATGTCTCATGAGATACTCTGTGCTTAACATTTCTTTCTTCATAACCTTTGGAATACCTTCTAAAGTATAAAGTCTTGCTATAGCGGATGGATATAATGAAACAGCGTCGAAATCAGCAATGAGTTTCTTTTCGCTCTTTTGTTTCATGTTATCTGACAGCATACATCTTCCACCTTGAATGCATCTCGAAATAAATTCTCTTGATTTATTTGAGAGGTCATATAAATTTCCATTCGGGAAGTACACTCTGTTCTCAAACAATTTGTTAGCAATAGAACAAATACTAACGTAGTCATATACGTTTAAATCAAACTCTTTCAATATATCATTTCTGAACTTAACAAAACCTTATCTTAAAATCCTTACATCTTGTTTGCAATAGAATGTACTATACTTTTCTAAGTCGAAATGGTTTTCATCTATTCTGCAACCTTTGATGGAATCTATGTTTTTCATGAATGTATCTGCATCCTGGATAAACTTACATGCTTCAGAAATGACACAAGTTCTGTTGTCATTTACTAACAAAACACTGCTGTAGTAGTTGTATGGAAATACTTCTTTCGGTCCTGTTTGTAAGTTAAACATAGCAGGAAATAGTTTAAGCTTCTTATTTATAACACTGTAAGAGTCTTTTATAATAATTGCCCTTCCTTTATATAAGCCAGTTATTTGCATTGTTCGTGAACCTTTAATGATGGGAGTTCCTTTCACTTCTGTCATGTGTCTTAAGATGAAGTTTATATCATAACTGAGGTTATGGAAATATATTAAACTCTTGTCAGGAAGTCGCTCCAAAAATTCTGTTGCACAGTTCTGACCCCAAATGCTTTCACTCACTGAACCATCTCCACTGTCATAACAGATGTTAAAAGCTTTATGAAAGCCATCGGTACTGCACTCAAAGTCAGCAAAGAAAACGTGCTCAGGAATGAACTTACATTTAGCTTTATTTACTTCTTTTGACTCGGCTTTCTTCTTCAGTTGTACACAATACTTTGGAGCATATGTCACATCTTTAAATGGTGCAAGGTTCTGTTTATATAAGTCAGTCGTATATGTGAAAAGTTCTCCATAAGAAATAGGTTCAAAATATTTGCACCCCCACAATGTTTTCATAACATCCCATAACGGTGTTGTTCAATCATAACGAACTACATATTTGTTCTCTCTCTTTGTATAAATCTTCATCTGTTTCTCAATGTTCATTCCACCACAAGCTTTGAGAATTTCTTTATAATTTATGATAAAATATGTTGTCATAGGTAATCTTTCATTTAGCATGTAATGGTCTTCAACAAGAAGTAAGTCAATAGTTCGAATAGTTTTACATTCTTTTGGTATGTATCTCTTTATTTCATTATGTCTTGAGTCATTGAAGTAACCAATGGTAACATTAAATGCTATACCTGTTGCGTCAGAAATTTCTTGTACTTTACTTTGAGGAAAGTCTCTAACACGAATGACTTCTCTCATGTGGTCAATAGTTTCTTCATTTACTCCAGCCTGAATGCAAGCATAAACGAAGCAGTTATCTTCTGTCATAAGTGTTGCAGTTCTTTTGTTCAGTTCATTGAAGATTTGGTAGCGCTCAAGATTTATAGGTAATGTGCAAAGATACTTCCAGAACTGACCGCTTCTCTTCTTATAAAACTTCTTTTCACCATTATCTTTCCAAAAGCTTTCTATAAGTGCTGGGTTTCCTGTTTGCTTAAGAGCTTCCAAATGGCTTTCTGGTCATTTGTCAGTGTGCTTTCATCTCTATATGGTCTCTTTTTTGGTTTGCCTTTCTTTACATCTGACATCGTTAAGCCTTCATATTCTGTTAAATCATACATCTTTATTTCGTAAGATTCTTTATGTTTGTCAAGAAGAAGTCATAGTGCATTTCAACAATACCTGCAGCATTTGCTTCTATCTCTGATATAAAGTTCTCCTTCAAGAGCTGATGTAGTAATGTTCCAATATTATTGAGGTTTAACGTAGAACATTCATACTTTCCACCAAGTTTATAACATACCATCCATCTTTGTTGGGAGTTTATTTTAATTTTCTCTAAGAGTCTCATGAAAACCTTACCGAAATGTTTGTGTAAGTAGTCTCTGTTTGGTTCATCTAAAGCTTCGATGTTAAAGTCAATGAGTCTATTGCCTGTCTTAACATTCCTCTTCCTATTCTCTTCATCTTTCTTTAACCATCTCTCACCTTCTTTTGGTTTGTCGTCAATGGAACGAAGGACATCGTTAGCTTTGCGAACTTGTTCTATAGCGCTCTTAAACATCTCTCTTCTCTGTTGTTTCAGTGTGTCGTCTCTTCTTCTTGTTTCACCAACGTTTGCATTTGTTATGTCAAACATTTCTCTTCTTACTTCATGAGGTACTGAACGTCTATGATATAAGTCAATAAAACGTCATTTAAAGGAAATGCTCTTGCATGGACTTCGTCCTCGCCGCGTTGCGGCTTTATGAACTCATGAATTCTATCATAAGTTATTTCACCATTGTAGTCATTGAGGATGTCAGCGAGTGCTTTTTTGTTTGTTGCGTAATGCTTTGCAACATCTATATTAGCTTCTGTAAGAAGTTGTTTTATTTCCGAGTGTTCTAACTTAGACAACTTCCGATACATCTTTAGTAGGAAATAAAAAAATATTTTTTGAAAAAATTAGATTAGATTTTTTAAGTTATTTTTCAAAATAATTTAATATTTTTATTTTAATGAAACACATGCAAGATTGCAAGTTCTTTTCATACAATGCTCTCGCTACTGCCATCAAGAATGAGTTCAATAATGCTTCAAATGTTAATGTTATCTTTAACAAGAAGTTTGTGAAAGAATCTAAGTTTGGTCAGTATGTCAGACCATTAGCTATCGTCATTGACCGCAAACGTTATACTTCACAAGAGTTAGCAGTAGTTTTGAAACAAAAGAGTTTCTTCGTGAATGTCAAAGATACTCATTATACTGTCATAAAGAACTCTAACGTTGACTTCTTCAGTATTGCTTTAAATCTTTCCGAACAGAAAGAATATAAGAAGGGTGAAACATCTGTGAAATATTATCCTTCATCTCTGAAGACAATAACGAACAAAGATGTTATACAGAAATTCTTACCAAAGGTTGAAGAAGCTTCTATTGACATTGACGAAGGAAGTGAAATGGTTGAAGAAATAGACCCTGAAGCTTTATAAGAAAATTTATTTTTGAATAACTGATGGTGTCACTACGTCACCATGTCACCACGTCACTATGTCACCACGTCACCATGTGTCACCAGGTTAATTAACTTCTCTTAAAAATGATGACAACATGACATTTTGACAACACAGCAGGATTAATGCAAAAATGAATGTTATCGTTAATGTTATCGTTTATGTTATCGTTAATGTTATCGTTTATGTTATCGTTAATGTTATCAGTGTCGAACATAATTGACATGGAGCATTTATGTTATCGTTAATGTTATCGTTTATGTTATCGTTTATGTTATCGTTAATGTTATCGTTAATGTTATCGTTAATGTTATCGTTTATGTTATCGTTAATGTTATCGTTAATGTTATCGTTAATGTTATCGTTAATGTTATCGTTAATGTTATCGTTAATGTTATCGTTTATGTTATCATTTATGTTATCGTTTATGTTATCGTTAATGTTATCGTTTATGTTATCGTTAATGTTATCGTTTATGTTATCGTTAATGTTATCGTTAATGTTATCGTTTATGTTATCGTTAATGTTATCGTTAATGTTATCGTTTATGTTATCATTTATGTTATCGTTAATGTTATCGTTAATGTTATCGTTTATGTTATCGTTTATGTTATTGTTAATGTTATCGTTTATGTTATCGTTTATGGAAACAATTAAATGGTAAAAACAAAATAAACTTGACGATCAGACGATTCTCTCTTCGTTAATTATGTTCGACATGGAGCGTTTATGGAAACAATTAAATGGTAAAAACAAAATAAACTTGACGAAGGGTTTTGTTTTTTATCATGGTTTTCTCCACTATGGTCCTAACGTGGCACCCGACGAGATTTTTTTTCATTCTTCCTCTTTGAAGTTGTCGAAATATTCTGTTATTTTTTCCTTCAGTAATGTTAAGTCTTCTTTGAATGTAAGTATTGTGCAACCTTTGATGTCATAGTGTGTTTGAGGAAGAGTATTTTTGACAATTTCCTTTATTTGTTCATTCGGTGTCATTGAAATCGGTAAGTTTTCACGATAGAACCAGTTTCTGTCAGATTTATATATCTTAGCTAAGTCGTAAAAGCTCTTGTTGTTTCTTCTCACTAAATGCAACATAACCATATCTCTGTCTTCTTTTTTCTCCAACTCTTCAGTATATATCATATACTTATAACTCCTTTCCTTTTGGTACTGAACGCGGTATTCTTTTCTGTATGCTTTTGTCTTTGGATTCAATGACTTCATCTTTTGCTTTATATAGTTCATCTAACATCATGAAAATATAACAAGCATAACGAGGTGAAGCCCACATTGCTACAGCGTTTACTAAAAGTCTATGAACATAATAACCTTTCAAACCAGGAGCCAAATTCTTGCGATTTTCATACGGAATCTCTTCATTCTGCAAAGCAATCATATGAGGAAATTCTTCTAAAAGTTCTTTTGTCTGTTGGTTTTCAAACCAATGATATGCTTGCTTTGTAGAACGAAGAGCATTCATTATACTTTGCATTTGGTACATATCGTCTTTAACTGAACGAATGAGACGTAACTGTTTGTTATACTGTATGTACTCGTATTCTTCATTTATGGCTTCATGAACGATAGCAGTTGTTGTGTTCTCTGATGTTGACATTACTGTCTTTACATACAAGATAAAAATTTTTGTTAGGAAAAAATTAGCGTTATTTTCTGACTTTCACAAAAGACAAAAATAAACGCTTTACATGTATTTTTCAGCAACTTCGTCAAATAATTTTATAGCTTTATCTATCTCATCTACTTCAAACGTTTCTTTACCTTTTATGGGAGCACCATACATTTTCTCAAACTTTTCGAGTAGTTCTGTTTCTGCGGCTCTCATATCATTAACGAACAAAACCTTGACTCTATTGACTGTAGAGTCATATCTTTGAGTTATATTATATGTTCTTCCTATCTTATATCTCTTTGTATTGAAGTCCTTCGGTTTCTGAACGATGTAAAGTAAGCCTTCACTGCAACGTTCTGAGTCGAATGAACCATAAGTTATGAAGTTATATCCAACAACAGGGTCAATCCACAGAAGAATTATTGGTATAAGACTTTTGTCAATGAGATATGCTGTAGTTCCATAGAATCTTACCGATATCATGAGCTCAGGATTTCTTGTCAAAATTTTCTGAGTAGAAGCAATTCTAACCCAGTCCTTTGTTTTCTTTCCAGAAGGTGTTATAATGTCTGACAAAGAATATTTGTTGTATTTCTTACAGTATCTTACGTTTAAATCACCAATTCTAACCACTTTGGTGTCATTGTCAATCTTTCTTACTGTTTCAAACTCAATGTTTGACATTACTGTCTTTACATACAAAATAAAAAAATAAATAAAAATAAAACTAACTTTATTTTTATCTTTTATGAAAATTCATGAAATTTGGTCATTTTTCAGCAACAAAATGAAAAAGTTTAGAAGAATTTTCTTATTCTTTCTGGTTTATTTTTATCTTTCCAGTACTCCCGCTCTAATGGTCCCAGATGGGTTGGCTTCGACTCTCTCAAGTTCTTAGATGGTATAACATCTTCAACGCCTCCTTCATATCTTACTTTATAAGTGTCATCGTTTATGTTATAGCCAAGTATTTCAATAACCACTCCTCGCTTTGCTTCGTCAATGGTTTCAGCAAGTTTGCCATTACTACTTTCAACTAATTTATGACGAGGGTAAAACGCAATAGAGTCGTCAGCAGCTTTTATAAGATATCCATTACCTTGCGTAGAGTCTACGATATAATAGTTTCTACTTAACCTTAAACGTTTCTTTGTCAACGGTTTGTCGTCAAGAACTACACGAACTTTTGTACCAGGAATGAGGGTAAATTGTGTTGAATTTCTGATATTTTGTGTTTGGCTTCGTTTCTTTTGTATATACTTTTCTTCTTGTTGTTGTGTCATTGAATTTGGTGTATGTCCTGTTGTAGAATGTGTTGAGGAATTATATACTTCGAGAAAATGTTTCATTGTTTCTTCGGTAAAGTCTCGCTCTTGGTTTAAATCTCTGAGCGTTCTTATGAAGCGGTTTATGATGCCGAGTATGTTATGGTTATGGTCTTCAGTAGTGTAGTGAGTTATGTTATGCTTAATGAGAAAATCTGTGATTTCATTGCTGAGGTATGCACCGTCTTGGTCTGATGTTAATGAAGTGGGATGATGTTCTGCCACGAACTTTTGTAAAACTCTTAACACTTCACGAGTTCCTTTATTCCTCATTGGATATGCATATGCTTTGCGAGTGTTAACATTAATGAAGATGAGGAATGGTGGCTTTCTTCCTTTCTTACTCTGAACGAGAGTGTCAAATTGGTATGCGTCAGGAGCGTTGGAGTAAATTGGTAAAAAGTAGTCGTAAGGGTTTATTTTTGTTTGATGTACAACATTTTTGTCAAAGAACCTTTTCACTTCAGCTCTGTTAGTAAATCCCCAACTCTTTGCAGCTTCATTGAACTTCTTAAATGACCTCCATGGATGTTGTTCGAATACTTCTTTCAAGCTCATTTATGTAAAGTTAAAGATTTTATTCTAGGCTCAAGCGCGTTCATTGAACGCGGTACCATGCGAATATAGTCACAAATGGTGGCATATAATCTGCACCCGAGCCTGTTGGATTTGTTGTGAAAGTATGGACATGATTTCCTCCTGGTTCAGTTGGTCGAAAAATCTTTTTTGCTGCATTGTTATAAGATGGAGATAAAACATCATTGCCATCTCTATATTCTGAGTTGTATAATGGGTGGTCTCTTAATGAGTGGCTATGGTCGCCAGAAAAGTTTGTCGTTCCTGTATGAGTGTGCGCAGGTAAGTTTGCTTCTTTAATTTTCTTCGAACCTCCTGTTTGCTTTGAATAGTTAGCACAGTATAAGAATTTATCTACAATCTGCTTCCACGTACCAAAACCTAAAACTGTTGCTGGATTTGTTGAATTCATTGACGTATAAATAGAACCAACAGGATATATGGTTTGAAGAATCTGGGCCTTCATTGTTAGAAGTTCATGTTTAACGTTTATAGCTTTATTGCCTTCTACAATATTTATATTGTTTGTTATTAAACCATTAGGAAAAGTAGGAGGATAAATTCTTTGTTCTTGTACAGTTGCACCGTTCTTCCTGTTTTTGTTACTATTTCGATGCATGCCTTAATTTCTTTAATCTTGATTGTTTGAAATTCTTCATGTGTATGGTTCTTGTCGGCTTTTCCATTAAGCGCAGCATTTACTTCCGACTTCTTTGCATAATTTTCATCTACATAAGTTTTGTCGGCTTTCTTATCTAACATTGCTGGTAGTTCGTATGCTTCAAAGTTTCTGGCATGACCTTCAATGTTCATACATCTGTTATCTAAATTGTTAAGAGTATCTTTTACGCTTGTACTCGGATTCTCTAAAGGTGCACTTGAACCCAAATCATAGTTCAATATTATGTCATCTGCTCTAACAGTAGTGAAGGATTTATGTCTATGGTTCTTGTCGGCTTTACTATTTAATGTAGCTTGAAGTTCATTTATATCGGAGATATTGTGTTTATGAGATTTCAAAACTTTGTTCGTTGCGTCAAGTTCATCTTTGTCAGCTTTACTTTTAATAGCATCTTCAAAAGTTATTTTACCTTAACTCTCAAAGTAAATCTTGGTTCAACTAATACACCGTTAACAGAGAAGTATGAAGCATATATTTCATCGTTATAACCAAATGCTTCTGGTGCTTTACCTGTGTCATACTGTACAGTACAGTGTATGTCATAACCTTTAGCACGAATGAATTTATATCTTCTTTCATTAACATCTTCAGTGCTTATTTGTTCATCTGTGTTAAATATCCATGGTAGTCCGTTATAATCTGTTCGTCTGAACTTATATAATGAACATGGTTTTTATCTGCTTTTTCGGCTAATTTCTCTCTATCTCATTTATTTCAAGTTCATGCTACCACCACCTCCCGAAGAAGTATTTTTCTTCAGCTCTTGAAGAACGTCCACTTCGCCATCATTGGTGTCAATAATGAGACTTTGAGTTAAAACCTTTCCTGTCTTAATGGATGTTTGTAAAACTTCTTCTTCACCGTGTTCGGGGTCATGGTCGTCATCATATCTTGTGAAATCAGAGATGTTGTCATACATTAAGCATATCTGTCTCAAAAGTTCTGCTATTTGAAACTGGAACGAAAGATATACAGAACTTTCATCATCTCCTAAAGTCAAGTCTGCTTTCTTAAGTATTTCTTGAATGTATGCAATGAGAACAGAGTACCTTGGAAAATATTCGAACAATATTTCATTAGCTGTTGGTTTTGGTGGTTCTTCTGGAGTTTCTGTTGTTTCAGTTCCTTCTGTAGGTTCTGTTGGAGTTTCTGCATCTCTTGACTTCAATGCTCTTGCTCTCAAAGACCTAAATGTTAGAGCACCAGGTTTTACAAAGGACTTTATAAATGCTTTAATAGTTCCTGGTAAGTTATTGTTAGCATTAAGTAAGTTCCTTATGCTTCCATCATGTACGTCCATAGCACTATGTAAAAAATCTATACTTTTCTTGTAGTCAGCAATAGACTGACTGTGATTTTTTAAAGATTTGTCAATACCTTTAAGCCAATCTTCATGCATGTCTGATACTGAGCCAAGAATATCATTTGCTTCCTTTAGTGTATTTTGTGCCTCTCGTAAAGTATCCAATCCCGTACGTGCATTGTTTGCTATACGTCTTACAGTATCTATTTGACTCCTTGTTTCTTGCATCCAACCAGATAAAGTTTTAATAGTATCCGAACCATTTGAAATGAAGTTCAAAGCATTTTTAACGTCATCTAAAACTTCTTCACCAAGTACTGTCCATATCTTTCCGATTTGGTATTGAAGAACTCCATATGAAGCAGCTGTTAAACCAGTATTTATAAGGTTCCATATCCATGATTTAGCAGTTTTTCCATCCTTTCCATCTTCACCATCCAAACCGTTTTCACCTTGAGGTCCTTGTATTCCTTGTATTCCTTGTGGTCCTTGTGGTCCTTGAGCTCCAGTGTCACCCTTCTCTCCTTTCAGTTCATCTTTATGTTCGTTATAATATTCTAATGTCATAAGGTGTACATCATTACTGCTACCAGCAACGCCGAGAATTTGTTTCTCATTCATGACTAAATTCTTTAGGCATTTAATGTTGTCGTCAAATCGAAAGCTCTTTAACAATTCAATGAGAACATTTAATACTTTCACTAATGAGGCATCTACTGTAGAATTTATATATTGCACCGTTCCATCATTTATGATAGGAACTTTACTTGTTGTAATGAATGGGTCATACGTGTTAAAAGTATCGAAATCAATGACTTTTTTAGTTTTTCCATCGTCAATGACTAAATCATTGCCTTCAATGGTTAAAGTTGAGTTTTCGTTTACTAGTTCATGTGCTCTTCTTGCTTCATTTGTTTCATACGCATATGCAGCAATAGTCATATTTTAATGAGAATAAAATGTTGTTCTATTTGCAAAGTACAGACCCGAATGAATACGGGACAGTAAAACTACAAACAAACTTAGGTCTTCAGAATGAAGCGCTTGCTTTCAGAGTTGTTGACTTCAATACTATCGCAACTTTTGTCATAACAGATGAAACAGATTTCATAGAGATTGAAATAGATGACAAAAGAAGTGTTATAACATTTCCTAACAGAGCTGGGTATAGAATAGATAAAATTGCTGGAGTCATAGATACTCTCATAAATGAAGAAACTATTGACAACATAGATGTCGAACTCTCTTCTGAGGGAACATTGAAGTTCAGTTATGCGAAAGAGTTTAAGATACCAAGAATGAGTCATAGAGTACAACTTCTTTTGGGTGCATACCATATGACATTTCCTTTGAAAAGTGTTGACAAAACGATTGAGATGAAATCTGTTCCATACGTATGTTATGGTAATTGTTTATACATTGAGTCTAAAATAGCTAATGTCACAGGTATTTCAGGAGTTAATAGTAAAGGTTCACTAGAATATAAGTCTTTCTGTTATGAAGTAAATTCAATGTTCATTCCAAACGTTCCTGTCATAGCAACTCATTTAGGTAAATGGGTTCGCATTAGTCCTCATAATTTGAAAGACATGCAATTCAGACTTGTTGACTTTCAAGGAGAGCCTGTAGAACTGAAGGCACCAGTGCGAATGACTGTTGAAGTTGACTTTTTAGAAAATATTAAATGCAACAGCTTACAAGAGAACTCAGAGCTAAAAATATAAAGTATGAATGTTATGTATTAGGTCATGAACTTTGGTTGTTGCTGTTTGATGAAACAAATGAGTTAGTTATGTCAGTCAAGAGAACAGAAAAATATTGTGTTAGTGAAAACTGCACCAAGTCAATAAGATTAGGTTTGCATTATGAAGATGAGTTCGCTACTGTTGAAGAAGTTTTGGATAGATATTACAAATTGCTAACTTGAAATTTTTTGACTGACGGCGCAAAGCGCCAAGACCGAAGGTCCTGACTGCTTTAATTTACTAAAACATATTTCAAGCAAAGTTTATATTCTGTTGAAAGTTTTGTATATTCATTCGAATATTTATACTTAAACTCAACTCCTGTAGTTCCTGGTGTTTCAATGATGCGGATGTTATGTTTCGTACCGAAATGGCTAACAAAAAAGTGACAGAAAACCTTAAATTGCGCGGCAATTTTAATTAAAAAATAAACATGAATTTTTGTGATTGATATTATGCATTTTATTTATATTATATAAGATTTAAATTTAGGGGAAAAATTGGAAAAAAAATAAGATTGGAAGTCTTTAGGTAAGAAGGAAAGGGCAAGAGATATATAGTGTACATATATACCTCTTGCCCTTTCATTCTAAGTAGAAATGGGAGAAACTTTGTCCGCATCATAAGTTATGCGGACAAAGTTTCTCCCATTTCTAATGGGAATTGTAGGCTATGAGGCACTGATATATAATCAGTACCTCATAGCCTACAATTCCCTTTATTAGACTTCCAAACTTTGAATTAATGTCTTGACATTAACTCAAAGTTTGGAAAACTTCACGTAAGAATCAATCGTCAAAAATCTCGATTGCAGTTATATTCATTGTGTTAAATTTGATTTATTTTGAAATTTTTATAAATTAAATTTTATATAACATAAAGCGTTATGAATTAGTATTTCCATATGAATTTTATCTCGAAAATAGTAATTCTGTACAGTTATATTTCGGTTAAATAAATATATCTAAATAGAAAGAATCAGAAAAATCAAATTATTGGCGCCAAAAATGTCACCTTTTTGGTGAGCCATTTCGGTATGAGATAATGATGCGGATGTTACCTATTTTCATGAATAGTGGAGTTTGACCACAGCATTCGATTTCAGGGTCGAGATAGTCAATGACACATTGTTTCCCTGTTATTCGTGATATAACATTTTCTAAATCCTCCTTTGTTAGAATTATTTGTTCTTGCTTATAAGATTTACCAAAAGCTTCTTATCGTCTTTGAGTAAAATTGTTTGGTATAACTGAAGAAGGTAATGGTCTACGTTATCTGAAGGATTTGTTTGAACATTTGTGTAAGGGTTGTCGTTGGCTTCTCTTGAAAGAATTTGGTCCAGTGGTGGATACTCTAACTTAACATCTGATGTAGCGTTAGCGTTTGAAGCTGAGTTTAAATTCACGGCGCCATGCTCCAAGACCGAAGGTCCCGACTTAAGATCTGGTTCTTTTTCTTTCAAACACTCTGAACTATAGTTCTTTATGACAATATTGTTTGTCGTTCGTGAGTCAACATTTGATGTTGGTTCAATTGGAACATTAACGGCACCAGCTAAGATGGATTTGCTTCTCATTTCATATAGAATAAAAACCTTTTATATGTATGAAATGAACAATATACTCGACAAGGGTTTGAATGTAAAGCTAACGAATGAAAATATTGTTGAATTCACTGAGACAGGAGCTGTGTATAAAGATGTAGAACTACTGAACAAAAGAGCTAAGGGAAGAAGCAGGAACATGAACAAAGGGTGGAAGCCTATAAAAATTTATGTCAATGATGGCTCAGGAGGTTCAAACATAAAGTATGCAGAAAGTTATAGAGTTTATGCTCTCAAAGGTGAAAAGCCTTCATTTAAGAACAGCTATTCTAACGCATATCCTCAAAAGCTAACGGATGGGAAAGTGGATATGAATGACAGCAAAAATATTAACAGAAATGGCGACAGAGATGCATGGAATTTGTTTACCATCAGTCAATTGAAGGTTAAACTTTAAAACAATGTTGGTCGTTCCCATGGAATATTTTTGACTTTAATGGTATTAGTCATGATATGAATCTCAAGGTATGAACGAGGAGAGATGAGAGACCTATATGCTTCCCAAATTTCTTCAAAAGGTAATGTTATACCTGACTGTTTCCAAATGAGTTCAATATCATAACGTGAGAAACCTTGAAAGATAACGAAGTCAGTTATGAGACGTTTTATGTTTAAAGCTAAAAACCTCCATGTTTGCATAAGTATTGCTACAGTTAAGTGGTAATGTCTGACTTTAGTAATGATGTTAGCTAATGGTGAGTCTGGTTTTGACACTAAACCTTTTCCGGCGAAGTCGTCACAAACGAGCAGAGTGTTTGAAGGATACTTTTTGAAGGGGTATTTTGAAAGTTTTGACAGAATGTAGTTTGTAAGTCGTTTCATATCGTAAACTCCTGAGTATTGACGTAAGTGGTGTTTGTCAATAATTCTTTCCATCTCCTCAGAAGTCTTTTGCATTCCTGACTGTATAAATTCAACGATGGCATAATATTTTCTCTTACGTCGAATGTAACGTTGAAGAAATTCAATGAGTTCACTGTCTGGAACTTTAACGACAGAGGCTTGAACTTTTGACATAAATGTTTTCGCTGTTGAATCCATAGAGTCTGAAGTTGCTGATATAATGATTTGGTCATAGTAAGAGTCGTTTCTTAAACGCTCTGTTATGAGTATATGACGAATGAGGTTAAATGTCTTACATGAACCCATCTTTCCACAATAGAAATAAACACCATTTGAACAGAACTCATAGTCCTTACTGAAAGGAAGAATGAGAGAACTGTTGAGCTTTTCACTGCTTTCATTCATGTCTTCATCTACGTCATGTATTAAATGCTTCATTTTATCTCCATTAAAATGCAAGTCAGAAATATTCAGAACATAGCACCGAGTCTAACTGACAAGAGTATAAAGATATACTATGAACATGTTATGATGAAACCAACCAAAATTCAAGAAAGTCAGTATACTTATGAATATCCAAGACACTGGGTAGAGTATGTAGGAGGTGAGAAAGCTATTGAAATCAGACAGGTTCGAAGTATTCCAGCAGGAAGAACAATATTATTGAAGAACTTTAATGTTTTGAGGTATAATGATGAAACAAAGAAGCAAGATAGTTTCCCTGTTGCTGTGTATGTGAACTTAGATACAGGAGATGACATGAAAGTTTTTAATACAAAGCTTCAAACGGTAGTGAGAGAACAACTGACTGCGGAAGGGCATCCATTACCTTCAGAAGTTACCATAGCATATAATTTTGAAACAAACTCAATAGATTTTAAAGTCGTCTCTGCAAAGAAGTCAGGTTTTACATTTAATGAAGCAGATGTATATTCGAATGAAAACTTCAAAGCTATTGCATGGTTAGATAATGACGATTGCTTTAAGAAAATATTTAAATACAGTGACTCAACGATGTCAATAGATGACCTTCGTGGAATGTTACCATCGACGTTTACAGTAGAAGGTTCAGCAGGATTGCTTACAAGATTGTCAATTGGTGGTATTTGGTCTCGTGAGAACATTGTTATAAAATCCAGTATAAGTGAATTTGCTGAAGAATCTATATTATGTCTTTCAAACTACATGTATTCGCCGCCGAAGCATTATAGTATAACAAACTTTGTCAGTAAGTTTAACATAAGACTTGTCGAACCTTCTTCAATGAAAGATGTTGTGCTACCTAAAGATGGAAAGGATGGACTCATTATTGAGATGATTTTAATAGCATATTATGATTTGTTCTTGAAGGTCATTCATGATGAAAAACTGTTGTAGAAGATGTTAGCAATTGTTCAGACATTTGAAGCGTATAGATGATATAAGAAAGAAGTTAGATAGACCGCAAAGCGGTGAGGGCGAAGCCCGTGAGAATGTTTATGTTTCATTGACTTTCTCCAGTAACGAGAACTTTTATGAGATAATATTGAAGAGAGATGATTTTAATATGGTGTAAATGGTAGCTTGGGCAGCTTTAGGCGCAATGGGAACAAAAGCATTAGCATTTGGAGCAAAAGCACTTGGAGCTTATGACGCAGTAAATAAATGAGTGGAGGAAGGGTTTCGAATACATTAGATGCAAATAAAGGAAAGATTGGAGGCTGGGTTGCAAAGAAGTTAAGATTAAATAAAATAGGGCTCATAAATAAGCATCCAATTTGGTTGCGACTGAGTCAGAAAATGCTTTAGGAAAGGACGATGAGTTTGCAAAACACGCAAAAGACTTTAATGACCAGATGAAAGGTGAAACAATGCATTTAAATAGAGTCGATGGAACTAAAGAAAATGTTTCTTCTCCACCAGCGGTTTATCCATACGGACCTTATGGAATATATGGAAACCCTTATGAACGACCATTTGACCCATTGACTGGTGGAAGTAATTGGTATCATTATGGACGAAGAAGAAAGACAGTCAAGTTGGAGACAGACGTGAAGAAAGCAACTAAAAAGAAACCAAGGAAGAGAGTTATAAAGCAATGAATTCAACAGGATAGAAATGAGGTTAGAAATCGGGTTAGATCTAACCTTCTACCCTAAATTTATTTTTGTGCTATGTTTTCATACGTGTGAGGGTGGTGATATCATTAATTTTTAAGTTTATTTTTATATAAATGACAGAACAAAAATATAACATTTCTACTCAGCAGGAATGAGACCCTTACTGACTATGTATTCGTTTAATGCTTGATGAAAACAATGGTACATATTATTGTATGGGTATACACAACGTCTGTTTCCACCGTCGTCGTATATGTAGAGCTCAAATCCAGTCCAACCTTCTTTTGTACAATATGTAACTTTATTTAAGTATGCATTTATGTAGATAAGGCAATTTTCTTCATCGCTCCAGAAATAATTTTTGTTCTTTGTTGAAATAGTTTTCGTTCCTCTGCGACCATAAGGAATGTATGCAATGAACTTTGCGTCATAAGGGATTGTAATATATTCAGGGTTTCTTTCATCGTCAATGGGTCTGTCTTTGTTAAAATGCATGTTTCTCAGTTTTACTTGAGTTTTGAATAGTTCACGGAAACGTTCTGGGAAAGAGTCATAGTAAATGTAGTCAGACATGTCTTTGTAATTAAATAAAAAAGTTGGAAAATAAATAAAATAAGGTTATTTTTATTTAGTGAAGTCGTTAGTGAAGTTGTTTATGTGTCAGACGGTTTTGTAAATATTTAAGGTTAAGTTGGTGTTATGGTTGTGTTGTAAAATATACGTTACCGGTTTCGTAAAGTGTCAAAACCGCTAAGTGGTGTACGGAGGCGCGCAGCGCCACAGTACGCAACTTAGGGATACTAACTTTCGATAGTAGTTGTATATGAAACTAAGTTCTAAGTAAAACGCATGGTATAATGGAATTATTCTTTTTCTTCCATCTGTAGTAAACCATACTTGAAAGTCTGAAATACTTCCACTTGGTGGTTCGTATAACTTTGTAGGTTTTTCGTAAAAGTCATTTGCCAAGCATAAGAAAGAGTTTTGGGCGCCAGAAAATGAAGCATGAACAATAATAGCATCTGGGTCGAAAACATCTTTAAATAAATATGGTTCATCTCTTGCATATCGACTGTAGATATTTGCTAAAGGAGGTTCAACTTTCTGATTTAACATTCTTTGCAAATAATACCATGACATTGCAGTGAATTCTGTATATATTTGTTCGTCTTTATTTGGATTGTCTTCGTAGATTTGAAATGACACTTGTGAATTTTGTTTGTCATATACAATTCTCACATAAAGTGTGCTATCGGTATTCGCATATTCATCAGCATATTTTGCATAACATGAATTTATTTTATCTTCTATATTTTTTAATGCAGCCTGTAGAGAAGATGAGAGGTCAACTTGTATTAGCTCAATTTCTTCCACATTTTTCGTTGCCCTTCAGATGTATAATCTATATGAAACCTTACAATAAATGGAAAACTTTTATCTTCTACAGACACAAACTTTATTCTTCGAAAGCCAATAGCTTTTGTGACAGATGGGTCTCTTAACCATCTTAATGGGTAGTCAAAACGATAGCCTTCATGCTTTACGGTATCTGTCTCAAACTTTTGACCGACATTAGTAAAAAGTTCATCTAATGGTTTAGTTGTAGCAACTCTAGAATTTTCTTTTTCTATTGGAAGCATATTTTATCTATAATAAAAATGTCAAATGAAACAGCGTCTATGAGAGAAATACAACACAACCGACAACTCATTATGCAAGCTCTAAATAAGAACACAACAAACTTTTCAAACTATTCTAAGATATCTGAGTCATTGAAAGGGGGTGACTTAAAACTGACATTAAACCCAATGACAGATGAGTTTCTGTTTCAAGACAATAAGAACCATACTGTCTGTATAAATCCAACAAAAGGAACTTTAAACGAGAAACCTATAAATGAACTTCTTTTGAAAGCAGATGTTGACAACAAAGCTGACAAAGAATATGTAGACGATGCAATAGCAAAAGAAGAAGAAAGAGCTAACAATGCTTATGCAACAAAAGAACATACTCATCCTGAACTAGCAGACAAAACATATGTTGACAATAAAATGTCAAGTGAAGTGACAAGAGCTGAAAACGAATATTCTAAAAAGACTCATATACATTATATTAACCAAATACCAAGTCTTAAGGAAACATTAGAGACAAAAGCAGATAAGACTCATACACATTCTATATCTGATATTACAAACTTACAAGAAACCTTAAACAGGAAAAGTGACGTTGGACATACACATACCATTGCAAATATTACAAACTTACAAGAAACCTTAAACAGGAAAAGTGACGTTGGACATACACATTCTATATCTGAAATAACAGACTTAAACGTTAGCCTTGAAAAGAAAGCAGATAAAACATATGTCAATGAAATATACCAAAATTTGATAGGAACAAAAAATATTGAAACTATTGTTGGTGACTTTTCTGTCAATGAAGAAAATAAATATTTTAGATGGCAGTTGGTACAGTCCTTAAAAAATGGTACACGGCATAAACTCATTCCGAAAAATAACAATGAAATGTATGTAAGCTATAAAAAGAATGATGGTACACAAGTTAAAGTTCCATTAGACAACAACTGCTACTTAAACTTATATGGAGACGAACAAAAGAAATATTTAAGAGTTTATGAAATGGCAGATATGACATTGCCTGACCCAGCTCCAGCACCACATTATTATGACTATGGAGATGACGACAGAACACCACATGTAGATGAACAAAAGCTAACATTATATTTAGATTATTATAGATATAAAAGATATAATGCAATAGAAAAAACGAGAATAGTATATTATTATACAGATGACAGAAATAAATATTATAGTCAAGATTTTACCTACCCTGAAAACATAAGATTATATTATAAAAAATATTCTGACACAAACCAGAAGAAACCTGAAATAGCTGCACTATATTTTAAGTTCAAAAAAGACAATCCTATAATATCTCATATGTTTGATTTAATGAACCCAGTAGGTTCTATTTATACATCTATGGATGCAAGAGGTCCTCAAGTAATGTTTGGTGTTGGTGCATGGGAACAAATAGTCGACAGGTTTTTGTATTGTGCAAACTCTTCAAAGGAAACAGGTGGAAGTAAAACGATTTCAGGTGAAAATTTACCTGCACACAGTCATTACATAGATTTAAGTACATCTCAAGCAGGTTGGCATAAGCATAGATATTGGGATTGGTCAGGAATGACAAAAGGTAAAGGATATGATGTTAAAGACGACGTTAAGTTTGCTATAAATTGTTACTGGGATGACACTCAGGGAGAAGGAAACCATACACATTTCGTTTCAGGATATACGCAAACAACGGGACAAAGTAAAGAATACATGCCACCTTACATGACAGTTTACGCATGATATAGAATTGCTTAGTCGTCATTTTCAACTTCTTTAGCATATTCGTCAGGAGTTGTCTTATATTTGTTAGGAACTGTCTTTGAAAGTATACCACCTTGAACTTTGACAAGTTTGAAACGAGGTCTGACAATAGTAGTTTTATCTTCTGCTTGCAGTGTGTACATTTTGCCATATTTGCCTAAAACTTCATAATATTCTCTTGTATACTTTCTTCTATTTTTACGAACACAAATGTGAGTACCTGTCGGGTTCCCATTGTTGTCATAGTCAATAGTATTTTCATATGGGTCGCGTTTAGGTATTTCTATTTTTACTTTGTCACCTTTCTGAAGTTTGAAGCCCGGCATTCTTTCTTGTTTGTCTAGTTTGACTAAATTATTAAATATATAGTCTTTCTCTAAGTCAGGGTTGTTTTTCATTTCTTCGGGGGAGTGGTTTCCCAAACCTTTTTGTTTACGGTTATTGTAAATATTTAAAACTTGTCTCAATCTTTGCCATGGAGAAGTGTCTATATTTGTCGTCATATGACATTTCATTTGCTTCACCACCTTGTGGTTGGTTTAAGTCTCTTTAACATTTTTATACATCCGTCAATGACACCAAGAGCAGAATGGTTTTGGTCGACAATGAAATATTGGTTTACATTTTTTGAACGCAGATAGTTTTTTACATCATCTGATTTGAAAGAACTTCACAGTCAGATGTCAGTTTTGTTGGATGGTATTTGTCAACAAATATTGTCAAAGCAGTTTTCACATCTAAAATATTTTTGGACCATAATGGTATGGCTTCACAGTATCTTGTGTTTTGACCAACAAATATTAACCAGTTATGGAGGTCCATCTGTTCTAACTCTCGGAATGTTTTCCAAGATATCCATAAAACCAAGCATTTGGTGTTGAACTAAAAGATTTTTATCATGAGTGCTTTCTTTGTCGCTTTAGAAACATAGGGGTCCTTGTTCGGATTCGTCATTTTTTACCCTATAAGAAATGGGTTTATTTGGCGCATTAGCAGGAGTTGCATCCAGATTTTTACCCGCAGTGGGAACAATAGCCAGAGGTGCATTTGGAATTGGAAGGAAGATTTTGAGTACATTAGGTATACTGAAAGAGAAAGCTCAGCCTATTATACAAACTGTACAGAAAGGTTGGGATGTAGCACGAGATGCAACAAATCTTATTCCAAATCCTGAAACAAGAGGAAAAGTTCAAAGATGGATGGACAATGTAGGAAGACAAGCAGGAAACTATTATAACAAAGCAAATGACTACTATAACCAAGCAGGACACTATATGGACCAAGGTGAAAGATTCTTTAACAGAGGATATAACCATGCACAACAGTGGGTAAACAATAACCAACCGCAACCACCTCAAACGTGGGGAATGTAAAGTTTTTTATTGAGATGAAATGAACAATGCAGCATTGAGACAAATGAGTTCAAGATGGATTTGTCGGCTTCCAGCATTTAAACCGATACCATATAGTCAGGCTCAGCATGTGAAACTGAATGATATTATTAAAGGAACCATCCCACCTCCACAACAACAACCAGTTGAAAACAAACCAAACTAAAATTTTTTACTGAGATGAAATGACCGAAGAAAGTTGAAACGGTAGATTTGACACACAAAACAAAAAGTTCAGAACCATTGTCAAAACCTGTCAAAGAACTTACAGATGAAGAGAAAAATTCAATAATAGAAAGTGCCAGGTCTGGAAATACAAACCCTAACTATAAAGTCACTTTTCATAGAAATGGAACGGCTAGTATCTCAAAAAAGAAACAGACTCTCACAAATAAAATATTGAAGTCTGAAGGAGCTTTCGAGACAACAGATGGAAAAGTTTACTTCACTGACCAACAGTTCATTATAGAACATCTCATTGACTTAGAGTCGAAATATTCTAAACTTTACAACAAACATAAAAAGTTTGAAAGGAAAACAAAAACAAATGGCATATGATATTTATGAAGATGTTGACGACACAACTGTTCCTGCAAGTGAAGTAAAGTCAGAGGAACCGAAAAGTGACGAAAAACCGATAGAAGAAGAAAAACCAAAAACTGAAGATAAACCAAAACCAAAGTTTAGTTTCCAAACTAAACCAAGTCAACCTTCATTAGCTGGTATGGGTTGGCGTCAAAGACTTATGGCAGCAGGCGGTTATGTAAAGTAAAGAAAAAAATATTTTTTTATTTTTATAAAAATACCCCCATATAGAATGGATAGAAAGTCTGCTAGAATAAAAGCAGAGTTACAAAGATATGGTTGGAGAGTTTCGAAGAATTTTAAATATAGGAAGGGAAACCCATAAAAGTCTATGACAAATTGTTCTGGTCTTCGCTACGAAATGGATTTGGAAACAGCACGTGCCAATTATCCAAAACAGACTAGAGAGGTTAGAAGAAGAACGTCTTATGGACATGCCTTTCGATGTCAGTGAACCTCAAGTTGAAGGACACGACGGCTTTCCAGATTCTACTGGAAACATGACGAACAATTGCATCCTTTGAGAGGAAAAAAGGAAAAGGTGAAGACGTACATGCTCCCATGGAAAGAACAAGATATGCATATGAAAAGTATCGTGAAGTTAGAAGTCAAATTACATCTGGTCGAACCTTTACAGTAAACTTTGACGAAGGAAAGAACAAAGAAGGCTTCATGGGAGTACTTGCTGCAATTCAAGACGGAAATAAGAAAGGACACAATCTCAGATTGACCATAACAGATTTGGATGGTCACATTTACTATGCACATGGCAATGAACAAAACAGCCGCAAAACTTCTTGACGCTTTCAAGACTACAAAGAGAGAACAAATGGTTGACTCCGACTCAGACATTTTGAATGCAATTGAAGGAATTGCAAGTGTCAAGTTCGAATGGTACCAACCTAACCCTCAAGCAGTCAGACAACATGCTGGATACTTCCCGTTCATAAATAAGTCTGACATTGACTTGACAAGGTATGGAATTTACAATTCAATTGAAACAATTGTCAATGAACCTTGTATTCTTACATGTCTCAGGAACTCTGGTCTTGTTACAGATGAGAAGATGAAGTATCTTGAGTCATGTGTGAAGACAAGGTACATTCTCAGAGGTCAATTGGCAAAAATTGCACCGTTGGCAAATGTCAATATCCGAGTCAACATACCTACAGCTAAAGGTTCTTCACATGACGACTATGTTGTTGACAAAGACTTACCATGGTTGAAGATTGTAATTGTCCACAACCACTTCATGTTGAACGAAAGTCTTACAAACCCATTCTTTGGTAAAAGTAAGTGCAACATTGTCAGAGCTGTAAACATTCTTTTCGAGAAAGGTTTGTTGGAACCAATTCCAGATGACAAGCTGACAGAAACTTTTGTACCAAAAGACGAAACAAACTTTTCATTGTTAGCAAGACCAAAAGTTGTTCCAGACAAAGTTCTAGTACAAAAGAAGTACACAGTTCCACAAGGGGTTGGTATGTTCGGATACCAACCTGAACCAGAAGAACTTCCAATGAGGTTGCAAGAACTTCAAGATGCTATAAACAAACTTCCATTGAGACATCCAATTGACGTCAAATTGTATTGGAGAGCATCTGAGTTAGGTCAGAAGGTTTTATATGAAACAGGTTGCTTCGACGATGTTTATGAGATAACAGGAGAAGTTTCTCAGAAGATAAGAGACTCATGAATTTCCACAAACTGGACCAATTGGTTGCGACAAGTTCGACTCAGATGAAAAGATATACTATGTCGACCTTAACGCTGCATACATGAGGTTTGTCCAATATATTCCGACTGGAATTCCAAACGAAGATGGTGAGTTCCCGGGAAGGAACTATACAGTTGGAAAAGTCATACAACAACTGTATGATATTAGGAAAGCTTCAAACCCCAAACTTGCAATGACACTCAAATTGCTTATGAATTCGACATGGGGATATTCCATTAAGAAACCTCAAGAGATGAAGAGTAAACATTATGAGAAGGTCGACAACTTTGTTGAAAGGTTTTCTCCTTTTGTTTTGAAGTACGAATTCACTCAAGGTCAAAGTTGTTGTGCATGAAAAATAGCGTGACTTCACTTTTGACAAAGTGACACTTTTTCTGATGGTTTTGTCATTTATTTGTCAGATTTATAAATGGATAATAATGCTGTAAATCAGATATTAATTAAAAATATTTAAGATTTATGTTCGAATTGAAAAGCAAAATGATATTTTTTTTAATTGAAAAACGTTAATATCTGATATTTTGAAGTTTTTAATATTTGTTAGTATCTTAAATTATTGAATGCATACGTTTTTTATGTTCTCAATTTTAAAAAAATTGTGAAGAATTTAGTTTTTTGGAGATGGATGTTTAATATTTGTGAGTGAGAATGCAAGCAGGAGTTTGGTACTTTAAGGCTAGGTTGAGATAGATTTCCCATTATATTATCTGTGAATATATTGTTTGAAAATTCAAGATATAAAAATATATTATCAAAAAATTTATATTTTTAAATACAATAGGGTGGAAATATAGTACAATGAGATAGCAATGATATATTTTATAATGGGAGGTAATCTGAAGATAAGTAGCAAATTTTATGCGATTTTGATTGGGAGTTGGAGGGTGTGAGTACTATAGCATGTAATAGTATCTCACACCTCCAATTCTTCCTATGGCGCCGAAAAATTTTTGGTGAAATGCGACGACATTTCGCCAAAAATTTTCGGCGCCATATAGAGAACTATAGTCTGCGAGGTACTGATTCTATCTATGTACCTCGCAGACCATAGTTCTCAGCCAAAATGGCTAATAATTTGAGAGTCTATATGATAATGTAAAAGTTAAAACATTCAAGTATTTAAGTATTTCTTTAAAATATTAAGTTTTTTATTTTTCCAATAAAATTCTAATATCAAATATTTTTATTTAACGATTAATTTTATTTATATTTTTATAGTTTTTTTTTAAGAAAAAATATTGTTAGGGTTTTATGGATTTTCAATTAATATACAAGATAATTCATGAATGTATATATTTCCAAGTTTTTAATGTAATAAACAGAAATTCATCAAAAGTGACAGCTCTCAATTTTTTGACATTTGTAAATTCTAAATTGAATGAGAAAAATGAAATAATACTAAGCATCATACAATATTCTAGATTTAATTATAATTAGGAAAAAGTTAGTTTTGAGAGTACTTTTCATAGGCATATAGAATGAAATCTTCTGAAAAATAATATCACATAAACTCATATTATTTTCTAATATATAACTATTTTATATAAAAATCAAATTCAATGATCTTAAAAGCGAAGGATAAACCTCAAAATTTACGAATATAATGAGTGGGAATATAATGCTTATCTATCATAAAACCATATGAAATATCAATTTTTGCTTTACGCCTAATTTTTGACGACAATTAGCAAAAAATGTTAAATGTTAACACTCAGTCCACTTGAATATGAAAAATAAATTGACTTTGATTAAATGTTTTTATTTATCATGCAATTCTTCTTGCGACCAAAGATTTGAATAAAATTTCAAAAAATAAGATAGCTTAAAAAATAATATACGGTAGTGTTTACTAATAGATGAATAGTATATAAATTCTATTAAAATGGATTTGATCCAAAAAAATATATAAAATTTGATCATAAATAAAATCGTTTTAAATTACTTCTTCATTTAAATTATAACAATTATTTTTGGTTTTATATTTTTTGGATCAAATCCATTTTAATAGAATTTATATACTATTCATCTATTAGTAAACACTACCGTATATTATTTTTTAAGCTATCTTATTTTTTTGAAATTTTATTCAAATCTTTGGTCGCAAGAAGAATTGCATGATAAATAAAAACATTTAATCAAAGTCAATTTTATTTTTCATATTCAAGTGGACTGAGTGTTAACATTTAACATTTTTTGCTAATTGTCGTCAAAAATTAGGCGTAAAGCAAAAATTAATATTTCATATGGTTTTATGATAGATAAGCATTATATTCCCACTCATTATATTCGTAAATTTTGAGGTTTATCCTTCGCTTTTAAGATCATTGAATTTGATTTTTATATAAAATAGTTATATATTAGAAAATAATATGAGTTTATGTGATATTATTTTTCAGAAGATTTTGTGTTCTTCTTCAAAATTTTATTTTTTTATTAAAAAGAATCTTTACAAAATATACATTTACTTTAATTAATATTTAAAAACGTGCTCTATCAAAAGTTCCAAAAATTCAATATTTTAGCTTTTCTGAGGTGTCACTTTTGATGAATTTCTGTTTACAACATTAAGGATGCAACACTTTACATTTGTAAACTGTCAAAAATGAAGTCACGCTATTTTTCATGCATTACACACTCAAGGTCAAAGTAGCTTAGTAACCACATTAAAACCTATTGTCGAACATTGGTCTTACCCTCAGTTCGCAAAGGCAGTCCTTGACGAGTACAACAAATTCTTCTCCGAAGTCAAATCCAAAGTCAAGGTTTACTATGAGAACATTGACGCACTCATGACGAACGAAGAAGGCTATAACAAACTCATTGAAATGGGTTTAGTCGGTGAAAAGATGGGCTGTTTTAAGCTAGATAAGGTATTTTCCGAAGTTCATGTAATATCGAAAAGGAAATATTGTGGCATACTTGAAGACGGCACAGAAATAAAACATTGCATGAAGTAAAAACGTTTTTCAAAAAAGTGACATTTTTTTATTTTATTTGAAATGTACGCTGAGTTTGTTGGAGAAGACCGTTGGGAAACTTGTTTGTTAGATGAGAAATATGAAATTCACTGTTGTGAGTCATTTGAAGTCAGAAACAAAAAGACAAAAAGAGTTTTAAGCGAATGGGAACGAAATGACGGATATGCTATTATGAAGATGGGTGGAAAACACTATCTTAAACATGCTGTCATTGCAACTCATTTTCTACTGAATCCTAACAATTTACCTTTTGTAGACCATATAAACCATATAAGAAACGACAATAGACTTGAAAACTTACGTTGGGTCACTCGTTCTGAAAACAATAAGAACAAAGGCAAATTTGGAGATATTGTATTCGAATTTGTCGACGAACTAGAAGATGAAACAATTGAAATTACAGACTATGGCAAGCATACGTTTGAGTTTTACTACTATAGCGAAGAACAAGACTCTTTCTACTTTTATACCGGCGTAAACTATAGGAAATTACAAGTATATTTTACTAAGGCGGGCTATGCTTATGTAAACACTAGAGATACAGATGGAAAATACGTTCAAATACTTCTTAACAAATTCAAGAAGCTATATGGCATACCATTTTAAAACAATATATTTTTACATATATTAAATGCTTCAGGTTGAAAAACAAAGAACAAAAGTAGCAGATAAAAAACCGTTAGACTATATCTTTACAAATGCTGGTAGGACTATTTCAGATGAAGAAATTTCATCCCGAGCATACAGGTTTGACTATCCAATTCGTTGGCTTCAAAGTCCTTCAGATGCAAAGGCAATAGGATTTAGAAGAGTTTTGTTTTCAAATAGAACTAACGCATTTATGTTCGCAGTATATTTTCATGGGCAGTATAAAGGTCCTGATGGTCTAATAGACAAATTTGACGAAATGAGAATCTTTACAGTTCGTTCAGACGAAAGTCTTGAGAAAACTCTAGATGACTTTCAAACTCAAATGAACAAATATTATTGGGAATTTCAAGAAAAATACGACTCTTTACTAAATGGAACATACTATCTGAAACTAGAATATGACAAGATGAACTCCACCGTTTCATTTCAAAAGATTGAAATTAACCCTCCAAGAGATACAGAGTTTTTTATTTTGGGAAGTAGACAAACGTTCTTGGGCACAATTTCTTCGGTTACTAAACCAGAACGAACCATTACCACCAGATGGTCCATTTAAATTTATACTTCCACCAGCAGATTTGATGGTTTATAGAAACGTGTTTGACCCTCAAAATGTTATGTGTCATGCAAGTTTCAGTTCAAGCAACAATAGTTTTCTATGTATTGGTAAGGACCTTTATGACTTTGCTTCTAAATTCTACGAACCACCTAGTAACAGTTTCTCTGACTTTCAAGTTTGGTTCACAACAAATGGTGTGCAACATATTATTCCATTGTACTATGACTTTTATCTCGAATTGTCTTTCATATATAACTACGGAAAAGTGCTGAAAAAGTATTGAATGTGAAGATATTAGAAAATAACATTTTTTCTAACATCGTAGAAAACTCATGAAAACAATTTATTTTTGACACTTTCACAAAAAACATTAAAAAAGTGAGTTAAAATGAGATGTTTACCGAACTGGTTGGATGTCGCCTTCACAAGTTATGTAGAACGGCTGACCAGAGAAGTGAAGGAGAGACTGAATTGCCAATTTCATATGAGGTAGGGGGTTCTCCTTGTTTGGTATTTTTATCCAAGGACGTTTGTTTAGGAACTTAACAAGAGCTTCTCTTTTGGCGTCCTTTATGCCATCGTAGGCTGTCCCGTCTGGTATTTGAATTGGAATTCCAGTCGAAGTCTCGAGCTGAAGTGTAGACCTTCCAGAAATAGTGGTGAACTTGACCTTGGGCTTCATTACGAGATTATTTTTTGTCGCATATTTGCGCATATTATGACACTTTTTCTGGCATTTTTCTATAAATTGAGAGCAAAAGTATTCAAAATTTTGTCAAAATATGCGCAAAATTGAGAACTGCGCATATTATGACACACAATTATTTTTGTCCGTTAATGGAAACAAAATCTCTATGCATTGCTTTTCTTCATGTCTTTCGCCTAAAGGTATGTTTAAAACAATATGTATGAGATACGTATTATAAAAGATTTGAAAAACTCACATATTATTATCAAATTTTCAAATTTTTATCGCGAAAATATTGAAATCAAGACGAAAAAATATTGTTCATAACAAAATATTATAAAGATCTAGCATCTACAAGAGTTTCAAAGAAAAACAACCAACTTAAATTTTCTACTTCAAAAATAAGAACATCTTTCAAGTGTGACAAGCAAAAAAAAGAATACATACGAATAGTTCAATTTGAAATGAATGATATGTTTATGTATAAGCTAGATTTACCTACATTCGATAATTGCTAAACGTTCATAACTTTGCGAGATATTAAAGAGAATTTATCGCTATTTACGTTATTTTCGACAATATATCAATATACGGCGATTGTTAAGTGAGTAACTGAGGAAAAAATAAAAGATTTGATTAATCTGAAGATCAAAAGAAGATAACAAGAGAAAAATATGAATAAATAAATGAATAATGAATAGAAAAAAGAAAGAAAAATATTGAAGATGATTAAATGAAGTTATTATAGGAAAAGAAAGAGTAAACAGTTTAATTCGTAATTGTTTATTTTTTTTACTTGTAAGGGCAAGCTGCAAGTATGAAGTCGACTATCTCCGTCTTTGTTTTGACGAGCTGGACGGCTCTTGCGAGTACGTCTGTTTTGCGGTCTCCAGCTGGTGTCTGACCTTCGTAATTGCGCATGTTCTTGAGAGCTCCAACTGTAAATGGTTGTAGGATGAAGAGTCTCTCAGACTGCTTGAGGTAGTCTTCACGGTCACGAACCGAATATGTGGTACGAGTCGAATCGGTCGATTTGAGGGAAGAGACTGAAAGCCTGTCGTCTTCCATTGGAGCTGTAGCATACTCTTTGCGTAAGCGGTTCAGACCTTCTTCGAAGTCTTGGTCTCTCTTCGATTGAGATTGGAATTGTGGGGCAGGGTTTTGCATAAACATCCAAGGGTTGGGGAAGTAAGGCATAGGCTGAGGAGGGTAGTTCGGGAAGCCTTGTGGTGGGTAGTAACCTTGAGGTGGAAATTGGTAGTAATTCGGAGGTACTTGCTGGAACTGAGGTTGCTGAGGAGACTGTTGTGGTTCTGCAGCTTTCGGTTCTTCTGGCTTTGGAAGGCATTCAGGAAGAGGAACGTCAGTCATCCGTTTGTGTCCTGTCGGAAGGAAAAATTTTTCCTGTCGGAAGGAAAAACTTTTTCTGAAGTTCGACCAAAAAGTTCTCAATTTTCGAAAATTTGAATGGTTTACAGACGGACAACTGGAAGAGTTCTTCCTGTCGGAAGGAAAAATTTTTCCCTTTGTCGGGAAAATATTTTCCTGTCGGATGGAAGAACTTGGAATGCAAGAAAGACTTGACGAGGCAATTTACCTAATTGAAATTAACGACTGCGTAAAAGACTACTTGCGCAAGGTAATGAAGCCCAAGGTCAAGTTCACCACTATTTCTGGAAGGTCTACACTTCAGCTCGAGACTTCGACTGGAATTCCAATTCAAATACCAGACGGGACAGCCTACGATGGCATAAAGGACGCCAAAAGAGAAGCTCTTGTTAAGTTCCTAAACAAACGTCCTTGGATAAAAATACCAAACAAGGAGAACCCCCTACCCCATATGAAATTGGCAATTCAGTCTCTCCTTCACTTCTCTGGTCAGCCGTTCTACATAACCTGTGAAGGCGACATTCAGCCAGTTCAGTAAACATCTCATTTTAACTCACTTTTTTATGTTTTTACTCACACTCGTACTCACCAGGTATGAGTACAACTATTTCAACTGTGAACCTTGTAGTGACCGGTCTTCCTGCAAATGCAAGTTCGGTCAATACACAGTTTATGGTGGCAAGAAGGACAGTGGGGAATGCGCGCTCGAGAGAGAATTGAAATTCCAGACCCAACTCCAACAAGAACTCTCAAGTTGCCAAAGACTCATGTGAAGAAGAAGCCTTCTGGTAAGTTTCTTATAGCCAGATACATGGCACGTTTAGAGTAAAAACATTTTTTTCGTTTTTTGAATGAAGCAAGTTAAATTCGTCCCACACCAAACTCAATGGACCGATGAAGAGTTTCAAGCTATGGTTGAAGGTGTTGAGAACGACATAGACGGCGAACTTGAAGGAGCTCAAACCACAATTGCAACCAAAATTGCACAAGTCAAAGAAGAGATAGCTCCACTTAAAGCTACCAAAGCTACTCTTGACCTCATGGATACTTACCGTTTAGATGTCAAAGAGGAATAAGACAATTAAAATTAAAACTCTTAAATTACGAAGCTATACTCCAGAAGTTAGCAGAAATGAGAAGACTTTACCAGAGCTACTTACATGTAAGGGACTTACCTTCAAGCAGTCCGACCAAAGATGAATTTTCTGACATTGTCCCAATTTTGTCCGAAAGTCAGCTCAGATGTTTTGAACTGCTCCCAACATATCCAGAATATGAAACGTTTGCCTGAACTCTTCGTTCTCAAAAAACGTTTTTTGGTTCTCATGTTCGAAACTTTTATCGGAAGAGACAACAAACGTTCAGAAGAAGAGCAAGATATTATTTTAAACTTGTTGTATGACTTAACTGTCATAACAGCTTTTTGAAGTAAAACCCATTCTCAAACCACTTCATTTTTTCGATGTCCGAACAAGCACCGAAGCCGAACACAATGGCAGATGTCCTTTCAAGGTTGCCAGACAAGCGCCCAATTCAAATTCAAATTGCCCAATTGAAAGCTCATCTGACAAACACCATTAAGACTCTCCAAAGTAGTCTTATGACAGAGATGACCAATCTCAAAGCCGATGTCCTCATGAACCAAGCTTCCAATGAGAAATGCCTGAACGATTTCTCAGAATCCTTGCGCAATTACGAGAGAGAGAACCGAGACCTTGCCAGACTCATCTACCGTTTCTTCGAAGAGATAGACGCCATCTGGAAGGTACTCGGAAAGGACAGAACATGCAACACCGTACTTCGTGAGTACCAAATTGAAGAAGGAATTGTCGAGGAAGAAGAGAAGAAGAGAAACACGAAGAAGTTCCTGAAGCCGCTACATGGGCAACCCTTGTTGCCGATGACGGTTACGAAATTTCCCAACCCTACCCATACCAAATCCGCAACAAGGAGACAGGCAAGGTTCTTACCCCAGTCCTCAACAACTTGGGACACTTGAACCTTAACCTTCGGAATCGCGGTTCAATCTCCATGGGCAAGCTTGTCGCAATTCAATGGGTTCCAAATCCAGACAAGAAGACGAAGGTCAGACACATTGACGGTGACAAGCTCAACAACCGTAAGGAGAACCTCGAGTGGTTCTAAGAGTAAAAAAAATTATTTTAGGGGGAAACCCCAAGTAAATTTAAGTTTTTATTTTTGGTATTCGTACCAATCTTGGAATGTGAAGACCACATCCCAACCTCTGTACGTGAGTCTTGGGTCCACGTCTAAGACCCTTCTGTAGCAATTCCAAGCCCGAGCAAATTCAATTGTCAACCACTCGTCTCCTCTGTAGTCTTCAATCCATTCTTTGAAGAGACGGTCGAGTTCGGGCTTGGAATATCTCTTGCCTGGGTCTGAGACCAACATTTGGTTGAACTGGACGAAGCGCTCAGGGATGTACGCCATTAAAAAAATGTCACTTTTTAAAAAATAAATTTTTATTTCATGCAATGTTTAACTATTTCACCATCTTCTTTAACACCCCAGTACTTACGCTTGGAGAGGACATGAACTTCGGTGAAAATTTTGTCCAATTTGAATTGACCCATCTTTTCACCGACTAAACCCATTTCAATGAGTTTGTTATAGCCTTCTTCGTTCGTCATGAGTGCGTCAATGTTCTCATAGTAAACCTTGACTTTGGATTTGACTTCGGAGAAGAATTTGTTGTACTCGTCAAGGACTGCTTTTGCGAACTGAGGGTAAGACCAATGTTCGACAATAGGTTTTAATGTGGTTACTAAGCCACTTTGACCTTGAGTGAATTCGTACTTCAAAACAAAAGGAGAAAACCTTTCAACAAAGTTGTCGACCTTCTCATAATGTTTACTCTTCATCTCTTGAGGTTTCTTAATGGAATATCCCCATGTCGAATTCATAAGCAATTTGAGTGTCATTGCAAGTTTGGGGTTTGAAGCTTTCCTAATATCATACAGTTGTTGTATGACTTTTCCAACTGTATAGTTCCTTCCCGGGAACTCACCATCTTCGTTTGGAATTCCAGTCGGAATATATTGGACAAACCTCATGTATGCAGCGTTAAGGTCGACATAGTATATCTTTTCATCTGAGTCGAACTTGTCGCAACCAATTGGTCCAGTTTGTGGAAATTCAAGTGAGTCTCTTATCTTCTGAGAAACTTCTCCTGTTATCTCATAAACATCGTCGAAGCAACCTGTTTCATATAAAACCTTCTGACCTAACTCAGATGCTCTCCAATACAATTTGACGTCAATTGGATGTCTCAATGGAAGTTTGTTTATAGCATCTTGAAGTTCTTGCAACCTCATTGGAAGTTCTTCTGGTTCAGGTTGGTATCCGAACATACCAACCCCTTGTGGAACTGTGTACTTCTTTTGTACTAGAACTTTGTCTGGAACAACTTTTGGTCTTGCTAACAATGAAAAGTTTGTTTCGTCTTTTGGTACAAAAGTTTCTGTCAGCTTGTCATCTGGAATTGGTTCCAACAAACCTTTCTCGAAAAGAATGTTTACAGCTCTGACAATGTTGCACTTACTTTTACCAAAGAATGGGTTTGTAAGACTTTCGTTCAACATGAAGTGGTTGTGGACAATTACAATCTTCAACCATGGTAAGTCTTTGTCAACAACATAGTCGTCATGTGAAGAACCTTTAGCTGTAGGTATGTTGACTCGGATATTGACATTTGCCAACGGTGCAATTTTTGCCAATTGACCTCTGAGAATGTACCTTGTCTTCACACATGACTCAAGATACTTCATCTTCTCATCTGTAACAAGACCAGAGTTCCTGAGACATGTAAGAATACAAGGTTCATTGACAATTGTTTCAATTGAATTGTAAATTCCATACCTTGTCAAGTCAATGTCAGACTTATTTATGAACGGGAAGTATCCAGCATGTTGTCTGACTGCTTGAGGGTTAGGTTGGTACCATTCGAACTTGACACTTGCAATTCCTTCAATTGCATTCAAAATGTCTGAGTCGGAGTCAACCATTTGTTCTCTCTTTGTAGTCTTGAAAGCGTCAAGAAGTTTTGCGGCTGTTTGTTCATTGCCATGTGCATAGTAAATGTGACCATCCAAATCTGTTATGGTCAATCTGAGATTGTGTCCTTTCTTATTTCCGTCTTGAATTGCAGCAAGTACTCCCATGAAGCCTTCTTTGTTCTTTCCTTCGTCAAAGTTTACTGTAAAGGTTCGACCAGATGTAATTTGACTTCTAACTTCACGATACTTTTCATATGCATATCTTGTTCTTTCCATGGGAGCATGTGCGTCTTCACCTTTTCCTTTTTTCCTTCTCAAAGGATGCAATTGTTCGTCATGTTTCCAGTAGAATCTGGCAAAGCCGTCGTGTCCTTCAACTTGAGGTTCACTAACATCGAAAGGCATGTCCATAAGACGTTCTTCTTCTAACCTCTCTAGTCTGTTTGGATAATTGGCACGTGCTGTTTCCAAATCCATTTCGTAGCGAAGACCAGACAATTTGTCATAGACTTTTATGGGTCTTCCCTTCCTATATTTAAAATTCTTCGAAACTCTCCAACCATATCTTTGTAACTCTGCTTTTATTCTAGCAGACTTTCTATCCATTCTATATGGGGGCATTTTTATAAAAATAAAAAAATATTTTTTTCTTTACTTTACATAACCGCCTGCTGCCATAAGTCTTTGACGCCAACCCATACCAGCTAATGAAGGTTGACTTGGTTTAGTTTGGAAACTAAACTTTGGTTTTGGTTTATCTTCAGTTTTTGGTTTTTCTTCTTCTATCGGTTTTTCGTCACTTTTCGGTTCCTCTGACTTTACTTCACTTGCAGGAACAGTTGTGTCGTCAACATCTTCATAAATATCATATGCATTTGTTTTTGTTTTCCTTTCAACTTTTTATGTTTGTTGTAAAGTTTAGAATATTTCGACTCTAAGTCAATGAGATGTTCTATAATGAACTGTTGGTCAGTGAAGTAAACTTTCCATCTGTTGTCTCGAAAGCTCCTTCAGACTTCAATATTTATTTGTGAGGAGTCTGTTTCTTGTTGAGATACTAGCCGTTCCATTTCTATGAAAGTGACTTTATAGTTAGGTTTGTATTTCCAGACCTGCACTTTCTATTATTGAATTTTTCTCTTCATCTGTAAGTTCTTTGACAGGTTTTGACAATGGTTCTGAACTTTTTGTTTGTGTGTCAAATCTACCGTTTCAACTTCTTCGGTCATTTCATCTCAGTAAAAAATTTTAGTTTGGTTTGTTTTCAACTGGTTGTTGTTTGGAGGTGGATGGTTCCTTTAATAATATCATTCAGTTTCACATGCTGAGCCTGACTATATGTATCGGTTTAAATGCTGGAAGCCGACAAATCCATCTTGAACTCATTTGTCTCAATGCTGCATTGTTCATTTCATCTCAATAAAAACTTTACATTCCCCACGTTTGAGGTGGTTGCGGTTGGTTATTGTTTACCCACTGTTGTGCATGGTTATATCCTCTGTTAAAGAATCTTTCACCTTGGTCCATATAGTGTCCTGCTTGGTATAGTAGTCATTTGCTTTGTTATAATAGTTTCCTGCTTGTCTTCCTACATTGTCCATCCATCTTTGAACTTTTCCTCTTGTTTCAGGATTTGGAATAAGATTTGTTGCATCTCGTGCTACATCCCAACCTTCTGTACAGTTTGTATAATAGGCTGAGCTTTCTTCTTTCATACCTAATGTACTCAAAATCTTCCTTCCAATTCAAATGCACCTCTGGCTATTGTTCCCACTGCGGGTAAAAATCTATGCAACTCCTGCTAATGCGCCAAATAAACCCATTTCTTATAGGGTAAAAAATGACGAATCCGAACAAGGACCCCTATGTTTCTAAAGCGACAAAGAAAGCACTCATGATAAAAATCTTTAGTTCAACACCAAATGCTTGGTTTATGATATCTTGGAAAACATTCGAGAGTTAGAACAGGATGGACCTCCATACTGGTTAATATTTGTTGGTCAAAACACAAGATACTGAAGCCATTACCATTATTCCAAAAATATTTTAGATGTGAAAACTGCTTTGACAATATTCGTTGACAAATACCATCCAACAAAACTGACATCTGACTGTGAAAGTTCTTTCAAATCAGATGATGTAAAAAAAACTATCTGCGTTCAAAAAATGTAAACCAATATTTCATTGTCGACCAAAACCATTCTGCTCTTGTGTCATTGACGGATGTATAAAAATGTTAAGAGACTTAAACCAACCACAAGGTGGTGAAGCAAATGAAATGTCATATGACGACAAATAATATAGACACTTCTCCATGGCAAAGATGAGACAAGTTTTAAATATTTACAATAACCGTAAACAAAAAGGTTTGGAAACCACTCCCCCGAAGAAATGAAAAACAACCCTGACTTAGAGAAAGACTATATATTTAATAATTTAGTCAAACTAGACAAACAAGAAAGAATGCCGGCTTCAAACTTCAGAAAGGTGACAAAGTAAAAATAGAAATACCTAAACGCGACCCATATGAAAATACTATGACTATGAACAACAATGGGAACCCGACAGGTACTCACATTTGTGTTCGTAAAATAGAAGAAGTATACAAGAGAATATTATTGAAGTTTTAGGCAAATATGGCAAAATGTACACACTGCAAGCAGAAGATAAAACTACTATTGTCAGACCTCGTTTCAAACTTGTCAAAGTTCAAGTTATACTTTCAAAGACAGTTCCTAACAAATATAAGACAACTCCTGACGAATATGCTAAAGAAGTTGAAAATGACGACTAAGCAATTCTATATCATGCGTTAAACTGTCATGTAAGGTGGCATGTATTCTTTACTTTGTCCCGTTGTTTGCGTATCCTGAACGAAATGTGTATGGTTCCTTCTCCCTGAGTGTCACTCCAGTAACAATTTATAGCAAACTTAACGTCGTCTTTAACATCATATCCTTTACCTTTTGTCATTCCTGACCAATCCCAATATCTATGCTTATGCCAACCTGCTTGAGATGTACTTAAAATCTATGTAATGACTGTGTGCAGGTAAATTTTCACCTGAAATCGTTTTACTTCCACCTGTTTCCTTTGAAGAGTTTGCACAATACAAAAACCTGTCGATTATTGTTTCCCATGCACCAACACCAAACATTACTTGAGACCTCTTGCATCCATAGATGTATTAAATAGAACCTACTGGGTTCATTAAATCAAACATATGAGATATTATAGGATTGTCTCTTTTGAACTTAAAATATAGTGCAACTATTTCAGGTTTCTTCGGTTGTGTCAGAATATTTTTATAATATAATCTTATGTTTTCAGGGTAGGTAAAATCTTGACTATAATATTTATTTCTGTCATCTGTATAATAATATACTATTCTCGTTTTTTCTATTGCATTATATCTTTTATATCTATAATAATCTAAATATAATGTTAGCTTTTGTTCATCTACATGTGTGTTCTGTCGTCATCTCCATAGTCATAAAATGTGGTGCTGGAGCTGGTCAGGCAATGTCATATCTGCCATTTCATAAACTCTTAAATATTTCTTTTGTTCGTCTCCATATAAGTTTAAGTAGCAGTTGTTGTCTAATGGAACTTTAACTTGTGTACCATCATTCTTTTTATAGCTTACATACATTTCATTGTTATTTTCGGAATGAGTTTATGCCGTGTACCATTTTTTAAGGACTGTACCAACTGCCATCTAAAATATTTATTTTCTTCATTGACAGAAAAGTCACCAACAATAGTTTCAATATTTTTTTGTTCCTATCAAACTTTTATATTTCATTGACATATGTTTTATCTGCTTTATTTTCAAGGCTAACGTTTAAGTTTGTAATATCAGATATAGAATGTGTATGTCCAACGTCACTTTTCGTGTTTAAGGTTTCTTGTAAGTTTGTAATATCAGATATAGAATGTGTATGTCCAACGTCACTTTTCGTGTTTAAGGTTTCTTGTAAGTTTGTAATATCAGATATAGAATGTGTATGAGTCTTATCTGCTTTTGTCTCTAATGTTTCCTTAAGACTTGGTATTTGGTTAATATAATGTATATGAGTCTTTTTAGAATATTCGTTTTCAGCTCTTTCACTTCACTTGACATTTTATTGTCAACATATTTTGTCTGCTAGTTCAGGATGAGTATGTTCTTTTGTTGCATAAGCATTGTTAGCTCTTTCTTCTTCTTTGCTATTGCATCGTCTACATATTCTTTGTCAGCTTTTGTTGTCAACATCTGCTTTCAAAAGAAGTTCATTTATAGGTTTCTCGTTTAAAGTTCCTTTTGTTGGATTTATACAGACAGTATGGTTCTTATTGTCTTGAAACAGAAACTCATCTGTCATTGGGTTTATTGTCAGTTTTAAGTTTCCTTCTTTCAATGACTCAGATATCTTAGAATAGTTTGAAAAGTTTGTTGTGTTCTTATTTAGAGCTTGCATAATGAGTTGTCGGTTGTGTTGTATTTCCTCATAGACGCTGTTTCATTTGACATTTTTATTATAGATAAAATATGCTTCCAATAGAAAAAGAAAATTCTAGAGTTGCTACAACTAAACCATTAGATGAACTTTTTACTAATGTCGTCAAAAGTTTGAGACAGATACCGTAAAGCATGAAGGCTATCGTTTTGACTACCCATTAAGATGGTTAAGAGACCCATCTGTCACAAAAGCTATTGGCTTTCGAAGATAAAGTTTGTGTCTGTAGAAGATAAAAGTTTTCCATTTATTGTAAGGTTTCATATAGATTATACATCTGAAGGGCAACGAAAAATTGGGAAGAAATTGAGCTAATACAAGTTGACCTCTCATCTTCTCTACAGACTGCATTAAAAAATATAGAAGATAAAATAAATTCATGTTATGCAAAATATGCTGATGAATATGCGAATACCGATAGCACACTTTATGAGAATTGTATATGACAAACAAAATTCACAAGTGTCATTTCAAATCTACGAAGACAATCCAAATAAAGACGAACAAATATATACAGAATTCACTGCAATGTCATGGTATTATTTGCAAAGAATGTTAAATCAGAAAGTTGAACCTCCTTTAGCAAATATCTACAGTCGATATGCAAGAGATGAACCATATTTATTTAAAGATGTTTTCGACCAAGATGCTGTGATAGTTCATGCTTCATTTTCTGGCGCCCAAAACTCTTTCTGATGCTTGGCAAATGACTTTTACGAAAAACCTACAAAGTTATACGAACCACCAAGTGGAAGTATTTCAGACTTTCAAGTATGGTTTACTACAGATGGAAGAAAAAGAATAATTCCATTATACCACGCGTTTTACTTAGAACTTAGTTTCATATACAACTACTATCGAACGGTAAAAATATAATTTTTTAATACGGTTGAGGTGTTGGTGTTGCCAACTAGACTGTGGTGCAGGTTCAGGCTGTTGTATAACAGGAGCTTGCTCTTCTGGTTCAGGGTCTTTAGGTATAATACCAACGAACTGACCTACTCTTTTACCAATATTTTGACACCGTTCCATACTCCTCTTCCGACATTTTATTCCATTCCATATACCTCTTCCAACATTTCGAAAGAAGTTTCCTATTCTTCCAAAGAAACCCATTTACTACGTGTAAAAATCTAATGTCCGCCTAGTCTCTTACGTTTCCTGTTGAGTTCCATAGCATTCTTTAACTGGAGCTCATACATTCTGTTTCTCCTCTGGTAGAAAACATATTCTGGGTCAACTCCTGTGTTCGCGTCATCTGCATAAAGTTGTTTATATCCCACTTCAGGGTTTGTATATAAAACTCTTTCCATCTCATATTTGCATACCATGGTGGCAAACCTAACGCAGCGTCATTTGACATGGCAGTTTGCATTTGTACATCTGTTGGCACTTGACCATAGTTTGCCATTGCAGTTTGTATTCTAACTTCATTTGGAATATTCTCTGGGTTTGGTTGTCCAGGTTGCTGTGCATTCGCTAAGTTCTGTGCGTCCATTTAATATTAGATAAAAATATCTCTTACGAGTACATATGCTGAACATTTGCAGGCATTGGTTCATCTTCATATTCTCTGTACTTTTCTGCCACGTCAAATAAATAAATGACACAATGGAAAAAACCTAAAACAAGTAGTCCTATTTCAAACCACATTTACTTACTAATAAAATTTCTTTATTGTGACACTTTCTCCAGTTTATAGGACCTCTCTCATATTCTATCTTGTCATATATAAACTCATAGTCATGTATGTCCTCTAACCATCTCATAACGGTTTCCAAACCACTTTTATCGGATGTAAAGTAAAAGCATGGATGGTTATGTATAACGTCTAAAGTTTCTAAAGAGTCTCTCAAAGTCCAGTCTACTTGGTATTGAAAATCCCATGTGTTATAGAACGGTGGTCCACTATAAAGAAAACATTTTCCTTGTCTTTATATTTTTCATACAACTCTGTCCAATGACATCTCACAAACTCTATACCCTCAATATATTTTTCTATGTTCTCTTTGAAAACATTTGTATAGTTAAGATAAAAACTTTTGACATAAGTGTTTCAATGTCATGAACTCTTATAGCACCACTATATAATAGTCTAGCAGATATACTATCCCAGTCTATATATTCTGCTTTTTTCAAAACCTCTCTCACAATATTTTTCTTATCTAATGGTATACGTTCCATCTTACCTATAGGTATCTTTTCTTTTAACTCTTTCAATATATTGTTTGTGTCTGGAATATGTTTGAGACGGTCCATATAGTTGTCGAAGTCATTGCATATAATCTTTGAGTCTGGGAATATTGTATGACATAAATGGGATATATAGAAACTTCCACCGAACAAATCTACAAATGTTAGACCATTCGGTAGTTTCTTAAGTTCTCTCAATATAATATCTTTACATCTACTCTTATTTCCAAAGAATGGTAACGGTGGTTTTGTAAAATTCATTTATATATAATAATAAAAATGTTTTTACCCGAAAAGTGACAGAAAAGTGACAAAACATGAAAACTTATATAATTTGTGAAAAGCGACACAAAAAGTGATATTTTAAAAAGTGACACTATTAATATGATGTAAATAACAACGGTTTTGGTTTTGTCACCGGCTGGTCGGCTGGGGTTCGGTCCTCCTCTTGGGTCTTGGGCAAAATTTCTTATGGGCTAGAGGGTGCAACGCGCCTGGAAGCCCCATTCACCTGACCTAAATGAAGAAGTAATTTAAAACGATTTTATTTATGATCAAATTTTATATATTTTTTTGGATCAAATCCATTTTAATAGAATTTATATACTATTCATCTATTAGTAAACACTACCGTATATTATTTTTTAAGCTATCTTATTTTTTGAAATTTTATTCAAATCTTTGGTCGCAAGAAGAATTGCATGATAAATAAAAACATTTAATCAAAGTCAATTTTATTTTTCATATTCAAGTGGACTGAGTGTTAACATTTAACATTTTTTGCTAATTGTCGTCAAAAATTAGGCGTAAAGCAAAAATTGATATTTCATATTTTTATGATAGATAAGCATTATATTCCCACTCATTATATTCGTAAATTTTGAGGTTTATCCTTCGCTTTTAAGATCATTGAATTTGATTTTTATATAAAATAGTTATATATTAGAAAATAATATGAGTTTATGTGATATTATTTTTCAGAAGATTTCATTCTATATGCCTATGAAAAGTACTCTCAAAACTAACTTTTTCCTAATTATAATTAAATCTAGAATATTGTATGATGCTTAGTATTATTTCATTTTTCTCATTCAATTTAGAATTTACAAATGTCAAAAAATTGAGAGCTGTCACTTTTGATGAATTTCTGTTTATTACACTACAATATATATTAATACTAGTCTATCATTTTCAATTTGTGAAATTTAGATTTCGGATCATACTAAAAGTGACAATCACATTTCTAAACTGCGTTACAACACAGTTTATTTTCAAGATTTTCATGGTTCAGCTGACGTTGAGCTAACCCGTGTTTACCGATAATTGTTTACAGTAATATAAAGTACTTAGAAATAACGAATGTATGGAAATTACTTTAACAAATTTTTTATTTTTTATAAAGAGAGTGAAGTTAACTTCGTTTCATAGTTAAGAGTTGATAATACAACTATACAACTACCCTCCCAACTTAAATTTGATCTTCAGCAAAATAATCTCTCCATTATTATGGATATTCCAGGAAATGCAAATTTAACTGTAACAAATTTAGATAATGAATCACATATTCTTGCATATAAATTCGAAGCCATTCTCCCTAAGAAAGAAAATATTGATATTGTTTCAAATATGTTAACAAATGGAACATATAACATTTCATTTTCATCAGGGTATATAAGTGAAGTTAACATTTATAAGAGAAACAAAAACAATATTGTAGAATTAATATATGGTCCTAGGATTGTGCAACTTAACTCATCCACTTATTTCCGTTTCATTACCCCCAAATTTACCATAAAAGTACCCCTTAAAAATCATAGTTATTATAACCGTGATGATTATCAGTATTGAGGGACTAAATTATTAAATTGCATCGCTAACTATAGACTGCAAACAGATCAAGAAATGATTATTTATTTTGATTTTGAAAAACCAATTTTTATTTACATTAGTTCAAATGACAAAATTTTAATTCCAATTTCCTTTCTAACAACAGGTATCTACGATTTTCATATAATTCCTAGATTAAATATAGTTTATAGAATAAAATTGTTAAATATCACAGATCCGCCACCAATTAAGATTGAAAATAATAAACTTGAAAAAGAAAATTATTATAAGACAACAGAAAATTCAATGAAATTGATTTATGATATCGAATTTCCTTCGAATGTTTTGTATTCATTCAATTATTATTTCGATAAGAATTATGATTCCAAAATTACAGAATATATTTATGGAACGAATTATAATGAACACATTGAACGAAGTATCAATCTTCCATCAAGTCTGACATCAAGTGATCACAAACTTCATTACTTCTTCAATGCCACAGGCTTAACTACAGAAACATTTGAAAATTCATTCTCTCTTCTTTATCACAAACCAGTCATTAATCTATTGACTTCATATGACAACAACAATCCTCCTATTTACAATCGTTATGTCAATGATAGTTTATCTATCGAATACGAAATTGAAGATGAAGATCTTAATGACAATGTCACAAGCATTGTAAATATTGAAACACATCTTAACTTATCTTTCTCTAAAATTGCTCCATATCGAGAAACAGTTAATATTAATCTCGAAGAATATGATTTGCGTGAAGGAAATATATGGATCACTATTTCAGCAGTTGATGAACAAAATTGTTCTGCATCAGATAAAAAATATTTTTCTTTCATCTACAAATACGATAAACCAGAGATTGAATTTCAACCAGAAAACAACATCTCACGAATTGATGATTTTATTCGAGTTCCTGTCATCGTTCGAGATTATCGTCATGGATTATTGACGATTCATGCAAACATTACTAATTCTATCTACAGCAACACGAAGACTAAAGAATTTTATATTGATGATGACACATTCCGAACTGTGAACATCGATCTTCCAATCAATCGATTATATGGTGGCAATTACACCATTTCGATTTGTGCAACAAATGAACATCATGAATATTCGACAACTATCACAAGTTCATTTAATCTCGATAATATTCCTACATTCCAGAAACATAATAAACTTAACAAACTGAAACATCCTCGCAAACTCATTTCATTATTTTATATTCTTATTTCAAAGAAATAAAGAATAAAAAAGATTTTTTACAATCTTTTTGCTTTTTATTTTGTCACTAAATAAATTTCTATCCATTGAAGCTAATAAGATGTTATATAAGCATCAAATTTGGAAACTAGAGTGTATCATCTGATATTCAGAAATATAAAAATATTCTCCTGAATAACTTTTATTTTAGGATATTTCGTCTTTATGAATATGTCAAATCATTGGATATACAAGAACTTGCTTGAGAACAAGACAAATATGAATGAACCATTTATTAATAAGCAATTGTTGTGAAGTGAAAATAAAAAAAGATTATTCCAAAAGTGACAATTCCGATAATGTTTCTGAACAAAATTTCCTAGGTTCACATACAAGTGAACCGAGGAATGTTAATAAATATTCATCGGCAATAATTTAAAGAATTTCAGAAGAACAAATGTATGGGAAATTTTTTAGTAAATTCTTTGTTTTTTATGAAGAGAGTGAAGTTGAGTTTATTTCATTCTTAAGAGTTGATAATACAACTATACAGCTACCATCCGGACTTAATTTTAGTATTCAGCAAAATAACCTCTCCATTAAAATGGAAATTCCGGGAGAAGAAAAATTAACTGTTACGAATTTAGATAATGAATCCCATATTTTTGCATATAGGTTTCAAGCAATTCTCCCTAAGAAAGATAATATTGATCTTGTTCCGGATTCGAGAAAGTTAACAAATGGAACATATAATATCTATTTTAGCTCGTCTGAGATGGATGAAATTCGTACTTATAAGAGAAATGAAGATAATATTGTTGATTTAATTTATTATCCTAAGATTGTTGATACTAACAAATCCATTGATTTTGAAATTGTATATAACAATGAATATAATGCATATCCTGTTTATTATGAATGCATATATAATGACTCTCAAATTAGAGGAACTAATGTTTTAAATTTCAGTTTTGATAGGACTGTTAACAGGGTTTTACAAGCAATTGCATATTTTGATTTTGAATTACCGTTTGTAATTATCAATAATACAAATGAGGGCTATTTGATTCCAATTTCCTTTCTTCCATCAGGTACTTATAAATTTTGTTTATTAAAATCAGACTATGATAATCATAATCTAAATATCATTGATCCACCGCCAATTAAGATTGAGAATAATACGCTTGAGAAAGAAAAATATTATAAGACAACAGATAATTCAATGAAATTGATTTATGATATCGAATTTCCTTCAAATGTTTTGTATTCACTCAATTATTACTTCGATGATAATGAAGATGACAAATTTACAGAATATATTTATGGAACAAATGATACAGAACACATTGAACGAAATATTGATCTTCCATCAAGTTTCACATCAAGTGATCACAAACTTCATTACTTCTTCAATGCCACAGGCTTAACTACGGAAACATTCGAAAATTCTTTCTCTCTTATTTATCACAAACCAACTATTCATCTTCTCACAGATAATGACAGATCCAATCTTCCTATTTATATTCGTTCTGTCAATGACACGATTAGAATTAGAGTTAAAATTGAGGATGATGATTTAAATGACAATGTAACTTCTATTGCATCTATTGAATCAACATCAATCTGCCAAACCATTTCCAAAATTGCTCCATATTCAAATGAATTCCAAATAGTTCCAAGCTTTGATGAATTAAATGAAGGAATAATTTTTGTTACAATTTATGCAGTAGATGAGCATGGCAATAATGCATCAAAAAACGAATCCTTTTATTTTGAATACAAATATAATAAACCAGAGATCGAATTTCAAAGTGAAAGTAATATCTCTAGAATCGGAAATTTTATCCGAATTAAATGCAGGGTAAGATATTACCGCAAAGGTGGAGTACTAAAGATAGAAACTAACATTACGAATGATGATTTCATTTCAACTAATGTAAAGGAATATTTCATTGAAGATGATTTATTTAATGATATCAATATTGATATTCCAATTAATCAATTTTACGAAGGCAATTATTCTATTTCTATTTGCGTGTCAAATGAGCATGATGAAATATCACATTTCATGACATCCAAGTTTACACTTGATGATATTCCTACACTTGAAGATCTTCCAGAAATCAAGAAATTCAAGCATTATAATAAATTTACTCCTTTTATCTTTTCCTCAATTTCAAAGTAATAAAAATTTAAAAAAAAATCAAATAGTCCAATAATATTTGATAACAAATAGACATATATAATATAACATTTGAGCGTATGATTATGAAGATGACCTTTATCTAAAAACGAAGATAGTATATTTACCGGATCTTATAAAAAGTGACACAATTTATGGAATTTTCCTAATTTTTCCCTTTTCTGAAAACAATCTTTGATTACTGCAATATTTGTGCACTATTTATAACATTCGCTCAGCTTTCTAATGACACACGCAATCAGAGATTTTTATAATTACTATACTGAGGATGAAGTCAAATATACATCATTTTTAAGAGTCGATAATGACACTGTTCAACTTCCTTCAGAACCTGCATTTGAAGTTCGAAAACATGACTTAATTATAAATGAAAGTCTTAAACCTGCGCATATGTATATTGATACTTATACAGATACATTGTCAGTAACTAATACTGATCATGTGCCTCATTTTATTGCGTATAAATTTGAAGTAACTGTTCCCAAAAAGGAAAATATATATTTGACTAATTATGGATTGATGAATGGAACAAAAAGCATTGAAATTGATTGTAATGCAATTGATGAAATTAATTATTTAAATAAAACCGAATGTTATATGATAGACATTATATTTTATCCAACTTTCCTTGAAGTAAACAGGACCGCAGAATTCGCGTTCCGCTCAATGGGGGCTATGATGCCATTATCTGAATTTACTAACGTTTCCTATAATCGAACAAATTTTAGGGGTACAAAAGAATTGGATTTTCGTTGTGATTTGGAGGAGTATGATTTATATCGTTTAACTGTTTATTTTGATTTTGAAAAACCATTTTTTCTAATTAATCCATATGATGAAGGATATTTAATTCCAATATCATTTCTTGAGTCTGGTAATTATTCTTTTACATTACTAACAGGATTACCATATTACCAGCCAACATATGTATTTAATATCACAAATCCACCACCAATAAAGATTGAAAATAATAAACTTGAAAAAGAAGAATATTATAAGACAACAGAAAATTCAATGAAGTTGGTTTATGATATCGAATTTCCTTCGAATGTTTTGTATTCATTCAATTATTATTTCGATAAGAATTATGATTCCAAAATTACAGAATATATTTATGGAACGAATTATAATGAACACATTGAACGAAGTATCAATCTTCCATCAAGTCTGATATCAAATGATCACAAACTTCATTACTTCTTCAATGCTACAGGCTTAACTACAGACACATTCGAAAATTCATTCTCTCTTATTTATCACAAACCAATTATTCATCTTCTCACAGAGAATGACGAAAATGATCCCCCAATCTTCATTCATTATGTTAATGATAGCTTTTCTATTGAATATGATATTTCAGATGAAGATCCAGAAGATACCGTCACTAGCGTTGTTTCTATTGAACCATCAACAATAATCAAAAATACATCGAATATTGCTCCTTATCTTGTAGAAGTGAATCCTAATTTTGGAGATACATTGAATGAAGGAGGTAAAAGGATCATAATTTCTGCAATTGACAAATATAATTGTATATCGTCTAAACAAACATATTTTTATTTCATATATAAATTTAATAGACCGGAGATTGAATTTCAGTCAGAAAACAATATTTCAAAAATTGATAATTTTGTTCGAATTCAATGTAGAGTAAGAGATTATAGAGGAAATGGTCTGTTAACGATTGAAGCAAACTTAACAGCTGATAACTTATACAATTGCACTAAGAAGAAGGAACGCGAAATTGAAGATGATTCATTCAAAGAAGTTATTATTGACATTCCAATCAACAAATATTACCAAGGAAACTGTACTATTTCTCTCTGCGTTTCCAATACACATGACGAAATCTCATCTCTCATCACAAGCATTTTTGCACTTGATGAAATTCTTACATTCAATGTTCTTGATAAATTCAAGAAACTCATACATCCAAACAAGTCACTCCCATTTATATTTACTCTATTATCAAACAAATAAACAAAAATTTAATAAAAATATTCTTAATTTTTGTAAACATATTAAGAGTGCACTTACACACGTCTGGCTTTAATTCATATTTCGGACAATTGGCGTGAAATGCCTTTGAAAATTAACCTTAAAGACCGAAACTGAAGTCTGTGTCATAGGGACGAAAATGCACCCTTAAATATTGACAATTATAATATCAAATAAATAGAAAAGTTTGAATAAGTAACTATGTCTGGGCTATACATCCTTTAGAATAAAGAGATCTCAATGAATCAAAATTTGACACTAAATTTAACACTGCTCTATTATAATATCAATAAAACTAAGAATGCTTTATGCAGTTGACTGAAGCTATGAAAAATTATTATAAGAATATTAAAAAGTGACATGTTAATGGTATCTTCGGTCTTGCTTCCATTGCCAATATGTAAGAGAATTATTTATTGATTATAAATAATTGTATTTTAAATTTAATACACTTTTTCTCAGTCAATGGCCGACTTCATACATGAAATCTACGAATTTTATTCGGAAAGTGAAGTTCATTATTTCTCATTTGTAAGAGTTGATAATGATACAATCCAACTTCCATCCGAACCAACGTTCGACGTTAATAAGAACTCTATCAACTATAAAATGGAAAATAGATCTTCAACTGATCATTTTTCTATTAAAAATAACGATAATAAGCCTCATACCTTTGCCTATAAATTTGAAGTTATTGTTCCAAAAAAAGAAAATATAGTTTTGACTGAAGATGGATTGAAAAATGAAACAAAATCAATTAGTTTCGCATCAGAAATGTTTCTCGAAATTAATACATATACAAAAAATGATGATTATGTAATTGACATGATATTTTATCTTATATATATTGAAAATCAAAGAGAAAAAACTTTAATATTCATTACCAATGATCATGCTCAAATGGCATATTTTAGATATATAAATATAAAATATGACCCAATTCAATATCGAGGTTCAAAAGAGTTGAATTTCAGTTGTGAATATGAAGACCGCTATTGGGACCCAGTAATAATTTACTTTAACTTTGAGAAACCATTCTTTCGATTTGATTCATATAATAATAATGCAGGATATATAATTCCAATATCTTTTCTTGAAACAGGCAATTACACATTTACTTTGGTTACAGATTACAATGAATATCATCCAACATTTGTGTTAAATATCACAGATCCGCCACAAGTTAAAATCGAAAATAATATTCTTGAAAAAGAAAATTATTATAAGACAACAGAAAATTCAGTGAAGTTGATTTATGATATCGAATTTCCTTCGAATGTTTTGTATTCATTCAATTATTATTTCGATAAGAATTATGATTCCAAAATTACAGAATATATTTATGGAACGAATTATAATGAACACATTGAACGAAGTATCAATCTTCCATCAAGTCTGATATCAAATGATCACAAACTTCATTACTTCTTCAATGCTACAGGCTTAACTACAGAAACATTCGAAAATTCATTTTCTCTTCTTTATCACAAACCAATTATTCACCTTCTCATAGATAATGACAAATATAATCCTCCAATTTATATTCGTTCTGTAAATGATACACTTAGTTTCGAATACGAAATTAACGACGACGATCCAGATGACGATGTCACTACTACTATATCTATTGAATCAACATCAATCGTCCAAACAATTTCAAAAACTGCCCCATATCATGAAACATTTAATATTATATTAGGTAATCATGATTTGAATGAAGAAACTAATAGAATTCTTATTTCTTCGATAGATGAGTATAACACTCCTTCATCACCGAAATGTTATTTTTATTTCATATACAAATATAATAGGCCAGAAATCGAATTTCAAAAAGTGAATAATATCACGCAAATTGATGATTTTGTTCGAGTTCAGTGTAAGGTTCGAGATTTCCGTGGAAATGGTATACTAACTACTGTAGTAAATATAACAAGTGATGTCTTCAATAACTCTAAGCAAAAAGAATGTGTCATTGAAGATGATTTGTTCAAAGATGTTATCATTGATATTCCAATAACCAGAAATTATGAGTATAACTGCACTATTTCTCTTTATGTATCAAACGCCCATGACGAAATTTCATCTATTATCACAAGTGTATTTCAACTTAGTGATGTTCCTACATTCATGGCAATTGAAAAAATCAAGAAATTCAAGCATCCAAACAAGTTAATTCCATTTATTTATTGCTATAATTTATTACAAAATAAATAATAATATAACATGTGAAAGGATCATGTAAAATAAAAGTTTCAAATCATTTAATGATTAGATTTGGCAACTTATGTTAAATTCAACTGTGATCTTTATATAATGAAGAAAAAGCTTTATGCAATTTAAGTAGAACCATACAACAATGAAGGATACTTGATTCCTATTTCCTTCTTAGATTCAGGTAACTATTTATTTACATATGTTGTGATTCGCGAAAATTGTAAATCAAATCATGTATTAAATAACACAGATCCACCACAAATTAATGTCGAGAATAAACTTGAAAAAGAAGAATTTAATAAAACAACAGATAATTCCGTCAAATTGATTTATGATATCGAGTTTCCTTCGAATGTTTTATATTCTTTCAATTATAACTTCTATGATAATGAAAATTCTAAAATTATAGAATTTATTTATGGAACGAATGATACAGAACATATTGAACGAAATATCAATCTTCCTTCAAGTCTCACATCAAATGATCACAAACTTCATTAATTCTTCATTCAAAAAATCAATCTCTCTTTTCTATCACAAACCAATTATTAAATATAGAATAGACAAATACATTCGTTCTGTTAATGATAGCTTTTCTATTGAATATGATATTTCAGATGATGATTCATTCAAATATGTTATCATTGATATTCCAATCAACAAATATTACAAAGATAATTGCACTATTTCTCTTTGTAATATCCAATACGAAATCTATTTTTTTCAAGCATTTTTGCACTTAATAAAATTCTTACATTCAATGTTCTTGATAAATTCAAGAAACTCAAATATCCAAGCAATTGCTCCCGTTTATATTTACTCTAATATCAAACAAATATAAACAAATATTTAATAAAAGTAAGGTCGCCAAAAAAAGTGCTTAAATTAAAAACCGCAGTTTGAGTACTTTCTGAGAGTCTGTTTGTCAGAAAGTATACATTTGTAAACTTTCTGGCACTAAATTTTTTTGGTCCTTTCAAAGTTTTTGACAATGTCAAAAAGTATACATCGGGGCTCTCAATTTTCCTCTCAAACGGCGGTTTTTTAAAAACGCTCAATTTTTCATCGACCTTATATATTATTTATAAATAAACAAATATTCAATTTTCAGAAAAGTTTGAATCTGTATAACTTATATCGGCCAAAAGAAAGAAAATCTAATGTCGATATTATCAGTGCAATCACTTGAGATTATGAGGATAATACATAAACAAATGAGTTTCATTCAATGAATCTTAAAGTCTTAAAGATAATATGATGCAAAATGTTAAATGAACAACAAATTAAACTGCTCGGTAGACCTTTTCATTTGCTGCAACTATTTTTGTAATTGAGCTGAATTTGAAAAGTAAGAAGGTAATACTATGTGGAAGCAAAATTAGACTTTTAAAAGGGGCATTTAATGAAATCAGAATAATAATCTCTGGTCTCTGAAATGTAAGGGCGCTATTATTTTGTAGTAAATTCTAATATACTATTTTTAATAATATTTATCAATTAATGTCATTTTATACTCGTGAAATCTACAAATTTTATTCAGAAAGTGAAGTTCAATATTTTTCATTCTTAAGGGTTGACAATGTTCAAATAAGCTCCTTAAATTGTCATATGAGTTTAGAAGAAGCTTCTGGAAAACTTTGGACAAATCCATACGAAGATTGTTTAACTGTTACTAATAATGATGATATATCGCACTTAATTGCCTATAAATTTGAAGTTAGTATCCCAAAAAAAGAAAATATATCTTTAACTGAGGATGGATTGAAAAACGAAACAAATTCAATCAGCTTTGGATCTTCTACAGCTGATGAAGTTAACACATACTTTAAAAATGATGATTATATACTTGAATTTATGTTTTACCCTTCAAAATTGCAAAGCAACAGTTCTAAATCGTTTTATTTCAATAAAAGAGGGATTTCGACCGCAAATGTTGTCCATATTTCAAGGATTAATTACGTCCCAATTCAATATAGAGGTTCGAAGGTGTTGAATTTCAGTTGTGCATTTAATTCGAATAAATTATATCCATTAATAATTTTCTATAATTTTGAGAAACCATTCATAAATTTGGATCCTTATGATAATGAAGGATATTTAATTCCCATTTCCTTTTTAGATTCTGGAAATTACACTTTCTCATTTGTTCATATTTGGTATCCATTTATTAAATTCAGAATTCGCCGTGCAGACTTTCCTTATATTCAGCCTTTTTTATATTAAATATCACAGATCCACCACCTATTAAGATTGAAAATAATAAACTTGAGAAAGAAAATTATTATAAGACAACAGAGAATTCATTGAAGTTAATTTATGATATCGAATTTCCTTCGAATGTTTTGTATTCATTCAATTATTACTTCGATAATAATTATGATTCTAAAATTACAGAATATATTTATGGAAGAAATGACAATGATCACATTGAACGAAGTATCAATCTTCCTTCAAGTCTTACATCAAGTGATCACAAACTTCATTACTTCTTCAATGCCACAGGCTTAACTACAGACACATTCGAAAATTCATTCTCTCTTATTTATCACAAACCAATAATTAATCTTCTCACAGAGAATGACAAATTCAATCCTCCTATTTATATTCGTTCTGTCAATGACACAATTAGAATTGGACTCAATATTGAAGATGAAGATCCTGATGATAACGTTACAACTACAATTTCTATTGAATCGACAACTATTACCAAAACTGTTTCCAAAATTGTTCCATACAATGTTGATATTAATCTTGAATTAGGAAATCAATTAGAAGAAGGAGTCAAAAGGATTTTAATTTATGCTGTCGATAATCATAACTACTCGGCATCTTCAATGACCTATTTTTATTTCATTTACAAATACAACAAGCCAGAGATTGAATTTCAATCAGAAAACAACATTTCAAGGATCGATAATTTTGTTCGAATTAAATGTCGAGTTCGAGATTATCGCAGAAACGGTTTGTTAACGATTGAAGCAAACTTAACTACAGATATATTCAATTTCACTAAGCAGAAAGAATGTGAAATTGAAGATGATTCATTCAAAGATGTCATTATTGACATTCCTATCAACCGATATTATGAGGGTACTTATCATATTTCTCTCTTTGTATCGAATACTCATAATGAAATCTCGTCAGCCATCACAAATGTTTTTACGCTTGATGAGATTCCCACCTTCAATGTTCTTGATAAGATTAAGAAAGTCAAATATCCGAAGAAATCTGTTCAACTGATATGTTCTTTAATTTCCAAAAAGTAAACATAAAATCATCTAAGATGAATATTTAACAAATAATAGTTTCTTTGTTTTACCATGAGATTCTGGATTTCCTTCATAATCAATTCATATTAATTTCATCATATGCTAGATGAACGAAATCACACCTATGTCTCATTATAATTCATCTAATTTAGGAATGAAATTTGATCAATACAAAATATTTTCTATCTAGCTCATTAACATTCCTAAATATCGAATGTTTAATTAAAAAGTGACATTTTTCGGAAATGATTTGGCTCGATTATTTCATGATAATGTAGGCCATATATAAATACCGATTGCTTTTTCATAAATTGTTTATAATATTTACGAAAACTTCGAATGACGCTATCAATCAGTGATTTTTACAATTATTATTCTAATGAAGAAGTAAAATATGCGTCATTCTTAAGAGTTGATAATGATACTATTTCACTTCCCTCAAAGCCTACATTTGAAGAACAGAAAAATAATTTCATTTTCAACATGACTGTTGAAGAAGTAACTGTTATACAGGGACTTTATACTAATCGATTATATGTAAAGAATATTGACGATAAATCTCATTTGATCGCATATAAATTTGAAGTTACTGTTCCCAAAAAAGAAAATATATATTTGACTCCCAATGGTTTAATGAATGGGACAAAAGCCATAAAAATTTATGCAAGAATGGTTAATAAAATTCAAACATTTATGAAAAATGAAGATTATGTGATAGACTTGATATTTTATCCCGTTTCAATTGGAACAGGCACAACTAGATATTTTTCATTCAATGGGCTTTCACCTGCCAGTATACCATCAGGATTTATTGACATATCTTATGATCCAATTCAAATTAGAGGTACAAAAGAATTGGATTTTCACTGCGCACTTATAGAAGAAGATTTGCATCCATTAACAATTTACTTCGATTTTGAGAAACCATTTTGATTCAGGTTATTTGATACCTATTTTGTTTCTAGATACTGGTAATTATTCCTTCACATTAATGACAAATTATCGAGATTATCATCCAACTTATGAGTTAAATATCACAGATCCACCACCAATAAAGATTGAAAATAATAAACTTGAAAAAGAAAATTATTATAAGACAACAGAAAATTCGGTCAAATTGATTTATGATATCGAATTTCCTTCGAATGTTTTGTATTCATTCAATTATTACTTCGATGATAATCAAGATAACAAATTTACAGAATATATTTATGGAACGAATGACACTGAACACATTGAACGAAGTATCAATATTCCATCAAGTCTGACATCAAGTGATCACAAACTTCATTACTTCTTCAATGCTACAGGCTTAACTACAGACACATTCGAAAATTCATTCTCTCTTATTTATCACAAACCAATTATTCATCTTCTCACAGAGAATGACGAAAATGATCCCCCAATCTTCATTCGTTATGTTAATGATAGCTTTTCTATTGAATATGATATTTCAGATGAAGATCCAGATGATATCGTCAGCAGTTCCATTTTAATTGGATCGACAATCATTAAATCTTTTTTCAAAAATGCTCCATATCATATTGATACAAATATTAACCTCGAAAGTCAACTAGATGAAGGTTATAAACGAATTTCAATTTCTGCTATCGACAAATATGGCTATTCTTCATCTCAGATGGCGTATTTTTATTTTATATACAAATATAACAAACCTGAAATTGAATTTCGGTCAGAAAATAATATTTCAAGAATTGAAAATTTTATTCGAATTCAATGCAGAGTTCGAGATTTTCGCGGAAACGGAGTTCTAACTATTGAAGCGAATTTGACGAATGCTTTTTTCAACAGCACTAAAAAGAAAGAGCTTGAAATTGAGGATGACTCATTCAAAGATGTTAATATTGACATAGCAATCAATAGATATTACCAAGGAAATTATACAATATCTCTCTGTGTATCAAACGTACATGATGAAATATCATCTGTTATCATGAATACAATTAGTCTTGATGAAATTCCTTCATTCAATGAACTTAACATAATCAAGAAATACAAACATCCATTCAGATCTATTCCATTTTTGTCATGTCTGACGTCAAATAAGTAATAATGTTCGCATAAAATCAAATGTATTAAAAAAACTTTGTAAATGATGAATAGAAATCAAGAAATTCTTCATATATTGTATACAAAATAAAAAAATGAGAAAGATAATTATTATACGACAATTGATAATTCAATGAGATTGATTTATGATATTGAATTTCCTTCGAATGTTTTGTATTCATTCAATTATTACTTCGATGATAATCAAGATAACAAATTTACAGAATATATTTATGGAACGAATGACACTGAACACATTGAACGAAGTATCAATATTCCATCAAGTCTGACATCAAGTGATCACAAACTTCATTACTTCTTCAATGCTACAGGCTTAACTACAGACATATTCGAAAATTTTTTCTCTCTTGAATCTCACTATATGATTAAAGTCGGTCTTAATTCATAAAGATATATTTGTTTGATATAATTTTTAAAATCTGTTTAGTTTACATAAATTTAGTGGGTGTCGTTTTTTTTTTTGATAAAAGCAAGAAGGCATTTATTGATAACAAGTTAAAGTATTCTTTCAAAAATAATTTTTCGACTTCTATTTAATTAACATTAGAGCGACTTATGACCCAATCAATAATTGATTTTTACAAATTCTATTCCGAAAATGAAATAAAATACGTATCAATTTTAAAAGTTGATAATGAAACTATCAGGCTTCCGTCAGAGCCTTCGTTTGAGGTTAAGCAGAACAATTTAATTGCAAATATGACCACATGTAAAATCACTGCTGTCACAGGTGCATTAACAAATTGTTTGTCTATCAAGAATGTTGACAACAGCTCTCATTTTTTTTGCATATAAATTTGAAGTTACTGTTCCCAAAAAAGAAAATATATATTTAACACCCGACGGTTTAATGAATGGATCAGAAAGGATATCTATTAGTCAAAACAACAATCAAATTAAAACATTTAATAAAAGCGAAGAATATGTAATAGACATAATATTTTATCCTATTTCCATTGGTACAAATCAAACTGGAAATTTTGTATTCGAAAGGAATAGTCCATCTATGAGCTACACTAAGTTAATTAACGAATTTTATGAGAAAGGGACAGACTAGCCCATTGTCACTTTTTAATTTAGCAAATGAACGCTTATGGAGTGGAGTTTTTGGGTAAATCTGATTTGCTTATAAATGAAATAAAATCAAAAGAAACCATATTGGCATTATATTATGCAAAAATAAATGATCTTACTTAGTACTTTTAAAGTTAATTTCAGAAAAATTTGACACAATGGTATCCGGCACATACAAGTGGTGTACAACCAAAATATAAGTTGGTTTAAACATATATTGCTATATCTCATGATCTTACTTAGTACTTTTAAAGTTAATTTCAGAAAAATTTGACACAATGGTATCCGGCACATACAAGTGGTGTACAACCAAAATATAAGTTGGTTTAAACATATATTGCTATATCTCATGATCTTACTTAGTACTTTTAAAGTTAATTTCAGAAAAATTTGACACAATGGTATCCGGCACATACAAGTGGTGTACAACCAAAATATAAGTTGGTTTAAACATATATTGCTATATCTCATGATCTTACTTAGTACTTTTAAAGTTAATTTCAGAAAAAATTTGACACAATGGTATCCGGCACATACAAGTGGTGTACAACCAAAATATAAGTTGGTTTAAACATATATTGCTATATCTCATGATCTTACTTAGTACTTTTAAAGTTAATTTCAGAAAAAATTTGACACAATGGTATCCGGCACATACAAGTGGTGTACAACCAAATCTTCGACTCGATGAACTTGTCATCGAGTTATATTCCAGTGTTGTTCCTTTATTCCTGATTAAGTTGCAAATTAAAGGTCTGGATTCAGAGAGAAGTGTTAAAGTTATCAAAAAAGTCACAAGAGATTTCGAAGAAATGACACAATTTAAAAAAGTCGAATGCATCAGTATGCTTGAAGCTGTTCAGAAAGGTCTGAAAAATGATACACTTGATCCCAACATTGTTTACTCAACATTAAAAATATTATTGCAAAGAAAACATTTGATTTAATAAACATTTAATTTATTATAATTAATTTTTTATTACAGTATAGTAAAAAATGCTATAAATAAATTATTATATTTTATTAAAATGTGACTTTTAATAGTAAGTGAATAAAATAAATCAGGAATTGGGAAAGAAATAAGGTTAATTAAAAATAATGAAAATTACAAGTTTAAGGTTAATGAAAAGTGACAATGGGCGAGTTTGTCCCCCACTCGAATTTTATGAGCCGCTTCAAATTAGAGGCACAAAAGAATTGAATTTTAGTTGTAAACCTTCATGGAATTATTTACAGTCTTTAATTATCTACTTTGATTTTGATAAACCATTTTTTGAAATTAATCCGAATGAATATGGTTATATAATTCCGATTTCTTTCCTTGAATCTGGAAATCACTCTTTTACATTTGTAACATATATCTCCTATTATCATCCAACATATGAGTTAAATATCACAGATCCTCCTCCAATTAAGATTGAAAATAATAAACTTGAAAAAGAAAATTATTATAAGACAACAGAGAATTCATTGAAGTTAATTTATGATATCGAATTTCCTTCGAATGTTTTGTATTCATTCAATTATTACTTCGATAATAATTATGATTCTAAAATTACAGAATATATTTATGGAAGAAATGACAATGATCACATTGAACGAAGTATCAATCTTCCTTCAAGTCTTACATCAAGTGATCACAAACTTCATTACTTCTTCAATGCCACAGGCTTAACTACAGACACATTCGAAAATTCATTCTCTCTTATTTATCACAAACCAATAATTAATCTTCTCACAGAGAATGACAAATTCAATCCTCCTATTTATATTCGTTCTGTCAATGACACAATTAGAATTGGACTCAATATTGAAGATGAAGATCCTAATGACAATGTTACTATTATTGTATCTATTGAATCAACATCCATTAGCCAAGCCATTTCTAAAATTGTTCCAGACCAAATAATAACGAATCTTGAATTGGGAAATCAGTTGGAAGAAGGTGGGAAAAGGATCTCAATTTCTGCCAATGACAAATATGGTTATTCATCATCGACAATGAGTTATTTTTATTTCATCTATAAATATAATAAACCTGAAATAGAATTTCAATCCGAAAATAACATTTCAAGGATTGAAAATTTTGTACGAGTTCATTGCCGAGTTCGTGATTATCGTGGCAATGGAATGCTAACCATCGAAGCAAATTTGACTAATGATATTCTTAATTACACTAATACGAAAGATTGCGATATCGATGATGATTCTTTCAAAGATGTGTTTATTGACATCCCAATTAACAGATATTATGAGGGGAATTTAATTATTTCTCTTTGTGTATCAAATAGGTATGACGAAGTCTCATCAATCATCACAAGTATATTTTCACTTGATGAAATTCCTACATTCAATGCCATTGATAATATCAAGAAATTCAGAAAACCAAACAAATCTATTCCATTTATATATTCTCTTATTTCAAATAAATAAAACTAAGCAACTCATAAAATTCTTAAAAATTTTTTTCTTGTAGACGAAACAAAGTTTTCTAAGTATCCGTGAAACATGATTTTCTTGGATTTAGTTTTTAAAGCATGTAAAATTGTTTGAATGTCATTCTCGGAAACGTTATTTGTAACAATCGTAAATGTTGAAAACTTTTTATTATTATTATCTCTCCCTATTTTCTTGATTCATTCCTTTGAGTCCAACGAAGAAATTAGTGAACAAAGGATTCTGTTGTGTGTTTATGTTCTGAAATCTATTATGAAAGTATTTCTTGTATCATAGATTTTTGTGTGGGACAGCTGTCATTCATACTTCGTGATTCTATCATCACAAATTACAGATTCTTTCGATTTCGGGCTTTCCGATTTTAAAATACATCCCATATCAAACAAGTTGATCAGTAAGAATCATCCGAACTCTCATCAGATTCAATTGGATCTATATCATCAACATGTATAGGTAAATGCGATAGAAGGATACTTTCTACATTAGTCATATTAGTGATAAAAGGGTGAATAAAATACTTTCCATAATACAATTTGAGTATCTCTGGCCACTCATTGCCTTCATTATTAATAAATCTAATATATTCATTATCATTTTGTTGTTGCCAGTTTCCGCTCTTTGTAGAAAAAACCTTGAGTGAACCATCTGAGAAAAGTCCATATAATGTTAAACTATCAGCCCATTGTACTGATTGTATCAAAGTATTTCCGAGTTGAACTATGTGTAGATCAGTATATTCATGGGTTTTATAATTCCAAAGAGAGATTGATGATTTTGAAACAACTAAGCATAAATTTCTACAACAAGGATGTGCAGAAACGCTAATTAATTCTATTCCTAGTTCCTTAACTTCTAGTTGCCCGATTAAATTTCCGGATTCAGATTCCCAAGCATAAATTTCGTTTCTTGAGCATCCATAGATAATAGTTTCGTCATAAGAGAAAGAATATGCAACGAGACGGCATTTGTGTGGAACAGATATCTTCTTGTAAACTTTATAAATATTATTTTCGAACTTGCTAAAGGATATTTCACCTGATTTAATGCAGGATGAAATCAAATACAATGGTGAATAAGTCGAGAATGAAACTGATGTTGTTGGATTCGAATGTATTTTTTGTCTCCAAATATGTTCAGATTTCATGCTAACTACAAAGATTGTGCCATCATCTAGTCCTATCGCACAAAATGTGCTTCCTGATGAAAATGCGCAGGTATTTATCGGGATTTCAAAAGAAAATTTCTTAAAAGGTCTATCATTACTTTTTTTATAGAAGAGAGCTAGTCCGTTTTCAAATCCAAACATAATATATTCATCATTTTGGGATACAGTCATCACGTAGCAGGAATATCCATCTGCTAAATTATTGAGTGATAAAAGCAATTCTCCTGTGAAAAATGAGAATTTTTTAATTGTCCCACCCATCAGTGAGACATATATCGTTGAACTATCGTGTGTAAGCATATAATTCACAACATGAGCCTTTGGAAAATTGAATTCACAAATAATTTGAAAACTTCTAGTATCCCATACTGATAACACGCTATTATTCCTAATATACGATTTTGTGATTATTAGATATCCAACGGAATCAATGCTGAAATTTCTAATTTTTCTATTTTCATTCAAAACTTGGAATTGGTATTTAATATTAGGTACTATTCTCTTCACTATTTTAGATTTTCTATCAAACAAGGATGGTGGTCCATGTTTCGTTCTGATCTCCATTCAATGTAGAAGCAATATCTGAAAATGAGCGTCAAATTGGATATTATTGAAAATAGTTAAATTAGCTGATAGGAATTCATCATAGTTTTCACATAGAAAGGTTAGATTTATCTCAAATGATATCAAAAAATAAAAATCCTCTGTTTAATTACGAAAATATTTGCATGTTTGTTGAGCCTTATTATTCTATTCAGATAAATTGATAAAATGACTTCATTTTTATCAATGGCATCATTCTTATTTTTCTTGAGACAAATGAATTTTGGAGAGATCAATATAGGAGACCAAATGTGGTTTGATCAAAAACTAGATCATTTCTCTGATCTTGCCGAAACATTCAAGCAAAGATATTATATCAACACGAATTACTCCAAAAAGTCCAAAAATTTAGTTGTGTACATTGGTGGAGAGGCTCCACTCCTAGAATCATCACTTAAATATGACGTTCAACATATAGCAAGCGTAACAAAATCTGTAATTTTAGCATTGGAGCATAGATACTTTGGCGAATCAATCCCACACGGCAATTTAGAATTAGAAAACTTTAAATACTTAACAGTTGACCAGGCAATAGAAGATTTGGCCAATTTCATCACTCAAATGAAGCAAAATTACTGCCAAGATGCCTCAAAATGCAAAGCATTGATGGTAGGTGGCTCATATCCAGGAGCCTTATCCTCCCGGTTCCGTCAGAAACATCCTGAATTGACTTTAGGTAGTTGGGCTTCATCTGCTCCAATTCATTCTCAAAACAACTTCTCAGAATACGATAAACATGAAGCGGAAGACTACAAAGATTATGGCTGCTATGATAATGCCTTGAAAGCATATAAAACTATCGAAAGAATTACTTTACTCAAGAACGAAAAAACAGAAGAGATGATGGAGAAATTCGGAGTTCCTAAAGATGCACAATTTGTCAACAATTCAGTTGATTTCTTAGGAATGTTCTCTGATGTTTACAGCTACGGAAATCAATATAAAGCATACAACAAATTTTTATTAGAAATGTGCGAAAAATTCAAGAAGATTGACATGTCTAATGATGATGAAGTTATTAATGTCATGGCAGATACATCTAATTCTATTGTTGGCAAAGATAATTTCTTCAACAATAATATCGAATTCCTGAAGAACACATCTATTTATTCTGACTCAAAAAGCTCAAGAAGCTGGATGTATATGACATGTAACGAATTAGGATGGTTTTCATCAGCTTCTGGTTTATTGAGAAGTGAATTATTAACCATAGAAACTTCACTTGATTCTTGCAAAGAATTGTTTGGTTTCACTCAATTCCCTGACACAGAAAAATTCAATGAAAAATATGGCGGTTATAATCCAAACGTGACAAAAGTGGTTTATACTAATTCACATTATGATCCATGGTCTGAATTAACAATGAAACGAAATGATACTGAGAAATCCATCATTAGTTTTAATATTAAAGATGGATTTCATTGTGATGATTTACATGATCCAAGTGATGGAGATTCTGAATATTTAAAGAGTGTAAGAGAAGAAACTATCAAACAATTATTGGCTTGGATGAAAGAAGACAATAAAACATTGCCATTATGGTTCTGGATTGTTGTTGCTATTTTAACTGCTATTCTTTTGGTTTTGATTATTGTTATTGTAATTATCTGCAAGAAGGATAAAGCTAATGATGCTTATCAGCAGAGTCTGTTAATAATGGGCGAAAAGAAGACCTATACTTAAAATACCTCTAATTATTTTTGAAAAGTATTAAATATTTCTTTATGTTTAATGATATATTCGTTGTTTATATTTGCTATATTATTAGCAATATCCAATTTGATAAAATATTTTGACCTAATAAATATTAGATTTCAAAGTATAAGTATATCTTTACAAAGAGCTTAGAAATAGGTCATAATTGGTGGAGTATTAATGATGTTAGATATATTTGAAATTTTTGTTCAAATTATAATTGCATTTCTAATTTCTGTAAATTGAGTTGAATTGAATTAAATAAAAGATTTTCTTTTTCTTCAAATTAATCTAATGGATATTTGATTCATCGAAAATTGATTAAGGTTTAATCAAATCGCTATTTCATGAATAAGCTTATGAATTTGGAAGACCACCATGTGAAATATATATGACAATTAAGTCTTGATCGTTGAATTTGCCAAAATTATGTTACTGAATCTTTTCAAAAGAAACTTTCATACAATTTTTGACATCAAGGTTAATTTTTGTGATAGGTTTTTGAGAAAGGTAAAATTTTGTATAAAATTTAGTTTCTGAACTAGACTGAATATGAGACTTGTTTCCAGAATTGCTCAACAAATTCTTAAGGGCATTCAAATTTATTTCATTTATTCACTTGTAGCAAAGAATGAATAGAGCAGTAAATCAAAAGCCGCAATCTAAAGATGCTAAGCTTCAAAGCAATAAGTCAACAGAGAAAAAGAAAATTGCCATCACTGTTGATGAGGAAGAATACGAAAAATTCAAGAAATGGCAAAAGATGAAGAATAGCAATGACTCAGACTATTCAGATTCATCATATTCATATTCATCAGATGAAGAAAATACATATACTCATCATCTTTATCCAAGGCCGACACTTCTTTTCCCATTGGGTCCTTTGAGACGCCCTCCTTTCCCTTTTCACTTACATCCAGAATTTGGACCTGGAGTTCCACCTCATCCATGGATACGTGGACCTCCTCCACCACATGGTTTTCATCATCATCGATTCCCTCTTCCACCACCACGATTCTGGCCTTATATTATTGAAAAAGAATGCCTCTATGAAAACCTTAAAGGAAATGATTTTAATCAAACATACTCAAAAACGCACCATCATCATCGCCATGAATTGAATCATCCACAATATCCTCAGGGAACTATTCCAGACCTCAGTTCTAAGAAGCCATCAGGAAATTCCAGCCAACCAATTTACCCTCCACCTCCAAACTATAATCAAGACATCACTGGCCAGAGCCAAGGATATTTTGTTCCACCTCCACCAAATAATGGAGGAATGTATATCTCTGAATCAAAGGACTCTCCAGATCCTGTTCATTGGGCCTTATTTACCAGTAACAATCCATATTACAATACAGCTTGCCCTCCAAACCCTGACGACATGGACATGAAAGAGACAATGAACAAAATTCATGCTGCAATTAATACAGTTGCAGCTCGAAACAATTCAAAATAACTACATTTAATTCAAACTTTATAAAAATTGTGCGAATAAACATATATTTACTTTCCTTCTTTAATTTTATTGTATAAATTCTGACAAATGATATATATTGCAGCACTATTAATAATTACAAAACCAGATATAAGTAATTATTTTAAATATTCAAGTATGATATGAATTTTAGCTGGTTTAATCCTAAAATAAGAATATATAGTTGTAATTTTGATTACACGGGTTAGAGAAGAAAAATTATAAATTTTATTTTCATCCTCTGCTTCTTCTTTCAATCCATGAACAACATTCATAATGTTTTTTACTCCAATTTTTAATTTGATATCTATGGCCGCTAACAAATGATCTGCTTAAAGAATGATTTTCAAAGTACTCAAAATATGAGATAATGAAGAATTCGAGATAGATTTATGCTATAATCACAGTATCTGTTTTAAATTTTTCATAAATATAGAAGCAAAAACATTTTGATCAACATCAAATTTCGATAATTTTTGATGATAAATTTCATAAGAATTTTTGTAAACACTTTTGAGAAAAATAAGGTAAATCATGTAATCACCGCAAATTGGTCATGTATTCTTATAACAGTAATTATGTTCATCAATCATAGAATTATCGGAAAACTTTGAAAAAAAAGACATAAAACGTATATTGATGAAAAATAATGCTATTTTATAATCCCTTTCACAGCGGAACTTGAATATCTGAGTTGTCTGCCATGAGGTTAATTTTTTGAGAGGGAAATTGATTGGGAAAAAATTTTCAACAAATAACGAAATAACGGATTTTTTGAATACTATTGAATTTAAAAAATTGCAAAAGAGGTATGAATAATTATCAATGAATTAATCAATGTAAAAATGGCCTGAAATTTTTTGAGAAGAACAATTTTGAAAAAAAAAATATCCAACTAACTTCATTTTTATTATGGAACAAGGCAAAACTGTACCACCAAATAATGAGCCGCAACCCTCGGTCACACAGACCAAGATGAATGCTCCACATGATGCGAAACAAGAAAAAATCATGATTGATCCAAATGAATATGAGGAATTCAAAAAATGACAAGAAATGAAAAACAGAAAAGATGATGAAAAGCATAGATCCGACTCTTACTCTTCAGATTCCTCATCATCTTACTCATCAGAAGAAAATGATCATCATCCTCGTCATCATCGCGGCCACCCACATCCATTCCATCCTCCATTTTTCCCATGGGGACATCCACCATGCCATCAGCCCCATAATGGACCAGAATTTGGACCAGATTTCCAACATCCATGGATGCAGGGCCCACCACCACCGCCACCACATCGCCATCATCATCACCACCATCACCACCATGGTGCTCCACCACCTTCTCCTTTCCAGCAGCCTCCATTCTGCCCTCCTCCTCCACAACAAGGCAATGATGGTCAGGTTCCTCAGCAGCCACCTCAATTTTGGCCACCTTATCATTGCCAGCAAGAGTGCCCACCTCCAGTCTTCAAGCGTCCTCATCCACGTGAAGGATTTGATCAGCCACCACCATTTTTCAAACATCATCATCACCATGGACACTGCCATCCACCAATGATGGGACCTGAGTTCTGCCAACCACCGCAATGTGATAACCAGCCACCATTCGGACATCCACCTTGCCATGGCAAGCATGAACCTCACAAAGATCATTGTCCACCACCAGAATTCGACGAAGGTTTTTGCCGCCCACATGGTCCAAAGCATTTCCATCACCATGGTCCTTTCCCAGGTGACTTCCAACCATCTCCACAAGTCTGTCCTTGCTGCCCACCACCTCAGCATCCACAAGGATGTGCTTATTTCCCTCCACCACAGCAGCAACAAGTTTACGAGTGCCCTCCACGTCCTGAACCAAGAAGTGGACAAGAGCCTAAGGAATACTCAACTTCGTACTCTTCTTCTGACTCATCCTACTCAGATTACGATGATGAAAATGGACCTGCAAACATCCCACAAGCATACGAAGCACATCCAAATACGCAGCTCAAAGATAATCCAAATCCAACAAATTAAGATTTCTCGAGTAAAAAATTAATTTAATTTTTCTCATTAATGTCCTTTTTATAATACTTTCTCAGCAGTAATCTTGCTTCAGTTAAAAATTAATTATAAATTTTTGAACATTTAATACTGAAAAAGAATAATAAATCCTACAGTCATAATGCTAAATAGATGGTCAAAATAAATGTTGCATACACATGAACAAACACGAAAAATTACAGGATAATTACCAAATTTCATTGGAAATACTGAATAAATCAACAGTTCTTTGACATAATTGAATGCTATTTTATCAATACTGCACTGCACAGGTGTTTCGAAGAATATTATCACCAGAGGTTTGTATCCAAAAACCTCTGGACCCAAATTACGTAATTTTGATCCGCTCCTAAAACGAATAGTACAAGATCCGAGTGTATTGCCATAAAGACCTGAAACATTCCAAAACATCAGTCCTCGGGTTTCAATTGATTCAATTGAAGCTGGAAGATCTATATAATTAAGATTATAACAATCTGCAAAGCATCCTCAAGGAATAAATTTAATATTAGCTTTTATTGTTAATTTTGTAATTAAAATGCAACGAAAAAAGCCATCTTCGGCTAATTCAGTAATTGGAAGACCTTGAAAAGATTTTTCAATAACTAAGTGGTCTTGAAGAGCTGTTCTGCTGACAGCAGCTGTGGGTTCGCCATCGTCTTTTAAATATTCGTCCTTTCCGAGTTTAACATGGTCAGAATACATGTAATATCTTATGCCATTAACAGTAACTGGATTAGTCATGGTTTAAAATAGATTAATTCTTGAAATGATCAAAAAATGAAAGCAGCATCTTGGGAAATGAAGGAATATATCTTGTATAGATTTAATAATATATTCTAAAAAGTAAGGAGGGCAATTAGTATTTAGGATATTACTTCCGAAACAGGATATGAAAGTTTTCTGAGTTTACTTTGAAATTTTCTGTATGTTTTGAAACTAAAGGTATTGTCCAATTCAATTGGAGGCTTTCTCACTCAAGAATTCTAGAATCTAACTCGTTTTTAAATGGAAATTTCTTTTATTCAATTTTATATTTTATAAAAGTATAATAATAAGACCTAAATTCATAATACTAAAGAGATAACTAGTATAAATGTTGCATATGCATGAGCAATGCCGATAAATAACAGGATAATTGCCAAATTTCATTGGATACATTGAATAAATCAAAAGTTTTTGGACAGATTTAAATGCACTTTCATCCATAGTGCATGATACAGGTGTTTCGAAGAGCAATATTAATCGTGGCTTATAAGCGAATGCTTCTCGTTTCAAACTGTACAATTTTGACCCGCTATGGAATATCACAGTACAGGATCCTAGTGTTCTAACGCCAAAATTGGAAGCATTCCAAAACATCAATCCGCGATCTTCAATTGATTCGATCGAAGCTGGAAGATCAATATGATTAAGATTATAGCAATCTGCAAAGCATCCTCGTGGAATAATTTTGATGTCAGCTTTTATTGTTAGATCTGTTATTAAAATACAACGAAAAAAAGCGTCTTCTGCTAATTCTGTTATAGGGAGGCCTTGAAAATATTTTTCAATAACCAAATTACCTTGAAGTGCTGTTCTATTAACTGCTGCTGTAGGTCCAGCAATGTTCTCAGTTGAATATTCATCCTTTCCAAGTTTAACATGATCTGAATAAACATAATATCGTATGTTATCAACAGTCACTGGATTAGTCAATGCTTAGCAAGGAATATTACTTTAATTGATTTAATTGGTGGGCTCAAATTCGCAATCGATTAAGTCCTATATCTATATATACGTTCTGAAATATATTCTTAACATAAAGTATATCAATTTGGTTAGACATTGATACTCCCTTGGGAAGTATGATCATTTTTTGAGTTTTTCATTGAAATTTTTTGAATTGGATTGGACTAATCAGAGCATTATATCCCAAAATTATAGCACAAAAAAAGCATTTTAAATGAAAATAATTATTTTGGAAAATTGAATTTATCATAAAAATAGAATAATTGGTGCTAATTTCATAATGCTATCTAGATATCTTAAATATATATTGCATATGCATGAACAATTTCGATAAATAACATTATAATTGCCAAATTTCATTGGATACACAGAATAAATTAATATTTCTTGTACAAATGAGAATATGTGTTCATCAGAACTGCAGTTGACTGGTGTTTCAAAGAATAATATCACTTGTGTTTTATATCCAAAAACTTCTGAAGCTAAATTACATAATTTTGACCCGCTTCGAAACCTAACAGTGCATGATCCATGTGAAAAGAACAGACTTCTATCAATATCAGTACCTGACACATTCCAAAACATCAAACCTCGAGTTTCGATTGACTCGATCGAAGCTGGAAGATCAATATGATTGAGATTATAGCAATCTCCAAAACATCCTCGTGGTATGACTTTGATATCGGCTTTTATCTTTAATTCTGTTATTAGGATACATCGATAAAAAGCATCTTCAGCTAACGCTGTTATAGGAAGGCTTTGAAAAGATTTTTCAATGATTAAATGACCTTGCAGTGCTGTTCTATTTATGGCTGCAGTTGGCTCACCATCATCAGGATTATAATCATCTTTTCCGAGTTTAATGTGGTCTTGGAACACATAATATCGTATGTTATCAACAACTACTGGGGAATCTATGGTTTTATAAGAGAAAAATATCTCTAATTGATTTGTTCTGTTAAAAGTTCACTCAAAATGTTAAGGATGATATGGATCATGGATTTTAAAATATGTTCTTAACAGAAGCTATATCAGTTTGTGAAGGTATTGATCTGTTACTAATGAGGAAAGAACAAATCTTATAGAACTTTTATATTGAATTGGCCAACTCAATTGGAAAATTTGCGATTCATATGTTCCCGAAGCTCACTTTTGTTTTAAATAGAAATTGTTCTTTAAAAAAAGTTTAATCAATTCAGAAATTTTATAAAAAAAGATTAATAAACCCTAAATTCATAATACTAAAGAGATAACCAATATAAACGTTGCACATGCATGAGCAATGCCGATAAATAACAGGATAATTGCCTAATTTCATTGGGTATACTGAATAAATCAATAGTTCTTGGACAGATTTAAATGCATCTTTGCCAAGAATGCATGAAACAGGTGTTTCGAAGAATAATATTACTTGTGACTTGTAAGCGAAAGCTTCTTGACCCAAACTACGTAATTTAGACCCCTTTCTGAATATAACAGTACATGATCCAACTGTATCATAATAAAGGCCTGAAATATTAAAAAACATCAATCCTCTAGTATCGATTGTTTCGACCGAAGCTGGAATGTTAATATGATTGAGATTATAGCAATCCCCAAAACACCCTCGAGGAATTACTTTAATATTTGCCTTAATTGTTAAATTTGTTACTAAAATACAACGAAAAAATGCATTTTCAGCTAATTCTGTTATAGGAAGGCCTCGAAAAGATTCTTCAATAACTAAATGGCCCTGAAGTGCTGTCCTGCTGATAGCAGCTGTAGGTTCGCCATTAATTTCGTATTCATCTTTACCGAGTTTAACATGATCTGAATAAACATAATACCGTATGTTACCAACAGTTACTGGATTTGTCATGTGCTAACAATGTAAGCTCCCCTTATTAAAATTAAAAAATATGGTTTGAAGCAGGCTTTCATTATATTAAGGATCATATCTATAATATATTTTCAGATACATTTTTAGCAGAAAGGATATCAAGTTTTAAAGATACTTTTACTCTCGAATTAGGAAAGATCGTTTTATGAATATTCATTGAAATGGTTTGAATTGGTCAGATCTATTGAATACTTTATCATTCAAGAGTTTTTCAGTGACAATTTTGTTTAAAATAATTTTTTTTACGAAATTGAATCTATTATAAAAATATAATAATTAATCCTAAATACTTAAAGGCTTCTAGATATTGGAAATAAATATTGTATATGCACGAGCAATCTCTGTAAATAACAGAATAATTCCCTAATTTCATCGGATAAACGGAGTAAATCAAAACGTCTTCAGCTGCTTTAAATGTTTTTTCATCCACACTGCAATGTACTGGTGTTTCAAAAAATAATACTACCTGAGATTTATATGCGAAAACTTGTGGACCTAATACGTTTAATTTTGATCCTCTTCGAAATCTAACGGTGCAGGATCCATGTGAAAAGAATAGACTCCTATCAATGTCAGTGCCTGACACATTCCAGAACATTATACCTCGTTCTTGAATTGTTTCGATTGAATTTGGAAGGTCAATATAATTGAGATTATAACAATCTGCAAAGCATCCACGAGGGATGACTTTAATATCAGCTTTTATCGTTAATTTCGTTAAAAGGTAACATCGATAAAATGCGTCTTCAGCTAGCTCTGTTATAGGAAGGTTTTGAAAATACTTTTCAATGATTAAATGACCTTTGAGTACTGTTCTGTTGATGGCGGCAGTGGGCTCTCCATAATCCAATTCATATTCATCCTTTCCGAGTTTAACATGGTCTTGGAACTTATAATGTTTTATATTATCAACAATTACTGGATTATCTATGGTCTAATAAGTATTTATACTCTAATAAAATCAAAAATCGATTCGAAAGAATGCAATATGGTGCACCCAATAAAATACAATGTGTTGCCAAGGCACTCATTCCTTTTTAAATAATTTTGAAATACTATATTTTCTATGAGATACTTTTTGAAGAATCAAAAATAAAAAATGAAAGTCATTTTGCTGCCAAATTGATACAAGTAAACTCTTTTGAAAAGACATGAATATGAATTCAAATTGAGAAGCATCAAAATTGGTATGATGTAATAACCTAACCTTCAAAGCTCTAATATGAAAATGTTTTCCAACATTTTTCTCAGATAGCAGTGAATTTGTAAAGAGTGTTAGTCTTTTTATGTGGAAGTTTGCAGTGTTTTGTAGTATTTACTATAAACTCTGTTCAATTTATCACTCATAATATAAAATATGATGCACATTCAATCTTTACTCATTGCAGTAGCCGGATGTAATGAAATGTAAATAATTGTTTGTTTACTTATCCATATACTTAATATTGAATTTTTTTAAATTTACCTAAAGGATTCTGTGTTTCTATCTGTACCAAGTCAAATGTCCATAGCTTGCTGTGGCTTGGATCGATAACAACTGTTGTAGACTTTCTTTGATTTTCAAGAGTTAATAAGAAGAAACCATTAAATTTATGCAAAATTGATCGATCTCAGTTAAATTAATGCTATATGTAGAGCTTTGTATAGATGTAGTTCGATTCTAATCACCAACTCAAGGAATCAAAAAGAGAATTACTTTGATGAAAAGTCAAATTAGTTGCTTATAAACAATATAAGAAATGTACCGCATATTTTTTGATCTGACTTTTTGTTTTCATGTAAACAAAATTCATTCATTCAAAAAATTGACTCATGTCTGAATTTTCTGTCAGATTTCTCGAGAGTTAGTAATGTTTAAGAATAATGAGAACTCTCAAGAATCAAATAAACGGAATAATCTATTTAATGCATTTTCCAAAGCGCATTACTATTTAAATCAAAACTGGCTCAGACAAGCTTATCAATATTCTCCTCTCGCAATAGAACTCGCGCAAGATTCGGAAGATCAGGAAATTATGGAAGACGTTAAGTCAAACACAATTCAGCCTGATTCAATCAAAGATCAAGAAGTAAAAATACCTGAAATTTTATCATTATTAAATCATTCTCAAAATAATTCGAAACCGTTTAGTCCTTTGAGCAGAGTTTTATCTAACACGCTATTAATTAAGCAAAATGTACTCAAATCTTCTCCTTTATTTAATAATGGATCTGGAATTCTGAAAATTTCATTAAAGAAGTTCGAATACGATACCACACAAGATTGTTTAGGTTATATTCAGTTATATAATTGCGCCAAATTCATCCCAAACAGTGATAAAATTTGGTTTACAGTACAAAAAGATAAAATCAAGTTTACGCAAACAGCATATCCATATGTATTCTTCGAAGTCAACAATACACCTGAATTGAGGTTCCTTTGCGTTGTTTGTATAAAAACAGGAGCTTCTACAGTTCCTATTGCGGTTTCTGTTATAAAATTATTCGATAGCGATGGATTTTTCATACAGAACAAGTGTTTTTCGAAACCGTTTGTTAAAATTACTGACTTTTTAACAGATACGATTATTCGAGCAATAGTTTCAACAGAAGTACGTGATCCTATTGATATAAACGTTGAAATAGAAACATCCCTTGTCGATAGCGTCAGTGATTTTACATTTACATACTCAAATCAAAATTCCGGACATTTAGTTGTAGTTTCCAGGCCATATTCATTACTTTTCAGACCTCCAATAATTTATATTACTAATTTCAGACTGATTTTCAAGACACAACCGAAAGAAGATTTAATTAATCTAAAATTCTTTGTTTTGGCTGTTCCTGATGGTGAACCCTGTCAATTTATTGTATCTCCGAACTCTCCTTACCTCGAAAAACTGTTCATTACGCTCTCAATCCCTTCAAACAAAGAAATAATTTTCCGGGATGAGCTCCAACTCTTTTTTGAAGGCATTCCAACAGATAAAATGCATATTGTTGTTCAGATTTCCGGTAAATCAGAGGTTATTGGCACTGCTGTCTTCATGTTTCCAACAAGATCAGGAGAAATCACGGCAAACGTGTTTGAAGTATCGCAATTACCCGAAGGATACCTCGACAAGCCTAAGAATAAGAAGATTCTTTTATCTGCTTCAGTGAAAGCCCCTGAAAATTTAACAAATGCAAATCAATTTTGTCATGACCTTGCAACTGTTGATTGGTCGAAGTTCCAACTTGAAACATTGGCTGATAACTTTGTTCCTATTATATCAAATCTCCTTGGAGAGTTAGATTTTAACTCAGGAGCAAAATTAGTCGAATTTATTGGTTTATTCCCAGCAGATAATGTTGTATCATGCTTGAAACAATGGGCAAATCACTTCTTTGACCCAACAACTAACTTTGAGAACATATTTACAAAAATACCAATTGTATTTTCAAAAGTTCTCGAAGATTACATCAATAATCAGCATAATCCTCAGGTTGTATCCATTCCTTTGGCATTTCTGATCGAATGTTTGAATGTTTGTCTAAAAACTAAAGGAGTTACGCAAAGTTCTTCAATTTTGATAACTCTCTTGGTCATGTCCACGAATGTAATCATTAAAGCAGTGAAATCCAACTCCACAAACTTCCAAAATTTGCCAACAACGAAATTAAATAATTCATTAGCTGAAATAGCAGTGACAATCTTGGAAGGTTATGATACAAAAGTCTTTAATGATGCTATATACTTCCATATACAGAGTTTAAGAAAGGCAAATGACTCTACAAATTATTCTGTTTATTTACTTTTCAGATTTTACAGAGTTCTCGTTGGATCCGATGCTTTTTGCAAATTCTCAACGAGCAAATGCAAGATTTCCCACGTAGAAAGCGGATTTTCGAATTATCTCAAATTTCTTTCACCTTTATTCCATTTTATCTCGAAATCCTTTGAATCTGACCACGTAACTCCCAGTATTCTATCGTTAATCTTAAGTATTATTTCGACATTTTCCCAAAATGCGGAACAATACTCCGGAGAAGAGAGAACAAGGGTTGCATCTGCATTGCTCCCGTTGCTACATATCTTTTACACCAACTACGATTTATCTATCATGAAGAAAAACAAAGAAATAACAGAATTAGTTTTTCCATCTGTTCTTTTCATCATTTCTTATTGCACTCCCAAGGCCATTAAGGCTTTCTTCGACTCATTGTCTACAATGCAGATCCAATTTATGAACTTTTTGGGACAAATACTGGAACATATCAAAAGAGGAAAGAATTTACAACTTTTGCATGATGCAACACGAAGAATCCTTACTTTCATATCTCTTTGTCAGGATTCTTTCAAAGATTTGGATAATTCTGTTTTTGAAATCTTCAGAAATTGCTTTTATCCAAGCCAGAGCAAGTCCAATTATTCCCTAATTTATTCTGTTGGCGAAATGATCCTGAATTTTCAGCAACACGAGCAGAGAAAGAACGTAATTTCTCATTGTGTCAATTTACAGCTCAGTAACTCCAAAGATGAGCGATCATTGGGCATAGCATTAACTCTTTATGCCTTCAAGAGTGATTACGAGAAGTACAAATCGATTGTTGTCTCATCAACAGATTTTATGGATTGTTTGGCCACAAAATTATTCAATTGCAGCGCAGCACATATCTTTACATTCACTTTTATGCTGAATATCCTCAAAGATATCGCTTCAAGTAGCGAAGGACCTTATAATCATCCAAGTGAGCTCTCCCAGCTCGTTTTAGAGAGAATCAACGCTTCATTCGTAGTTGTAGAAGGCGTAGTAAGCCAACGCGATGTCGTTTATCCTGTAGATGTCAACGCATTAAATTTGATGAGAATTGCCGATCAATATTACGAAATGCCGAGTATGAGGGTCAAATGGCTTCGCCAAATAGTAATTAATGCAAGGCTCGCCGAAGACTTTTCTTCAGCTTTTGTCGCTCAAATGCACGTTGTAGCTCTTTGTTCAGCGGCTAATTCAGCTTTGTGCAAGAAATTCGACAGAAATGAAGACGATATTGAAGTTCTGACCATGAGAAGAACTTCTATTCGCGAAAGAAACGGAGATTTGTTTTTGAACTGCGATTTCACAAGTTTCATACCCGGATTAGAGAAAGATTTGAATATTAAGAATCTCTGCGTATCAGCGGACTTATTACAAGACTTTACAGAAGATATTGTAATCGCAGAATTAGAATTAGCGGAAAATCTCTGCAGACAAGCTTGTTTGTATCAACCTCTTTATAAGATACACTCATTATTGATAAGAGGATATCATAATACAAGAGATTACAAATCAATTGCAGAAGATTTGAAATCTTTCTCATCAGATTGTGGAAAAGCAACGAACAACATAATCCCACCTCTTTCTTATTTCCTTCTCGAAACAAAGGACGAGAAAATGAATGTAAAAAGACAAGTTTTCTGCTTACATTCCAGATATTACCAAAAAATGCCTCAAATCATCGCAGAAAACGGTAGATTACCAAAGCCTCCGAAGATGTGTCACGTGCACTCCCCGCAATGTGAAAAGGAAGAAGGTTCTTGCTTGGTTCCGATATTCCCCATTAAAAAAGACGATAACTTTACATTTTTTGATGAATTTGTTTCGGAACCACAATTCCTTAATCAAACCAATTCTGTTATATATCTTAAGACAGTTAATCCTCTTCCCTTCTACAAGATGTCATCAGATATTGCTGTTTATGAGATGAAACAAGTTCCATTGGAAGAATTATGTGAAAAGAAGGTTGAATCAGACATTAAACTACTAGAAGAAGCTGCAAATGAGACACAAAGATGGATACCATCACCAGATGTCTACATTGAACAACACATTGAGAAATTACCGAAAATTCTTCAAAGTGTCATCAATGAAGAGATGCATTCTGGTGAATATCTAAAGACATTGTTCAGATTTGATAAAGAAACTGTAAAGAAACTCGCAGAAAAACTTGCACCGTACATGGCAAGAGTTCTTTATGTCTACACGAAATCTTCTTCTGGATTAGTTTCGAGAGAAGCTCATGAGTCTTTGATTCCTCTGAATAAGTTCGCTGTGGAACAGTTCTTGGGAATTTTCGGTGTGAAACCACCTGTTATTAATGATAATTTGTTATTTGTTGATGCTATTAGTAACGAAATCATGTTTTAAAGATTTATTTTTTATTTTTGAAGAAACATGTATTTTTTCTTAAAGTAGCGCTTAGGCCTGTATGACATGTTATCATAATATCAACATATCCTTATTTTAACAGCAAAAAAGGTAGTTGATATATATTGATTTATAATTACTTTTTCATGAAAATAAAGCTCGTTTGTCAAAAAAAATTGAGTGTATGTCAGATAATGTAATTGACGTGAGTACAGTATACATTGTGCGTCGCCTGTAGCCTACAGCTACAGTCACCGACACAATGAAAAAAGTGACAGAAAACTGACACCATACGGGCGCGCATATGTACGCATATATGTGTAAAAATAAACGTTCATATGTAAACTAACCTTTATTCACTAGCAGGAGCTTTGTTGTTCGCTTCCATTAAAATGTAAACTTTACGTGTCAAAAAAATTCTGTCACGTAAACTATTTATGTTGAGATTGAGTACCAGACTCTAATATAAGTTCAACCATTATATTAGAGTCTTTAGGAATTTCATATGGTTCTTTTACATAATATTCCTTTTTTTGACCATCAGTTGATTCTTCAACTCTTTTGAATGAAAAGCGCTTATAAAACTCAAACACGAGTGCATCTTTATAACCAGTGATATCGTAAAATTTTGGTGGCACAAGCTGTTCATTCACATTACATATAAATTGTTTGTTATCATGAGCAATATTACTCAACGTTACTAAAGGCTCAAGGAGAGGATTTATTCTTATCTGATAACCGACAAATTTATATGTTGGTTTGCCCTTTCGCTCAAGGATAAACCTGATATTCGCTATAGTTATGAAAAGCTCATCAAAGTACTTATATGTTTTTTTATCTTTATCATTTTCGTCAGTGAAATCTGCTATGGTAAAACTATAATATACATGCATTCGCGAGATATATTTTTTTTCCCATAAGTCTAAAAATTTTGCTTTCGATGGAATTACTTTTTGCGTGAATGTTCTACCATGGTCATCTTCCCAAACAAGCTCTGGTTTTCTTGATGTTGTGTCTGTTTCAGTGGTTTCTAATAACGCAGTGATGAAATCCAACACATCTCCTAGGGACATGTCATATTTATAATTCAAGGCATTTTTTTCTATACTACTGTATGAAGGTAATGTTATGATTGGTGATGTACCTTTTCTTAATACATTCAATTTATTTTCATTTGAATCATAGTAACAATCAACAAATTCTCTACTTGCCTCAGTCATTTTTTCCATAAGACCTTCATTCAACTCCTGTGTAGTCATGTTGGGTTTTATGTAATATCTCATGTCAAACCTTTTTTTCACTGATTTTGATGAATCTGTCATTTCTAATGGAATAGCAAGAAACTCAAAGTCTGGATGCTCAAGACTTATCTTTCTTATCTCAAGAGCTTTTGACGCAGGATATTCAATGAAGTCTCTCGGTAATTTATATGAGACTGTATTACCACTTATCGTGCCATCATTCATAACATGTTCATAGTATAATCCATCATATTTAGACATTTTATATGTAACTAAAAGATGGAGAAAGTTATTAATCAAGTAGATAAGATTCTTCATGATGGAGCACGTAAGAATAGTAAAGAACTAAACAATGCACTCATTATGCCATTTTCTGATGATTATCCATTTTGTACTAATGGTGTTTATTTCTACTGCGGTAAGATGGGTTCAGGTAAGACATATGGTGTTATTCGTCATATAATGATAACAGACCGCTTCACTAATACTCCATATTATGACTCAATAGTTATCTCAGCAACATCAGGAACAATGGATAAAACAGCGAAGACATTTATGAGTCAAGTTAAAGCACCAGTACTGAAAAAGGATGATAAAGAACTTATGCCTTATTTAATGAAGAACGTTAAGATGAAAGCAAAGTATTACGCTATTGTTGAGTTCGTTCAAAGTAAGTTCGAAAAAATTTCAGAGGAGATGGAACACATCTTAACAAAGCATCAACTAAGGAAACCTGATGGAAAGTTTGAGTATAAGAAGATTGCAATATATGTTGTAAAGAAGTTGAACAAATATCCTTTCACAAAGTATCCCAGTAATTCTCTATTAGTGTTAGACGATTATGGTGGTCATGACTTATTGAATGACCCACGTTCACCATTAGCGAACTTCATCACTAAGGTCAGACATTATAACTATACTGTTGTCATCATGTGTCAAACATGGAGACATATATGTTTAAACATTAAGAGACTATGCACTGACTTCGTTATCTTTCAAGGTTATTCTATGAGAGACTTTCAGTCAATGATTGAACAGTCAGGAGCAACAGAAGATTGGGAAGAGTTATGGAACAAATACAAAGAGCTACCAACACCTCGTTCATATATGGAAGTTCATATAGTTGCAGGAAAGACGGACTTTAAAGAAGTTAAGCAACAAAAGATGACATTATTTTAAGAAGAAATAAATGGGTTTTGGCGATTATGTTAAAGCTGGATGGGGTATGGTGAAAAAAAATCCTGGTCTTGTAATAGGTGCTGGATTTAACATTGCTAACAAACTTTTCCCTCAAGTTGGTCAAGTCGGTGGTGTTATCGGTAGTCTTGGTGAAAGAATTGCAAAAACTACATTAGGTGAAGATAATGCATTAACGAAGAATCTTAAAGCATTCAATAAAGCTCTTGGTGGTGACTTCAGTAGAGACAAGCCTGTTGAAACACCTATAGTTCAACCTCAACAAACTATTGACAACAATAAGTATAACGCATACATTGGAGGAGCTATTTGGAACAATCATAAGCCATTAGTTCAGTCAGTACGTGTACTATCAGACATGCCATGGATTAATGCTATTAGTGGCACTATACGCAGATAATATATTTTTATGAGGTTTAAATGAGTGAACAAGAGAGGAAACTCATTGATGAACGAGTTAAGAAATGGGAGAATGAACGTCCGATAATTCGTACCATAATTAGCGATCAAAAGTTCAAGCAGCATACATTTGATTTTTTGCGCGATATATATAATGATCTTGCTTTTGATTACAATGCTAGGCAATACTTTGAGAAAGAATATGTTCAAAAAGGTCGTATTAATTTCCCAATGAGAAGAGAAGGCTTTTTGATTACATCAACATATACAGCACGTGGTAGAGACCCTTTTACAGACGCGGTTCGTAACTTTAAAGCACGTTCTTCTATTAATGATGATCCAGATTTCTACATACCTTATTTTCGTCCACCTTCGCATCCTTTACGAACCAGTGATCCTGGATATGACGCTAAACGAAGATATATAGAGACGAAATTAGCTAAATACAAGGAACCTAAGGATCCAAGGACTGGAGAAGTAAAGGAATCACATGTCAAGATAAATAAGCTTTACAAAGTAGTTGAAGAATTGGAGAAACGATCTAATGAGATTAACGCTGAGAAGAAAAAGGAAGTACCAAATATGAACAAACTAGATAAGATGATTAAGGAATATAGAGGATTGGCGAATACATCGAGCGTTCTAATAAAGGAAGTAGAAAACACGACAAAGCTGCAGAAAATGATTCATGATGAATTACTGTTAGGTGAATTTTCTATAAAACAAAGACAGAGTAACTTAATGGGTGAGGCTTATTATTTGGAGAATTGGTATAATGAGAGGTTAAAACAAATGTCGACTCCAACACCAACTCCTACACCTACTCCTACAGTAGCTCCAACACCAACTCCCACTCCTGAACCAACAGTAGCTCCAACGCCAACTCCTACAGTAGCTCCAACGCCAACTCTGACACCAACTGCTCACGCAGGTCCTCCACCAATGTCGAGTAGTCATGGTATAACATTAAATAAACCAACACCTACACCAAAAATAACTCCTGTATCACATCCTAGTACAACTAACCCAGTATCTGATTCAAATCAAGCGGAAAGATCACAGGTTCTTAAAAGAGCTAATACACCAACTGCTTCCCCTATTAGAACACCAGAGCCAACTCCAAGAATCACAAAGGCGCCAACACCTTCACCGACTGTTGAACCAACTCCAGAACCAACAGTACCTCCAACTCCATCTCCAACTCCATCACCGACACCTACAAAAGCACCTACTCCATCTCCAACTCCGACTAAAGCTCCGACACCGTCTCCAACACCAACTAAAGCTCCAACACCGTCTCCAACTCCAGCTGAACCAACTGATGCAGAATCTATTCAAAATTGGTTAGACGAAGAAAAGCGAAAAGAAAAGGCTGCAATTGATGCTGCACTAGATAAAAACACACCACCACAGACACTTGGTGGTTACATGTTAAAGAAAGACAACATTCAAAGACAAGAACGTGCATTGAGTGTTGCCAGAGAACAAGCACAAGAAGAGAAGAAAATAGTTGAAGGAGAAGCTTCAAATAGAGGTGGTCCAGGAACTTACAAAGGATCAAACTATCCAGCAGAGAAAGCCTCGAGTGATAATGTTGTCTCAAGAGCTACTGATTTAGTTACCCATGGTATTCTAACTGGTGCAACAGCTGTTGGTAGTGCTATTGGAACCAGTGTTGACACTGTTGTTGATACTGTAAGAACTGTTACAAATCCTACACCTGAAGATAGGAAGGAAGAATTTCTTACTCTTAATACAAAGGCAAAACCAGGGATATGGATTGGTCGTGGAATTTTAAATGCTGGTAGTGCTATTGGCAATGGTGCTTCAGCGGTAGGGGGATGGCTCGGAAGAACAGCAACATCAACCGCAAATGGAATACTAACAGGTGCCAAATCACTTGGTAATTGGGCTGATGATAAGTATACAAAATATTATGAAGAAAAAGCTCGTAAGGCTAAGGAAGAAGCTGAACGAAAGGCGAAAGAAGAAGCTGAACGTAAAGAACTAGAGGAGCTTAAGAAGAAAGAAAAAGCTCGTAAGGCTAAGGAAGAAGCTGAACGAAAGGCGAAAGAAGAAGCTGAACGTAAAGAACTAGAGGAGCTTAAGAAGAAAGAAAAAGCTCGTAAGGCTAAGGAAGAAGCTGAACGAAAGGCGAAAGAAGAAGCTGAACGTAAAGAACTAGAGGAGCTTAAGAAGAAAGAAAAAGCTCGTAAGGCTAAGGAAGAAGCTGAACGAAAGGCGAAAGAAGAAGCTGAACGTAAAGAACTAGAGGAACTTAAGAAGAAAGAAAAAGCTCGTAAGGCTAAGGAAGAAGCAGATAGAAAGGCGAAAGAAGAAGCAGATAGAAAGGCTAAGGAAGAAGCTGATAGAAAGGCGAAAGCAGCAACACCATCGCCAACTCCATCTCCTTCACCATCTCCATCTCCTTCACCATCACCAACTCCATCGCCATCTCCATCTCCTTCACCATCAATAGCGGCTCCTGTGAGACAATTTGGTGCATGGGGTGCTGATTTAGTCAAAGATGCTGCACAAGGAATTGGAAAGGAACTGAAGAACACAACATTAGGTACAATAGAGCGTTTTGGTAATCTTACGGATTACACAATTAGATCAGCTGCTAATCTTTTATATAACCAGACTACTGATAACGGTACTGATGAATTGGCTGTAAACGGACTAGCATCAATTAAGAAATCAGCAGAAGATAAATACGATGAATGGAAAAAGAATATTAAGGGTGAATATAATAAGTATGCATATCCTGAAGAACATATGAAGTTAGAGCTTACCAGACTAAGATCAAAATATGGTAATGAAACAACAAATACTACAACGCAAACGACGAAAGCTGACAGAAAGATTGATGACACTCCTACTCCAACTCCTGCAATGGCGAACATCACAACAATTGCTCCAAGAGTTCCAACAGGAGAAGGTATATCAGGAAATGTTTCAACTACTCATAACATTACTGAAGCAGCTAATGTTTCAGCAGTTGAGCAACCTGTTGTTAATGTAACTCAGGAAAACGCTACTGAAACATCAACACCAAGACAGGATGTAAATAATGAACGTCCAGAAGTTAAGGAGGTTGCAAAAGCATACCTGGAGAAAAATACTACACAAGTTCTTGAAGCAGAAAAGCATCTCAATTCAGACAAAACACCATCTCCAACTCCTGAAGCATCAGTTCCTCCAGCAATTGGTGGAAATATACCTTCAGTATCACCATGGCAGAAATTTTATGGATTGTTTAAAGGAGCGAATAAGGTAATGGATGCTGCTGAGAATCTCCAAAAGTTCAAGAATGAAGTCGCAACTGGTGCAAAGGAAATAGAAGAGAATGATAAACAAGCTGCTGAATTAGCTAAACAACAAGCTGAAGCAACTAAACAAGCAGCAGCTCCTAAACAATCTATATCTAAGTCTCAAAGACAAGGTCCTGACCCAAGTGCTAAAGTCAAACAGAATCCAACACCACCTGCAGCAGAGAAGTCCAAGAAGGACAAGGACAAGAAGAAGGATAAATCAAAGAAGGACAAGGACAAGAAGAAAGATAAGGATAAGAAAAAATCGTCAAAAGATAAAAAACATAAAAATTTATCCAGTAAGAAATGAGTCAAGTCATTAAAGCATCAACTAAACAAAAGTGGTTAACTGAATATATAAAAGATGGTAAGGTTCCTGATGGATATTATGTACATACAATGAAAGACGGACGTGTACAGTTCCGTAAAGTCAAGCAACCTCTCAATGATGAACAGATCAGAAGGAAGATCTCATTGTATGAAACAAAAATAAAGGACTTACAAGCTAAACTCGAAACCCACGATACTTCTCAAGAAAACTAGGCATATCTTTAACATGACCTTCATTAATATTTTTCCTCCAATACTGTACTTCCATTTGTGACAACCTGTTTGGATTACCTTCACGCATACCTCTACCTGTCACTTTTCCTGTATTTTCGTTCTCAAACGTAACATCATACTTTACATCATTACCGACAAGTTCATGACCATCAATACTTTTAACAGCACCGTGTCTTCCTTGATCTAAAGTTTCTCCTTGCTTTAATCCATGCTCTATTTTTGTCCATATCTGATAACGTGGATATCTTGCAACACTTCCATCTTTTGCTCTTAACAAGTATGCACTTGTATCAACTGAATCAACTGTATAATAAGAAGGATCAAGATGTCTTCTTTGTTGGTTACCTTTACCCCATGTTCTTGGTTCAACTATGACTTGAACTTTTTGACCAGGTCTTAAGTTATAAAGGTTATTTTTTCTGACATACTCTTCTTTCAATCTTTGCTTCTTTATATATTCCTCATTATCCTTTTCTGTGAAATCATCAGGCTTTTGTTGTGTGCTTGAATGATATTCAGTGTTGTAGTCATTAATAATTTGTCTCATTGTATCTGCAGTGAAAGGTGGTGTTTTATCACCTTCTTTGAGGTTTAACTTCATATGTAACATAGTTCTAATAGTTCTACAGAACCTATTAATAATACCTAGTATGTTATGATTGTATTTCTGTGTCGTCATGTGCTCAATGTTATGACTGACCAACAGATCTCGAACATTTTGTGTCGTATAAGCTGGGTCTTCATCACTAGTAAGTATTGTAGGCTTCATTTCACCTGTAGCTTGTGAAATGAACTTCTGCATTGCACTTAGAACATTGTTTGAGTTCTTTTCACTCATTGGGAACGCATAACCTTTTCTACTGTTTACATTGATGAACAAAAGAAAATATGGTGGTGTTCCACCAGGATTCTCAAATGTATCGAATTGATAAGCTCCCATATCAGTTGAATATATTGGTAGCATCAAATCCTCTTGTATTAAAGTTTTTTCTTGTTTACCAACAGTCATTTTTTTATTAACGTTAAAGTCTTACAGGCATTGAGTAATCGCTATAACCATCATGGTCTGCGAATTCATGTAATCTTGATGCATCAGGTTCTTTCTTCGTTGGTGCATGAAACCTTGCTTCATCATAAAGGTTCATATAATGGTTTGTCACGTTTGGGGTAGACCCAATTTTTGCATATTGAGGATATGAGTAATGATACACTAAGTTGAACCCATTACTACCATCATCAACATATATCTTTGGTGGAGGTTGTCTTATTAAATTCCTTCCTCTTGGGGCTTTGAGTTGGACGATCTGATCTAGATCATTGTAAACAACTCCTGTTGCAGTATATTCTGTGTTGTTCTCTGGGTTAATGTTCGTCATTTATATGAGAATAAAACAATTTTTACTCATAACAAATGAGATCGAAGTCAATTCTTTATGGTGCAGCTAATCTTCCAATTGAACCAACAAGCAATGTTGATTCAAGAACAACTAATAACATTGTGATAAAGAACTATCCATCTGGTACAGTAAGTGATGCTCCAACAGAGATAAAAAAAGAGGAAACAACTACGAACTCAGAAGCACCAATGTATCCTCCTCCTTTAAGTCCATTAACTTCCAACCTGACCTCATCGAGATCTGTGGAGACTTCATCGAGGATTGGTGTAGAAGAGTATTTACTTAGTATATACCAGAAGATACTTCTAGACCAAGACAAAGAGCTCTTTTCTAACTTAGTGAGCAAAGATCAGATCTTACTACCTAAGCCAGACTTGGAAGAAGTTGTTCACAGAATGACTGGGTTCAAGTGTGAAATAGACCTACTGGACCCAGACATCACATGTTGTGGTATTCCACCACCTTTCTCAAAAATAGCTCAGATCAGAATCATTGATGAGAACAATATTGCTCAAGAGTTTAAGTATGCATATAATGCACAATATACTGAGTTAATAAGTAGGTATAATTTATGTCTTAAGTATGTGATCGTTTAACCGAAAAGTGACATTTCCAATGAGCCAAAGACTACAAAGGTTCTTTGACCTAATTGCTGAGGAAGATGAACCAATATCTGTAGGTAAAGCAATGAGAGTTCATCACAACGTATTTGGTGAAGAAGATCCCTTCTCAAATCCCGAAGAAGCAATTCTTACCATGTTCATAATGAAATGGTATGAAAAGCATCGTGAGGTTGAAGTTTCATACTACACGTTCTTGTATGAGTTAGGAAAATATAACGTCAAGATGAAAGAATATCTTGAAAAGAGAAACAATGAATAAAACTTATCGTTTACTCAAGTAATTATTTTTAGTACTTTTCGACGTACTTTTTGATCTTGTCAAGAGCTTCGAGCATCTGCTTCTTTGCATTGTGCTTGGCGAAGATGGCTTGCTCAATGGTGAGCTCGAAGGCTTCTTTACCGATCGGCTGGTGTTCGCGAAGATCTTTGAGTGCATCAAGAACTGCAGTGTACTCTGATGGTAAATGGGAGCCATCAATGAGTGTATAAAGGATGAGCATGTACTCCTGCAGTAAGTTCTCCTGTTTCAAGCGGGACTTGAACTCTTCGCGGAGATCTTGAAGCTTTTGGAGCTTCTCAGTGGCTTGAAGGTAGTCAATGATGACCTTCTCTTGTCCCTCAAGTGCTTGTGGGAGGAAGTGGACATAAGCTGTTGACTTCATCAAAAATGAAGTGGTCATGACACTTTTTAAGTTAATGTCCGAGCCATACAGTGATGTCGAAGCAGCACATGAACCAAAGAAGAAGTCTTGCTGGGAAAAGACAAAGATTGTTGGTAACGCAATCCTAGCCATTTGTGTTGTTTTGAACTTGATCGTACTTCTGATCTTGTTCTACAAACTCAACAGAGGTTATTGTCTCAAGTAAACACTTATTTTTATTACCATATAAATGATTTTTACCAAACCTCCTTTACCTTTCATAGGTAATAAGTCGAAGATCAGGAAAGATCTTATCGACATACTCAAAGACATCAAAGGGGATTATGTCTTCGTTGACCTATTTGGTGGTTCTCTCTATATCTCTCATCTGTTGCATATTATGTTCCCAAAAGCAACGATCATAGCTAACGACTATGATAACTACGTTGATAGACTGAAACACATTCATGACACGAATGAAATACTTAAGGAACTTAAGGAGAGAATAAATGTTAAGCCAGATGAGAAAATTCCTACTGATCAGAAAGAGATCGTCAGAGAAGTTATAAGTAAAGCTCCATACATAGACTGGGATACATTATGTTCACGTCTTCTCTATTCTGGAGCATACAAATACTATGATCTTGACACATTAATGAAGAAAGTGTTATACCTCAGATATACTAACTTATTTGGTGAAAACAACATAGATGACTATCTTGAAGGTTTAACTATTGTTCATAAAGATTGGAGAATACTCTTCAATGAGTATAAAGATCTTCCCAATGTTTTCTTTATATGTGATCCTCCATACTTCCATACTTATTCTATACAGTATGGAGATGAATGGACTCTTAAAGATACTGTAGAAACCTTTGATGTCCTTAATTATCCATCTATTTACTTCAGTAGTGATAAATCTTATACAGAAGAACTTATAGAGATATTGACAAAAAGATATGGAGAGAAATTTCCTATGAGAAAGCATGTTATAGATAGAGGTTTAATTAATCCTAACACTCAGAAAAATAATGAAGTAATATATGTCACTTTTTCTGTTAATGGAGAAGAGAAAGATCAAGAAGATAATAGTTGATGAGGGAACTGAAGAAGCGACGACATTCATCTTTGACGACGGAAAGCTCACATTCGTTGTCGATAAAAATGGACAACACTTACACAAAAGAAAGAGACCAAGAAAATTTTTAGATCTCCCAAAAGCTAGGAAACCAAAGGAACCATTTCCAGTACCAGCCGTCCAAGAACCAGAGAGACTTTTGATACCAAAACCTGTGGTTGACAAATATGATCCAGATCAGTTCTTCCCAAAAATACCAAAGTTAGAATAAAAACTCCTTTATTTCTTTAGTATTATATAATAAGTCTATTAGTAAGCTCTGTTCTCGTTCTGTTCTGGTATTTTGACGTCTTTTCATGGTCTCGCATAATAAGATCATGAACTTTTTCTTGAGATACTCGAAGAGCTGAGGTAAGTTATCATATTCTGGATATGTAGGAAGCATCCCTGCTATCGTAAGTGTTGTATCAATAAGGATTGGACTTATATCGGAAAAGTCGAGATCTGGAGTAGAATAAGAAGGTAAGTCTCTTACATGTAGGTAGTCATTATATGCTTTACGCATGAGACTGAGTTTCTGGAGCACAACTATGAGACTTTGGTTCTGACGTTCAAGTTTGCTTAAAGTTCTCTCCAAGCTTCTGTAATAAACGTCAACCTCTGTAAGAGCAGATATTTTTGCATTGATCTCGGAGATCTTTTCTTGAACTTCACCAAGTTTGACCTTAACTGACGTTTGAGCTCCCATCATGTTTTCATCAAGGTCATTCTCTATGTCATCAATGATATCTTCCCATGAAGTCATGTTTTCATCATTGATCTTAACGTGAACACTCATGAAAAAAATGTCATGTAAAGTATAAATGTCAGATTTTTACTCTTGAGCTTCTTCTCTCTGGATTGACTCGTCTGTAGGGCTTAATGTGCCATCACGTTCGACCAGAAGGTTCTGCTCAGGTCTGTCAAGGAGCTGTCTGTAGGTCGTGAAGGTTTCAACGAGTCCTTGGTAAGGAGTTTGGAGATCAACATCGACCCATGGGTGTTTGCGTAAGAAAGCAGCAAGGCTTTCACGCTTGGAGTCAATGACATCTTTCTTATTGGTTAATCCTTCTTCAAAGCTTAGGATTACTCCTGCAGTTGATTCAAGTCTTTGGATCTGGCGTCTGGAAACCTTGGTGAGTTGTCTTATCCTCTCGTTTCCAAATACATGCAGGAGATATGCAGAAATTACTTCATTAAGTTCGATTAAACAAATTGGATGAAGATCAGTCATGGCTTTTGTAAAGCAATCTTTTGTAAAGCTGTCTTTTGTAAAGCAGACTTTTGTAAAGCAATCTTTTGTAAAGCAATCTTTTGTAAAGCAGACTTTTGTAAAGCAATCTTTTGTCAAGACGTCTTTTGTAAAGCAGACTTTTGTAAAGCAATCTTTTGTCAAGACGTCTTTTGTAAAGCAAAAGTATTCAATTTTGTGAGAAAATGCTTTTGTAAAGCAGTCTTTTGTAAAGCTGTCTTTTGTCAAGACGTCTTTTGTAAAGCTGTCTTTTGTAAAGCAGTCTTTTGTAAAGCTGTCTTTTGTAAAGCTGTCTTTTGTAAAGCTGTCTTTTGTAAAGCAGTCTTTTGTAAAGACATAACCGACGACCGAATGTCCCAAGATGGTACAACACCAGCTCCAGCATCACCAACACTAGATATGATGGCAATGATGATGCAGATGATGCAACAGCAAACCCAGCTTATACAGCAAATGCAGGAAAAGAAAACTTTCAATAAACCTGCAAAGAACTCACAAGATCTTGAAGCTGGACTCAATGCTCTCAGGAACGACTACAAGAGAGAGCAGATGACGTTTAGGAAGAAGGGTGATGAAGATTATGAGAATGATCCGATCGAGGAAGACGAGATCAAGTCCACTGCATCCACAAAGACCCTCCAGGATGAAAGAGATGATGAGGGATTCCTTACCAAGTCTCAAAGACTCTTTGTCCTTGAGTTCTTCACGATCTCTGCCTTGAGATCTATGAGGAATTGGAAGGGTCGCGTTCCAAGTGGCTCAAACAAGCGCGAACTACTCATGACCGCAGTACCGCTCACTAAGACAAAAGTCCAGCTCATGGACTTTATCCTTTCCGCTTGTCCCGACGAGATCTAAGATCTGATCAGAGTAAAAACTTACATTTATGAGCTAAGCTCAGTAATAATTAGTTGTTTATTCTTTCTTCTCATACTTCTGTGCAAGGTTTCCACGGAAGAACTCAAGCAACATTTGGATCTTTCCAAGCTTTCGACCTTCTTTTTCGAGGTCATCCTGGTAAGTTCGGAATGCGTCAACGTGTGAGCTCGCATAGAATGCAGCAACAACAACCTCTTCTGCACCTTCTTTGCTGTCAAGTGGCATGAACTCGAATCCTTCCATTCGACCAAATAAAAGTGACAAAAATGTCAATGAGACCCACTCGTTGCATAGATGCTAAACCTGGTCCGAAGATGCAAAAGTTCTTCAGAACACTCATGTCTGACCAGAGGGAGTACGGTCATGAAGAGGTCATACAGATCTTCGATCAGTGTGTACCAAAGCCTGAGAATCCAGACGAACTCTTCATGTAAATTTACTTGCTTCAATGGAGAGATGAGAGACCAGGTATGAAACTCAGACCAATAACAATCTTTCCAGGTTTCTGCAATTACCTAGAACAAGCATGCCAGATCAAATGGTCTGACACCATCTTCCTCCAAAAATAAACTTTATCGTTTATAACACTTCAGGATCTACATCTATTTCTTCTGCTTCATCCTCAATGTCGATCTCTTCGACAGGTTTGATAGCAGCTTTGAGTAAGTTCTTACCCATTGTCTTAAGTTCAACTGGGTTATATTCTTTGTCTTTACTCTTTGTTGATTTCGTGAGATCTACATATAAACAATAACTTTTAGTCTTGTCAAGGTTTATTCTCGCTGAGAAATGGTCAGGAATGTTTATAGCTATCTTTTCAAACTTGAGTAAATTAGCTAAACCTTCATTTGTGTATTTCTGCTTATCGACAAAGATCATGATCGGACTTGCACTATAACCATACTTTCCTTGACATAATGTTTGTGGTAAGCATATAAGTAGTCTCTTTGCTGTTTTATTTTGCTTCTTCACTTCATCTACAAACTGTTGGATCTTAAAGAACTTTATATGATGTTCAGACATCTTTATATACCCGATAAAAAGTTCAGATAAAAAAATAATTAGCTATATTTTTATTAGTGCATAAATGAGTCTTTCTTTGAGATTTTCTGATGAAGATCTAACTTTGGTAAGATCTTTAAAAGATGATGAAAACATTCTTTCTGTCATTGATGAAGAAAAGAAATACTTCAGTAATGATGTAAAAATAGAGCTACTCATTCATACTGAGAAACAGTTTGTGATCGTGATCTTGAGTTAAGCAGCTCTGAACCAAGCGAATACAGTCATAAATGGTGGTAAGAAGTCTTGACCTTTTCCTGTTGCATCTGTGATTCCAGCTACTGTGTGAGTATGGTTTCCTGCAGATCCGCAGAAAATACCTGTACTAACATCTCTAGGGTCATCTGTGATATCATATCTATTCATACCTTGTCTATCAGAACCTGCTGCAAGATTTGTATAACCTCTTTTTGTCATTGAATGTGAATGCTCTCCATTAGTAGATGTTGTTGCACTGAACCTATGGGAGTGTGGTGGAAGGTTTTCAACTCTGATAGTCTTTGAACCACCAAAGTCCATTGATGAGTTAGAACAGTAAAGAAACTGATCAACAATCGGTTGCCAAACACCTCCATAAAGGGTTTGCGGGCTTGTTGAGCTCATTGATGTAAATATAGAACCAATTGGATACATCATGTCAAACATGTTAGAAGGTCTATAAGTATAATCTACTGTGGTGACATCGTTCAAATAAAACTCAAACGTATCTCCAGGATGAATAGTTAAGTTTGTTCCATCTTTTTTGTGGAACACAAGTTCAATAGATTTACCATGACTCAATGTATAGTAACTTGGACCTTTTTCTGATGGACCAATGTTATAATTTATAAATATTGCAACTTTACCCATATCATTATTACCAAAGCTAACTGTAATGCTTTCAGGTATTCCATTGTTTACAGATGCATTAGAGATCTTTGAGATCTGTTCATTAACATAAGTTTTGTCTGCTTTGTTGTCTAAAGAAGTTTGAAGTGAATTTATGTCGGAGATATTGTGTTTATGAGATTTCAAAACTTTGTTCGTTGCGTCAAGTTCATCTTTGTCAGCTTTACTTTTAATAGCATCTTCAACGGTTATTTTTGCCTTAACTCTCAACCTAAATCTTGGCTCAACTAATACACCGTTAACAAAGAAGTATGAAGCATAAATTTCAGCGTTATAACCAAATGATTGTGGTGCTATACCTGTGTCATACTGTACAGTACAGTGTATGTCATAACCTTTAGCACGAATGAATTTATATCTTCTTTCATTAACATTTTTCGTATTCACTTTTTCACCCTGTGTTAAATATCCGTGGTAGTCCGTTATAATCTGTTCATCTGAACTTATATAATGAACATGGTTCTTGTCAGCTTTCTTATCTAACATTGCTGGTAGTTCATATACTTCGAAGTTTCTGGCATGACCTTCAATGTTCGTACATTTACTATCTAAACTGTTAAGAGTATCTTTTACGCTAGTGCTTGGATCTTCTTGTGGAGCACTTGAACCTAAAGTATAGTTCAAGATAATGTCATCAGCTCTTATTTTCTTGATTTGAACTGGTTGGTCATTATCAGCTCCTATTTTATTGATTATAACAGGTTTGTCTTCTCTTGAACGAATTGATTTAACTGTCAAAGGTTCAGTGAACTCATTATTTTTCAAAGGAAACAATGTTGTATTGATGTTTTCACCATTAATATATACTTCTTTTGTATCAATACCAGATGGGAATGAAACTCTTTCATTAACTTTAACTGTTGTACCATCACCTGGGTACATATCTTTCTCTGGACCTTTGATTGTCTTAAGTATGACAGACTGTGATAAAGTATATTCTTTAGATGCAACTTTACGTATCTCTTCGTCAACATAACTTTTGTCAGCTTTGTCTGCAATCTTAAGTGCAGTTCTTCCTCCATTATTTTTGTTCTCCTCAACTTTCTTCGCTAATTCAGCAAGAATGAGATAAAGATAATCAGTAAGGTCATCAGTACCAGACATATTAATATTATTGTTCTTTCTTGATGTATTAGCAACTTTCACTAAGGTCACAAAATCAGGGTACAAAGTACTTAACGTAGAAATGATTGTTTTTGGTCCAGGATCTTTCTCTTCTTCATCATTAGCATCACGTGGCATTGGAATTGGTTCCAAAGGTCCAGTCACATCAAAACTCTCAAGTTCCATATAACCTTCATTTCTGAATCTTTCTATATGAGTTATCTTCTGGAAACTTGTTTTAGTCTTTTCAACTAAATTTTTTATTCCATCCACAAAACCTCCTTTATGATTTGGACCAAGATTACCCAGAGTGTCAAGAACAGTATCTATACCTTCTTGACTTTCAACAAAAGCCCAAAGAGCATTTATTTGACTCTGGAGTGATATCCATGAGGCTGCAGTAGCACCGGCGTTTGCTATGGCAAAGATGAATGATAAAGGGTTGAACTTAAGACCAGATTCTTTATCTTTGACAATTTCAACGAAGTCATTGATATTTTTCTTCAAGTATTCCTTAGTCAGAAGAACTCCATCGCCAGCTATACCAGTTGCTTTTGTCTTTCCTTTAACATCAAATGTGATTGGTTTCTTCAATAAAATAACTTCTGGTGTTGTACTGATGCTATCATTAGTGGAGAAAAATTCTCCGACATGACTTGCTAAGTATTCTTTCGTCAATAATGTTCCATCACCAACAATACCAGTTGCTTTTGGACCATCTTCTGTGAATGTCAATGGTTTCTTTAACATAACTTTATCTAAGTATATTGCAATACCACTATTTTGTACTTGTTCATGACCTAATATATAAGCAAATGCTGCGTTTAAAGCATTATACAATGTATCTTCTTTAAATGTTAATTGACTGTTTTCAATCATTGGTATATTGAACAGTGTAGACCTTGGGTCAAAATGAACTCCATGGTCAATCGATAATAACCGTTTAACATGATATATTATAGTCTCTAATGCTTCATTAATATTTACCTCACGAGTTTCTTGCAAACCATTACTCGCCATACATGAAAACATATAATCTCTATCAGTTGTGAAGAATGGAGCATCTAAGTAATTATTCTCTACTTTTGTCACACGATTCTGTAACGCTTGAAGGTATTGATTTAAGTCTGTTTCAACAATTGTACCATCTGGTTGCTCGATAGGTAATATACCAGGACCGATGGTAATGTCTTCATCAGCACCTTCTTTATGTATGACTAAAGCATTATCAGTAATTCTGAGAGTATATTCTTTATATTGAAGTACGCTAGACTTATAACATTCATATGCATATGGAACAACACTCATTCTTTTACTACATATAAAAATGATGTATTATCTACAATCGACTGATCCTAATAACTACGGGACAATACAGTTTCAAGCAGATCCTAACATGGGGCATCCAAGTAAGATAAAGATGAGAGTAAAAAGTGTCAGTACTATGGCGAACTTTATTGTTTGTGACGAAACAGATTATTTTGTCTTACAGTTAGACGAAGATGGAGAAGAAAAGGTGTGTACATTTAAGTCAGCTCTTTCATTTGATATGGATACTATTGTATCAAAACTACAAGAGATTGTAACAAAACAGTTTGATTATTATAACAAGAAAAAAGGTCAACATAATGTAACAGTTTCACTGAGTGCTACGAATCAACTTATATTTACGTCACAGGACAAAGGACATAAAGTCTATTTAAAAGATGCTTCACATAGAGCAAATCTTATTTTAGGTGCATATGGAATAGAACTACCTATTGTACATAATTATTATCTACAAATGCCAAAACCACCTATGCTCAACTTCGGGTATCAGTTATACCTTCGTTCATCAATGTCTGTCATCTCTGGGTTCAATAATATTGACCAAGTTGATGATCGAAGAAAGATCATGTACAGATCTACATGTTATAACATCAATGAGTTCTGGATATCTGGTAAACCACTTATATGTAAGGAATCCTCACCATGGATAGATGCATTTCCATGGGAACTAACTAATGTTACGTTTACCTTAGTTGACTTCCAAGATCAGCCTGTTCGATTATTGTCACCAATGTTTATGGTGATAGAGATTAAACCAGATAAGCCAGAAGTTAGAGAAACCAATGATGTCAGTGATGATGATACAGAATCTTCGTACGATTATGATTACGATGACGATTAAAAAAAAATAACGTATATTTTTTTATCGGTTATAAAAGACCAACATGCTCAATGCTATAAAAGGATTAGTTAATAACCTTTCACCAGAAGATAAGAAAGGTATGCTTGATATGTTTGGGATCAAAATGCCTAAGAAAGCTAAAGACATTACCAATAAATTAGCTCTGGCAATTAAGAATCAAGGAGGTACAGGAAGTGTAGCAGATATTTTCAAGAATGCTAAGAGCTTCTATGATGACTACAATGGTATCATGAATGTTCCAGCTTCAAATTCCCCAGTTGCTTTAGATCACGATCAGAGATCTCATAATAGAGCGTTAATGGAGATGCAACCAATATACTCAGACCCTCCACCAAAGATTGATGAGAGCGAATTAGCATACAAAGAAATACAGAATGCCTTTTACGTTGTTAAGAACATTAATGGTCAAAAACTTCCTGATGAGAAATGGTTAGACCCAATAACTAAAGCAGGAGAAAGATTCATTATGTTTAACATTGACCAATACAGTCCAAGAGGAAAAGATTACTTCAACAAGATGTTTCCAAGAGTTATGGCAAAGTTCATTGGACAGATAGACCTTTTCAAACAGAAGTGGACATTCTATTACGACTTTGATGAGAAGAGAAACATTTTGCGTCATTTGAACATCAATACAATGGGATCATTAGTTCATCAGTTACTTAATGAAGCTCCAATAGCAGAAGTACAAGAATTAGCATCTAAAGTCCTTGAATCAAACTATGACTTCTTCCTTTGTAGTATTCCTTCGTTAAGGAAGATCGAGATCTTTGACTATACAGCTTATTCAGATGTTGATGCTTCTGCTTTGAGAAAAGGAACGTACACACCATATAAACTCACAGCTGAAGAACAAGTTATGTTAGATACGATGAGAGCAGCAGGTCAAGAAAAGATCGCACTCAAGATCATCAAACAAAACCATTCAAAGAAGAGAAACAGGTCACGTAATGGTCAGCTTTGGACATGGACATGCAAATTACCTATTAACTTAGAGAGGTATCAGATCTTCAACGAACTTAATGCAGAGACAGCAAAGAAGATGATGAAAGATTCATGTTTCATCTACGCTTGTATTCAAGCTGGTGTTGACGAAGCAACAATTAATCATATGAGGGAAATCATTCGTGTCAAAGATTTTCCAATGTCAAAGATTAAGGTTATTGCCAAAGAAACAGGAATAAGGTTCCATGTCATCAAATACAACGAGAAGTATTCAAATCATTCATATACTTATGAACCAGATGAAGAACCAAAGATGACAGTAGAACTTTTATTAATGTATGACCACTACATGTTGAACGAAAAGCTTCCAATAAGTTCAATGTTCATCAAGAACTATGAAGATGTTTGTAAGTTGTGCAAGGATTGGACTTTAGAGAAGAAGATGTTAGTTAACAGAAGATATGAAACAAGGTATGCAATTAACTCAAAGTTAGTTACACCACTTGCAAAAGTCATTGAACTCTTGTTTGCTTCTTATATACGAAAAAAAGAGATCTGACATTGTGTCAGATCTCAGTAAAAGTGACATTTACATGTCAAAAAAATAGAATGAGTTTAAGTAATTAAAATTGAGGGTGAGAGTAGTATTGTATGAAATAATATCTCTCACCCTCCAATTCATCCTATGGCGCCGAAAAAATTTTGGTGAAATGCGACCACATTTCACCAAAATTTCTCGGCGCCATATAGAGAACTAGAGCCTGTGAGGTACTGATACTATCCATGTACCTCGCAGGCTCTAGTTCCAAGCCAAAATGGCTAAAAATTGCCCGCAATTGTTCACATTGCGGGCAATTTTTAGCCATTTTGGCTGGGAATTGGAGGGTGAGAGTAGTATTGTATGAAATAATATCTCTCACCCTCCAATTCATCCTATGGCGCCGAAAAAATTTTGGTGAAATGCGACCACATTTCACCAAAATTTCTCGGCGCCATATAGAGAACTAGAGCCTGTGAGGTACTGATACTATCCATGTACCTCGCAGGCTCTAGTTCCAAGCCAAAATGGCTAAAAATTGCCCGCAATTGTTCACATTGCGGGCAATTTTTAGCCATTTTGGCTGGGAATTGGAGGGTGAGAGTAGTATTGTATGAAATAATATCTCTCACCCTCCAATTCATCCTATGGCGCCGAAAAAATTTTGGTGAAATGCGACCACATTTCACCAAAATTTCTCGGCGCCATATAGAGAACTAGAGCCTGTGAGGTACTGATACTATCCATGTACCTCGCAGGCTCTAGTTCCAAGCCAAAATGGCTAAAAATTGCCCGCAATTGTTCACATTGCGGGCAATTTTTAGCCATTTTGGCTGGGAATTGGAGGGTGAGAGTAGTATTGTATGAAATAATATCTCTCACCCTCCAATTCATCCTATGGCGCCGAAAAAATTTTGGTGAAATGCGACCACATTTCACCAAAATTTCTCGGCGCCATATAGAGAACTAGAGCCTGTGAGGTACTGATACTATCCATGTACCTCGCAGGCTCTAGTTCCAAGCCAAAATGGCTAAAAATTGCCCGCAATTGTTCACATTGCGGGCAATTTTTAGCCATTTTGGCTGGGAATTGGAGGGTGAGAGTAGTATTGTATGAAATAATATCTCTCACCCTCCAATTCATCCTATGGCGCCGAAAAAATTTTGGTGAAATGCGACCACATTTCACCAAAATTTCTCGGCGCCATATAGAGAACTAGAGCCTGTGAGGTACTGATACTATCCATGTACCTCGCAGGCTCTAGTTCCAAGCCAAAATGGCTAAAAATTGCCCGCAATTGTTCACATTGCGGGCAATTTTTAGCCATTTTGGCTGGGAATTGGAGGGTGAGAGTAGTATTGTATGAAATAATATCTCTCACCCTCCAATTCATCCTATGGCGCCGAAAAAATTTTGGTGAAATGCGACCACATTTCACCAAAATTTCTCGGCGCCATATAGAGAACTAGAGCCTGTGAGGTACTGATACTATCCATGTACCTCGCAGGCTCTAGTTCCAAGCCAAAATGGCTAAAAATTGCCCGCAATTGTTCACATTGCGGGCAATTTTTAGCCATTTTGGCTGGGAATTGGAGGGTGAGAGTAGTATTGTATGAAATAATATCTCTCACCCTCCAATTCATCCTATGGCGCCGAAAAAATTTTGGTGAAATGCGACCACATTTCACCAAAATTTCTCGGCGCCATATAGAGAACTAGAGCCTGTGAGGTACTGATACTATCCATGTACCTCGCAGGCTCTAGTTCCAAGCCAAAATGGCTAAAAATTGCCCGCAATGTGAACAATTGCGGGCAATTTTTAGCCATTTTGGCTGGGAATTGGAGGGTGAGAGTAGTATTGTATGAAATAATATCTCTCAAGATTTTCTTCCAGATTCACTTATGGCCAATGAAATGCCAGAGCTCCAAGGAAGCGAAGAAGATGAATGGGAAAAAGAAGGCGAGGAAGTTGAAGAAGAAAAAAATAAGGCGAATCCGGTTGAAATAGAAGAAGATAGTAATGAAGAAGAAGAATACGAACTAAAATATGAAGAAGAATATCAAGAAGATTATGAAGACCCTTATGAAGAAGATTATGATGATTCATTTTAATATTACGAATAAATGTCACTTTTTCTATTTTTGACACGTAAAGTTGTCACTTTTCTGTCAAACCGTTTTTATCGTTTTCGTATATAACATGCTAACAATTATTTCGAACCAATTAGAACAGGAGAACTTTGCACATACTTCACAACGATGTATAATGAGAACCTTGAAGAAATGATTGACCTCACATACAATGAGCGTTATTGCGCAAGGATGAAGAAAGATTGGAGTTCAGAGACGAAGAAAGACATGAAGTTCCCAAGAGAACATGTTTTCTTTGCTGACTTCGAAGCATCAACTGATGGAAACATTCACAAAGCATACAACATTTGTTTCATGGAAGATGACGATGATGGTTATACATCAATTTGGGGAAGTGACTGTGCGTCAAAATTCCTCGAAGCTTTACCAGATAAGAGTTTAGTTTATTTCCACAACTTATCGTACGATGTCACTTTTCTCATGTCTCAGTTAGAAGAGATTACAGGAACTCCAATCATCAAAGGTTCACAAACGATGCAGATACAAGGAAAGTACAAAGGAAAACTTCTCTGCTTCAAAGACTCTTATGCAATCATCTCAACTAAGTTGGAAAGATTCCCTGAAATGTTTCACCTCACTAGTGGTGAAAAAGAAGTTTTCCCATATAATTACTACACGGAAGAGTTAGTTAATACAACTAAAGTTGGTAACATCGATGATGCCATGAATCATGTCAAAGATATTGAAGCTTTTAATGAGAACATTGAGAAGATTGAAGATTGCAAGATTGATGATGAACACTTTGACATGGAAGTTTATTCGTCATTCTATTGCGGTCAAGATGTACGCATTTTACGAGATGGCTTTCTTAAGTTCCGCAATGACCTCATGACTGAGTTTGAAATAGATGCTTATGATTATGTTTCAATAAGTTCTATCTCAAACAAACTCTTTGAGAAGAGAGTATATTGGAAGAACGGTAATCTCTTTGATCTTGCAGGAAAACCTCGTGAATATATTTCCAAGTGTATTCAAGGAGGAAGATGCATGCTAGCTGAGAACAAGAAGCAATACAATGAAGGAGAACTCATCACTGACTTCGATGCTGTATCATTGTATCCATCAGCAATTGCTAGACTTTACTGTTTAGAAGGAATTCCAAAAGTTATGACAGAAGAGATGAAGAGCAGTGAATACTTGTTGGAGCATCTCTTTGATGATGACCAAGCTGAACCAACAAAGGAAAAGTTCATCTCAGGATTTTACTGTCAGATCGAGATCTTGTCGATCGGTAAGAACTCAGCATTCCCATTGATTGTCGTCAATCCTGACATCAACCCTGACTTACATGTTGCCAGAAGTTCCAATACATGCTGCAAGATGTTCGTAGACCACATTACGCTTCAAGATCTGATCAAGTTCCAAGAGATCTCATGCAAAGTCATTGATGGATACTATTATGATGGAAAAAGGGACATGACAATAAGGAATGAAGTTAAGAAGCTCTTCGAATTACGTGCTAAGTATAAGAAGGAAGGTAATCCGATACAAGAGATCATCAAACTTCTTTTGAACAGTATCTATGGTAAGACGATATTAAAGCCCATTGACAAAAAGATTCGTTTCATCAAGGACAATAAGCTCACTGACTATATCATTAAGAACTATAATGACATACAGACAATAGAGTTCATCCCCGATTCCGAACTTTCATGTGTAAAGTCATTTAAACCTATCGTTCGTCACTTTAACTATTGTCCATTAGGTGTTTCAATCCTTTCTATGTCCAAACGAATCATGAATGAAGTATTCTTCACAGCAGAAGATTTGGGCTTGAAGTTGTTCTATCAGGATACAGATAGTTTACACTTGTATGAGAAGGACTTAGATAAGTTAGCAGAAGAATACAAGAGAAGGTATAACAGAGAACTCATTGGAAAAGCACTGGGTCAATTTCATTCAGACTTTGCAGAGATTACTGCAGGACATATGTCTAAGGCACAAAGATCTATATTCGTTGGAAAGAAGACTTACCTCGACGAATTAACCAATGACCTCAAGGAAATTGCTTTCCACTGTCGAATGAAGGGAATCACACAGGACGTAATTGCACTTACTGCAAACCAAATGTTCCCAGATGCGATACAAGTACATTATGACGAGAAGAAAGGTTTGTTCTTCCCTGAGAAAGTTGGGGAAAAATATAGCATCGTGGAATTGTACAAATCTCTTTATGAAGGTGATGAGATAACCTTTGACTTGTGCATTGGTTCGAAACCATGCTTCAACAAAAATAAGGACTTCACTATTTCAACGAAGTCATCTTTTGAACGTAAGTTAAAGTTCTAAACACTTACTTATTATTTTTCTTAGCTTCTTCCTCTTCTCTCAATTTCTTTGCAATCATTCGTGGATTCTTTGCGCGTCCAGCTGCTAATGCAGCTAATTGTTTCTCTGTGAGTTTACGCTTTGGTTTAGCTGGTTTCTCTTCTTGTGTTTGTTCTTTTGGTTTGAGTTCATTAAGTATTTCTTCACGAAGTTCATTCTTGAGTGCTTCTCTGTCGAAAGTATTCTCAGTCATTTTGTTAGGAGTAAAAAATTTTATTAGGATAGAAATGACGTCAAAACTTTCACCAAGTGAAAAGCAATCAATCATATTGAATGAAGCTAAAGGAATACAACATCCATTATATTATGTTTGTCATATGAAGAATGGTTCAGTTCAAGTTAGAAAGAGAAAGGCACCATTGAATTCACCAGCTCCTGCCCCAGCTCCTGTTGTTCAAGAAGCTCCTAAAGTTGATGAGAAGAAAGAAGAAGAACAAGCATATACTAATAAAATGTTGTTAGAGATGATGACAAAGATATTAGAACGTAACAGTGTAGTTAATGAACCAAACATGGACCCAATTGAACGTGAGAAGGAAACTAAAGAGAATCAAGAATATGTTCAATCAATGGAAGAGAAAAGAATACACTTCGATGATGAACCAGAGCCTGAACCAGAACCTCCTAAACCTCAGCCACAAATAAGACGAATAATCCCAAGAATAAGAAGATTGTAAATTTTTTATAGCTGAGAAAGATGTTGAACGATAACCTCAATACATACAGTATTGCTGATTCCATCAGACAAGTAAGATATTATTTCGATCAAGTTGATGGGGCAGTTCCTATTGGAGATACTAACCATAGATATGTCCCAACAAAAGTGCCAGCTATGCCGACAAATACTATTGATAACGGTTATATTACATTTAACATATCACCACCTGGTGAGAACATGATTGACTTATATAATACGTTCATTAGTGGTTATGTCGATGGTGAGTGCATAATTACAACAGAAACTGAACCAGCTGATGAAAAAGTTCCTAAATATGATGGTGAAGTATATAAAGAAAGAGCTGTTGAGACAGCTCCTACAGGATCAAATGTTACAGCAATTAAAGCAATTGATACTAAATATGCTGGTGGCAAATCATGTGCACATCTTCCAGCAATTTGGTTGGGATACATTGATTCATTCTATGCTGTTGAATCATATCAATTAATCGCTAATGGTAAAAGTGTTTATACACAAGATAATGCTAGAGAAGAAGGTTACATTACTTCTACTGCATCTACAACAGAAGCTATTAAGAAAGTTGATGTATTTAGTAAGGCTAGACATAAAGATGTTTTCAATAGATGTGATACAGTTCGTTCTGGACAGATTATTGAGTTCAATAAACCAATTAGTGGTGCAACTACATTAAAGTTCCACATACCAATCAAGATTGACCTAAGAAGATTCCTAATACTTAATAACATTAGATTCCTTCCAGCGTTTGCTGGTAACTTACAACTTAAGGTTAAGTTCAGTATTGCTGGTATGGTTTGGACACCATTAAGTTATCAGGATATTCTACCATTACCGAACATGCAAGCCAATGTTACAAGCTATATTCCAATCACTAATCACTTCACTCCTATCTATGAAGGTATCAAGTTATTGATACTGTAACTGGAATGCCGATAAGAGTACGATATCATTTGTGTACCAAGTTTATTAAGTTCACTAAGAGAATGCAAACTTCTTTGAAATGATTAATACTGTAACTCATTCTCTTTGGACCCTAACATCTATAGTGATTTGGTGACAAGATATTCGGCAAAGACTCTAAACTTCCAATCAAAAGAATTGACTGCATTACTATGGATGGTTCAATGGCTAAAGGTGAAGGAACTCCTTGTACATTCACGGCAGCATTTACTCCATTATATGTGAACACATTTATACACTATTTAAGAAAACACCTAATTATAACACTACCTATGAAATCCATTGTTTGAACAAATTCAATTGAACTGTGGAGCATATGGTAACATACCCGCTGAGGCTCAAGCATCTAATGATCCAATCTTCTATGAGATGCAGGCAAATGCCACTAACAATAATAACGATACTGTTGGCTTCAACTATGATGTCATGAGGTCTATCACAACCACATCAGTCCCTCAATTTGGAATCGAGTCAAATGACTTAGGTCATTACCTATGTGGATTCCCTTGCGAAACTGATTATACATTCCAACAGGGTCAGTTATCTAATTCACCTATTACATATAAGCTTACAGTTAAGCCAACAGCAGAGTCTATTAAATATACTGAGAAACCAGTGTTATGCTTCTTACGTCACGTTTGCCTCTCCATACAGATTAAACAGGTGGGACCACCTATCGTACTTCTCGACGATTATGATTTATCAGCCCCTGCTAGTGAATAAAGGTTAGTTTACATATGAACGTTTATTTTTACACATATATGCGTACATATGCGCGCCCGTATGGTGTCAGTTTTCTGTCACTTTTTTCATTGTGTCGGTGACTGTAGCTGTAGGCTACAGGCGACGCACAATGTATACTGTACTGACGTGGTATTCAATTACGCTAGTATGACGTGACATTCGATTACATTATTTAAGGTTAATTTTCAATGACGTTTCAAACATGATGTCCGAAAATTGAATTAATGTTAGATGGGTGTAAGCGCACCATTAAGGATGATCCTAAACTTTATATCCAATTATCTATGGTAAAAAGCTAATATTTTTGATCAGGAAAAAGTTATTATAAATCACTACATATTACTTTATATGACTGTTATACTTTTTTGTTATTAAAATAAAGATATGCTGATATTATTGCAGCATGTCAGAAAGTGGTAAGTGCACCATTAAGGATGAACTTTATTCCTTGGTATTGTCAATTTTTGACAAAAGAGTCACAAAACTTGATTTTTTGCAGATCTGATATTATATTTCGACATAGCATTACATAACCATCTTAAATATTAAATGGGAAAAGAAAAAAAATGGCTTATTTGACTGTGAAATCTACTTTACAAGAGATTGAAAAAAAATGTCAGAAAATGGCCCTAAATGAGTCTTCCTTTATTGACAAATTTGGTTGCTAAACGGCCCTAAAATTTACATTTTGATTATGAAGAAACCCACATGGTTGAGTCATTATTTGTTCCTAAAATTTAAAAAAAAATCTTTTTTAAAAAGAATTCTTTCTATAGTGACAAATTTGTTAGCTTTGCTACTCTGAATTTTATGTTTTCGCTATGAAGAAACATGTATAGCTGAGGCCATTCTTTTAATAATCATTTTTTAAAATAATTTATCCTTAAATCTTGTTGTATTATTCCATACACTCATATGAAATTGGATTGAGATGAGTATTAATTTGTATGGATGCTCTGTTTCATATAAAGAAATGATAAATTTTTGATTTGAAATTTCAAACAATCATCCAAAAATAAAAATGTATTATCACATCCATGTTGGTGTCATTTATAATAGATAAGTTATATAATTAGAGATATATTTTTTTTTCTGAACCAAAGTCGGATCTAGTTTTTGACATGTCAAACAGTCAATTTTGTGAAAATTTGAATTCAAAATAACTTTCAATGAAACTTTTGATGATATCAATCTAATTAACACATAGTGGTAAATACGATTTTAAATTTTTAATATTCAATAATTATTTTTTCTTTGTGGACTCAAAAATCTCATTAAATTAAGAATTTTCTTCAAGTCTCAATTTAATGTTAACAACTATTTACTATTTTGCCAAATTAAAGATAAAATTGTCTGCAATTGATGAAAACGCATGGAATTTCTACTTTTCGAACGAATTTATTGGAAATAAAATTGGATACTGCAATAACTGCAATATATCAATAGAAGAAGCTCACTATTACTTATATGAATGCAAATTTTATGATTATAATGACCAAATTATTGTTATCAGAAAAAATTCCCAAACTTTATTTCTACATAATCGCTGTTCATTTAGTAATTGCATTTTTTACGTAAGTAACAGTAATAGTTCAGTTGTACAACGAAAGTTCTGCGGTACAAAATGTGCTTGCCCAGGATATGGCCAATTTTCATCAACTATACTTGGCGATGGTCACTTAAACTTTATTATTGAGAGTTCTCTTTTCGATGTAGGAAATGATCCTATTGGATACTCTGTTTGCGAAGCATGGTATGGTATTTTTAAGATCTCATCAATAAATTTCTCTTCATGTATAGCTCGTGAACAACCTGTTGGAATTTTTCAGGTTTCCCCAGATAATTACATAGGAAAATTTATTTATACAACAACAGTAAATAATTTTGCAAGTGATAATTCTTCATTTGGTTTGACACATTTTATAGATAATGTGTTGATTTTCTCATGTAATTTTATAAATAATAGCTATTTAATATCTGGTTATGGAATTATTTTCCATGAATCAAATGCCCTTGTTATTCAAAGTTGTTCTTTTATTAACAATACCAGAAGTCGTCTTTTGACCTATCTCTTGGATAGTAATATAACAGTTGATAATTGTTATATTGAAAATTTGATTTCAGACGCTTTTGGTTCAAGTGTAGAACCTCAAAATCCAAGAACTTTATTCACTAACTATCAACAGTATTTTGCCAAACAGAATTTACATTTATCAAAGAAACTAGCAATAATAAACTTGTAAATAAAACAGGATTCATTAACTATAGCTGGTACAAATTCAGGCGCCGCCGTTAATGGAATTAGTTATTTGCAATTCCATTTCTACTACTGATTTCGGACAGCAAATGATTACTTCGAAGCAATTTTATCTAGATTAAAATGAAATAAAGTTTTATTCCAAACTAAAAGATATTAATAGAAAAATTGATGAACTCCGACAGTTGATGGTCAACTCGAATCTCTTGAAATTGATCATGTGATATGGAAAAATGTTCGTTGCTCAATTATCTCACTATTGGATGGACTTTTATCGAGCGAAATTTTGGCTGTAAAGACAATTCTGATATTGGTAACATGGTGATAAGAACAAATAGTCAGTTTGCATGGTTTATGATGAGATAATTTCGATTTAAAAAAAACATAAAAATTGATTTTAATGAGCGATTATATTTGAATATGCTCTCCTAATTTGAAGGAACTGGTTAAATCATGAATAAAAAAAAAAAAAAAAAAAAAAAAAAAGGTAGTGGGGCTTCCAGGCACTTCGTGCCTTCTAGCCCTGAAGATGTTTAGTATAAATGAAGTCTTAGAGGACAAACATGACTATGAGTTTTGATATGACAAGATAGAATATGAGAGAGGTCCTATAAACCGGAGAAAGTGTTATATAAACATCTGTCATATTACTCAGAATATTATACAGAATTCAATAAAAATATATTTTAGGGTAGAAGGGTATATCTACCCCGTTTTCTACCCTCTTTTCTACCCTCTTGAATTTTCATGAATTTCATCGTAAAGACTTTGTCAAGATTTCATCGTAAAGACTTTGTCAAGATTTCATCGTAAAGACTTTGTCAAAACTTCATCGTAAAGACTTTGTCAAAACTTCATCGTAAAGACTTTGTCAAGATTTCATCGTAAAGACTTTGTCAAGATTTCATCGTAAAGACTTTGTCAAGATTTCATCGTAAAGACTTTGTCAAGATTTCATCGTAAAGACTTTGTCAAAACTTCATCGTAAAGACTTTGTCAAAACTTCATCGTAAAGACTTTGTCAAAACTTCATCGTAAAGACTTTGTCAAAACTTCATCGTAAAGACTTTGTCAAAACTTCATCGTAAAGACTTTGTCAAAACTTCATCGTAATGAGCGTAAATCAGACAAAAATATATTTTAGGGTAGAAGGGTATATCTACCCCGTTTTCTACCCTCTTTTCTACCCCATATGTACTTACTGAAAAAGTATGTGTTCCATCTGTCATTTTACTCAGAATTTTACACCAAAAATAATGTTTAGGTGAAGAGGTGAGATTTCACCTGTTTTTTCACCTAATTTTTCACCTCGTGAATTTTCATGAAATTTACACCAAAAATATACTACTAGGGTCATTTACGAAGAAATCTCAACAAAGTCTTTACGAAGAAATCTTGACAAAACATAGACAAGAAAGTTCATGAGAAATTAGATGAAGAAATCTCAACAAAACATAGACAAGAAAGTTCATGAAAATTCAAGAGGGTAGAAAAGAGGGTAGAAAACGGGGTAGATATACCCTTCTACCCTAAAATATATTTTTGTCTGATTTACGCTCATTTACGAAGAAATCTCAACAAAGTCTTTACGAAGAAGTCACAATAAAACATCTGTCAAAAACCGCTTTTTAACTTCACTTAAAATGCCACGTAAGCTACGTAAGAATATACGTAAGAGGAAGAGAGCATTGAAACATCCAATAGTAAAACTGACACCACAACAACAGTTGCAACAACAAATGCTGAATGACCCCACTATGTTGCAACAAATGTCAAGCAATCCTATGCTTTTAAACCGAGTTGTTGGTGCACAGAGTGGAGGTTTAAGAGCGGCACTTTTAGCGAAAATGGCAGGCTATGGTGGAGCTGCAGACGGAACAGCCTATAACCCTCAAAGTCAAATGAATTTGAGTTCACTCAAAAATCAAATAACAGATGTCAAAAAGTCAAACATAGACATACAGAAGCAAATAAGTGAAAACGAAAAGAAACTAGAATATGACAGACACACAAAGAAACTCAATGAGTTAAACGTAGAGAAAAAGAAGAAAGAAGAACAACTGAAAGAACTAAGTACAGAGGAATATGCGAAAAAAGTGTCAGAAAAAGCAGCAGAAGTAGCAAAAATGGAACAAGATGTCATAAATTTGAAAAACCATACTACTCAATATAAAGTACTGAAAGATGAAGAAATAAAACAAAAAGCCCTGAAGACATATATGGATAGCGATGAGTATAAAAAAGAAGTTGAAGCAAATGTAAAGGCAGAAAAACTTTTACAGTTGCAAAACCAAACCGTACAGTATGAAAACTTAGCACAAGAAAGTAAAAATAACGACGCAGCCATGCAAAAGGCAATGAAAAGCTCAGAATATATAAAAGCTAACAATGACTGGTTAGATGCCCAAGCCAACGCTAAAGCAGCCCAGCTTATAGGTCAATAAGGACAAAAATACAAGCGGATGAAGATAGTTCAAATGAAGCTTTAACAAATGCTGACTTTAAGAACGCTTTCGAAGCTCTTCATAGTAAGGTGAAACTAGTGAACGACTTCTCATCTGGAAAGAAACTGAAGTCTGAAGGTTTCGACAAAGAGTTAAGAGAAGTAGCACAAAATATGACGAAAATAACAGATGCAGCAACGAGACAGGCAGTTCAAAGTGCCTATGACGCCGTTAGAGCAACTGTTGTGAAAAGTCAAGAAAAAGAGTTACAACAGACCAAAACAGACCTAGTAAATGCTTTCTTAAAACGAAAAGTCAGGTAGGACATTATGCTGCAGATGGAACATATGTGCCAGCTGGTGGAATTATATACCACCAAACCCTCCAAGAGAAGCACCTGCACCAGGACTACCTAGAACATTTACATCGTCACATGGACACAGACACAGGCATGCACCAAAACCAACACAACAACCAACAGTAAACTGCACACAACAACAACAACCAACACAACAACCAACAGTTCAAAACCAGCACAACAACAGTTCAATCCAGCACAACCAACAGTTAAAACCTGCACAACAACAACACAACAAGCAAGGACATAAAAGAAGTAGAGAACAAGGAAACCAAGAATTCTTAAAAATGCTTAAAGAAAGTGTGGTTTCCCAGATACTGTTGACTTTAGTGACAGATATAAAGAAGCTATTGGATTCAAGGATGGAAATACTGACCCGAACCTATTTAGCTTTATGGCTCAGCACCAAAACGATATAATCTCAAACCTGGAAAATACAAGCTCGCTAAGGGATATGATTTAATAGCATATCATCCAAATGACATGATGAATTTACTCCGAGATATTTGATGTCAGAGCTAAATGACAATTCAACTTTCGTCATGAAACGCGTAAAAAATAGAGACGGAACGAAAGAACAAAAGCTTATGAATGCGGATGACGTAGATAGGGAAATTGTTGAAAACGGTCTCGGAATATATGAAATGCCAGCAGATGAGGTACAAGAAACTCCACAGGAAGAAGTTCAGATACAACCAGACATGGAAGAAATAGTTCAGCAACAAAGCTAGAAGAGCCTGAAGGAAACGAACAAGTCCTCCTTTGGAAACTAACTTCACAGAACTAGATGAAGATTTGGAACAGCCGAAAAATCTTGACCCTCAACAAGAGTATGCGGAGAATATGGAATATTTCCAAGAGTCTAAAAAAAATTCGGCTGACATAGTAGAAGAATATCGAAAAATGTTTGCCGACATACAAAAGACTCCAACACAGATGAAAATATTCAGCATAGAATGGAAGACTGAAAGAAAATGTACACAAATACAACAACCCTTTTTACTTACGAGCATTTAACGTTCAATCTTCGGATGAACTCGGTGAAAATAAAAGGTTAAATTTCAAGAAAACATATAGAAATGAAACATTGTTTAAAGTTCATTCAGAACCTAACCAAGATGGAAACAAACCTACTTTTGTTTCTGCAGACGATGGAACTACAATGAGATGGGGTCATAAAGCTAATCCCGGATAGGTGGTTCATAAACTTACAACCAAATTCCAAGAAGTTGTAGACGCAATGGAAGTCAATGGTGAACGAGATATAGCTGGTATTTTCAGCGCGCTTTAATGCCATTGAAAGATATGAAAGATGCAGATATTTTGGACCAGTATGAAATGAACATGGCTGATGGAAATATAACACCTGACGTTCTAGAACATTTATCTCAAAGAACTACACAGAACCATAGAGATGGTATATTTGGTGAAGAGTTTAGAAAGAAAGTTAGGGAGAGAGAAGGAAGAGAACCTATTGTACATGACCTTGCAAACGAAAGTTTACAAAATGTCATAAAAACTTACTTTGCAGACAATGAACCGAGAAGGGATGAATATTTAAGAAAACTCAAATGGACAGTACCAAATGAAATGTTAGTATTGAAAAACATGTTCCTTGACAAAATAAAACCAACTACAGAAATAAACGACGCAAGACTGAAAGATTGGGTAAAAGCTTTCCCATTCACAAAAGATATAGTTGGTAACATGGAAAGAAAACCAGAATGGCTACAAAAACATATATTTGGAAACGAGCATATTCCATATGGACAGGCACTGTTTTGAAGAGCTTGAACGGAAACTCAGGAAAGAGTCATGCAAACAATACGCGAAGACTCAAATACAGACTATGACAAACTCTTTCTAGGATATAGGTTACCTGAGATGGGCGACCAGAGCCAAAAGGCAAAAAGGACATGGGAAATTTGCAACATACTAGATGAACATAATGCAAAGATGCAACAACTTCAAGCAGAGGGCAATGAAGGAAAAAGAAGAGTTAAAACTCAGTCAGGAAGAAAGTAAAGCTTGGTCCACGTGGGTTCTATTATGACATATAAATCCAACTATTCTATATTTTTACTCATATGAAATGTACGCCGCTCAGAATATAACGCCAACAGTTTTGGATGCCATGAATGGAAATGTTTCCGAATGGTATAACGAATGCGACAATGCCATTAGAAGGTCAGAAATAGTTCCTGGAACTTACGAATATACAACTGCTGTTTCTTATGGAAATGTAGGTGAGTTTGGAGAAGGTTCTTCAACAACAGTAGATATTGCTTGCGACAGGTTTCATATAATTTCTATTGACAACTCATTCTTATACGTGGAACAAGACATTGAAATAAAACCTTCTGCCAAGTTGTCTGACAAGAAAGGTTGCAATGGAATTTTCTATGTCGGATACCAATATGCTCCAGAAGTTTTCATGGGATATAAGATATATTCTAACTCTGACTTAGTTCAAACAGTAACATGGGCAAACTATGAATGGTTCGCTTTGAGAAACTCAGTACAACCACAAGCTAGAGAACAAACAGACCAGTATGCAACTATTGAGAAAATAAGAAGACTTGACCCTAACGTTCCAGGAGTTTATGTTAACCTTTCTGGACAAACTGCAGCAGCAGTAACCAAAGTAAAACTGAAACTTAGAGTTCCTTTGTCATCTTTCCTCATCTTCAGGTTTTTAAGATACTTGCCAAACTGGGCAGGAAAAATTTCTATCGAACTTACTCCAAGCAAAAATAACTTAGTCATTGCACCAACACAAGACCCATTCACTCTTACAGAAGTAGTGGGAACAAATAAAATGTCATTCGCCGACTTTTGCAAAACAAAGTTGACTTAGACTTTGGTTTCTCAAACCTCAACACTGAAGTAAACTATTATTTCAATGCTGCTGGAGATGCTTGGGACCCAGTTAAGTTCACATGCGAAAAATTTGAATGCAAGAGAATAGAAAGCAGACTTGCAGTCTATATGTTGGACCCAGATATTTCAAATGCTTTAGCTGCCAAATATATTGCAGTTCCACTTATGTTCCCTATACACCAAATATCTGTCAAAGACTTTGCAGGTGAAGTTGGAAACCAAAGTGCTGACCCAGGTGCAAGAACAGATATTGCTTTAACAACTGCAATGAAACATGCAGATACTATGTTTGTACTGTTCAGACGAACTATAAATGACTATTCTTGTTTCTACAACCCTGGTATTAAATATCATATAAACATAGATGGCAAATACTATCCAAGAGAAGAATATTCTACAGTTGAGGATATGAGGTCATACAACTTGACATTAGATGCTATGAACTTTAACAACAACTTCACAACAACCATTAACCCTGAAATGCAAAGTTCTATTATGCCATATGTGAAAGTATGGACTCATACAGGAGGTCAAAAAACTCAATATACAAATGGAGACCGTTCAAACTTTTGGCTTGGCATTCCATTTGCTGACTCAGAAGACTTTATGGGTGGTATTTCAACTGTTGGTACAGTTCAAATACAATATACTGGTGACAGAGACGGTCCAGATGAATGAAGCAAAGAAGTTTACAAAACCAATAGCACTTTTCACGGAAGATGCTCTTTTGAAGATTCGTTCGATGAAACCTGCTGGGGCTCCTCAGCTTGGCATAACGACAGCTTCCATCGAGCAGATTTTGGCAGCAGGTCAGTAAGTTGTTCTTGAACTGACTTCTCTCCGTCAAATATTGACAGTACGCCAGTTTTGACATAAATTTATTATAAACTTACCTTTAGAAATATCGGTCAGTTTTGTTGTTATATTTTTGTCTGCTTCAAGAAACTTTCACCATCTCGGTTATACCAACTTTCTTTGCTTTATGAAAAATTTTGGTTCAGCAAAGACTGCTATTCTATAACATTTTCCATTGTTTGTATAAAGAACTATTCTGTCAATGAACTTGTATTGTTTGTGTGTGTAAACTTTGTTCTGCTTCAATTCGAAGAGATACTCAAATACGTCCATCTTTTTATTCTAAGTAAAATGTCATTTCCGAAAAATAGAAGCGTAAGTGTTTCAAAAGGTTTAATGGCGGTGGCAGATGTGAAGTTAAATTCACCAACTCAAACAAACAGTCAAAGTGTTGTTGTCAATGTCAAAGAAAGAGATGTTGAAGTGGGGAAACCATACGAAGACGAAGATGGTATAACAATAGTTCCTGTAAAAGAACAACCAACATACCCTGAAGTTAGCAGAGACTTAAGTTCTGTTGCAGATATTCGAAATGACTACCAACAACTTAAAGACAAACTTAAAACTCAGGAGAAGATTTGTCAAGCTTTGGTATAATGTTAAACTTGGTCGAACACAACCCTGTAAAAGTGAACTCATATGTCATCGCACCTCGTGAAGTTTTGAAAGAACTATTGAAACTTTTGACAGAGGCAGACGATATAAACATCAAAGAAATAGAACCCGACATTGCTTGCTGTGGTGTTTCATATAATGTCATTGACAAGATATACGTTATGAAAGGAGGTGAAACGTTGAACTTAAAGTATAGTTTCCCAGACGTTATAAAAATATTTGACGACCACAACATTTCATTAAAATTTATTTGCTAAGTAAATGGCAGAAGACATAATGGTTTATACTATTACGACTAAAAACCCTGAGTCATATAATTCTATAACAACAAACTTACAAAGTCCTCAAGGACGATATTGTAAACTAACTTTAAACACATGACGACTAAAGCCTGTTTTGCTCTTTTGACACCAGAAGACTTTGTTGTTGTGAATGGTAAAAAATACTTCTTTGAAGATACTTACTCAGATATACCACCAACAGGTTTTGTTGACTTATTTAATACTTTAAGGACGGATGTAACATGTGCTGCAACTAGAGCAGGTTTCATTATGTTTGGATGTCCGACTGAGTTTAGTATAAACGATATGAGCTATAATACAAAACTTATATCTGGTTTTTACTACCAACAGTTTCCTATAACAGGAAAAGGTGTCATACAAGGTGTCTGTTCCATTGACTTTAAGTACACCTATTTTATATATTGTTTCAAACTTAGGTTCAAAGTGCTATTCGAATGTCGACAGAAACTACTATGACCAAAAGATACTCATGCGTATAAACAACACTTTCTCTGCTGGTTTGCCTATTGTTCATTCGAATGCAGAGTTTTCAGCTTTAGTAAACTCAAACACTTTAGCAAACATAAACTTAACCTTAGTTGACGCAAACTTTGTTCCTGTAAAACTTTTATGTCCTATGTATTTGTCAATGACGGCAGAAAGTTTCGAATTGGAAGATGCAACTGGTGAAAGTATTGTACTACAAGAACAACTTCAACAACAAATAGCTCAAGAACAACAAATGCAACAAATGGAACAAATGCAACAACAAAGTCAAGAATAAAAAAAATATTTTTTTTATTTTTATAAAAATGTACAGAATAGATGTTTCAGATTTTTATGACTTCCAAGCGTTCAGAAATATGTGTCCATTTCGAGACTATAACAAGCAGTCGAGAATTTGAAACGTTTTAGTCATTTATGTTGACTCTGCCCCAGAATGTTATGTCATGAAAGAATGGGATGTTGTCTTTAACAACCAAGAGCGACAATAGTTTTCAGAACAAGAATGTAGACAGAAACTTAAGAAAATAAAAGTCGTACAAGTTGGCATGAAGATGTTAGATGCTTGGGATATCTTATTGTCAAAGTTAGAAGATTTTTCAGTTCGTGGTATAAAGTTCTATACACCTTCTCCAAACTTCTATTCTATCTTCACTGGATATAAATATGAACAAGTAGAATGGAAAGAAAAATATTATAGAAGCTTGGTTAGACCATGTCAAAGAGAAATTATATGCAATGGAAACGAAAGAGTCTATGAGTATATCTTATGTTGGTTTGCAAACATCTTACAACATCCAAGTGCTAAAATGAAACTGCTCTCATTATAATTGGAAAACAAGGAACTGGTAAGAATACTTTCTTAACAGATATTTTGTGCAAACTGTTAGAGGGCTATTCGAATCCGAATATGACAAACTTAGAAAACATCTGCGGTAAATTTAACTCTTCAATAGAGAATATGAAACTTATAGTATGTAACGAACTTCAAAGTATAGATACAACAAAAGTTTTGAACTCAGATGCTTTGAAGAGTCTTATAACAGACAAGTTGGAGTTGTTGAAAGAAAATATAAAGACCAAAGAGTTTGTGAAAATGTTGCAAACTTCGTCATGGTTTCAAACAATGCTGTTCCGATGAAGTTAGAAAGTTCTGACAGAAGATATGTAGTTGTCAGAACGTCAGATTCTCATATGCAAGATACAGAATATTTTGACGACTTAGCAGAAACTTTGACACCTAACTTTTACAACCACTTGTTCTCATATTTTATGACATTAGATATTTCAAAGTTCAATCCAAGACAAATTCCACATACCGAAGAGAGACAAACATTGTTAGAAGCAAACAAGAGTGTATATGAACTGTTCATAGATGAGACTAACTTTGAGTGTTTAGATGAAAGGTCGTTGTACGATGAATATAAACAATATTGTCAAGAGTATGGTTATATGACAGCGTCTAAACGAACATTCTTGGCAAATGTCAAAAATCTTTTAGATGTTCAGAATGGTGTATATACAAAGAAAAATTTTTATGAGTAAATTTTAAAAAAAATATTTTTTTATCCGATAGAAAAGATGACGAAATATATTTCAGTAAATAAGTACATGACAGAAGTCAAAGAAGAACTAGACCCATTCGCTTATTTGAATGTTTACTTCTACCATTTTGAAAAGTCTACATTTGACAAAGTTTGAACATCGAACCAGTTAAGTTTGCTATTGTGACTAAAAATGGTGCGAAATTTGAAGACTTAGACATAGAAGGTTTGTTAGCAGTCAAAGAAAATTTTGACAGAAGGTTTTCAAACCTTAAAGAAGGCAAAGCATACAAACTTGTTATACCTTATGAACCAAAAAGCAGACGACTATGAATATTATGAGTCTAAGATAGTTGAAGTTCAAGGTAAATTGGGTAAAAAGATTTTAGAGTCTAAGCCAGTGTTTGCTCCTAAAGAGGAAGAGAACATTGACATTGACCCAGAAATGTTCTAAAAATAAAATTTTATTTTTACATGTCATATCTCACCTTCTCTGGAATTGGCTCTGGTTCTTTCTTCTCTTCTTCTACTTTCTTTTCTTTCTTTTCTCTCTTCTTCTTCTTCTTCTCTGGTGGAGTTATGTCAAACTTCTCAGAACCATATTTATGTAAAAGTTCTTTGTCCTTTAATAGCTCTTCTATTCTGTTTTCTATTTCATCTTCAAGAACAGCGCATGTGTCTTCTTTGCATTCTAAGAACTTTTGTTGGACTTCATCTTTCCAATCGCGCTCATCTCTGTCAACAAGTCTGTCATTGACAAATTTTAAGACTGCTCTTTGTAATGTTTTATGGTTCTTGTCATATTCCCAGAAACAGAACTTTAGAACAAATTCACCTTTCTTGTTTACACTATGTAAGATTTTATGGTCGACAGATGTTTTGCTGTCAAAAAGCTTGTCTCGAATATAGATAGCGAAATCGCTAGACATTTTCAAAAAGATAAAAAATTTTAATTTTTCTAAAAATATGTTAGAAAAAAAGTTTGCTGACATTGACAAGAAATTTGAGAATGTTTTAAACAAGAACAAGAGGAAGTTAGAAAATGCTCAGATAAAACCCATACATGACAAGTTTCTATTTGCTCAGATGGTATAACAGGTCTAATTGCACCACCTGGGTCGGGTAAGACTTTCACTTATCTTAAAATGGCTGCACAACAACAAGAACTAGATGAGAAGAACCCATTCTATGAGTTAGTAGTCATTTGTAGTACTTCTGGTCAATTTGACCAAACCGTAAATTCGTTCAAAGATATTATAAAAAAGTCTAAGTTAGTATGTATAAAAGACTCTGAGTTGTTAGATTGGATAAAGAAGTACCAAAGAAGAGTTTTTGAAGTACAATGCTATAAATGAGTATGTCAATTCGAAGTTTAAAGACCCAAATGAGGAAATGCAGAGAATATAGAGAAGAAACACTTCAGAAACAAACAGAAAGAGATAGAATACATTTCGAAGAAATTGCAATCTTACGATTGGAAGACTTACCCTCATAGATGTCTTCTTATCTTAGATGACTTTGCTTCTCATCCTTTGTTAAAGAACAGAGAACAAGACATGTGTCGAATTCTTAAGAAGCTCAGACACTTTAACATCTCAGTTGTCATTTGTGTACAGACAGCAAAGAGTTTAAGTAAGGATGTTAAAAGAATACTTACTGATATCATACTTTTCCCTGGATTGTCCGAAGACGATTTCATGGAACTTATGAAAGAGTCCATGGCAGGTAAGTTTGACAGATATGAACTCTGGGAGAAGTATAAAGTCATACAAGACCCTCATACTTCTTTCAGAATTCACATCTACGCGAACAAAGTTCAAATTGTAAAAAGTCAAGCTTGAAAAATAAAGAGTTTAGTCTTAGTAAGTCTGTTGTGGTGCTGCAGCTTTCGGTTCTTCTGGCTTTGGAATGGACTCGGTTGGTGGTACGTCGGACATTCGTTTGTGTCCTGTCGGATGGAAGGACTTTTCCTGTCGGAAGGAAGGACTCGGAATGTCGGAAGGAAGGACTCGGAATGTCGGAAGGAAGGACTCGGAATGTCGGAAGGAAAAACTCGGAATGTCGGAAGGAAAAACTTTTTCTGTCGGAAGGAAAAACTTTTTCTGAAGTTCGACCAAAAAGTTCTCAATTTTCGAAAATTTGAATGGTTTACGGACGAACAACAGGAAATTTTTTTCCAGTTGTCAGGAAATTTTTTTCCAGTTGTCGGGAAATTTTTTTCTTGTTGGAAGGAAGGACTCGGAATGTTGGAAGGAAGGACTTGGAATGTCGGATGGAAGGACTTGGAATGTCGGATGGAAGGACTCGGAATGTCGGATGGAAGGACTCGGAATGCCAGAAGGATTTGACAAGGCAATTTACCTTATAGAGCTACCTGAGCCATCTGAAGTCAAGCTTGAAAAATAAATGGTTCATTTACTCTGCTTGTTTGAAGTTGTCAAAATACTCTGTTATTTTTTCCTTTAACAATGGCAAATCTTCTTTGAAGGTAAAAATTGTACAACCTTTAATATCATAGTGTGTTTGAGGTAACGTATCTTGAACTATTTGTTTCACATCTTCATTTGGGGTCATTGAAATCGGTAAGTTTTCGCGATAGAACCAATTTCTGTCAGATTTGTAAATCTTAGCAAGGTCGTAAAAGCTTTTGTTGTTTCTTCTGACTAAATGCAACATAACCATATCTCTGTCTTCTTCATTTTCCATCTCTTCAGTATAAATCATATACTTATAGTTCTTTTCCTTACCTTTTGGTACCGAACGTGGTATTCTTTTCTGTATGGTTTTGTCTTCTTTCATTATATCTTCTCTCTGCTTTGTACAAAGTTCGTCAAGTAGCATAAGTATGTAGATTGCATAACGAGGTGAAGCCCACATTGCTATTGAACTAACTAGGAACTTATGAACATATATACCTTTTAGATGTGATGGTAAGTTTTGTCTGTCTTGGTACATCTTTTTAAGTTCTACATGTTCAAACTCACTGAGGAGTTCATGAGTGCTATTTAATTCAAACCAATCTTGTGGTTTCATAGTATCTGGAGCAAAACATGCTGTCAAAATACTTTGCATTTGGTACATATCGTCTTTGACCGAACGAATGAGACGGAGTTGTTTGTTAAACTGAACCCACTCATATTCTTCATTTATAGCTTCATGGACTATAACTGTTGTTGTGTTCTCTGTTGTTGACATATCTGTCTTTACATACAAAATAAAAAAAATATTTTATAAAAAACTAACTTTATTTTTTCTGTCTTGTATAAAAGACCAAAAATAAACGCTTTACATGTATTTTTCAGCAACTTCGTCAAATAATTTTATAGCTTTATCTATCTCATCTACTTCGAAAGTTTCTTTACCTTTCGTGGGAGCACCATACATTTTCTCAAACTTTTCAAGTAGTTCTGTTTCAGCAGCTCTCATATCATTCACAAACACAACCTTAACTCTATTGACTGTACTGTCATATCTTTTAGTTATATTATATGTTCTTCCTATCTTATATCTCTTTGTATTGAAGTCTTTCGGTTTCTGAACGATGTAAAGTAAGCCTTCACTGCAACGTTCCGTATCGAATGAACCATATGTTATGAAATTATATCCAACAACTGGGTCTAACCATAACAAAACTACTGGTATAAGACTTTTGTCTATAAGATATGCTGTAGTTCCATAGAATCTTACCGATATCATAAGCTCAGGATTTCTTGTCAAAATTTTCTGAGTTGAAGCAATTTTAACCCAGTCGTTTGTTTTCTTTCCAGATGGAGATATAATGTCTGACAAAGAATATTTGTTGTATTTCTTTGAGTATCTTACGTTTAAATCACCAATTCTAACCATTTTTGGCTGTCATTGTCTATCTTTCTAACTGTTTCAAACTCAGTGTTTGACATTTCCTGTTCTTACATACAAAATAAAAAAAATATTTTAAAAAAACTAGCTTTTATTTTCTATCTTAAGGAAATTCATGAAATTTGGTCATTTTTTTCAGCAAAAATATATTTTAGGCGACCAGGTCACTCGGTTAAATGAACTTCTCTGAAAAAGTGTGACAACATGACATTTTGACAACAACACAGGAAATATACTTCTTCGTAAATGTTTTGTCAAGACTTCTTCGTAATGAGCGTAAATCAGACAAAAATATATTTTAGGGTAGAAGGGTATATCTACCCCGTTTTCTACCCTCATTTCTACCCCATATGTCCTTACTGAAAAAGTATGTGTTCCATATGTCATTTTACTCAGAATTTTATACAGAATTCAATAAAAATATATTTTAGGGTAGAAGGGTATATCTACCCCGTTTTCTACCCTCTTTTCTACCATAACTATTTACAAGCGTTTTACATGGTATATGTTGTGATGGTTCATGACTTTAAACAGTTTTGTAGCTTCTATTTCTTCTTTTAGTACATCGAATGTTTTAACTATACCGAAGGTTTCTTTATATTTCTTCTTGACGTCAGATAGAAGGAAATCGTTAGCAGTTGGATAGTTTTTGTTCAGAAATGTCAACATGTCCATTTTATCTTCTGCTGGTTTCTCTACTTCTTTCTTTAAGTCAGTATGGTCTTTTCTCATTCTTTCTATCTCTTTGACGGAGTAGTTATATTTCCTTGTTGCTGCTTTACATTTTGAACATTGTGAGTTCATTTTTGCGTTATATTCTGAAATTTGTCCTGCTAAAACAAGTAAGGCGTAGATGGTCTTCTTTAACTCAAAGGCTGCTGGTTTTATCTGTTGGTTCCATACCTTACCTCTTCTATCTTTATCTCTTATCTGCAAGACACACTCAGCAACTAACGAAACAAAGTTGTCGTAGGTCTTAAATTCTTCAGATTTATATATGTCAATGACTTTGTGGTTGCAATGAAATCCAAGAAACTCATAGTTTACCTTTCGTATGAACTTCTTTATTTCTACTGAGTCAGTCAGTCTGACTTCAATTTCATCGAATTCTGGAATAGTGAGCTTTTGTTGTTGGATTTCAGGAAGTTTAGGTAGATGGTCAATAATATCCTGCATTTCATAAAGATACTGTTCATTTGTTTCATCTTTTGCACTACAGTCTAAATCTCCTTGGAGAAGTTCCTGCTTTATCTTCTGGATTTCTGTTTCGAAAGTATATGAAGAAGGAATGAAGCTTTTCATTTCTACTAACATTGAAGTTGGGTTCATGACTAACGAGTTTGGTGCTGTTGTTGCTGACATGTTCTTACAATAAAAATAAAAAAATATTTTTTGGTGGGACTACCTTTATTTTATTTCAGCACAAAATGAACGAGTTTGGTTTAAAAATACGGTGGAGCCAAAAATGGCTCGACCTCAAAACAAGCATTTTGTGAAGAATATACCAACCCGCGGAAAACGGCGGGTTGCTTTTTTTATACAAAATTCAAGAGTTTTTGTGTTTTCTACGAGGGTAGAAAAGAGGGTAGAAAACGGGGTAGATATACCCTTCTACCCTAAAATATATTTTTGTCGAAAAAAAATGGTTCATTTACTCACAATATTTTTGTACAAAACGACCCCAAACTTTTAACTTCTTTTCTGCAGCTTCTAATGTTATCTTAGCGAGTTCATATTCTCTAAATTCTCTCTTTAAATCTTCTTGTTCCCATTGGTCTAGTTCGTATGGAGAGTCTCTATAACCAGAACATATCTCACGTTCATGTTCTATTTGTTTTTCATGCATTTTTCTAACTTCTTCTTCAAACAAAGGTTTAGCATTCTCTACTGTATCTTCAAGTTCTTCTTCATCTAATTTCTCATGAACTTTCTTGTCTATGGAGTCCAGAATTTTTCCAACTGCTATACAATATTTTGGAGAAGCCCACATTGCTATATAGTTTACGAGTCTTGGGTCTACATACATTCCTCTAACCTGTTTGATTTCATCAGGAATTCCTGCATGAACCTTGTATAAAAAGCAACCGTCGGAATTCCGACGGTTGCTATATTCTTCACAAAATGCCTTAAAATACTCTTCCCAGGACTTATTTTCCAACAACCTTCTAAAGTCTTTCCTAAACTGCTGACACATCTTTGTTGCATTTATATAACCATCCTTGTCTCTACGTAAGACTTCAATACCGTTGTAAGTGCCTTTTGCGAATGTTTCGCCATTAGATTTGTTCGTGAACGTTTTTGCTTCGACTGTCATACTGTTCTTACAATAAAAATAAAAAAATATTTTTTGGTGGGACGTCGGACATTCGTTTGTGGCTTAACCGTCGGACCACAACGATAAAAATCTCGACAAAACATATACGATGAAGTCTCAACAAAACATTTACGATGAAGTCTTAACAAAAAATATACGATGAAATCTATTTCCTGTGTTGTTGTCAAAATGTCATGTTGTCACACTTTTTCAAAAAGATGTTAGTTGACCGAGTGACCGAGTGACCGAGTGACCTGGTCGCCTAAAATATATTTTTTTCTATCTTAAGGAAATTCATGAAAATTCAAGAGGGTAGAAAAGAGGGTAGAAAACGGGGTAGATATACCCTTCTACCCTAAAATATATTTTTCAATACTTTTTCAGCACTTCTCCGTAGTTATATATGAAAGACAATTCGAGATAAAAGTCGTAGTACAATGGAATAATATGCTGCACACCGTTTGTTGTGAACCAAACTTGAAAGTCAGAGAAACTGTTACTAGGTGGTTCGTAGAATTTAGAAGCAAAGTCATAAAAGTCCTTACCAATACAAAGAAAACTATTGTTGCTTGAACTGAAACTTGCATGACACATGACATTTTGAGGGTCAAACACGTTTCTATAAACTGTCAAATCTGCTGGTGGGCGTATAAACCAGAACGGACCGTCAGGTGGTAATGGTTCGTTCTGGTTTAGTAACCGAAGAAATTGTGCCCAAGAACGTTTGTCTACTTGCCAAAATAAAAACTGTGTATCTCTTGGAGGGTTATTTTCAATCCTTTGAAATGAAACGGTGGAGTTCATCTTGTCATATTCTAGTTTCAGATAGTATGTTCCATTTAGTAAAGAATCGTATTTTTCTTGAAATTCCCAGTAGTATTTGTTTATTTGAGTTTGAAAGTCATTTAGAGTCTTCTCAAGACTTTCGTCTGAACGAACTGTAAAGATTCTCATTTCATCAAATTTGTCTATTAGACCATCATGACCTCTATACCGCCCATGAAAATATACCGCAAACATAAACGCGTTAGTTCTTTTTGAAAACAAAACTTTTCTAAATCCTATTGCCTTTGCATCTGAAGGACTTTGAAGCCAACGAATTGGAAAGTCAAACCTGTAAGCACCGGATGAAATTTCTTCATCTGATATTGTCCTACCGGCATTTGTAAAGATATAGTCTAACGGTTTTGTATCTGCTACTTTTGTTCTTTGTTTTTCAACCTGAAACATTTAATATATGTAAAAAAATACTGTTTTAAAAAATGTTTTAAAATGGTATGCCATATAGCTTCTTGAATTTGTTAAGAAGTATTTTAACGTATTTTCCATCTGTATCTCTAGCGTTTACATAAGCATAGCCTTCCTTAGTAAAATATACTTGTAATTTCCTATAGTTTACGCCGGTATAAAAGTAGAATGAGTCTTGTTCTTCGCTATAGTAGTAAAACTCAAACATATGCTTACCATAGTCTCTAATTTCAATTGTTTCATCTTCTAGTTCGTCGACAAATTCGAATACAATATCTCCAAATTTGCTTATGTTCTTACTGTTTTCAGAACAAGTGACCCAACGCAAGTTTTTAAGTCTATTGTCGTTTCTTATACGGTTTATATGGTCTACACACGGTAAATTGTTAGGGTTCGGTATAAAATGAGTTGCAATGACGACATGTTTAAGATAGCGTTTTCCACTCATCCTCATAATAGCATATCCGTCATTTCCCTCCCATTCGCTTAAAACTCTTTTTGTCTTTTTCTTCCTTATTTCAAAAGACTCACAACAGTGAATTTCATACTCTTCATCTAACAAACAAGTTTCCCAACGGTCTACTCCAACAAACTCAGCGTACATTTCAAATAAAATAAAAAAATATATTTTTGAAAAAATGTTTTGTTTTAAATGGTATGCCATTTCATATTTCATCGTCTAACAAACAAGTTTCCCAACGGTTTTCTCCAACAAACTCAGCGTACATTTCAAATAAAAATAAAAAAATATTTTTTTCTTTACTTTACATAACCACCTGCTGCCATAAGCCTTTGACGCCAACCCATACCAGCTAATGAAGGTTGACTTGGTTTAGTTTGAAAACTAAGCTTTGTTTTTGGTTTATCTTCAGTTTTTGGTTTTTCTTCTTCTATCGGTTTTTCGTCACTTTTCGGTTCCTCTGACTTTACCTCACCTGCAGGAACAGTTGTGTCGTCAACATCTTCATAAATATCATATGCCATCTGTTTTTGTTTTCCTTTCAACTTTTTGTGTTTGTTGTAAAGTTTAGAATATTTCGACTCTAAGTCAATGAGATGTTCTATAATGAACTGTTGGTCAGTGAAGTAAACTTTTCCATCTGTTGTCTCGAAAGCTCCTTCAGACTTCAATATTTTATTTGTGAGAGTCTGTTTCTTTTTTGAGATACTAGCCGTTCCATTTCTATGAAAAGTGACTTTATAGTTAGGGTTTGTATTTCCAGACCTGGCACTTTCTATTATTGAATTTTTCTCTTCATCTGTAAGTTCTTTGACAGGTTTTGACAATGGTTCTGAACTTTTTGTTTGTGGTGTCAAATCTACCGTTTCAACTTCTTCGGTCATTTCATCTCAGTAAAAAATTTTAGTTTGGTTTGTTTTCAACTGGTTGTTTAGGTTTTTTAAGTCGGTCTAAAACTTCCTGAGGTATAGGAAGAACTTGACAAACACGTTGTGTAACTGCTGGAAGTCGACAAATCCATCTTGAACCCATTTGTCTCAATGCTGTATTGTTCATTTCATCTCAGTAAAAAAATTTACATTCCCCAAGTTTGAGGCGGTTGAGGTTGGTTATTGTTTACCCACTGTTGTGCATGGTTATATCCTCTGTTAAAGAATCTTTCACCTTGGTCCATATAGTGTCCTGCTTGGTTATAGTAGTCATTTGCTTTGTTATAATAGTTTCCTGCTTGTCTTCCTACATTGTCCATCCATCCTTGAACTTTTCCTCTTGTTTCAGGATTTGGAATAAGATTTGCTGCATCTCGTGCTACATCCCAACCTTTCTGTACAGTTTGTATAATAGGTTGTGCTTTCTCTTTAAGTATACCTAATGTACTCAAAATCTTCCTTCCAACTCCAAATACACCTCTGGCTATTGTTCCACTGCGGGTAAAAATCTAGATGCGACTCCTGCTAATGCGCCAAATAAACCCATTTCTTATGGGTTAAAAAATGACGAATCCAAACAAGGACCCCTATGTTTCTAAAGCGACAAAGAAAGCACTCATGGTAAAAATCTTTAGTTCAACACCAAATGCTTGGTTTATGGATATCTTGGAAAACATTCCGAGGTATAGAGAAGATGGACCACCATACTGGCTAATATTTGTTGGTCAAAACACAAGATACTGTGAAGCCATACCATTATGGTCCAAAAATATTTTAGATGTGAAAACTGCTTTGACAATATTCGTTGACAAATACCATCCAACAAAACTGACATCTGACTGTGAAAGTTCTTTCAAATCAGACGATATTAAAAACTATCTGCGTTCAAAAAATGTAAACCAATATTTCATTGTCGACCAAAACCATTCTGCTCTTGGTGTCATTGACAGTTGTATAAAAATCTTAAGAGACTTAAACCAACCACAAGGTGGTGAAGCAAATGAAATGTCATATGACGACAAGTATAGACATTTCTCCATGGCAAAGATGAGACAAGTTTTAAATATTTACAATAGCCGTAAACAAAAAGGTTTGGGAAACCACTCCCCCGAAGAAATGAAAAACAACCCTGACTTAGAGAAAGACTATATATTTAATAGTTTAGTCAAAAGAGACAAACAAGAAAGAATGCCAGGCTTCAAACTTAAGAAAGGTGACAAAGTAAAAATAGAAATACCTAAACGCGACCCATATGAAAAATACTATTGACTATGACAACAATGGGAACTCGACAGGTACTCACCTTCGTGTTCGTAAAAATAGAAGAAAGTATACAAGAGAATATTATGAAGTTTTAGGCAAAATGGCAAAATGTACAGACTGCAAGCAGAAGATAAAACTAACTATTGTCAGACCTCGTTTCAAACTTGTCAAAGTTCAAGGTGGTATACTTTCAAAGACAGTTCCTAACAAATATAAGACAACTCCTGACGAATATGCTAAAGAAGTTGAAAATGACGACTAAGCAATTCTATACCATGCGTAAACTGTCAATAATGGCGGCATGTAATCTTTACTTTGTCCCGTTGTTTGTGTATATCCCGAAACGCGATGTGTATGGTTTCCATCTCCCTGAGTGTCACTCCAGTAACAATTTATAGCAAACTTAACCTCGTCTTTAACATCATATCCTTTACCTTTTGTCATTCCTGACCAATCCCAATATCTATGCTTATGCCAACCTGCTTGAGATGTACTTAAATCTATGTAGTGACTGTGTGCAGGTAAATTTTCACCTGAAATCGTTTTACTTCCACCTGTTTCCTTTGAAGAGTTGGCACAATACAAAAACCTGTCGACTATTTGAGTCCAAGTTCCGAGACCAAGTACTACTTCTGGTCTGGTAGAGTTCATTGACGTATAAATAGAACCTATAGGATATACTGTTTGAAGTATTTCTGTCTTTAATGTTTGAAGCTCTGTTTTGTCTGCTTTTTTATATAACTTTTCTTCAAGTTCATTTACGTCAGAGATGCTATGTCTATGATATTTTTGTGGGTATGTTCCTTCTGTCCATGCTAAAATACGTTCTTTTGTTGCATCTACATATCCAGCTATCCATGTCGAGTCTGCTTTTGTATTCCTTAACTCTGTAACACCTTTCTCAAGCTCTTTCAACTGTTGTCCATCTTCCATTAAACTCTGGTATGACTTGAAACCGTTTGTGTCAACATATCTACAGTTTCTTTGTCGGCTTTAAGGTCTAAACATCCTGAAACCCACCCTGTATTGGCTTTACCTTCTAAAATCTTCGATGTCCGTTCATTATACCATTCAACCCTTTCTTTAATTTCATTGTCTTTTTCATCCACATATTCCTTATCTGCCTTCTTCACTAACGCACTAGCCACGCATGCTAACTCATCGTTAACATATGTTTTGTCAGCTTTCTTTTCAACATCCTCTTTTGTTGCATATGTTGCATCTGCTCTGTCATGTTCTTCTTGAACTTTTTCAATGACATACTCTTTGTCAGCTTTCTTTTCAACATCTGCTTTCAAAAGAAGTTCATCTATAGGTTTCTCGTTTAAAGTTCTTTTTGTTGGATTTATACAAACAGTATGGTTCTTACTGTCTTGAAACAGAAACTCATCTGTCATTGGGTTTAATGTCAGTTTTAAGTTTCCTTCTTTCAATGACTCAGATATCTTAGAATAGTTTGAAAAGTTTGTTGTGTTCTTATTTAGAGCTTGCATAATGAGTTGTCGGTTGTGTTGTATTTCTCTTATGGAAGCAATATCTTTCGACATTTTTATTCTAGATAAAATATGCTTCCAATAGAAAAAGAAAATTCAAGAGTTGCTACAACTAAACCATTAGATGAACTTTTTACGAATGTCGGTCAAAAGTTTGAGACAGAGACCGTAAAGCATGAAGGCTATCGTTTTGACTACCCGTTAAGATGGTTAAGAGACCCATCTGTCACAAAAGCTATTGGCTTTCGTAGAATGAAGTTCATTTCAGAAGCCATACATGGTTTCCCATTTACGGTCGGTTTTGAAGTTCGATACTATAACAAAGAGAAACGTACGTATGAGAAATTTGAACAGGGAAAACTTTTACAAGTTAGTTTGCTTGTAAACTTAGAAACAACTCTTCAAGCTTTTCAAGAAAAAATAAACGATATCTATCTCGAATATGCAAAACAGTACAACATTGACGAAGGAGAGTACCATCTCGATATTTTATATGACAGGAAAAATGCAACTGTTAAAATCAATAGAATAGAAGACCTTGGAGAAGACGTTTATATATTTCTACAAAATATAACAACTTGGCATGGTATAGATTTTTGAGGATGTTAAATCAGCCTGCAGAATATCCAGTACACCCGAACTTTTATGAAGTCGAAAACCCTAATGGAACATATGAAAATGTTTTCGACTCAGATGCTATTATCGTTCATGCTTCATTTTCTGGTGCACAAAACTCTTTTTTATGCTTGGCAAATGACTTTTACGAAAAACCTACAAAGCTATATGAACCACCAAGTGGAAGTATTTCAGACTTTCAAGTATGGTTTACTACAGATGGAAGAAAGAGAAATAATTCCATTATACCACGCGTTTTACTTAGAACTTAGTTTCATATACAACTACTATCGAACGGTAAAAATATAATTTTAATACGGTTGAGGTGTTGGATTTGGTTGCCAACTAGACTGTGGTGCAGGTTCAGGCTGTTGTATAACAGGAGCTTGTTCTTCTGGTTCAGGGTCTTTAGGTATAATACCAACGAACTGACCTACTCTTTTACCAATATTTTTGACACCGTTCCAAATTCCTCTTCCTACGGTTTTTATTCCATTCCATATACCTCTTCCAACATTTCGAAAGAAGTTTCCTATTCTTCCAAAGAAACCCATTTTACTATATGTAAAAATCTAATGTCCACCTAGTCTCTTACGTTTCCTTCTGAGTTCCATAGCATTCTTTAACTGGAGCTCATACATTCTATTTCTCCTCTGGTAGAAAACATACTCTGGGTCAACTCCTGTGAGAAAGATACGCTAGCTAAACAGTATCTTTGGCTTTCCAGCCAATTACTGATAAGCCCAACCTACAAAGCTGGTTTTTCAAGCCATTTACGATTATTCTTCCAGTAAAATCTGGAATTTTTCCACTAAAAAGCGTTCTTAATTACGAATTCCCTCTTCCGCAGGTCATTGAATTGATTTACCGTTGATGTAATGATGTATAGCCACTCCCAATGTCCAGACGTCCAACGCCTTAATTTCATGCAAAAATTGTCGCTGCTTTTTGGGATATGTTTTATATTGGTTTGATGTCGATTCTTTTTGCTTCTGCTGTTGGTTTATACTTTATACTTATTTTCTGTATGAAGATGAAACCTCCAATTACCAATCTTTATTTATAATGTTTGAATTGTTTATTTAAACTACTCTAGTACATAATTTTTAAATACTACTTATTTACTTTTCTAAACCTATAATATCCATATAATCATTACCAAATTTAAGTTAATATAAATATAAATAATCATATGTGAGGAGAATAATCATCAATCAATAGAAGGAATAAAACTTCATCACGAGCAATAAGAAAATAGAAATTATTCTTAGAACTATTAAATACTAAATACGAACGATATAAGCTACATTTAATCTTATATATTACTTATATCCATGGACTCCACAACAAAAAAGAAATGAGTGGACATCACATTTATAAAAGGATATAGTTAACATATAATAATCATTTTTATACAAACAAATAATTAATGACGTCTTAATAGACGGAATTTTGTAGGTCCAAGACCTTTTGCATAGATGTTTGTGTCTAAAGTTCGCGGTGGTATGTCACACGATATACCACTATTCCCTTTTGTTACTATTACCCCATAAAATTTTGATCCTGGATAAAGATGCGAAACATATATCGTAATTCCCGAGGAAAATACACTTCCAACAACATTAAAATCTTTTCTTCCACAATATTTAACTTGCTTGAGCCCATTTGTTTCAGTAAATGCGCCAGGACTGATCTCAGACAATTTATTTGAAAATGAAATATTTGGATTGACAAAAGTGCACTGATTGAATGCATTTTCGCCAATATACTCAATATTTTCAGGAAAATTGATGATTCTTGAGTTCAAAAATCCACTGTGATTTACAGTTTTCAATGATGATAAATCTAATTCCAAAAGACTGCAATGTGCGAATGAATAATTTCCAACAATTTTTATAGCAACATTTGAATTGAAATTAATTAATCTTTGGCAATATTCAAAACAATAATCTGGGATTGTTCCATTGTAATCTATTATTGTAACATTTTTAAGTGATGGACATTTATTGAAAGAAAGAATACCAAAATACCTAATTTCTTTAATGTAAACATTCAGCAAGTTTTGACAGTTATAAAATGAGTAATCATTGAGATAAACAGAACAATTTAAATTCACTGTTTTAAGATTTTTAATAGTCGAAAAAGCATAATATTCTGTGTTCTTTATATATGTGTATTCATTTGCCTCAATTGATTCAAGGTTTACAAATTGAATAAAACAATGTCGAGGAATTGTCTCAATGGTTGTCCCAGGAAGTATTATCTTTTTTATTGTTTTGGGGATATTACTCAGTACACCTGAAATTGTATGAAATGAGTCTGGTATCATAAATGTTTCTAATTTTGGGCATATATCAAATGCTGTAGAATCGATGTAAGAAATATTTGAATCTCTCTCAAAAATAACTTCAGTTAATTGAAAGCAATACATAAATGCATAAACGACGTTGATTTTTTTTTCAACATATAAGGTCGATGAAAAAATGAGCGTTTTTAAAAAAACCACTCGGTTTTGAGAGGAAATTGAGAGCCCCGATGTATACTTTTTGACATTGTCAAGAACTTTGAAAGGACCAAAAAATTTTAGTGTCAGAAAGTTTACAAATGTATACTTTTCTGACAAACAGACTCTCAGAAAGTACTCAAACTGAAGTTTTTAATTTCCGCACTTTTTTTGGCGACCTTATTTACAACTAGATGGTATTTTTATTTTTTCTATGATACTATTGGAAAATGTGAAATTTTCGATTGACTGAACTCGAGAATTTTGTTCAAACTCAATTGAATATAATGTAAATGCCGAAAATGCTCGAGACCCAACCATATTACATGATGATCGAATGGCAATACTTCTTAAGTTCGATTGGAAAAATGATTGGTCTCCAATTGTTAACAACTCTGAACCTTTATCAAATATAATAGAAGGAATACTGCAACCATAAAATGATTGGAATTCTAAATATTTGCATTTTGCAGGAATATTAATAGTATTTAATATGGTACATCGATAAAATCCTTTCCTATCAATTAATTCTAAATTGGAGTTTTCGGCAAAAACAAGTTCTTGAATTCCACTGCTTTCAAATGTTCCTTGTCCAATGGCTTTGCATGTTGAAGGGATGTAAATGATTTTCAATTGTTGGCATTCTTTGAAAGTTTCATCCCCAATAAATATTAAATCTTTTGGAAGAGATACATTTTCGAGTTTTTGCATGAGGAAATAATCCTTTATTAAATTCAAAATATTAAGTTATGTTCGAAGATAGCATGATTAATAATTATGTGGGAAAAAAGCTTCATCTCCAATAAATTCACAATTTTCTTGGAAATTGATATATTTGATAGGATATATATGCAAAACTCATATTCCCAATATATTTTAGATTAGTTGGTAATGTAACATGCATCAGACCAGACGAATTAAATGCATAATCTCCAATTGATTTCAAATTATGCAAATAATCTAATGATGTAATACTTGTAAATGAAAATGCGTAATTTCATATATATTCTAGAGAATTTTCTTGAGTAAAACTTATACTACTGAGTGATCGTCTAAAGTAAAATGCATAATCAGCAATTATTATGGTTTCTCTTTTGAGATAAAGAATTGGAATCGATGGAACACTCCATAGCAGAATGGAAAAGTTTTTTATTAATATATAATGCTAATTTGATGCATAATATGATGAATAATATTTATTATTTGGAGATATGAAATATTGGGAGAGATTGATTTCATAGAATGTTTCATTATTAAGGACATTGTCAGATGTATTCCCAATTGAAACTGTTATCAAACTAGATATGTTAGAAAATGCTCCAGGACCAATAAACTCAACTTCATTAACATAACCTATAAAAATACTATATATTAATGTGCAATTGTTAAATGAAAATGCTTCAAATTTTCTGATATAATTCAGAGATATATATGCATAATAAATTGAACTTTTTGAAGCAGTATCTTGTCTTGTTTGAGATTGAGTAATATATTGCAAAATGCGGCAATTTTCAAATGCAGAAATTCCGATTTTTTCTATTGAAGTTGGTAAAATGATTGACGAAATTGTGCAATTGGCAAATGTCTCATCTTCAATTTCTGATATATTTTGGACATTATAAAAGTATATATTTGTAATTGTCGAATTATAAAAACAACATTTTCCAATGTAACTCAAATTATGATTAATTGAAATATAATTCGAGATGTTTGCTCTTTCAAATGCCGATTCCATAAGAACTAATTTTTCTGAAGCCGAAATTATTATTAAGTTAATTTCAGAATTTTGAAAAGTATATTTTTCGATTATCATAACTTGACCATTAAAATACAAACTTGAGTTTAATTTTACATCCATAAAATGCTTCTGATTCTATCATCGTTAAGGAATTATGATCAAGAATTTGAAAACTTTGAATATTTTGATTAAAAAAGCACCTTTTGCATATCTTCACTGTACCTTGTTTAATAGTTACCCTACTTATTCCATTCAAAGAGCTAATGGCATAATTATTTCGAGTATCATATACTATTCCATTTACAATCGAATATTTTCCGTTCGTTGGAATAGAATCTACACGAGTAAGTGTATTTATGCTATGATTCAGAAATGCAGTTTCACACATATTATTAATATTTGGCAAACGCCTATAATAATCTATACCACTATGTTGCTGTATAATGTAATATAATTCAGTAAAATCATTGCTATACAGAAAAGAATTTTCTATAACATATTTTTTTGAATTTAATGAAATCGATTCGATGCTCAAACATCCACTGAATGTGTTGATTGAGATGGAAGTGGATGAGTCAAGGATTCCTATGAAAGTCAAGGATTGACAATGACTAAAAACATCATTATCAACAATACAATTATATGGAAAAAGAAATTCAGAAATTGAAGTATATGAGAATGATTCATATCCGATATATTTTTGCGTATTTGTGTTTTCTCCAAAATAACGCTCTGTAATTTTGGCATTTATAAAATGACTGATTCTGTATCGATGTTACTGTTGGATGGAATCGTAATTGTATAAAGACCACTCAATGAAAAAGATAAAAATTCAAGTGTTGAAATATTTGAAGTTCGTTCGAAATTTACACAAACATATCTGTATTTGCAAAGGCAAATTGTTCAATAGTAGTTACAGTTGAAGGAATCGTGAAAATTTGCATTTTAGCTGAGGTTGTTTTCTTTGGCATAACTCTAATCAATATGTTGTGTTCTTAGAATACAAGTTCATATCAGAATCATTATAAAAGTTAGGGTTAATTTTGCGATACTGTGATGGATTGCAAGTTTTCACAATTCAATGTTGCAGAGCTACTGAAATATTCTAAGAATTCTGATATATAAATTGTTTCTGGTTTTGTGAATCCTTGGAATGCATAACTTTCGATGCGTTTGACATCTTTTTTAATTTTTATATTTTTAACTCGATATCTGTATCCAATAAAATCAGTTCTTTGGACAATTTTTGGACTACTGATTGACAGTTCTTGAATGTCACCCATATAACTCAATCCAAAACCTAGAACACAATAAAAATTCAGCAAAATCATAAATTGATTTTCAATTCAAATTTGTCAAGAATTCGATTATTCGAATTCTCGCTCTTATTGAGCTAATTTATCAAAAAATCAAAACTTTATTTTAAATATCAACATTTTGAATGACTTGTAAAACTCATTGAAAAGTTGAGAAGGATGTAAAATCTGATAGTTAATTTATACGAGTATTTTATAGTTTACTGGCCTGTCTTCAAATTTTGTATGAAAATAAAATGTTGCAAATTGGCAAAATTTTAAATTAAAAAATAATCAAAAGTGTTCAAAATATCACACATAGAAATCATGGAGAATATAAAACTCTTAATTAATTGATGGTTGAAATTTTTATGAATTTCTGTATATGATTTTGTTAATTCCCAGTATTTATTGGTAATATTATAAATTAATTACTGATGACTCTTATAATTCACTGTTTGTTTAAGAGTAAAATGTGATACAAAGATCAATCAAAAACTAAAGCAATGAGTCTGAGATATTTAATCTATTTAATTGCTAAGAGGATGAAGGTTATGTAGATTAAATCAAAATAGTTAGATTTAAATTAGAAATTTTTTTACTAAAAAAATAAAATAAAATAGCGAAAGTCATCATTCGCGGCTAACATTTCCTAATTCGTTATCAGAGAATGTGTTATTAGAAACTGCAGGGGAAGCATCCAAATCTATGTGGATACCATAGTACTTATGTCCGATGATTTCATTCTTTGTAATCTTATGATCACCGCTAACTACGTCGATACCGACTCCGCCATTGTTTGTTGATCTTGTTGCTCATGATGTCACCAGTTCCTCCGCAAATGTACAAGCCTACCTCTGAGAAGTCATCAATTGTGTTGTTGACAACGTGTAATTTAGTGTCAGCCCAAACAGCGCATGTACCATTTGAGAAATGAGATCCAGTGATTTCACAGTTGTATCCTTCAGAAGATTTGATGGCGACAGACTTAGAGTTCTTGAGTTCGCACTCCTTAACGAACAATGTTGAGTCTTTCTCGCACTGGAGATGGATTGTGTTCTCTTCGAACTGGCAGTTCTTTGCGCCAGACTTGCAGTCCTTTCCTGTGACTGAGAAGCCAATTTCGCACTTCTTGAATGATGTTGTTGCGACAGAAGCAATTGCCTTTGTTGAGTAAATACCAAGCTTGCAATCGGAAATTGTTGTTCCACGGACATCTCCTGTTGCTTCTGTAATGTGAACACCGTATTCGGAGTTAGAGATTGTGAGATCGTTTGCGGAAACATCGGATTTCTCAGCGATGACTAAGCCGCAGACTTTGTTTGATTTGATCTCACCACCTCTTACAGAAACAAATGAGTTGTGGAATTCAATACCATGGTAGTTGTTCTCGCAGGAATTGATGTTGTTGAATGTGATCTTCTCAGAGTTCTTAATGATGATGCCACTAGCTCTGTTCTGTGAGAATGATGACTGCTGGCAATCAACCTTTCTTGCGTTATTCAACAACAAACCGTACTGGTAGTTGGACTTGAGATCGAGTTCCTTAAGGAATGCGCCGGAATTCCTGACAAGAACACCAACTTTCTGGCCGTTTGTTACTTGGAGGCCTTCGACTCTTGCGTTGCAGTCGCCATCAACGAACAAACCACTGTCTGTGCAGTTTGTCATTGTGCAGCTGTTGACTGTCAATGAGCCGCCTGTATGGACTTGCAAGCCGCTGTACTTGATGTTCCTGAAGTTGGAGGAAGAAATGGAAAGGAATGCTTCGTTTCCGAATACGATGGCTCCTGTGCCTTCAAGGTTCTCGAATTTGCCGCCTTGGACAGTGACTCTTGATCTTTCCATGGCGCAAAGACCGTTTCCGATGCCAGAGAATGTGTCCTCCTGTGAGAGAACGTTGGCATGGCAGAAGCAGATAACCATGGCATCAGAGTATGTATCCATGAAACGATTGGATTTCATTAAGATGGAAGAACCATCAGAAACTTCGAGGCATGTCTTGCACTTCTTGATTGTATTCCTGTGGAGTGTAAGAGAGGAAGCAAGGAATGCGGAAATGCCTGTTTCGCGGCAATCTGTAATCTCGCAATCGATGAGTGAAATGCGCTTTGACTCTGATGAGATGAGGAAGCCATGTGCACCGACGTTGTTGACCTTAACGCTCTTGAAAACGGCAGAGCAGTTGTCAATAAGATGAACGGCGTCTTTACGGATATCTTGGAAGTTTGAATCCTTGATTGTTGTAGCAGCGCGAGCCTTAACAATAAGTCCGTTGTTTCCAGCACCCTTGAATGTGCAGCCAAGGAACTGTGAAACGGAATTTCCGCCAAGGTTAACGATTGATGATGACTGGCCTTCGAATGTGCAGCCATCGAATGTAGCCTGAGAATTGCCGACTAAGTTTGCTGTTGACATGAACTTGGCAGAGAAATTGCAGTTCTTGAAGTAAACAGAGCCAGCATTAGCGTTGAGAGCACGAGAGGCTTGTGATTCGTGCTGAAAGGAATGTGATATTTGTGAATGTTGCGCCTTCTGCTTGATAGAATTGTATCCTTGCACCAATCTGATACAATTCGCAGTTTCCTTCACCAAAGAGATGGACTTTCTTTGTAATTGTAAGGGATTCCTCGTAAACACCTTCTGGAATGACGATAGAATCGCCTTCATTAGCCTGATCAATGATGGAGTTGATAGATTTCATAATTTGTGCCCTGGTGTGCCCTCTGGTGGTGCTGTAACCTGTGGAACCTCGATTTCAACGAGAATGTCATGTGGAACATCACCTGACATTTGAGTATTTGTGAAATTCTCGGCTGGGAGAGATTTAATTTCGGGATTCTCCTCTGGTGTTGGAGGAGGATTGTATTTAAGCTCAGCTTGTGGCGGAATTTCTTTCTTTGAATCAGATGATGGTTGTTCATTGTAGTTGGCAGAACTAGAAGGAGCTGTCTTGGCGGCAGGCGGTGGAGTTTTCGCGCTTTGGTGGTACCTGTTGTGGTGGTGGAGATGCTGAAACTGGTGGAGCAGCAGCAGGAGTAGATACTGCTGGAGCTGGAGCTGGCTCTGGAGCTGCTGGTGTTGCAGGTGGTGGTGAGGCGACGATTGGTGTTATTTTCGGTGGAGTAATGTTGACTGGTGGCTGTGCAGCACCTGGTGATTGAGGTCTGTTAATCTGTGGAATGTTTGGAGGAGCAAATCCGGTCGGTGGAACGATGGGTTTCACTGGTGGGGGAATGTTTGTTCTTGGAGGAACGAATCCTGGTGCGCCGGGTGGGTGATTAGACACATCAAATTTTTTATTTTTCAATTTCATTGCCTCAAAATTATGTCAATTTAAAGTTCCATTTTTAATGGATAATGTGCATTAGCACTTATGTAGATTGTATTAAACGAAGAATCTTGGCTGGATTTTAATATGTTTGGCTGTCATTTTATCTGAAAATGGCCATTTCATTGGATAAATTGAGAAGAATAATAACTCCTTTGATCTATATCATATCTATATTCAGTACAATATCATTTCCCTTAATTTGATCCCAATGAAATAAGGTATGATATGATTCTAATTTAATCCCGGCAGTAGTTATAAAATTTGTATGGATAGCTTGTTTAATTCTGGAGATGGCCTATCGTGGGATATTTTGTGAAAATTCTTTAACAATCTCTTCAGATCTTCTTTTAACTAAACAGTTTAGCATTACTTCAAAATATCACATTAATCTTTGCAATCAAAATAGTTGAAATCTCACCATTCAATTCAAGCACATGATTCTATGTCAAAATCCTCACCATAGAAAGAGATATTGAATAATGTGTGTTTTTATGATATATTATCAAATAGATATACATTCTCTAGATTTTTTGCAAAATCTTTCTTATTTATAACAGATCACTCATCCAGAACCTATTTGCCTTTCTAATATTAATGTGTTGTACTACCTTTAGTTGATTTATTACGTTCGTCAATTTGGGATGCGAGCCTTCAAGAAATTAGAAGATAAATATGCACGCATTGTAATATATGACTTGAATAGAATGGTTTTATAATCTCCCAGATCCAAAATCAACTTTTCGGAAGCGATTGAATTGATAATGTTCGACTTTACTTGAATTTGCATCACTTTTTTGACAAATAATCTTTTTCGAAAGTTTATATATATTAATAAGATAAACATTTACAGTGCCTTCTCAAAATTTGAAAAATTGAAATAGCAAAAAAAAATACTGTAAAAAATATAATGAGTGAAATTGCGGAACTCGCTGATTTTACTAAGAAGAATGTAATTCATCAAACAAATTATGAAAATGTCATCTACAAGACTACCTGCACGATATTCGGTGAAAAGAACTCTGTGCAGGCGAGTGCCAATTTACTCATAGTAAACTGATGTTTGTACCCAAAGCATCGAAAAACATGTGGTTAGCGCTTATCCCCTGGCAAGGTATTCTGAAAATGACACAAGCAACTCGTAGATCTTTGGAAAAAGGAGTTCAATTACAACTTCAAAATGAAAAGACGATCATGATTACACAAATGAAGGATAGAGATATATTTTGGTCCTATGTACTTCTTCTTACTGATGCAGTTAAATCTGAAAAACCATCATTCGGACTTATTCATCGTGATGAAACCGAAGTTATGCGTAAGCTTACACTACTGAGAGCTCCTCATACATACGAAGAGCAAATACCAGGTAACATCGCTGATATTATGAAGCTTGTTAAGAGTTCAGAATTATGGTCGGAATTCTTTAAGGTCTGTGAGTGTTCTGATGTCGTTATTGGTAAATGGAACAAGACAAAAGATGGTATTTCACGTTTAATCCAGTTTAAGCAGCCTCTTTTCCAATCTGTTCTCGTTCAATCAACTTATACTCTTATGAAATCAGGAGATACGTTCACCCTTGAATTATTCATGTCTTACTCGCGCTCAGCTCTTCAAGGATTTCTTCATATACCTGTTCCATTCTATTTCAAGAAAACAGATAAGGAATATATGTTCAGATACGCTTACTCTCTTGACTGGATCAAGGAAACATGGGATAGGGAGTTCATTGAAGCTGCTGTTGCTCGTCATATCAAGATGGTTTACTTTTTCATTAAATCTAAGATTACAAACACAGAATTTAAGGAAGGTTGTTCGAAGGACAATGGAGGAAACATCAATCTTACGTTATTGTCATATTAACTTTGATTATTTCCATATTAATTGTAATTTTCTCGCCAAAGAAGATTAATTGGTATAATGTTCTGGCGGGGTTCGTCGCGTTGTTCTTCTATTTCATTCTATAAATTGTTTTTAATTCTAAAAAAACTGTTATTCGTTTAATTTTCATTAATTTTTCTTCAAAGTAGATTCCAAATAGCTCCAGCTGATATAAAAATAACAAACAATAATATTTATAATGAAAAACATCTTATATAAAAATTTATAAAAATATAATTTGGAATCATTGATCTTATCTAATAAGACCTGATGAGTGTAATTGAGATAGATACAAATCCTTTTCCTTGATCAAGTTTTTAACAATTTTAATTTTTGAATGTAATTCTTCAATATATTTAGCTTGTTCTTCGCATTCTTTGATTTTATTTTCGAGTAAGCTTCTATCTGTTGCTTTCAATGCATTCTCTATCTCTTCAATATCAGGATCTGTTTGAATATCGTCGAAATATGGTTTTTGAGCTTCTTCTTGCTTGTTTTCAACAAAGTGTTTGAAATCCCAAAGAACTTTTTCGATTGTTCCTTGCTTGCAATTTGCAATATCAGTAATTGTTCCTTTATCTATTGGAAATTTGATTTTTCGTAATACCTTTGCATTGAGTGTATTCCAATTATATATTTTAGTGTCAACTTTTAGTCCTTCATTATAATTAAATAGATCAACTGCTTTCGGATAAAAATGTGCGCAAATTTCAGCCATTAAAACGCCATCACTGAAGTCTCTTGAAAGATTCTTTTTCTTCCATGATAGAGGAATATCATCAATCCATTTCAATAACTCTTCAAGTTGAAATTCTTCCATTCTCTATAAAATTAATAAATACATCAGGGTCTAGTTACTTAAAAATCAGGGGCATATGCAAATACATTCTTCAGGCATTAGATCCTGATTTTTGACAATTGCTACATGCGTGGAGATAATTCTGATCCCTTTAAATGAATATGTCTGCGACCATTTCTAATAATTTTGAAATTACATTTTTTCTGATTCTTTTTCAAAAATGTTTTCCAATGCTAAAAATCCGGCAAAGCAAATGGCTATTCCTTCATTTGTGAAGCCGATATTAAAACTAAAGATAAAGTAATTATAAAATGTAGATTCCCAAAATTTGTTCTAAGAATAATATGATTTAATAAATAACAAATAATACTTTATTTCTTTATTGATTCTAATATATCTAAAACAGGCCTTGCGAGTTCTTTTGTCCACGTTTGATGTATAATTTTTGCAGCATTTCTTCCAGTTGAATCTGTTAGTTGTATGTCTGGATTATAAGCTGCTAATTCGGTCATAACATCCAATGAATAAGACATAATTGCGTAAGAAAGTGGAAAGTTTGAAGAGGAGTCTCTGATATTTGGATCAGCTCCATTTTTGAGAAGAATGTGAACAGAATGAGCATTACTGATTTTTGTAGCATCTATCAATGGAGTAGACCGAAAGAGCATTTAGCATCAATTTTTGCCTCTTTTGAAATTAATAATTTGATGATTGTGGGATATTTGACCGCAAAATGAAGTGCAGTTTTTCCTCTTAAGTCAATTGCATTTACATCAACATTGTTATCTAAGAGGTACTTGCAGGCATCAATATTGCCTAAACTAGCAGCCATCATCAGTAAATTCATTTTTGAAGAATCAAAACTTTGAATTCCGACTCCAAATTCAGCTACCAATTTAAACATTTCGATGTTTTGTTTTCTCAAAATGCATTCCATCAAACCATCATGTTTGTGCCATCTCTTGTAAGCTCCTTTCTGTAGAAATGCTTTCATAATGTCAAGAGGTCATATAATACCAGTAATTTGAGATTTTGGTATTGATTTCTTGACATGTCATAACCGTTTTCTAAAATAAAATAAATTAATTCTGATTTAACACTTGAAATTGCCGGAAGCATTACATCTCTTCCACTTGTATCGATAGCATTAATATCTGCTCCAGCATCCAGTAGCAACTTGAAAATTGGTGTGCATCCATTCTTTGCTGCAAAGAAAATTGGTGTCAAATTATTTTTTGTCCTTTCATTTACATTGGCACCTTTTTCTATAAGTACTCTAACAATATCTTCATTGTACCCACTTGCTGCAAGAATGATTGGTGGTTTTTCATCACTATTATGTGCATTGACATCAGCACCTTCTTGTATCAAGTCGTAAAACAGCTTCGTATTGTGGTATCTGATTGTATCAGTTAATAAAGGTTTTTTGCCAATTTTCTGGGAAATTAAATCAACCATTTCTGTTCTGTAATGCATCATCGCGTAATGTAATTTATCTTCATTGTATACTATAACATCTTTGCATTGATTTATGATGTCATTATTCCCACCACAAAATGGCATTCGTCGCTGTACTATCGTCAACTTTAACTTTATATGTCAACAATAAATTAAAAATGTTCACGGCACCGAGATAAGCAGCTACATTCACAATGGAAAATACACCTTGGAAGAGTGGGTCCAGGGAAATTAATTCTTTGGATTTAATGTATTTGTCTATCATCTTTGCTGAGATTTCTGAGACATTATCCCATAAAAGTGCGTGTTGAACTGAATTTGGGGGATAAAGCTCGAGTATTTCTTCTAATGTCTTGTTTTGGGAATCTTTGGATTTGATAATATTGCGCTTAATAAGAATAGAGTTCAATGGGGTCTTACTTGATTCATGGGTATAAATTCTCTTTTCTAATGCAAGTTGAACGATCGTGGAAAGGTTCAAAAGTATTTTGGGACGATATATTGATGCTTGAAATGCAGTATACATATACTATATCTGCATTCCCTGGTTTTTTATTAATAAATTTTGAATTTTCTCAAGACAAGTTTCCATGTTCTCATTTGTACAGCTCCATATCATGTCCTCTACTTCAAATAAATCTGTGTCCATGGTAATTGAGCTTGCAAAGTTGAAAAAATTAAAAAAATAGATTTTTGTCACTTTTTAGATGATAGCCGATGTTCACTCTCAAAATTTGACTTTACATTTTTTATTGTTTCATTTCATTTCATGAAGTTAGCATCGATAAAGTGACGGATGTTAATATCGAATTCATTGATAGGTTTTGTCTCTATGAAGGAGATATTATAAATAGAGTCGTAAAAAAAAGATCAGAAATCCAACTTCTGATTCCTAAATTCTCTGATCGTTTAATGCGCATCCAATAATATTTGATAGTTAAGTCTTAAAAGAATGATAGTTAACAAGGTTATTATATGTTTTTTAGAGAATATTTCTATTTGATTATGTTAATGATAAAGATATTTCAAATTTAAAATTATTATCTTAGAAATAGTTAAGAAAGTTACCTCTTAGATTGTCATTATATCATTGAAAGAAAAATCAAATTAAAATAAACAAAATTAATTACAATCTATACTATCAATTTCAAGCATTACATTATTCTGCATATCTATGTAAATAATATTATTGTAAGAAGAGTTCAAGACTCCATATTAATATCACATGTGCTTTGATTGTTTTCATAAAATACATGATAGTTTAAATGATTTTATCTCCTCATCTAAAAAGATTCATTTAAAAAATCCTAGTGAAATATGTACCTATAGATATATGAGTATAACTTGTATAATTACACTGAATGCTATCATATATGTTTTCGTGAAAAAATGAAATTCAAATACCACAAAATACAAATGTACATGAAGTCTCAATTAGCAAAAATGATAAGAAGAAAATCATGTTTAGTATAAGTTTTCTGTCGTCTAACATTCTTCTGTGTTTAATTTCAACATTATAAAGGTATTAAAATAACTTTGAATTTATTTTTTTTAGTAAAAAAATTAAAAATATAGAGAAAGTAAAATATAAAAAAGAGATGAAGAAGAGATATTAAAAATTACTTAAGTTTCTTAACGATGACTCTCTTCATGCATTCCACGCATTCCGCCGCATTTCTTGCTTCGACAGGCAATCTCAAAGAAAGGAATGCCCATCCTCCAAATGGTTCTCTAAACAAGATAAACCACATGAAAGAAGTCCTTGTTTTAGAAGCAGGAACAGGGAAATTCTGGATATCTGTTCCTCCCATCAATCCCAAAACGCACTGTGGCTGTGGAACTTCTTTTGTTGGTATCTTTACCTTGAGGAATTCCTTTGATTGGTTGTATGCCAATGGTTTATCTCCGCAAAGGCAGAAACAGATGAAGGAAACGTCATCAGGAACTCTGTCAAGGAAGACATTTGGAGAAAGAACATTAACAATTGCGTTCTCACAGAGATTTGCCTTCTTATCTGTGATGCAGTCCGCAATTGAAAGATCTGTTCGAAATGCAGCGATGTACAACTGGTGGTCCTTGTTTCCGGTGACTTTAACGCGAAGAATTGAATGCTCCGAGCCACTAGTGATTCCGAAATACTGTGTAAAAACAGTACTTAACGGTGTTGGTGCGCATATTGGAAGAGAATGTGGTAACTGGGTCAGGGCAGCTGCTACACCTGCTTCGTATTGTAAAACATGTCTTACGGCGGCATGTGGAGACTGTGGAGTGATAAAACCGTCAGCATTTGAATTTGGAAGGAAAACAAAGCCTGGATTGTAGCGGATTGCGGCGGTAGATACGACAGCATTGGCAACGACTGTAAATACGGCGCTTGGTTCGAAATTAACTTTAATGCGTTGTACAGGAGTTAATAAAACCTCTTTTTTACGAGTTTTGATATCGAAACGATACGGCGAGCCTTTCTTGTAGTTGTTTCCTTTCTCAAAGGAATCCCAGATCGTAAGGAAGCCGCCATTCTTGCATAAGGATTGTAATGTCGTAATATCTTGAGTATTGATTGCAATAAATATCTGAGAAACGCCTTTCTTTATGAGGAGCGATGGATCAATACGTATTGACTGCGTAAATGTTTTGAATGACAAAACTGGGTGATGTCCTGAGTGGCTGACGCCATTCTCGCTTCTATTATCTGCATCGACGATCGTGGTGGAGTTGTCGCCTTTATTGTATAAGATCGCTGATAGTTGGAATGGTATCGGATATGGCAAAGCGTTTGCACGTGATTCAATCAGTGGTGGACGAAGAACAACGGGTTCATCTGGTTCGAATGTGATATAATGTGGATTCTGAAATGCTGTTGATGTTGAATTTGGTGGAGGATTTGTTTCTTTGAAGGAAGCAAAGACCTTAATACTGCAGTTTTCGCCACCTTTGTTAATATCTGGAATAAGAGGAATTTTACTTCTGCTCAAATGGATGAATCATAGGATCAAAAGCGGTATGTGCAATTTGAGTATCATTGCCTAAACTTTCATCGTAAACGTCAAGATAAATACGAGCTCCACGAACTGTGTTAATAAGGAATGTTTCGTTCCACTTCGGATTTAGATTGCTTTTGATTGTTGATGTCTTGCAAAGATAAACCTTAATCGGTCCATCAACGTAAAGCTTGACATATGGATCTGAAGTCTTCAGGTCTGCAATGGGCACATTGTTGGCCGAAATGACAGTGAATTTGAGCGACATATTTTTCAACTATGAGGTGAAATTGCGAACTTTACAAAGAAAAATAAAAAAAGTTTATTCCGACGATAATTCAACAAAGAGAAAAAAAAATCGTATCATTTAAGGAGAAGTAGAAAACAAAACTACCGTCGCTTATGAAAGCTATTTCTGAGTAAAAATATCCATAATTTGATTTTTTATTCAGGTTTTTTCCAAATTCTCTTTTTAGACAAAATAAAATGGTCAGATCTTAATGATGCTTTAAGTCAAGTTAAATACTGTGAGTTTTCCGAATAAATCAAGCATTTTTTTTATTTGTAAAATTTAATGAAGAAGTTTGATATCTTTCCCAAAATTTCAGGCGATTATTCGAGGAAATCTACATTCAGTGGGATTGTTTCTCTAATTTGTATCTTTCTTATTGCGATATTTTTAATTTATGATATCTATATTTTTATTAAAACACCATTCAAGCAAAAAATATACGTTGATGAAACAAGACTACCAGAAAATAACAAAATATTAGACTGGAAGAAGATCCCCACTCTTCCAATTACTTTATCAATCACGTTTCCAAGTTTATCATGCCAATACCTTACTGTAAATGTATACGATCATAACAAAGACATACAGCAAGAAGCAAAAATAGCTACAAATTATCAAAGTGATCCATTATCGATGATAAAATTTTTAAGAGCTTCAAATATCAAAACAACAGAATGCGGATCATGCTATGGAGCATCAAATGGATGCTGCAATTCATGTAAAGAAGTATTAGACGCTTTCCAAAAAATTGAAAAAAGTCATCCTCCAACGGCCATGATTCAACAATGCAGGAATACGTTTTCTGATGCAGATTCACTCATAAATGATAGTTGTACTCTTGGCATTACACTGACTGTCCCTCATACTCATGGCAGTTTTTTCATTACTATTGGCCAAAACACAACTAATACATCAGCAGACTATTTAGGAGTTCCTAAGGAAAATCTGAACTTTACACACTCATTTGACTTCTTTTCGATGGGAGGAGGCTATCATCCTGCGCAAATTTTACAAAATTATATGAAAGTTCAAAAAGAATACGGAAGATATAAAGCAATGTATTACATTAGAGCTACACGTATTCTTAACGATTATGATACTCAATACAGTCTTTCTGTAACAAGTTATGATAGATATCGTGATGAATCATCCGATAAATTGCCTGGTGTTTTCATCAATTATGATATATCGCCCCTTATCCTTCAATACGTTCTTGATCGACCAATTTATCAAATAATAATTGACATGATGGCCATAATTGGAGGTATATTTGCCTTTGGCCTCCTAATTGATAATATCTACTTAGCATCGACGTTACAATCAAGTCAAATTGTTTAATAACAAGAAAAAAAATTTGAAAATGCCAAACAATTCATAGATATATTTTTGATCTTTCCTGGTTAATTCTATTTCATTTGTTTGTTAGTATAAAGTGTATATTAATTGTAATTGAATTTCATTTTTAAATTAGGTTCGAACAATGTGAAAACCATTAAGATCTAATGATGTAAAATTTGAAAATAAACTCATAACTTAGACAAATCGTGTTGACATGAAAAATATTGAAAAAATATTTTGATTAAAGCTTTCGTTATAAAGTAATCATATAAGTTTATTTAAAAGGTTATCTTTTCAATGAAATATAAAGATTTTTAATGAGATATTTTATAAAATATGTACAAAGTCTTTTATTTAAGAAGAAAACCATATTGAATGAGAGAGAAGATAAAAACTGAAATATTTTTAGTATAAGAAAACATTTCTCTTTTTGTTGTTAATATAAATTTTATAAGTGAATTGGTTTCCATCCTGGAATTGCGAATCCGATGGACTCGAAGAATTCTCTGGAGGAGAACATGTTTGTTGTGCAAACAGAGAACTTTGCCGGTCCTTTGATCGCGAGTCTTCTTAATGAGTTAAGTTCGGAGTGCGTGCAGCCGCCAACAAAGAAAACAATGTATGTTCCGTTCTCTTGTGGTGTTCCGCTTTGGTATGTTTCGAAGGAATCTCCGATTACTTTTTGAACAGATGGGAAATCTTTTTTAACGATGCTTTCGACGTATCTTATTGAAAGAGGAGCGTATCCTAAGTAGCTCATGGCTGCTTCATCGCCGTTCTTGTCAAAGTCTGGATTATATAATCTAAATGGTTTTACGAAATTGGACCATTTAACAAGCGCTTTGTCAAGCATTCCGCAATCACAAAGTCTCATTAGGTATGGAACTTGCTGAATTCCATGATTGAAGCAAATTTGTTGGACAAATTTTGGAAAATCTGGGACATTTCCTCTGAGCATTGTTTCAAGGCAAAGCATTCTAGCTTCTTCACGTAAATCGCCGCCAACTTCAAGCATTTCTGAGACAATTGTATGTAAACTTGGATTTCCTGTCAAAACATCGGCTTCTGCGTTGATA